>NC_064761.1:12033577-12648160 GCF_011397635.1 Epinephelus fuscoguttatus | reverse complement strand
AGACACCCCATTGTTTGTGTAAATATATTTGGAGGCTTTTTTGTATTTGTGTTTACCTATTTGTTTCCTTTTTCTGACAACCACGTGCAACAGCTTTCCACTTTTTGTCAATTCCTGAGTTTTGCTCATATTCGTGAATTAAGACTGCTGTTGCCTTTTTATCCTCTGTCACTTTTGAGTCAAACATCTCATTTGACATTATTAGTAGTAGCCCAGTTTGTTGTATTGTGGCTAGTTTGCAGCCCTACTTGGAATTTATACAAAAAAATTTGTTTGGGGATGCAAATTGGTGAGAAGGAAAGTGCCAGTGTCACATTTTAATATTAATGGGACCTGTTTTAAGCCTCTGATGGTCTGTTTTGTTGGCGAGCAGAAGCCCAGGGGAATGTCACGTCTTCCTGTTGATAAAATGCCTTGGCGTCACAGCACAACACTCCACAACACTGCACACTGCTAAGCCCTACAAACTCTGCCTAAACCAAGTAAGCCAACCATGACAGCACTATTAACATGAATAGCATGAACGGCTAGATTTGACCTTCCTCGTGTATTATTTTTTTTACTTCTACCCATGTGAAGTTGATGGTCTTTAGCATGTCTCCCGTTTGAATGTTTTTAAAATGTCGACTCATGGTGGATAGTTTTTATTCAGAGTGCTTTTAACTGAGCCCAAAACCCAGGCAGTGTTTGAGCCGTGCTCTTTGTTGCCATGCTCTTTATGTTAGATGCTGAGATTTTACAGATTTTTCCCAACAGAAACATTTAATTTTTAACGAGTTACAATGAAATGAAATGAAACACTGCATGTCAGCGAGATATAATCATGACAAGGCTTTGAACAAATCCTTCAAATTTGGTTGGATCCCTCAAAAGTGGGCGTAGCCTAGTGAATACAGAGTGATACGGAGCTGTGGAGGGCTGTTGGTCTCTGCCGACACCTTCCTCATGTGTTGGTTCAGGAGGGTGAGGGTGAAGGTGAAATGAATAAATTAGACTTAAAGCAACTGTGCGGAACTTTACGTTTTCATTGATAATAGTGCCCCCTTTGGTCGAAGCGGTATGACACCCACAGCCTGGTGTCGTAAAATTCCGACTGCAGCCGGCATTTGGCTTCATTTGTAAAATCTCGTCTGCAACCGGCAATTACCGCATGCATTTGTTTTGGAGAGCGAGAGGAAAATCATAAATGTTCTGGTGTAGCTCTGAATTTCTTATAAACTGAGGACAACTGCCTGCTGTATATTTGTGTTCATGGTCACAGTCACAGATAATCTTGTGGCGTTTGTTGTAACGTTACTAGACAAAAGCAGTTCACATCAGCTAACGTTACATTTAGCTTGCTTATAACTTCCATGTCGTCATATATTGAAGTGAAACAACGTCGAACAAGATGCGGTATATTCTCTAAATAATCGATTAGGAAAAGGGCCAACTCGGGATCAGTTTTAAAACCTTTCAAATTTCTCAGCTCTCTCCACTTGGTGAATGCCCGACCGAGGTTTACACGCGTTTTGGCACGAGCCCTATTACTGTCCCGTTTAGCCTTCTGTTTTTTTTCTTTTAGATGGTGCTCCTTCTTTATCCGCCATGACATCGAAAGTACAACCAAGTCCTTATAGATACATCTGGTAAAACTGTTATGTGTTCAGCAATGCCCGTTGCGTACCGCTTACTTGAAGAACACTCTCCGTAAACACGGCTCTTCTTCTATCAGTTTATTGGCGGATTGCAAACAACTTCCAGGTGCATAACACCACCTACTGTACAAGAGTGTGCAATGTGTCCGAAATCATTCACTACTCACTACAACATGTCATTTAGCCTGTTTCTTAAATCCTACTCGTAAACACGGCTCCTTCTCCTTTGTGGGTTAATGGCTGCGGGCCGCTGCGGGCGGGTGATACGAACTAGGGACAGTTTTAGAAATGGTAAAAAGTTCCGCACAGCTCCTTTAAGCTAGATTCTTTGCACGTGCAGACAAAGTTTTGGCCAACTCATATCCAAACACACACCTCGTGCTGTTATATCACTTTGCTGGCTACTATAAGCCACTAGCTAATGGTGATGTGGTCTAATATGATGGGCAGTGGCAGCAATCATGTTTCACTGAATTCATACACCTACAGGTTTAAGATGAGTCATCAAAATAACCTATTTTACAGAAAGACAGAAGAGCAGGGTTTTGATATTAAAACACTGAGAAAATGTACTTTAAAAAAAAAAAACACATTACATACAACAAGAGATAAAGATTAACATCAGGACAGGAAAAGCTTAATAAAAGCATTTTTGGTCCATTGTGTCTTCAGAGCAGACCATTGTCACCCTGTCTTGTGAGATTAGTAATTCTCTCTAACATACTGTTCTAAAAGGTGTTTTTAACGATAAACCACGAACCTTGAGTGACCGTTAACTGCTTTTCAGTTGAATTGAGAACTTCTCGTACAGTGTGCTTCGCTGAGAACAGAATGTATTGTACAAGAAAAAGGTGCCTCAGAGCAGCCTCATGAGCCCCCGACACCCTCACAATGTAAAGACACCTGGATGTGTGCGTAGCTAAATTATTATCCTAGAAACTAAAGTGTGAAATCCAATCTGCCAGCGCAAGAGAAAGTGTGCACTTTGCCTGCCCAACTGTTGATTGTATTGAAAAGCCAAAGTTGTGCTCTGTTCTGATGTGGCGCACGTGTGTGATGTCATGTTACTGCAGCATTTAACGGCTAGAATGTATTTAATTGCTGACATAGACCTTATGCGCACTCATCTTTACTAGGTTCTTGCATCATCTTTGTTTGCTTCCTAAAGTCAGATGCAGTGCCACTGAACACGCAGTAGGTTCTCAGCAGAGATGGTCTTCTCTTCTTTTTCTTAACGTGCCAAATCAGGCATCACTGAGGCCCGGGAAAGCTAATGCTGGAATTACATCACGCAGTAGGGTGGTGAGTTCAGACAGTTACAGACGTTTAAAAAAAAAAAAAAAAAAAAGGTAAAGGTTGGGGTATGCACTTAAAAATCCTAGTTCTCATTGCCTTTTTGTCCAAAAGGACTCTGTAAGAAGAAAGTTAGCCTAGTAAGCATGTTTCTCAAGCAGCATAACCAGTGTGTATGGTGTACATTTTGACGCAGCATTAAGCAGTATGTATGTACAGTTACAGTCCAACTTCTTTTTCTATGGTAGGCTTCATGTGTGACGGACCTGTAGTGTTGGTATCTTTCCTATCCTTTCCCATGTATCCTCCAAATTGATTGTGTGAGTGCGTTTGTGTGCATTGATTGTCTCTCTGTACAGGTTGCAGAACTTCATTGGCTGGCCCCAATGAAAAACCCACACTGTGTGTATATACATGTCCATGTGTCTGTGTGTGTGACGACACTTAACTGTTGAAGTGGTGGTGTCTCTAAATGTTTTGTAAGCCTCTTCTCCCCCCCGCTGGCTGCTCTGTGCCAGAGAAGGAAAAACAAAAAATGCTGAAGTTTTTGCATCGTTTGTAAGGACACATAAAGGAGGGGGAACTTTTTTCATACATAAGTTGTAAATGTTTTACTTGAAATATCATGAATGAAAACCACAGCTGTATTTTGTTGGTTTAAAGTTGAGACGGGGGCAGTGCAGTGTCTATTTAGTACTGACTGTGAGAGCGTGTGTGTGTGTGTATATTGTACTGTTGAAGGTTGAAGCATTGTGTACAAGCTGTTTGATACTGGCGGTGAATGTAAGTGATGCCACAGTCCTGAATTTCAGTGAAGACGCAACTAAACTAATGAAGGTTGTGCTCGAGTCCAAACTCTTCAGACCAGGTGCAGTGAGAACTATGACACAGTGTTTCGCAGGCTTTAATAAGATTTAATAATCTTAGATTTTCATCAGCCTCAAACTCGTAGAAGTTACGTCCAGCAGCTGATTAATAGTTCTCACATCTTCTCAGAGCATGTTTGTTTGTTTGAAAGTTCTCCTGACAATGAATTGGAGCAGGAATTGCAATATTGTTGCACTAGTTTTTCCTCTTTTTGGACTTTGATGGCATGCATGCACCAAAGTCTCTGAAACACAGGTCCATATTTACATATCCGTCTGCCTGTATGGATAAACAATCTGCAGGAGTTTTAGTATCATGTAATGATACGTAATCACTGTACCTGCTGTTTTACAAAGTAGGATGAAGTTGGAAATAGTTGATCTTCAGCCGCCCATGTGTGCAGAAAAATACTGATTGATTTTCTGTTAAGTTTAACAGAGAGGAGGGAAATCGTACTGTGCCCCTGCTAATACAATCATATGGTCTGAGCTATGATTCCAAGATGAACAGTGGACATAATAACACAAACACCCAGATAATATAATGCACCTCAATGCAATATCCATGCAGTAAATGCTACTTTAGTGAAGCCTATATTGTTCTGTTTTTGATGGGTCTTTATTGAAAGGTGTTTCTGTTACTGTTCCTGTTTGTTCACTTGATGGACAGATGGCCGTTGTATTTCGTGAATATGGCCACAGATTTTCACCTGCTTTCTGTAAAGCAGTTCAAAACAGTCAGTCCCACTTTTAGTGCTGTTTGTTTAAACATAAACTGTGTTGTCTAAAAGCCTTTGAATGGGCTTTAAACAGGGTGAACGTCCAGGGTTTCAAACTGTTGCACTTCAAACAGCAAATATGACTAATCATGAAGATTATTGATCATGTGTGATCATTCTTGAGGCCTCTGAAGTGTGCTAAATTCTTACTTCAAGGAGAAACATTGACTAAACGGTCTGTGGATTCATGTATGCAGTGCTACATTACAGTGTACAGCTAATATATTTCCATAACATACCATGCTGTCAGAACCTTAACCTATACTATGAATGAATGTACAACGGGCCAATGTATTGTTTTTCCACAGCCTACCTGCATGAGATTGGGTAAAGATGAATTTTCATCTTGCTACATTGTTTGTTTGTTTGTTTGTTTGTTTAGTCTGCTAAGCAGCCATACAGATGTTTATAAATTAATGCCTTAAGTTTGCTCTGTGTAGGAACAGTTTCATCGTCAAAATAACCTGCATTTTTTTTTTTTAATTTATAAATGTATATTGTGTTTCATTTTGGCTCCCTGGTCACAGAGTAAAGGTTTGTACCCTGACTGACTGACTGACTGGTCATCTGAGTGTTCTGTGAAGATGTACAAATAAATTTGTTAAACATTCACCCAGCTGTGTTTGCTCTTGCAGTGTACAGTCTGTAATGAAGCATTTGGTTAAATCTGGTACGCCATGACTCTAATTTTTGATTTTATCTTCAGGGTTTTCACTTCATCAAAATCTTTGGAATATCTCAGTTTAAAAGGGAATTTCAGCAACTCAGAAGGACTCAATCTGATTGTTTATTCTCTGTGAAGAACAACATCAGTAGATCAGAACAACCATTTGGGTCAATGACAGTGCAACAGCTCAGTTAAAGGAAATCATGGAAACAGCGTCAAAAACACTTAACTATTTCTCATGATAAAACAGAGCTGAATATTTATTATTTGTTGTGAATGAGGTGCTTTTATGTTCACACTGAAACCAGCACAGGACTTTTTTATTTTCTTACAAATTTTTCCTGTTTGACAATGACAGGTTTACGATGTACTTTTTTCCATGTTCTCACATCTCTAATGAATCGACACTGAGAAAATTAATTGCTCATTATTTTGATTTACTCAAACTGACACTGGTTTTCCTCGTGTAACTAGCAATTGATGTGATAACAATCTAGAGTTCTGTCATAATTTTTAGTCCTTTTTTCCAGTGCTTACTGAGGAGTTACAAGGCTCCTTTTTTTTAACCTAAACTGCTTATTTTATTAAGATTTCACATGTGTAGTTGTAAATCTTCATAACACCCCTGAGGATGTTCCTTCTAAAAAGAAATCCCTACAAATGCAACTTGAGGACTTGTCTTCAAAATAAACAAATAGATTTCTGATGGGAGAACATGACAAGTGAGATTAATTTGAATATAAATGTGTTTCCCTTGAGGATAAATCTACCCCAGCAGGTCTATATCGCTAAAGGCCCCGTCTACTGTGGGCTGTTGGCTGCCGTCCTCTGCAGCAGCCTTCGTAGGAGCTGCAGGTTGAACGGGATTGAAGGTTTTCCAGGGCTTGGCCGGGCAGTGGAAGGGGCTGTTGTTCGCAGCCTCTGCAGCCGCGTCAGGGGAGGTGGACGGCTTGGGGGCTGTGGTGTCCTCCTCAGAAGATTCTTCTTTGGCTGAAGCCTTGGTGGAGGAGGGTACGGATGAAGCTGAGGTTGGGGGGGATCTATTATACAGAAGATTCCTGAGTGGAGACCAGCCTGGAGGACGGCGCCTGGTGAACAACTGAGGGGGAAAAAAGTACAGTGAGACAAACTTTGCGTCTTGCAGGATCAGCTGTAAAATGAGAAAGCTGCTTCCACTGGTGGGCGGTGCTTGGGACTCTTTATCCAACACGGTGGCGATGTCCCAATTTTTTATTCATTTTATAGCTAGACAGTTACTAAAATAATTTCTGCAAACATTTGAGGCAGGAATAGACAATGCAGTGACAGAATCTTGATTCATATTTGATCAACGCTGCAGAGTTTGATGATTTGACCGCAGTTCACAGAGTGATTGACAGGATTGACAGCTGCTTTAGAGACTCAGCTCTGGTTGGTTGTTCTCATTCACATGCAGTGAGGCAAGGCAATCCAGTAGGCTTATGAATACGAGGGGTGGGGGAAAAAATCAATACAGCATAGTATCGCGATATTTTTGTGTGGGAATATCGTATCGTCACACAATCGAGTATCAAGTATCAACTTTTAATTATATAAATGATTAACATTAGTAATACAAATTAAACTTTAGGTAGCCTATTAGAATAATATCATGAATTGCTTTTTCAGTCCACTACATACATTTTGCTGCCACTGCAAAAATGGCTGAACTGATACGAACAGACTGAAAAACTTTTTTTTCCCCTTCCTTTTTAAAAAAATAAAGTTACCAACTGTGGCTTTAATTTACCTTCCTCTAAACCTCTCCCTAAAACAGTTATTGTCCAGTCATGACTAAGCAACAGTAACTAAGATCAGAAGGTCTGATAAGAATATCTCAACATGCCAAAGCTCTTTGCATGCAGCTCCATCCTTACAGTAATACCTTAAATATTACTACATTATGATTTTGGGTTTGCCTTCCTAAACGTCCACTGTGTGGGAGCCCTTGTATCACTGCTCCCTGATGCTACTATTATGTACATAAGTAAGTTAAACTAACTTGATACAGGACTTTTAAAAACCAGGGTAACAAAATGCTTCACAGGCACAAGATAACAATAAAAGCATTCGAATAAATCATTGCAATAAACAAAAGCTAAAATTGTTTCAGAAATGAAAATAAATCAGGGGGATGAAGCATTAAAATTACTGATACAAGTTCAGGGTGACATTAGTGGCTGTCCTGCTCTTCATTGTGTTTCTAAGAGCTGTCTCATGTTTGACTATTTTGTGAAAAATGGGTCTCACCGAGGGAGGCAGGGCCCCTGCGTCACATTCCATCTGTGCCTGTGGGGCCTCAAGTCTCCATGGTGCTACATCCACTGTAGAGTTACAGTGAGCAAACTCCTGCACACATAAACACAGACAAAGACACATAAGGTCAAACAGAACAGATCATATTATGTCAGCTGTATCATGTGTTTTGTTATCATGTTTACCTTATCCTGATCATCAGGGACACACAGTTCGTGGAGGTCTTTGTGTTCAGCCTTGGCGCAGATGGTCTTCCTCATATCAAACCTCAACTTGAACCTGAAACCTGCCACCACCTACAGGGATACATACAGAGAGTAGGTAGGAAATGTTTTCTCCACCTGACCTCCATTCTTCCACTTCCTCTCTCTTCACATCACCAAGTCTCTACCTGTCTGGTGGCATGGCCGATACTGTGCAGGGTGAACAGGTGAGCGGAGTTGGACATGGAGTTGTACTTGGAGAGGGAGGCAATAACAGGAACCCTAAGTTCCTCTGAGTCCTCATCTATCTCCTCAGGGCAGCCCAAACAGGGAGCTCTCTCTGAAACAACGGGATCATCTGGATTGTGGAAAAAGAAAGATCTTAGGCCTTTTAAAACTGATTTTAGTAAGTCTTAATACATGCAGTGGAAAAAACAAAATCAACTGATGTTACAGGCAATTATTAATGTGTTCAAGAAACTTTGTCTCTCATTTCTCATCACTATTACCACAGATTTGTGAAGTGCTTATAAGTAAAACATAATAAACAGATACAAACACTCAGTTAAATTAAATGCTGATGTAAGAGGACTATAAAGGAGCTTAAAACCAGCCCAATCATATTAAATCCGTAAAAATTGTATTTAATGGGGAGACGTGTGATGGAGAGACTTGTTGAATGGAAGGTAATATGGCTCGTTTAAAACTGATAAAACATGCAACTGAGTTTGTGTCTCTAATGTTTTGAGGCTGATCAATAACAAAGTAATTTCTGACAGACTAAGCAAAGGATGAGCTAAATGTGCATGATGGGACATAAAATTGTTCACATTTTTGCAAAATAATCTACTTTTGCTAAAATAGAATAAAACTACTTTTGCAACCTGATAAAAAAAAAAGTGCATAAGAGAGTGAAATCAGAAGAACAGAAATGTTGAATTTACACATGCTGTCAGCGCTAAGTTGCTGAAAATGAAATGATTCATTGCCAACAAATATGTGTTGATGGTTCAACATTTATTGTTTTTTTGCAAGAAAATCCTTTCGAAAAAAAAAAAGATTTTGACAGTTGGAGGCTCTAAATGCTCGGTTGAAAAGTTTGGTTTTGTTAGCAATTTTATATTTTTAAGTAATTAGTGCCCTAATTAAATTTAAATTGGCTGAATTAAACAGAGGCTGAACTTTCTATCACCCCTTAAAGACACAAAATGGTTTAGTCCACCCTTACACTAAATGTAGCTAGAGTGGAGTGTATAACTGCTGGAGCAACAACATGTATGTCTTTCCCCAAGAAAGAAATTAGTTTTAGTTGGTGTGTTTTTCTAAAGCTAGAGTCCAATGACCTCTAATGCCTGTTTACTTCAGTTTTGATCCAGGTAATCATGTTTTCTAGTTTATGTGAAAGCATTTCTTGCTTGATTTAAGAGTCAAGTACAGTTATGTCCATCGTATTGTCATCTGAAATAAACCTCCTCCAACTAAGTGTTGCATTACTGTAATATTGTCGGACTCAAAATGGATGCTTAAAAAACTGATCCAAACTAGAGCTATATTTTTAGACAGTATATTCCATGTGTTCTTCCTTGTCAAAACCTGCCACAAACATTATCCATAATGCAACCTGCCTGCTGACAGTCACAGAAATAAAATCAATAATTATCATCAACACATGTGATCGTTTATGTCTCTGTATGGTGTCTGTCCAATAACATTAGGACTACAGATAAATACTTATATGGGGGAAATCTAGGGAAAGACTAACTATATTATTAATGGAATAAAGTGATGTATACTTTACCTTTTTTAACACAACAGGTCTCCAACCACACAACTTTGATTTCTTTAAGGTCAGACCCTACTAAAGAGCTGCCTTAATAAACAAATGATTTTTCCAAGCTAGACCTTAAAATGTTGCAGAACATTTTGGAAGCTGGACAGAAAAAACAAAGAATCTATTTACTGTTGGCTGACGGTGTTCGCACACAGATTGAAGTCTAGTCTGTCGCTTCCTTTTATGGTGTGATCAGTTAATACTGCACTCTTCCTATCTGCAGATAGTGTTGATATATTGCAAAATCAGCTCCTCTCTGTGTGTCCTGCACCCACCTGCGTACATTTTCCTCTATGACTCACTGTTTTCTTATTGAGAAAAATGCTCTTTTCTTATTACCAGAGTCATGGTGGGCCTACAGTGCCTTGCGTAAGTATTCACCCCCTTGGTGTTTGTCCTTTTTTGTCGTATTACGTGTAATTTATACTGATTTTTACTTGGATTTGGTTGTAATGGACCCAAACAAAATAATCAACATTTGTGAAATGAAATGAAAATAAAAAATGCTTTAAAAATTAAGAAAATGATAACAAACTGAAAAGTGGTGCATGCATATGTATTCAGCCCCTTTGCTATGACACTCCAAATAAAATACATTTGGAGTTTACCAAAAGGCCTGTGAGACACTCCCCAAACATATGGAAGAGGGTACTCTAGTCATATTAGACTAAAAACTGACCTTTTTGCCTCTTGTCCAAAGAGCCCAGCTCTGTGGAGTGTATGGCTCAAAGTGGTCCAATGGACAAACACTCCAAACACTTTGGTGGGCGGCCATCTCTTGGCAGGTTTGTTGTGGTGCCACATTTTTTTTTTCCCCAGTTTGTGATAGTGGATGGTGCTCAGTGGGCTGTTCAAAGTTTCAGATATTTTTTAGAACCCAATCCTGATCTGTACTTCTCCAGAGCTTTGTCCCTGACCTGTTTGGTGAGGTTCTTGGTATTTATGGTGCAGCTTGCTTTGTGGTGCTGTAGACTCTGGGGCCTTTCAGAACAGTTGTATATATACTGAGATCATGTGAAACTTAGACTGCACACCTGGGCAACTTTAATTTGCTGATTATTTGACTTCTACAGGTAACTGATAGCATCAGGTCCTATTTAGGTGCACCATAGCAAAGAGGGTGAATACTTATGTACACACCACTTTACAGTTTTTAATTTTTTATGAATTTTTAAAACAATGGTTTTTTATTTCACTTCACCAATTTCAACGACTTTGTGTAGGTCTGTTACAAAGAAAAAAAAAAGAAGCATTCAACAAAACAAAACAAGAAAATGCCAAGGGGGGTAAATACTTCTGCAAGGCACTGTAATCAGTACACAGATTCCTGCTGAAGGAAAACTGTCTGTACATGATCATACTTTGCCTGGATATTACTGGTTTCTCATTATATGGGATGAGACTTGAATTCCCCCTGGTGGAGACATCACATGACAGGAGAAGTAATAAGTTTTAACGAGCCATGGGGTCAGTGGGTAATATCTTAAATGAGGTCCCAAGTTGAAAAGGTTACTTAAATAATCTCACTTATTGAGCACATTTTTGAGACTCTTCACTTTAAACTCTCTTCATATTTCTGGCAGAGAAAAATCACTTGTCCCCTGGGAGTCCCAGATTATTTCACACTGCAGGAAACATGAGAGCAAAAGGCTTTATCTCTCGTTTTGGTATATATGCTTTTTCAGTTGTTTGCCGAATGTCAGATGAGAAGATTAAGAGCACTCCCATGTCTCCATGGCAAATATGAAGCTACAGTTAAGCATAGAGACTGAAAAACAGAGGAAGCAGCTAGACTGGCGCTGTCCAAAGGTAACAAAAGCTTACCAGTTACTTATGTTAAGTCTTATTTGTTTCATTTGTTCAAATGCCAAAGTATAAAAATACCAAGTTGTGGTTTTACTGGAGGTTATATAGCAGGGCTGGGCTAGAAACAGTTGCAGGCAACCAACAGACAGTCCAAGAAATCCAGGTCAAGAGAGAGACATGCAGCACAGGGCCACAGGCTAGAATGTGGCAAGGACATTGCCTTCACATATGGGACACATGCTCTACCCACTAAGCCACCAGATTTAACATGCTAATTATTTAGCTTTAGAGATGTTCATTAGCGGCATCTATTCTTGCTCTTCACCCCAAATCCAAGGAACAGCGCCGGGCTTTGAAGCCAATTTGACATAATGGCCAAACCCAGCCTCCTTTGCTCCTCGGCCCAGAGGTGGAAGTCCCAACAAAATTGCTAAGTTAGCAATTAGTTAGCTATGACATATTACATTAAGTGAGTGGTGGTTAAGGTTAGGATAAGGGTAATGGGAATGGTTACATCTCATTAAGTGAACCACGTCCTCATGTCTTATGAATTATAAAGTGGATTATTGCTACATGTGGTCTCATTAATTCACTACAGTGTAGACTCTACTTTTTAGCAGAGTTTAAATAGCCTTGGTGGGTTTGTCTTGCACTTGTGGTGGGCGTGGTTTGTAGGGGCGTGTCATGTACACTACAAATGGAATTTGTCTGCAGCTATAGATGTCTGACTGAGCATCTTTTATAGGAATAAACAGGTCCCACCTCCAACACTGTGTCCAGCTCTCATTATACATCCATGGTTTATCCCTGTTTCCAGTCTTGATGCTAAGCTAAGCTAAGTTAAGTATGCTGGCTCCAGCTTCACATCTGTCCTACAGACATGAAAGTCCTATCTCATTTAACCCTCTCCAAGGAGGCAAATAAGTGTATTTTTTTTTTCCAAAATATTGAACTATTTCTTTAAATTAAAAATGCATCAGTAAACTTGAAGCTTTCTCTGCTGGTTATATTTTCATATACTTGTATCACAGCAGTAATCAGACGCTGGGTTTGTTTTCACTCACCGAGCAGGCAGTCCACCTGTGTAGTGTCAGCTTCAGTCTCTGTCATGTAGACTGTGGCGTTGCATGACATCGGCTCCTGGAAGAGCAGCAGGATAGATGATGTTAGGGATGTTAGGGTTATGATTTGTGTTATTAAAGACTATATAAGGTTAAATATTTACATGTTTATTTCATCTTATTATTTATACCTTGCGTCCCTGAGGCAGGTAGCCACAGTCTGTCCAGGGTATGTTGCTCCCAGCTGGACAGTCACTCCTCCTGCTGGTGAACTGCAGTGAGTACACCGAGTCTGAGCCATTCTCTGACTGTAGACACACACACACACACACACACACACACACACACACACACACAAAATCAGTGCTTAGCAGAGGTCAAAGTGTCTAAACATGTTTTCCTAGAATATGGTCACACAGCTTTAGTTTCTCTTGTTTCATCACCGTCCAGAAGACTTGTAATGTTGTGTTTTGTACATATTTGTGTTTGATACCTTTGACTCTATGATTGATAGTCTATTACTAACTTCCTCATACAGTGCATTATTGTTGCATTATTTTTGGGTCTTGACTGCACTCAAAATGTAACCTGAGATAAAGCAGGTCAGGTGATAATGCAGAAAGTCACATTATTTTGCAGTCACTGTACCTTGCTGGCTGTTAGTATCTGATAGAGGGCCAGCTTGTATCCGGTGCTCAGCCTGTCGTTGAACTTGTTAACAGCGCTGTTGACAGCCATAACCACAGATGGATCGTCACAGAAGATCAGGACGCCAGGCTGGACGTCCAATGCCTCCCAGAAAAGCACAAACAGAGGAAAATGTATTTCTGCTGCACAAATTATAAGTGTAACTTTTCTAATATGTACTTTTCCTTGTGAAATCCAGATGATGATGTTACATTTTCAGGCCTTTACTTCTTTATGAAAACATGTGAAAAGGGAAAAGTACTCTTTTGACAGCTTATAAGCATGTACAACATGTGACAAGTAGTTGAAGAAAGTAATAAAGCACATTTACTCAAGTAAACACTGATTCTATTTGTACTTTACTTTGTACTTACTTTATACTTCTGCTGCAACAAACTTCAGATGGAAATATTGTACATATTACTTGACAGTATATTTGTCTGATAGTTAAAGTTACTTTACAAATTAAGTTTTACACAAAACATACACAAAATATAAAATATTTGATCATTTTAGAAAATATTTTACTCTGCCATGAACTAAAAAACTAAAAGTTACGTAATGACTTTCACTTTGATATTTTAGTTATATGTGCCATCAGTAATTTTTTAAATAGACTTTGTGATGGAGTATTTTCTTGGTGTGGCATGTTTTTTTTTTTTTACTTGAGGAAAACCACTTTTTACAGGCAAGTTGACTTTGCTTCATTTTAAATGGTTACAAGACAAAAAAGTTGGGAATGACTAAAAGACACTGCAAACATGACATGTAATGTATATATATATATATATATATATATATATATATATATATATATACATATATATGTACTATAATATTCAAAACAATTTTCGCTGGTGTATAATCACTTGAAACTAAGAATCTTTGTGTTTCCGTTAGCTTAGAAGAAGCTCTTCACATCTGCATAAGAAGCGGGTCCTCTTTCAAGGAGCCCGCTGTGTTGCACCACCATGCTTCTACAGTAGCCCAGAATGAACAAACCAAACACTGGCTCCACAAAAAGCCTGTCACATTGTTACATTACCTAAGGGTAGTGATTGCCAAATGAAGCCTCGTGAAGCATTTCCTTCAATTTCTGAATCCACTAGATGGTTTAAAGAGAGAGGTTCAAAGAATGGCAATTCAGTGTGCTTTCAACCTTTTGTTGAACAAAATGAACAAAAACATCTAGTGGACTCATAAAATAAGGAAAATGCTTCATGAGGCTTCATTTGGTCATCGCTACAGTGGCCCTTAGGCTAAGGGCCACTGTAGGGTCTCCCACACTCTTGGAAAGCAAAGGATGAGTGGGGGATATTCAGTTGGTTGCAATCTGCATCCTCACCACTAGATGCCACTAAATCTGACACAAGGCTTGTTTCAGTACAGTTTTGAAAAGCTTTAAATAAACCTGAGTATTTTGATTTCAGAGGAAAATACTGATCTGTTTGCTCAGCAAAGGTTTTGTCACAGCTACAGTCACTTCTCATGTTACAATTGTGAACAAAATAAATATGATTATCTTACAGAATATGCTGTATATCTATAAAGTAGTTCAGCAGATAGCCCCAAACTACAACATTAGTAAGCTGCTTGCGTGACACTGCATCGATAATAATATTCAATCATAAAAACCTGACAATGGTCATATGACAGTAGTAATGCCTGATAACCATTTGAATATCACATCAGCTGATTCCAGTAATGATGATTCTGAACAATGTCCAAAGATGGGGATTGTGCTCTGCTCAGGAAAATTCTCACCCCACACATTGGGTTTACACAACTTTAACCAACCTGTGCCTGAGATACAGATGATGATCCTGACACTGCTTGTCCAGGAGGTCACTGTCAGTACACACACACACACACACACACACACACACACACACACACACACACACACACACAGTCGTGCTCAGAGAGCTCAGTCGGTAAAAGGAGAGTAAATGTTTGCTCTTTTGTTTGCCCTGTCGAGTCAATACAACAGTCAGTATCAGAGATAGAGAGGAGACCATTTAAGGAGATGTACAAACTTCCTTCATTAGTGACTCTGAAAGTGCAAACACTCTCCTATATCAACCCTCATACCAACACATGAAATCACACATATTAGTGTGTGGTAGCAGAATAATCCCCTAACTGTACGTGTTTAGGGGGCTGCTGTATGCGTGTTTGCTCGTTGTGTGTTTTGTGTGTGTTAAGTGGTACTTTGTCCCTGTCGACCTTTAGCCTATACCACTCTGATTTCCCCACTGCTGCTCTGTGAAATGAGGTGAAATGTGCTCAGATGTTACACTCCATATAGATCATAGCATCATACATGACAGACATTGTGTTTGCTTTTCTGTGTGCAAATTTTTGTAGAGGATTACACCAAGTTCACCAATAACAATAAGATCAATGGACATGCCAAATGATGACAACATGCCAAAATCCTTTATGTGCTCCTGGCTAATCATGGGCTCTGTTAAAGTCAAGGAGCCACTTTGGCTCCATCATAAATCTCTGTAGAGATAGGAACAAAGCAAGCCATTTGTTTTTGAGACTAGAAAGAAAAAATAATGCTGTGATTGTGTAACAATCCAGAGAAGAGCATATTTCTTAGAGCATAATTCTGCCCTCTTGTGGTTGTACATGCACCAAGATATACTGTGCTGTTAGGTAGTGATGGCCAGATGAAGCCTCATGAGTCATGAAGCATTTTCTTTATTTTATGAGCCCACTAGATGGCGCTTTTTGTTCAACAAAAGGTTGAAAGCACACTGAATTGCATCATATTTTGCTATATTTTCTTCTGGAATCTGGATCTTCAGCATCACCAGTAACATTTATATGTCATCTATATGTAGTGGTACAGTGTTTTCCTCTGAAGTACAAGTGTACAGCTGCTTTTTTAAGGGAGCTTTGGGCGCTTATTGCAAGGTATTTTGGGGTACACTGAGTAAGTATAGTAACATAATTAGTAATAAAGTTAAAAGTCAAATAAAGTTAGAATTATGTGTGGAGTCGTCTCTGATCGGCAGCTTGGCTGAGAGGCTGAGAGGCTCCACAGTTTGTCTGTTTAACTGATGTGAAGTTGCCATCAGAGGTGTCAGCCCCAGTGCTGACAGAGGCAGCAGTCTCTGCACCACCTACTGTGACACTTCACTTCCTCTGCACAGCTCATCTAGGTCTAAAGGTGTTCGACAGTTTCACACTTAGCCTACAAGCAAGACCACAGCTGCAAAACTCCCACTGCACTCAGCATCTTTTTCTGTAGCATTATTCTTTTCTTTTCTTTATTAAACATGACGTTAATAGGTAACACAGGTGGATGGTCTCTTATCTTCCTGGCTGCTGTTATTCCAGGTAAGTTTGATTATATTCAGATTTCTTCACCACCAGATAATGGGCTAAACTCTCTCGCTAAACTCTGTCGTTTGTCTTTTCTCTTTAACTCACCTCAGTAATTATGAGACTTCAAATGAAACAACTCAGAAACATATTAGCTTACATGATGCCATGCAGCAATAACTACTGTTTCGTGTCTGAGGATTATTTATTAATTTATCTTTAAAAGTTTTGAATTGAAAGGTGGTCTTCATTATGCTGTTTCATCTTCTCCTTAAAGAGTGGTATTTCCTTGAACATGCAGGCGTGAGTGCTCTCTGTTCTGTGTCATAAATGAGTCTGATCTGGTTTCCTCTCCCACACAGTGATCGTTGTTTAGTGGTCTTCAGTGGTCTCACATCTCAGTCTTCTCAGTCTGTGGTTTAAGCAAATAGGTTACAATGATCAGAGTAATTTTTAATGTAGTAAAGCACTGCCACACCACATTCACATTTTTTTTTCCAACTATCTTTAAAATGGAGCTTGTTAAGGAGGGAAATGTATCAAAAACTGTAGAGCATGAAAAAAAAACAGCCTGATTTTCACTATATCATTACAACTCCTAAAAATCTTTGTTGTTATAAAGTGTACAAAGCTGACAACAAAAATGTTAGATGGGATTTTTTTTCATTGTCTTTACATTGTTAGCAACTTTTACTGTTCCAAGGTTCCGTTAAAGCTCTGGCCAAGTTGACAGCTAACCTCTGGCCCCAGTCATACCCATCTAGTTGACACCCAGTGGACCCGTTATGTTTGGGTCCACTGGGTGTCAACTAGATGCACATAATTTGATTAATTCCACGTTTATAGGGATATCCAACACCAAGCTTCAATAAAAACCAAGGCTCATTTGATATAGCTGGTTTCTCTGTCTTTTAGGGGGGCCCTGTGTCAAAATTTACTCTATATTGTGCTTTAATGATGAATATTCCTGATTAAAGTTGTGTTTTATCAGATTATAATCCAACATTTGACAAACAGAAACCCTGAAACCAGGTGCATGTCGAAGTTCTGGCTAGTTTCTACATCTCTGGGAAAATAACTAATCATGCAGTCTACTATCTGCACTTGACTTCATTTATTTGGAAGTGCTACTTTTTTATATAACAATTAGAAAAAAACTCAGGTGATAAAAAGGCATTGAGAGCAGCATATATATTCCTCCACAGGTGTCCACCTCCAGAAAGGCGACAGCTCCATCCAGCCTGCCTCAGACTCTGGGCTGCCCTCTGAGGCTCACATCTACCGGCCGGTGTTTCAGCCCTCTGAGGCCTTTCCTCCAAAAGGTGCTCACCAACACAACACTAGATTAATAACAAACATAAAGAACACAAGCACTGGTTTCTGTAGCCCATCTTTTGTAGAGGAATCACAAAGATGTTGCAAGAATGACATGAGTAGTGACAGAATAAAAATCATGTATATTACAATACAGACAACAATTTAAGTGTCTATAAGGAACTTTTAATAAACTTAATAATAATCATTAATAAGAGTTTTAAAACAATTACACACAATTTGATTTTTGAAACATCTCAGCAGCATAAAAACAGTGATACACTATATAAAATGAATACTACTGTAATTTGAAATACACCAACAATGCCTTACATGGAGTGTAAAGCCCAACAACATGACTAGGACATAACGCTAGTCGTACTCATCTGAGATAATACATTAATTATCTGCACCACAGATAGTTTACTCACATTTTAAGGTAAACTCAACTGGCATTACAGTCCAGTTTTACAGTAAAACTTTCTGTAACTGTATAAAGGAAAATCTTTTGTGTCTGTCCTTGTGTGTATTTGTGTGTGTGTGTGTGTGTGTGTGTGTGTGTGTGTGTGTGTGTGTGTGTGTGTGTGTGTGTGTGTGCTTTGTGCACAGGGACCTACATGCTGAAAAACCATGATGGGAAAACCTGCATTAAAGCTACCATGGGAGCAGAGTAATTTTTAATGTAGTAAAGCACTGCCACACCACATTCACATTTTTTTTCCAACTATCTTTAAAATGGAGCTTGTTAAGGAGGGAAATGTATCAAAAACTGTAGAGCATGAAAAAAAAACAGCCTGATTTTCACTATATCATTACAACTCCTAAAAATCTTTGTTGTTATAAAGTGTACAAAGCTGACAACAAAAATGTTAGATGGGATTTTTTTTCATTGTCTTTACATTGTTAGCAACTTTTACTGTTCCAAGGTTCCGTTAAAGCTCTGGCCAGACTAACAAAGTTGACAGCTAACCTCTGGTCCCAGTCATACCCATCTGGTTGACACCCAGTGGACCCGTTATGTTTGGGTCCACTGGGTGTCAACTAGATTCACATAATTTGATTAATTCCACGTTTATAGGGATATCCAACACCAAGCTTCAATAAAAACCAAGGCTCATTTGATATAGCTGGTTTCTCTGTCTTTTAGGGGGCCCCTGTGTCAAAATTTACTCTATATTGTGCTTTAATGATGAATATTCCTGATTAAAGTTGTGTTTTATCAGATTATAATCCAACATTTGACAAACAGAAACCCTGAAACCAGGTGCATGTCGAAGTTCTGGCTAGTTTCTACATCTCTGGGAAAATAACTAATCATGCAGTCTACTATCTGCACTTGACTTCATTTATTTGGAAGTGCTACTTTTTTTATATAACAATTAGAAAAAAACTCAGGTGATAAACAGGCATTGAAAGCAGCATATGTATTCCTCCACAGGTGTCCACCTCCAGAAAGGCGACAGCTCCATCCAGCCTGCCTCAGACTCTGGGCTGCCCTCTGAGGCTCACATCTACCGGCCGGTGTTTCAGCCCTCTGAGGCCTTTCCTCCAAAAGGTGCTCACCAACACAACACTAGATTAATAACAAACATAAAGAACACAAGCACTGGTTTCTGTAGCCCATCTTTTGTAGAGGGAATCACAAAGATGTTGCAAGAATGACATGAGTAGTGACAGAATGAAAATCATGTATATTACAATACAGACAACAATTTAAGTGTCTATAGGAACTTTTAATAAACTTAATAATAATCATTAATAAGAGTTTTAAAACAATTACACACAATTTGATTTTTGAAACATCTCAGCAGCATAAAAACAGTGATACACTATATAAAATGAATACTACTGTAATTTGAAATACACCAACAATGCCTTACATGGAGTGTAAAGCCCAACAACATGACTAGGACATAACGCTAGTCGTACTCATCTGAGATAATACATTAATTATCTGCACCACAGATAGTTTACTCACATTTTAAGGTAAACTCAACTGGCATTACAGTCCAGTTTTACAGTAAAACTTTCTGTAACTGTATAAAGGAAAATCTTTTGTGTGTCTGTCCTTGTGTGTATCTGTGTGTGTGTGTGTGTGTGTGTGTGTGTGTGTGTGTGCTTTGTGCGCAGGGACCTACATGCTGAAAAACCATGATGGGAAAACCTGCATTAAAGCTACCATGGGAGCAGAGTACATTGTCATCGAAAAGAAGGTCAGAGGCTGTGACTCAGCAATGTGTGTGTGTGTGTGTGTGTGTGTGTGTATGCCAGGGTTGTTAATTTGGGAACAGAGTGTATCGGAAACGACCATCAGCTCTCTCTAAGACATGTGCACTCTGGCTGAGGCTTGATACATATTTACATGTAAATTTATCCTCTCATATGTCTCCAATATAGTGTTAATACAGTCACGTTTTGGCACAAAGTAAACGATCAAGTGAGAAGAGACACTGAATTGAACGCTGTTCTCTTATATAAAGTAATACTTCTCTCCTGTGTGTGTTCAGAAGACATGGTATTTTAACCTGGATCCCTCCAGGATCAGGATCAGCGGTAACTGTGGCAAAGAAGCTGTTGATCTCTCTCTCACACTGCCAGACCATGCTGCCAGTCTGCAGTTCACCTTCACAAAGGTACAACACATTCAACAACAAAGAGGCTGTCTTCTTACACTGCAGGTTGATGAAAGGGCTTTAAAACTGTGTGTGCAAATGTGTCTCTGCATCCAAACTACTTTATGTGATAGGAATATAATTCATCAGAGCATCAGTGAGTCCTCTAGCTTCACATCTAGATCAAAACACTCACAACAGATGATGAAATGTTTGTTTACCTGGATCTGTTCAGAATACATGGATTTCTGAATCACCTTCACTCTCCCGTGTTCTTGTCACCAGGAAAATAATTTTTCCTATGTCTCCAAGCTGACTGCTCAGGTGTCTCCTCTGCCTGTCTGTCCAGGATGTGCCAGTAAGACCACATGATAAGAGAGACATATAAGACGACAGATATCATACAGCTTGTGTTTGGGATTTGAAACAACAACCTGCAAACACTGAGATTGTACCTGCCCTTGCCCTTCATCCGCTTCCTCCCAGATAAGACCTACTCGGGTTCGTCGGCCCATGACAAGCTCTTCACTGCAGCTATTGGACAGAGCTTCAAGTGCAAATCTGAGAATCTGATTTTGATGTCATCGGAGCTGAAGATCAAGCTGGTTCCTCTGCAGATACAGGCCTTCACTCTGCCAGAAGGACAGTATGGAGAAGGTGACTGAGCTCTTCAATCGTTTGGGTATTGCTGCACAAACTTAAATGAGTGTAGGTCTCTAGTAGCTCTAGAGCTACAATTTTCATACTGAAATGGTCCTGAAGCTCTACAACATATTGTTTTTCAAAAGACAAAGACTAAATTCAAAATGCTCAGTTTTTTCAGGCACAAAAATTAATATCTTTTTGTATCTATATGGACGTGTTCTCTAAAGTTGGCTCAGGTAATGTTCTTGCTTGTAAAGGTCCAGTGTGTAGGATTCAGGGGGATATATTGGCAGAAATGTAATATAATAGAGTAAGTATGTTTTCTTCAATAAGAAAAAATAAGGATCATTTGTGTGATCGTTTTTGCATTTTGCGTGTCGGCCACTGTAGTTAGTATCTCCTCGGCAAAGAGCAGTGTTGTTTAACCAGTTAAATTACAGAGTCCATTTGTATAGCAGACGTAGAGATCTCGGCAAATAATTCAGCTCCTGGCAAAAACCTCCTGAACACCTGGATCATAAGTTAAGAGTGAAAAATAGGTGAGCACACATTAGCAGGTGTCTGCCATGAGCTGATCAGTGTCAGAGAAACACTGGTTTGTAACAAGAAGCTGCTTTATTAGTATTTTTACCAGTTTTACTAACTTGGTCTGTTCATTTTGGAGAGGAAGAGACCTCTGTGGAGAATATGGCTCACGGTAAAAAGCTCCTTAGGAAATCCTAACCGGGAGTTTATGCTTGGTATGCAGAAGAAGATTCAGCTGGTTGCAATTTGCAGTACTCAAGGCTAGATGCCACTAAATCCAACACACTACTCCTTTACACTCTTAAAAACATCTACCAACTCTCACTAGTAGCAATAGTTTTATAAACTTACCACAGTTTAGCTTCTCACAGGGCTTCATCACAGTCCTCTAGTAGGGTCATTTAGCTGTGATAAATCCAAATGTCTCAGACAGGAAGTTTTAAACACAGTGGTCGCCATCAGTCTACCCAGTTTTATTGTCTTTATTTCTCTCAGACTTCTGGATTTTGCCAGACATAATAAATAATATGTTGGTTGGTGTCCTTTTCTTATTGATTGAGGAGATAGGCCTGTGTGGATATACTGTGAGGATGAGATATAAGAGAATCAGATGGTGTGATAATTAGTCCCCTTGGACAGTGTTTAAGCCCAGTGAGAATCAGCTGCAGAACCTTTAAGTGTCCTGAAACTAAAGTGGTTTAGTGCTGCTGTGTACCAACCATAAATGATGGAAAACGATCTCTACACTGCAGCTTTCTGCAGGAAACCTGAGAGGTTGAAGTGGTAAATGAAACACATACAAGAATTTGATCAAAGTGATCAGTGTGTGGATGTGTGTGTGTGTGTGTGTGTGTGTGTGTGTGCAAACTGTCACAAATGTAGATTCATCAGCTCATAGTTTCCTCATGTTTCTGCTTATTTGTCTAAAATAATTCTCCTTCTTCTTCTTCCTGCATTTTGCTCTCCTCTTGTCATGTGCGTCAGAGGTGGAGTGTTGGGCCGACTTTAACAAGCGAGTTATTCCCATCATTGTCGGGGCCATAGTGGTGGGTTTCCTTCTGACCCCTGTGCTGATCTTCCTGTTCATCAAAGACCGTCGCAGAGAAGGATACGACAGGCTGTGAGCTTGTTGTGAAACTGGACAGAGATTTACGTCACCTCAAATAATATTTCATTCTCGGTTACTGTTATATAAAGTTCTCAAAATTGATCCTTGAATTCTTCTAGTAATAAGAAAGATGTCTGACATGCCTAAGTATAAATGCAAACAATGTTGTTACATATATTTATTTGACTATTCTTTATTTGATTTTCAAAAGTAATTGTTTTCTGTCTTCATTTGTGTTGTATCTGATATTCTGATATTCTGATTCTGATATATTCTGATATTTTTGCTTTTAATTTCAGTCTCATTCTGCTGTCAGTGAAAGGTTTTGTTCACTTCTGACGTTTAAAATACTCCCTTGATTTGTTGCCTATTCAACAATTACTTAATAAAAGAGGAATGGGCTGAAAAAAGGCTATATTGCCCTTACAGTAAATACACTAGCAATATATAGGAACCAGACTAATTGTATAATGTGATTTATTATAATATGTAACTCTTGAACTTAAATTACAGACTACTGCAAAATTGAGGGTTGAATGGTGTTATCAGTGAGGTTTGGTTGGCTAAAGTGATCAATCAATACCATTGTATCTGTAATATTCAAAAAGGGTTTAATTTTTTATATCTGCAAAGGTAATACAGTGCATAACTCAAATATATCACAGTGTAGCCAGGATTGAATCTTTTTTCCAAATAGTTTATATTTAAGAATTTCCATAATGCTTTACAAGCAATTTTTATTTTTCTCCCTACAAAATAAAACGAGTTTTATGTTATTATTGTGAGTGTAATTGTTTTTATATTTCCTGTAATTCACCTTCAGTTTGACAGAGAAACGCCGCCCTCTGCTGGTGATCTGTGGTAACTGCAGCGTCATCCCCACCTCCACATCCCTCTATCTCATTGGTTGTCGATACTACGAGGCCTTGGGAAGGTCAAAAGTAATAATACAGTTATTTACACGTGTGTTACAGTGGTTGGTAGTGTGAGTGCAACATTTTAAGACCCCATATGTTTCTCTCTGGTAAAGTTTAGTAGCTTCCTGCAGTTAAACTAAAACTAAACTGTCTATGAGTTGTCTAATAAATTACCACTTCGCCTTTTCCTCCACAGCCGGTCATCAGAGTGTTAGCTACCTAGCTAGCAGCTAGCCTCAGCAGCTGGTAGCTATGGCTGCAGTTATTCTGAGTTTCCCAACTCTGCAGGGTCTGAGGATATTTACACAGTGAGTACATTAAAGCCTTACATCGCCGTTATGATTTTGTGTGAATACAGGGTGTCCTCTTTCACGTTATTTCCACCAACCAGCTTCTTTTTACCTGCTTTTAAATGTTAGCTTACAGCTAAAGTTTGCAACGCTAACTACCTCAGGTCTGAGCTAACTTGTGCAGTTATAATTGCCACACATCACACTGTAAATTATCTGCTGGTGTTTATGATCTCATATGTCGTCAACATCACATTTTTTGTCTTCACGACGTCAACGTGTTGATAACATGTTTTTCCATTTTGCGAGTAAGTGAATCAGATAAAAGCTGAGCAAGGTTAAATAAAGGTAGCAAACTGTCAGTTAGCGTGGCTAATGTTGCGGATAGGTACAACATGCACACTGATGTGTATCTGCGACCAGCCTTCACTGAGTATCACATTCAGCTCCGTGATTTAGGCTGGTTAGTGCCATACTGTACTTGCTATTTCGTAAACGCGTATTTTCTCCATTGGGCATCCGCTCTGCCTTTCACAGCCATGTAGAGATTTAGATGGCACTGAAGTTGTTGTCCTGTCTTCTCCTCAGAAAACTGTCATGGACCAAAAGAGGCGTGAGGCTCGTTTCAGGAGGTGAGTGAAGGAAATGCTCCTCTCAATATTATGAACAAACTGCTGTATTTCATTTGAACCTCTAATTGAAAACATTTGTTGAAGAGATGTTACACTGTTTTGGACTTCAACTTGATGTCCAAAACTATGGAGTTATGTTCAGTTGGGACATGGTAAATATATACATACCAGTGTTATGGTGATGTGGGCAAAATAAAACTGTAGTGCTGCAGATGTTATTTGTGATTCTCTTTTGATTATTCCAATGATAGTTGAGTCTATAAAATATCAGAAAACATTCCTGCAGCCCAAATCCACACTGCTTGATTTGTTCAACCAGCAGTCCAAAACCCAAATATTCACTTTTAAATGATATGAAACAGAGACAAATATCATATATTTGAAAAGCTGAAAGTATTTATTAGTTGGTGTTTTTGCTTGTTAAATGAGTTAAAACAGTAATTGACTATCGAATTGTTATTGATTTATTATTGTCCTACTGTTTATTAGGCTCTGTAAATGTTATGTGGCACACACTGTGGATCCCTAGCCACTGTCTGTGCTGTGGTTGCTTTGTCAGTATGGTTGTGATGCATAAACAAGTTCAACGTTATTCCAACAGACCTGTGACAATGATGGTTGCCAGCCTTTTAAAATGTTTTCTGCTTCTGACTTTATTAGTGAGGTAGAGACTATTGTAAACTTCATTTTAAGATTATACTGGTTTTGTAAAATCTCTGCTGTGTCTTCTTCAGGGGTGGGAAGGATAGAGAAGGTGCTGATTGCCAATCGAGGAGAGATTGCATGTCGTGTGATGCGCACAGCCAAGAAGATGGGCGTCCGCTCTGTGGCTGTGTACAGCGATGCTGACAGACACTCCATGCATGTGGCCATGGTGAGATGCTGAACAGTCTTTTGGCAATAGTATTCATCTGCTGCTCAGTCTGTCCTCACTGTGTTCGTCTATTCTTTCTGCAGCTGCTTTGATGAACTCAGTGAGGCATTGGTGTTACAATAATTAATTGTTTACAAACTTGCATTAGTTCTGTTCAATTGGAAACAGATTTTCGCTTTGCTTGCTTTTATATAGGCAGATGAAGCCTACCACATTGGCCCTCCACCCTCCCAGCAGAGTTACCTCTCAATGGAAAACGTTTTGGAAGTGGCCAAGAAGTCTGGCTCACATGTGAGTAATCCTCTACTCGTTGTCAACAGTTTTATGAAGAGAATTTCTGCTTAAAGGAGCTATTTCCAAAAGAAATAATAGATAATGATGTTCAAGTCTGTTAAAGCCTTCAACTGTTCTCCATGTTGAATTATTCTTCTTAGACCAACAAGGGGCTTTGACACTGTTAAATGTGATGTCTTAGACAATGTGTTTGTGTTTGTAGGCGGTCCACCCGGGTTATGGCTTTCTGTCAGAAAACACAGAGTTTGCAGAGGCGTGTAAACAGGAAGGCATCATCTTCATTGGGCCACCTTCCTCTGCTATCCGGGACATGGGCATTAAAAGGTAACACACACAAAACAGTTCATTTATATCCTCTCTCTAGGTGTCTCTAATTAACATTTAGTAAAAAAAAAAAAAAATTGTGTTTCTTGGTACCTAGAAGGACTGATGTAATTGTTTTCATTCGGTCAGTTGACTGTTTTCTTCAGTACTTTGAATGTTAAAAAAGATGTCAGAGTGCATATAAAACATAAAAGCTAACCTTTGTGCCATTTACTTTTCTTGCTCTGTCTCTTTTTTAGCACATCCAAACACATCATGTCAGCTGCTGGAGTGCCAATCATTGGTGGTTACCATGGAGAGGACCAATCAGATGAGAGGCTGCAAGCAGAAGCTGCCCGGATAGGATACCCTGTGATGATTAAGGCAGTCCGTGGAGGAGGAGGGAAGGTGAGAGGACGCGAAAAGTCTGAATAACTATGATAAATTGACTTCAGGTAACATTAAATAAACTTGTGTGTGTGTGTCTGTATGTGTTAAGGGGATGCGTATTGCACGGTCAGACTCAGACTTCATGGAGCAGTTGGAGTCAGCTAGACGAGAAGCGAGGAAATCCTTCAACGATGATGTCATGCTAGTTGAGAAGTTTGTAGAGGATCCCAGGTGATAATAATAATTCTTTAACACACTCAGTCAGATACTGCTAACCATACGGTTCTATACAGTTCTACCACTTGTTATTCTTATTTAAAGATTAATTTGTCCTTTAATTTCTCTGTCTGTCTGTCTGTCTGTCTTCTGTAGACATGTGGAGGTTCAGGTGTTTGGGGACATGCATGGTAACGCTGTCTATCTGTTTGAGAGAGACTGCAGCGTCCAAAGGAGACATCAGAAGATCATAGAGGAAGCACCAGGGGTGAGTGAATAATGGTGGTCGGTTGAATTAATACTGACTGAGGAAGGAACTGTAAGAGATAACGGCAAATTGCTACATTTCTCACATCAAGCTAATCATAGACTGACATGAGGTTTAAGCTCTGAATATGATGAGCCAGTGTGAGTGTCAGTGTAGGGGAAATGTTTGTCCTGTTTGCAAAGAGCTTGTAAGTCATTGTCTTGTAAAATGACCTTTTCAAAACATTGGAAACCTTGGTTATCAAACAATTCCCGATATGAACAAGATTGCACAAGGAACTGGAAATCTGTTTCTCCCAAACTCCTTAATTTACATTCAACTAAAGCTCTCAGTCTGTAGAGTGAAACAGGATAATTAGAGCAATGATTGCTTGAATATATTTGTGTCAACTGTTGAGTGTTTCACTGTGTTTTCACTCTGTTTCTATATGTATTTTTCAGCCTGGTATCAGTCCTGAGGTGCGGAGGAAACTTGGAGAGGCAGCAGTTCGAGCTGCCAAGGCCGTCAACTATGTAGGAGCAGGTGAGACACACAAACACTCACCCTGCACACACCTCACCACACTGCCTCGGGCCCAGAACACACAGTACATTGACATTATATTGTTTGTCCTCCTGTGTAGGTACGGTGGAGTTCATAATGGACGCCCAGCATAACTTTTACTTCATGGAGATGAACACCAGGCTGCAGGTGGAGCATCCTGTCTCTGAGATGGTCACTGGGACTGACCTGGTGGAGTGGCAGCTCAGGGTGAGAGAGGAGGGAGGGAGGAAATGCTGACAGCCAGATGAAAACATTACCTTTTGTCAGTAAAAAGTTTGGACTGTTGTCACATTGATTATTCTAAAACTCCTCCAGGTGGCAGCAGGGGAGCGTCTGCCTCTTCTCCAGGATGACATAATTTTACGGGGACACTCTTTTGAGGCTCGCATCTACGCCGAGGACCCAAACAACGACTTCCTTCCAGGGGCAGGGCCTCTGCTGCATCTCTCCACCCCCTCAGCAGACCAACACACACGCATAGAGACTGGAGTCAGGGAAGGTAGGGAGTCTAGATCTGACTCTCTGGTTGTGTTTACGTTGATAGTTTTCCAGTCTTTATGTAACAACAGAATTAAGTGTCCAACTTTCTACATTGCCTGGTGTATCACAATGTCCCTGCTGGCTCATTACACACAAAACAAAGATCAAAGACATTAAGTAAAAAGCAGATCAAAAAGAGGAATGCAGGGAAATACAGAGTAGAAACCACAGCAATGAGTGCTTGATTAGATTTTACTGTTTTCCATCCATTTGTAGAGCTTTCAGTCTGATCTCTTAGAGAAATTGTGCGATTTTAAGTCCAGTTGTGCAATTGTCCAATCACACGTGACAGCAAAGGTTTAAAAAAGGTAGAAAATGAATCTATGCGACCTCTTAAGTATGTGTTGGTGATGAAGGATGGGAGCTTTAAAAGTGGTATGTGTGTGTGCATGTGTGTTTTCAGGGGACGAGGTGTCAGCACATTACGACCCAATGATTGCCAAGCTTGTGGTGTGGGGAGAAGACCGATCTGCCGCCTTAAAGAAGCTGCGGTACTGCTTACAACAGTACAACGTAAGACACACAGTCACATGATGCTTTTCATGTCGTGCAATTTAACTTGTAATATAAATACAGTATAAGCTAAACTTCAAGCCCCTACATGTAGCATTTGTTTAAATGATACAATAAGTACATGTAAAAATGCCTATAAATAATTCATGGTTCTGTGTCTTAACTGTCTTTGCATCCTCTCTGTCCTCAGATTGTGGGACTGAACACTAACATTAACTTTTTACTGAGTCTTTCGGGCCACCCAGAGTTTGAGGCTGGAAATGTGACCACCAGCTTCATCCCTCAGCACTACGCAGACCTCTTCCCTGCTCCGAGGGCTCCTTCTGGGGAGACCATCTGCCAGGCAGCCCTGGGGCTGGTGCTGCAGGAGAGGAAAAGCACACAGGAGTTCACACAGACCTCCACTGGTGAGGGGAGAACATTTGTCTCATCAGGACTTATCAGGATGTACAGCACATTTGATTTAAAAAATGGATGGTGTACTAAGTGTTTATATTGTGTGTGTGTGTGTGTGATTTGTAGACCCCTTCTCCCCATTTGGCTCCAGCAGCGGCTGGAGAAGCAACATTAAGTTTAACAGAAACATGACGCTACAGCTGGGAGACAAAAGTAAGTAACAGACATATGGTGAGCCTTTATCGCCCCCTAGTGTGGAGGAAGGTAGGAAGGTAAAGGATGGGTAAAGACGGAAGAAAAGATGAACAGGAAACCAAAACTTTAATCAACAGGGTCAAAAGTGGTGGGAATGCAGAGATGCTTTTTTGTAATTATTTGTAGTAGTTTATAATCTTGTTGACTAAATGAAATGCAGAACTGCAATGCCAACCTTTTGACCAAATACTCTCCATCAAAAATTTTAAATTTTTATCAGTTCATCTCGAGTATTTTTTGATGATATTTTAGTCTTTGAAATATCAGAAAATGGTGAAAAAAATTCCTAAACCACTTTCAAATTTCTTGTGTTGTCCCACTAACACACCAAAACAAGTGTATTTAATTTTTCAGTTATATAAATAAAGAAAAACAGCAAATCCTCACGTTTGTGACACTGAAACCAGCAAATTTTAGCCTAATAAATAACTATAACTAAAATACTTCACCTTTAATCAAAATTTGCAGGACTAAAAAGACCTGAGTACTAATTTCAGTGCTGGCAGGATGGGAAATTCCTTCTGTTCTTTTCTAGGCTTCAGTTTGACACCAGAAACATCTGAAAACCCACTTCTCCTTCAAAAAGTACTTGATCTGAAGTTAATATCAGCAGCTAACGGGACATATTTCAGGTTTCTCGTCACATCCATCAGAAGCAGTGCATCAGTGCAAAGTAACTTACACAACAACATACAATTCAGATAATAGATAATACATGTGTATCTACATGGATTACACAGGTTATTTTTGTGTCTATGTTCTCATCACATATCTAGCGACAGGATCATTGGGCCTGTCAGTTAAAAACTTGGTGTATTAATATAATGTTTCTGAGTTATGTCTGTATTGTGTGTTAAATGAGTTGAATAAATAGGCTAGTGTGTTAGTTTTAATAAGATCAGTGCAGTTAGGGTCGACTCATAACAGTTTAATGACTGTTTGAATAATTAAGTTCAGAGCTGATCTGGTCTGTGACACTGTGTTCATTAACTCATATTCATTATTAAATGTTTCTATTATAAATGTCACTGCAGGGCCAAAAATAAATCAGTGATGATGATGTTCAGCTAAAGCCTCTGTGTTAAGTAACTTCAGTGTTTCCTCTTGTTTGCTTCCTCATATTTCACTCTGTGTGTGTGTTTGTTGCTTTTAGAAGTTGACGTGGTCGTCGTGTACAACAAAGATGGAAGCTATACAATGCAGGTGAGCGGGAATACATCCTTTTTCCTAAATTATTATCGGTGTTTGTGTTTTAGGTTTTTTTTTTTGTTTTTTGTTTTTCCACTGATAAGTACCCAGATTTTCAAAAAAAGGCAGATCAGTTATTTTATTTCTAGATACTGATTGTAGCTCACATTATTGCATGACTGTTTTTCTTCTATGATCTAGCTTTCACCTATTTTTAACATTTAAAATAAACACCAATAAATTCCCTAAACCTAAGCATAAAAGTTAGAAACAGTAGTTTGACAAAATAAACATAACTCAAGGTCCACTGGATATTTATTTTAGAGCTTTCAACCACATCTTACAGTCTTTATCAGCGAATCTAATACTGAGTAAACTGTATTCATGGATGAAAGCTGTGGGATGCAACTGCAAAAACCACAAAAGCTCAGTAAGTGGAGCTTGAGCTCAGAATATTTTGCCAAACTACTGTTCCCAAGTTCAGTAATTAAAAAGCAACACTATTAGTAGGAGTAATAGGTGAATCTGTGGTCGCAGATCTGCCTCTGTCACATTTGTCATGACTGCATTTTGTCTTTCAGATTGGCAAGGAGGAGTACCATGTGACTGGGGAGGTGGAGGTGGAAGGTGGAGCGTCATTCCTGCACTGTTCTGTCAATGGCATGAAGTCTCGTCCCAAACTGGTGATCTTGGACAACACAGTTCACCTGTTCTCCACGGTATGTTCCTACCACCACTGCTGACATTAGAAACGCTGAGCTGAGTGAACTGCCTGTAAATATACATGAATTATTTTTCAACTTATGGCATAAATATATAGATTTAAAGTGTGTGATTTGTTAATGGTGTAAATTAAAATGATTGCTTGGCTGTGGCTCAGAGGTAGAGCCAAACAATCATTTTAATTTACACCATTAACAAATCACACACTTTAAATCTGTATATTCGTGTCAACCAATCAGAAGATCACTTGTTCGATTCCCGGCTCCTCCAGCCTGCATGTCAAAGTATCCCTGAGCAAGATACTGAACCCCAAATTGCTCCCGATGATGCTTTCATCGGTGTGTGAGTGTGTTAAAAAACTGAGAAGCAGGTGGCACCTTGTATGATAGCCTCGGCCACTAGTGTATGAATGTGTATGTGAATGGGTGAATGGTCTGATGACTAGAAAGCCGCTGTATAAATGTTGGTCCATTTACCATTTATAACAATAACAATTTAACAATTTATAAACAAATCTGCTGTTTATAATTTTTTGTCTTTTTGATGTATTGTTTGTTCCATAGACTGCAGAAAATTGTGAATATTACCATCACAGCATCCCGGAAACCATCATCAAATTTCTTGATTTGTCTAACATGTAGTCCAAAATCACAAAAATATTTAATTAAGTATATCATAAGACAAAACAAAACAGTGGATGCACATATTTCAGAAGCTAACCTAAATGTTTCAGTATGGACGTGGGTGAGCTTTCTTAAGCATGTGAACCTGTTGTCCTATAAATTAAACTTATTTATTCCTCAAGTATTAAACTTCTCAAACTCATTTGCTGACAAATATATATGTTATTTTCAACTGTCTTTGTGGTCCTTAGCTATTTTAAATCTGGACAAAATGTGTGTTTGTTTATTAGCAGCAGTTTGTTCTGTTTACTCTCGACTTTATTGCAGGTTCAGTTCCACAAATAACAGATTTTGTAAAAGCTGTAAATGGCTGCTTTCCCCAGTCGATTTAATGAGAGCTACACTTCACCTGTCACCACAGAGACTCCCCATCTCTGTTTCCTGCCTTAAGCATCTGTCATCTTTAAAGACTGGGGACTGGGGACAAACACTTGACATCTGACATCAGGGGAAATTAAAGACTATTCAAATCCTCTTACCTCAGCTGCCACTTAACTGTCGCCTCTGTTTCTGACATCTTTACGTCTTCTCTGCAGGAGGGAAGCTCCCAGGTGTCTGTTCCAGTGCCAAAATATCTGGCTGGTGTGAGCGGCTCTGGGGCTCAGGGCGGAGCTGTGGCCCCCATGACTGGAACCATAGAGAAGGTGAGTTTGGTTGTATTAACACAACACATGGATTATAATTGGCAGTGAATTTAGTTTTTGTCATGCAAAGTATCTGTTTATTTTTCTTCCGGCCAAACTGGTTATTGTGAATGACTTTCTAGAGATTTGGAGAGCTTGAGTCATCATATTAAATAATGAAATGTAAATAGAAATGTTTTTGTATAAGCACTTCACAGCACGCTATTTCAAGATACAACAATGAAGAGCTATTACATAATTTTATCTGTAAAGAAATATATTACTACATCAAAAACAGAAGTTTACAAAATGTTCCGCTGAAAGTAGAATTTAAAAAAAAAAATAGACAAAATAAATTTATAAAAATGTTTTTTAAGTTGAGATTTAAAGGGTACACTGTTGTAGCCATTCTAACAAAGTGAGATTATTTATTCCACAGTTTTGAGACTGCAGTTTAAAATGCAGCTTTGTTCAATTTTGGATTCAGCCAGAGAGACAGATAATTGTAGACTCTACGGTGTAAAGCCCAGTTCAGACCAAAGATTCGTGACGAGACAAAACCATTTTAGAACGTTGCAGAGAAAAGTTGCCGTCTGAGCTTGACTCAAGCCTGCTGATGATGTCACTGGCAACTCAGCTGGTCAAATCACCGGTAGCTGGTTTTAGAACGTAAAGCGTGTCACCTGTGTCAACATCCAAACAGCTTGCAGTGAAGTCTGCTGGTCATGTCAAAAAGATTGTAGATGACTTGTTTACTTGCAGCAGCAGATGCTCCGTCCCTGCTAAGCCCTCTGTTTTCATGTCAAACGGTGAGTCGCTACTGCTGCTTATATCCCCTCACGCACACATTCTCATTGACTGATTTTTGGGTTTTTTTTGTTTTGTTTTGCATTATTGCACATTTATTATGAATACAGTTCATCTGATGCTCGTTTTGTTCTGTTTTTTGCTGTTTCATCACTACTACAAATGTAACTGTTGCCACTATCTCACCATCACTATCCTCAGTCATATTTTAAGAAGCTACAAATTATATTCAGGCTCAAAATAAGTCTGAAAAGCTGCAAATCAGAATAGAAGTACAGAGAGTTGTTGCATAGAGATGATACATCGTCTCATCTAGTTACATCGTTGTAAACTGGCAGGTTTTTAGAATGTTGCGGAACTGCGCATTTCATGTAGTTGCCTTCAACTCGTCTTGTAGCAAATCTGTGGTCTGAACTGGGCTTAAGGGATGATACCGTGTGATGTTTAACTAATATACAAAATGTCCTAATAGATGAGAATAATGGACAAGGTGCAGGGAAAAAACTTCATGACATGAAATACACCTGTTGTTTTCTTCTTTAGGTCCATTTTCTCCATCAGGAGGATCCCTCAAAGCATATTATGATGCCTTTGTCTTTGCTAGTAACCAAAGCAAATATGTATCTCCCTGACTCCAGTATGCTAAGCTAAGCTAACAGCCTCCTGACTCTTTATATGTAGCATACAGATATGAGAGTAATCTTCTCGTAACTCTCTGCACCAAAGTGTATTTTCCAAAACATTTAACTATTTCATGTTAACTTTTTAAGGCAAGAATTAGCTGTGTTGCTCTGTGTTGTCAGTTTGTTTCAAAATTAGCAAATGAAGTCGTCAGCACTCACAATTAGTATGTGATACTTTTAATGATGCATATCACCAAAGGGAAACAGATGCGTATCAGTCCGAGGCTTACCTCAGCATTACTGGGACATTTGTGGCTTTGACCCCTTTTAAACAGCAGCCAGGAACCTGCTGGTGATTATCAACCAGCTGATACAGATCATCAAAAAGAAATACTAGCAAGAAAAACAGGAAATTTAAGTCATTAAAAGAAAAATATAATGTTTTTGCAACAACCATCTTAGTGACCAGTTGATTCACACAATAACAATAGGAAATGCATGCACAGATGTAAACTCATCACGTGTTTGAGCACTGCTCTATATCAGAAAACAAGGGTTATATTAAAACTTCCACTGCAGCAGTACTTCACCTCATGCCTCCAGTTAACTCACTGGTAAAACTTACCCAATCAGTGCTCAGTAACAAACATAATAGCATCATTGATTATTTGAACTCATCTTCTTTTTGTTATTGGAAGCACTGTAATACACTCCTGCTGATACAGAGAGTAATTGGCTCTGTGAAAGAAGTGCAATCCTCTGTCTCCACCCTGTCTGTTATATTTATTTATGGGGACGCCTCTGACTGTGTTATTGTTCACCTAAAATGCACTGGCAGCCACTGTAATGAGACTGAAGCAGAGGTGATGAGAGCAGGCCGACTGCCATATTTTCAATAACTGAAAACAATTTAAAGGCGACTGAATCATTAATTTAGAAAGAGAATTAAAGCATCATAAGCAAGGAATAATGCAGACGTAAATTACCTCCTTGTTATCTGTGAGCGACATCATGTGTCTGATCTTTAATGTTGAGATGACTGAAGACAAATCGTCCTCTGTGCATACAAATACAAACAATCTGTTGTATTGTGTTCAGGTGATGGTGAAGGCTGGAGACACAGTAGCTGTCGGAGACCCACTGATGGTCATGATTGCCATGAAGATGGAGGTGAGGGCCTCCTGCCAGCTCTGACTCACACACCTCTTTTCTTTTACCTCACAGGTACACACTGTCTGCTGTGTTTGTAATAAAGTTTTTTGTGTCCATCTCTGCAGCACACGATCCGGGCACCAAAGGCAGGTGTGATCAAGAGGGTTTTCTTCAGCGAGGGCTCTCAGGCCAATCGCCACGCTCCTCTGGTTGAACTGGAAGAGGAGGCGGAGGAGGAGGGGGAGGGGAGCAGCCAGTAAACAGACTCAAACACACAACCACAGCCATGAATACACACTGACAGGTAGGAGAGAGCCAGGAAGGAGCTACTGTGACAGCTGGAGGGAAAGTGAGTCAATCTGAACGGGCCTGGTGTCCATCACTTGATTAATATGTCTGAAAATGTGAGTCAGGACCCAAATCACGTGAGTCTGGTTCAGTCTGGAATGGATTAGACAAATACTTTGACCCCTGGGGACCCAACATGCATATAGGAGGGTCAGAAACAGTAACATTGACCTGAAATGTTCCTGGGTTTGACTCGTGATTATGGGTAAACCTCATGATATTCTCTCATGTACAGCTGCCTTTTACATATATGAATTATCTTCATGTGGTTTGTACTCTTTTGTTTGTTCCTACTTTTCTTTCTTGTGTTTGTAAGTTTTTTTCAAGTCTCTGTTTCTGTCAATGGTGCAGTGTTAGTTTAAGAATGGACTGGGTAATCTTTTGTTGTAAATTTTATTGCACTTCCACACTGAAAAAGGGTTGACAGTTGAGTGTCCTCTCTTTGCACTCACTGGAAACTTCCTAATCTTTACACAGCAACAAAATCTCAACAGTTTGTCAGCAAATCCAATGCAGAAAATATTAAGTAGTTTGGATGGCAAGTGTAAAATCAGTCAAGTTACTTGCAGAATTATGCCTCATTGAACTACAGGAATAGTTACTGATTTCTGAGGGGGAAAACTTCACATTTACATGACCGTAAAATATTTACTGAGTGAATCCCATCAGCTTGTGATCCTTTGAAACTGGTGTGTGTAGGGGAAAATACCATTAAGTTATTATAAGAACCAGGTAATTTCATTTGAATTTTTCTGTCACATGCTTCTTTATAATAAAAAAAAACCTGTCTTGTAATTATAATTGAACCTGCCAGTATTTAAAATGCATAGTAACAGAGCTTAAAGCACAGCTGTTTAAGATCTGATTATTTGAAGCTACTTGGTTTTTACTTGACAGTGATTAAGAGAAAAGAGGCTGGATGCAAACTCATTATGTGTGCGGGAAAAAAAAATGTACTTGGGTTTACTTTCAACATCCACACGTTCTGTCCTTCCAGACTGACTCCAACTCTTCATCATTTCCCTTTGAAAGTTTTCTCTCATAAATAAAACAGAGGTCTGCAAGAAGCCTCTGTTGTTGCAGAGGAGACTATAACATGGCACTAAACAAAAAGGCCTTTTTGAATTGGGATGAAGAAAACACTCCAGAACTATCAAATGATTCCCAAAGTGTGTGAGCGGATTGGGCTCTGATTTGAAAATAACCCGTAAAGGATGAAATGTCGGTCACAGAGGGCTTTAAACGGACAGATGGTTTGATTCTGTGTAATTCCTCCATCAGTCCAAGTGAACTTGACCTGTGTCTGCTGATCACTCTCTTCTTACTAACTGGTGTGTTATGAGGCCTTGTAGCATAAAATTAATAGACACCTGTGTTTCATTTTGTAGATGTGACAGATGATTTATTATTAGATCTTGGACTGGTCAGATACTGTAATAAAAATGTTTGTGAAGTACACACAGTGCCATGTCATTTTTTTGATGTACTGGAAAGCGAAGGTGGGTTACGCTTGTATTAAGAAGGAAAAAAAAAGATTCATGAACATCTCCCTCAGCCGCCTAATGCCTTTGTCATGTATTGAGATTTATTGGGCTCCACCCAGCCTTAATTTGGAGAAGGCCTAATCAATCAGAATGACTGGCTGTACAGAGCCATGCTGTGCCACGTACAGGGGGGAGAGAAAAAACATTTCAAAATATTCCAATACGAGTAAAAAATAATGCATACTGAAATTAACCCAATAAGGCTTTTACTGTTATATATTTAACTATGAGGTTTGTAAATATTTTTTTTATGACATGCTGTACTATGTACTATGACTTTTTTAACATACTACACTATGACTTGTTTTAATCACTTCTTCATGGCCAATCATAACATGACTATAAAATCAAATTTTTGACATACTATGAGATTATTTCTTTCATCACACTTTTTAAAATGTCATACTATACGATGGCTTTTTCCATCACTTTCTATGTCATACTATACTATGACGTTTTCATCACTTTTTTTTATGTCATACTATATTATGACATTTTCATCACGTTTTATGTCATAATATACTATAACTTTTTCTTTTTCTTTTTTTTTTTTTTTTAACTTTTTATTTATCAACATGTAAATAGAACATGAGATCATCATGGGCTGTACAGTTAAAATCAAAGCTTTCTATTACACATACATACTGTACATACATATACATCATAGCCAAATGTCACACTTTTCAAGGCGCGTATTCGATCCATTTTTCCCAGCGTTCCATACACTTCTCCAATTGGAGTCTTAAAATAAAAGTAAGTTTCTCCATACAGTAAATTTCATGAATGATCCCGTGCCACTGGATCAATGTTGGAGGATCTACTTGCATCCACCTTCTAGTTATGGCTTTCCTACTGCTAGCCAGAAGAATCTTCAACAAGTACTGTCCTTATGCAAGACTGTTTTCGGAATTTTGCCGAGATATAAAACAACAAAAGAAAATTCTAAATCCACTCCTATAATTTTATTTATCTCGGTTAATATGTCCCTCCAAAATGGCTGGATTTTCGGACAGGACCAAAAAACATGAACATGGTTAGCCATAGGGGTTCCACATTGTCTCCAACAAAAGCCTCGGCTCTGTGTGCCTGTTCGTAGTGCTGTTATTTTAGGAGTTATAAAAAATCTCACTACATTCTTCCAGCCGAACTCTCGTAGAGATCTCGAGTTTGCAGTGGTTGCTTGTGTCTCACATATTTCTATCCAGGTCTCTTCTGATATTTGTGTTTCTGACTCCTTCTCCCACTTCTGTTTAATGGAAAACGTAGAGTGATTTTTAGAAGCTTGGATACTTCCGTATATTCTTGAGACCAACTTTTTATTATCTTTCTTTTCATAAGCCTCATGAAATATAGAGATTAAATTGTATTCCTTCTCCTCCTTGATTTGTAATTTTTTAATATAATAGTCTCTGACTTGCAGGTATCTATGGAAGTCCTGCTTCTCCAGTCCAAATGTGGCTGAAATAGACTCATAACTCTGAAATTTACTGTTTGAAATGAGGGAACAAAGGATGTGATCCCTCTCCTAACCCACTGTTTAAAGCCCCCGTCCAATCTAGCAGGTTCAAATTCTGGATCACATGCTATCCAATTCAAGACTCTTGCCTGTTTCTCTATTTGTAACTTCCTCAAAACCTTAAACCATAGTTTGAGAGTGAATACAGTCCATTGATTCAAACTGTTATAATATTTTTCTGCTTGGTTTTTATTTCCTATAATAGATTGAATTGGAATTTTTAACTGTGTAGTTTCCAAGCATTTCCATTTAGATTCACAATTTGGAGAGCACCAGTATACTAAGGGTTTCAACTGTGCAGCATAATAATAATCCTGTAAACATGGTAAAACTCTCCCTCCCTTCTCTTTTTTTAGCTGCAGAGTCTTGAACTGGACCCTAGGTCTTCTACTGCTCCAAATGAACCTCGAGATCCAGGCATTCCACTCATCAAATTGTTTTTGGGGCACCTCTAGTGGCAGAGACTGGAAAAGAAAAGCCGTGGCAACACATTCATTTTAATGATTTCTATTCTATTACTCATGTCCAGTGGGAGGAGTGTCCATCTAGAAATATCAGATTTGATCTCCTTATTAATGGAGCCGTAGTTACTTTCAAAAAGTTTTGACATATCTTTAGTAAGGTTTATTCCTAAATATTTTATTTTGGGCGAGTCCCATTTAAAATTGTATTTCCCTTTAATATCTGGGTGGGGAATATAGTTAAATGTGAGGGTTTGGGTTTTTTGGATATTAAGCTTATATCCAGAGTATAAATTATATTCTTTTAGCAGGGACATCAATTTTGGGATGCTTGAGTCTGGGCTTGTAATAAAAAGCAAAACATCATCCGCAAACATACAAATCTTATGGTAATATACTATAACTTTTTCATCAGTTTATGTCATACTTATACTATACTATGGCTTTTTCATCACTTTCATGTCATACTATACTATGACTTTTTCATCACTTTTATGTCATACTATACTATGGCTTTTTCATCACGTTTTATGTCATACTATACTATGGCTTTTTCATCACTTTTATATCATACTATACTATGACTTTTTCATCACTTTTTTATATCATACTATACTATGGCTTTTTCATCACTTTCATGTCATACTATACTATGACTTTTTCATCACTTTTATGTCATACTATACTATGGCTTTTTCATCACGTTTTATGTCATAATATACTATAACTTTTTCATCAGTTTATGTCATACTTATACTATACTATGGCTTTTTCATCACTTTTTATGTCATACTATACTATGACTTTTTCATCACTTTTTTATATCATACTATACTATGACTTTTTCATCACTTTTTTATGTCATACTATACTATGGCTTTTTCATCACTTTTTATATCATACTATACTATGACTTTTTCATCACTTTTTTATGTCATACTATACTATGGCTTTTTCATCACTTTTTATATCATACTATACTATGACTTTTTCATCACTTTTTATATCATACTATACTATGACTTTTTCATCACTTTTTTATGTCATACTATACTATGACTTTTTCATCACTTTTTATATCATACTATACTATGACTTTTTCATCACTTTTATATCATACTATACTATGACTTTTTCATCACTTTTATGTCATACTATACTATGGCTTTTTCATCACTTTTATATCATACTATACTATGACTTTTTCATCACTTTTTATGTCATACTATACTATGACTTTTTCATCACTTTTATGTCATACTATACTATGACTTTTTCATCACTTTTATGTCATACTATACTATGACTTTTTCATCACTTTTTCATGTCATACTATACTATGACTTTTTCATCACTTTTTATATCATACTATACTATGACTTTTTCATCACTTTTTCATGTCATACTATACTATGACTTTTTCATCACTTTTATATCATACTATACTATGACTTTTTCATCACTTTTATGTCATACTATACTATGACTTTTTCATCACTTTTATATCATACTATACTATGACTTTTTCATCACTTTTTATGTCATACTATACTATGACTTTTTCATCACTTTTATATCATACTATACTATGACTTTTTCATCACTTTTATATCATACTATACTATGACTTTTTCATCACTTTTTTATGTCATACTATACTATGACTTTTTCATCACTTTTATATCATACTATACTATGACTTTTTCATCACTTTTATATCATACTATACTATGACTTTTTCATCACTTTTATGTCATACTATACTATGACTTTTTCATCACTTTTTATATCATACTATACTATGACTTTTTCATCACTTTTTTATGTCATACTATACTATGACTTTTTCATCACTTTTATATCATACTATACTATGACTTTTTCATCACTTTTATGTCATACTATACTATGGCTTTTTCATCACTTTTATGTCATACTATACTATGACTTTTTCATCACTTTTATGTCATACTATACTATGACTTTTTCATCACTTTTATATCATACTATACTATGACTTTTTCATCACTTTTTATGTCATACTATACTATGACTTTTTCATCACTTTTATGTCATACTATACTATGACTTTTTCATCACTTTTTTATGTCATACTATACTATACTATGACTTTTTCATCACTTTTATATCATACTATAGTATGGCTTTTTCATCACTTTTATGTCATACTATACTATGGCTTTTTCATCACGTTTATATCATACTATACTATGATTTTTTCATCACTTTTATGTCATACTATACTATGATTTTTTCATCACTTTTATGTCATACTATACTATGGCTTTTTCATCACTTTTATATCATACTATACTATGGCTTTTTCATCACTTTTATATCATACTATACTATGATTTTTTCATCACTTTTATGTCATACTATACTATGACTTTTTCATCACTTTTATGTCATACTATACTATGACTTTTTCATCACTTTTATGTCATACTATACTATGGCTTTTTCATCACTTTTATATCATACTATACTATGATTTTTTCATCACTTTTATGTCATACTATACTATGACTTTTTCATCACTTTTATATCATACTATAGTATGGCTTTTTCATCACTTTTATGTCATACTATACTATGGCTTTTTCATCACGTTTATATCATACTATACTATGACTTTTTCATCACTTTTTTATGTCATACTGTACTATACTATGACTTTTTCATCACTTTTTATGTCATACTATACTATGACTTTTTCATCACTTTTTTATGTCATACTATACTATGACTTTTTCATCACTTTTTTATGTCATACTGTACTATACTATGACTTTTTCATCACTTTTTATGTCATACTATACTATGACTTTTTCATCACTTTTTTATGTCATACTATACTATGACTTTTATTTAATAACTTTTTCATATTTCATAACTTTTAAATGACATACTACACTATGACCTGTTTTCACTTTTTGATGACATACTATACAATGACTCAGTTTCACCAGTTTATGACATACTGTAGTGACTTTTCTTAATCACTTTTTGAAGACACATTATACTATGATTTCATTTCATAACATTTTATAGCATACCATAGCGTGACTTTTTAAACTTTTTTTATGACATACTATACTATGACTCTTTACAACGATGTTCAATGGCACATTTTGAAAAAAAACAACGTTTTTTTATTTAAATTTTATGACACACTACACTAGTTTTTTATGACATTTTCATATTTTTAATGGTTTACTACACTGCATGACTTTTTCAAAAACAATCTAAGATATAATATTCTATAGGTTTTTCTAAAACCATTGAAATAAAGAAGGTCACACTCAAAAGACTTGTTTCTTAAAAATGTATTTATTTTGTAAATAGAACAGCATCTTCATAAACATCAGCTATAAGACAGATTTACAGACAGGAAGAGGAGGGAGGACATACAGACAGCAACAGATATCAGTCAACAGAGGAGTGATGATGGTGGTTTATTATTGGTCTGGTGCAGCATAATTTACTGATGAGGAGAGAACAAAAATGATTTCAACAAACCATTCAGTATTGATCTGTTGATATTTAGATTCCTCTTTTAAGCTGATTTGATCAAGAAAACCTTCATTTGATTTAGGTCTGCAAACAATGGCTAAGTTTTCCAAGAGCATCTATGCACTGACAGTCTTTCTAAATTCTAATAAATTTACTGATATTACTGAAAGATTCTGTTTGATCCTTTGTGTAAGTTATGATAACCATGCCCGTAGATGTGTCAATATAATAGTTAGGATCTGGTCTCTGGATGATAAGGCTACTTGTAAGTATAAAGACTGAGCATAAGTGACTAAGTTCCATTTTCATTTGGTTGTTAAATATCGTTAATATTCGGCCAACATTTCCAGAGGCAGGAGAGTTAAAAGCCACGTGTGCAGACAGAATTTAACAGCTCTTAATAAAGTATCCCATTAAACTCGGGTACTGTTTCTGATGGATGACACGATCATCATCTGTGGTCGAGGCATGATAAAATATTAAATGACAATTTTTTGAATTATGTGGTTGAGTAATCTTCTGCTTCTAGAAATACCCCAGAGGCCTCGTATCATAACTCTGCTGCTCTGTTGTAATGAAGCTTAGATGATGTCAGTGCTGCGATGCTTTGGAGAATCAGGTCTCTGTTTTCGCTAAAGTCAAATCTCATTTAAAAAAAAAAAAAAACAAAAAAAAAAACCCAAGACAAAACCATCAGTTTTCTGCTTTAACAGTTCTGAAGATATTACTCTAGTGATACATGGGCCCCAATTTGAAAATCTGTACCTGGATATACAGTCTGGATAAAAATGTACCATCAATTACATAATATAAATAAATATAAAGACCCAAAGTGTTAAAGTGAAATAATCATATAGATTAGCATGTGTTTTTATCCTATGTCACATTTTATCATTAAATCTCTGTCTCTGGAAAATGGAGATTTTGAAATTTAATAATTAAGAATTGTCCTCTCTATCAATTATTTTTTTATTTTGCATTTGTTGTATTTTTAAGTCTTGTTAGAAGCATTTTTTTAATTTACGTAACCACTACTTATGGTTTATCTGTTTGTAATTATTAATATGATTATAGATTTTATAATTATTTCATTTTAAACACTTTGGGTCTCTGATGTTGAGCACAAGGGGGCATCAGAACTGCACTTACACTGCAGGTGTTAACTGCTTTTAGACAGCAGGGACTCCTCTTCCTCTGGAGTTTATTACTGATTCCAGAGAGGAGGGTTGTCAAACTTTTAGTTTCTGTTCAAGTCAGGATACCTCAGCCTCTGCTGCATCAAATTTGACCTTTTTATATTGTATTTAAGGGTTATGGTACTCCTGGATTTAGTATTGTACTTACATACAAAAATAATGGTCAATATGCAGCCGCAGAAGCCAACATATCCTGATTTTAAGTCCCTCGTTTCAGTATATAAGGCTAGATCCTACAATTCTCATACAACTTAAAAGCATCTGAACGTCAACTCCTGCCCGTTACATGCCCTCATTTATAAAGAAGCATTTCTTCCAATGTTTTTGAAGTCTCAAGAACGCATTTCTCAGACATCAAAGTGCTCTCACAGCCACAGAGGACATTATACAACTTTTTTCACAGGCTGAGCTCTTCATGACAAGTAAACGGACTTTTATGTGTAAAATTGGTGCAGTAACAGCAGAAACATATTTTCCTTATCCAGGTACAGATTGCAAGAATCATAGGTATATCCAGGTACACTTTTTAATATCAGATAAGTTTAAAAAAAGGAAAGTAATTTCCTGTGTAAATGTGGCCTGATAAGATTCTGTTGGGTTCCATGACAGAGTGATCTAACTGGAAGTTTCAAAATGTCCTTATGCTCATTGAAATGTCCTGTAACATTACAAACATCCTGTTTATGTCAGACAGCTCCCACCTGCACTGTTGCTTTTCAGGTCAAACACAAAAACAGCTAACACGGAGCTACATCCTCCCAATTATGTGTCTGAGATCAAGTAAAACATTGTGGGAAGTTGCTGCGTTCAGGTCATGTACAGGACTCACATTTATAATGATATGTCAGAGAAGTTCAAAACAAACACAGAAAAAAAAGTACCACAATAATAAATAGACACGTTCACTGTCAGTTGAACCTGTATGAAAAGAGATGATATAACAGGCCCAGGTGTGCATCAAACAATGTGTACCGTACAGAAAATAAACAACTGACGAAAACATTACTGACTCTCTGATTTGTTGAAACAGTAACCATAGCAACAGACAAATCCTATGACTCAGTATGTTTCTTGTCTGAGCTGAGGCATGTACCAGTCATTGTTGATGTCAAGTTTAAAACGGTTGTCTTGAAACATTTCTACATTTCACCTATTTTTTTTTTTTTGGAAGAAGAGACGCCAAACCAAGCATAAATTTTTTTTTTACCTTTGACCTGTGGGCAACATGTGGCCACTGAGAGCATACAAAGAGCTTACAACAATGCTACGTACCATACTTCCTTCAACTAACATGGCTGCCACACAAGAAACACAAACACACACAGATTCACACACTTCATCAACAGGTGGACAGAAAAACATAACAGCAAAAACATGATTCAGATGATTTCAATGGTGACAGACGAGTAATGGTTTGAGAAACAACTAAATGTGGTTTTGATATGTGACTTGTGCAAACGCTCTGCTATTCTTTTCATCTCTGTAGAAGCTGAGTTATATTCATCTGATATAGCTATCTCTCTAACGATAGAGACATTCTGCTGTCTGGGTCGACGTGCGGCAGCCGTGATTTGGAAAAGCGTCTCGCCATTAAAGCCATTTTGTCTTGTTTAGGAAAGAAAGGGAAAAAAATTGGTACCATCATCTGATCTGATATTCGGGTAATATTTTCAGGCGACTGAGAGGGATGATTCTACCTACAAAACCTCATTAAGTCAGCTTTCAGCACTGACCCCGTTACCTCAAAATACTCCCCAAGCGTTGCGGTCTTTAATGCTAAGATGCTTTTGCTAACCCGGCTGAATGAGAAAAAGGCATTCAAGGGGAACAAGTTTCCAGACACTAAGTAACAACAGGCTCAAACAGCTTCAATCTGCAGTACCTTTGATAATCTACAATATAAGCTCTTGAAAATGTATGGCTTTTCAAACAGACCGCATCTGACCTCCTTCAGAGCAATGCAGCGGGGAGACGGGCCTGAACAGTCCGACGAGAAAGCAGCACTAACAATAACGATAGTCTTCTTAACAACGATATAAGCTTCTGTACAATCAGGCACAAAAATAAACACTTTTTTCTTTAAACTCCAGTTTGAATCTTTTGGTCTTTGGTTCCATGAGAGAGATGAATCTCCTTGTACAGTATCTACGGAGTACTGCAGGTCCTAAGGAAACTAGTCTAGACGTTAGCAGAACCAGTAAAGCTCTGAAAGCTACAGGTAGTCTAACTTTTTCCCTTTCCATCTGAATGAGAAATGAAGGTGCAGCGGGGCCAAGGGCTCAAAGAGAAAGTTAATGCAGCAGTTTATGGAAGCAACATGATGTTCAGCCTTAGCTGCTAGCTGACATCTCAGAGATCCTCCTCCCCCTAATGTAGTCTGACTTCACGGAGCTTCTGTCCTGGTGCTACATCCTGGATATCGGGGTCTATAAGCCACCTCGGTCCTGTGTTGAGTTTAATCAACATGTCGAAACCAGCTTGTTTAGGTTACAGTCCTTACAGGCTGCAATGCTTCGAGCAGGACTGCTGCCTGACATCAGCTAGCAAGATGTCCATCAGAGTCTCCATTCTGTGTCTACAAATATATATATATGAGACTTACAAGGTCATTTTAATGCCAGTTGCATGAAAAAATAAGTTTGGCAACTGTGCTGAAAAAATAAATAGCTGCATTAGAGTTCATGTACCCGGGCTGATCTCAGAGGGGAGCACCTGTGAGCTGACATATCTTATTTTGACCTTAAAAAATGTCCTGAATTTAAATGTTTTTCGATACTTTTGCAGGACTTTCAGGAACTATATGCAGAAGGGATCTGCTCAGAGGTTGATCGGGTCTTCCTTCATGAGTAGCTCCACAGATGTCAGCTTCATGCCATGCTGACTTGCGCCACACTTCATGTTTTATTTCCTTCCATGTTGCAGCTCCCGTCTGATGTCCTTCTCAACATTGCTACTAAGGACTGATTCACTGGGGGAAACAAACTGATGAAGAAGAAAGCAGCCTGCTGCATCAAGCTGAGTCCTTTGGTTTCACAAGAGTCTGTGTTGCATCCAGCTGAGAATGCACTGAGCTTAAACTGAAGTAAGTTTATAAAATGGAGGCAGGAGGGTGATTATATTCTCCTCGTGGAGTCTCCCCCTGCTCTGCCTGTTACAGTCAGCGGCCCTGGGAGTCAGCAGTGGGTGGCCTCCATGGGCGACAGCGTCAGGATACTGCGATCGTTGGAGTAGAAGTTCTCCGTATCGCTCCAAGACCTGAAAACAGGCAGCAGTGACTGAGGGTTAGGAGACTAATGTAGCATGTGCGTGTGATTGTGTGTGTGTGTATCTGTGTGTAGTAGGGAGACGGGGTGAGCCAGCACACTGTTGTCCAGAAGTCTGCGATTATCATCTACACAACTAGGCTGTAAGAAGCAGAGAAGAGCGAGGGATGGAGGAGTGAGGAGTTAGTAATGGGTGTGATGGTGTTAGTGATGAGTATCTACAGTCTCGCCTCAGGAACTCACACTAATCCAGGTCTGTCAGGGCAGACACACTTTAGGACAATTACATTTAAACCAAGCATTTGCTTCAACGAGCCACTGGGTACTACGAGAACACACTAATTAATTGCCAAAGCTGGAACAGCTTTAGTTATCTAACAGGAAACATTCCTGTCTGTCCTGTCCTTGCCTTATTCTTTGGGTTTAACAGTGCAGGTCTCAGAGTGTTATGCAATAACCAGGGACGTTCCTTCTCTTTTATCAAAAACACCTACTGATGACATATCCAGTGAACTTTTGATAGAGGCACGGCTATTTTTTCAAGTCTAAGTAAAGCAAAAATAAACCTGCTCTGACTTTGTCCAACCACAGAAAAATGTGTCATTAAACACCTAGCCAAATTTGAATGATTAAAAAAAAAGTCACCAAGTATATGAAATTAGGTTTGTGAAAAAATAAATATTATTCACTGCTCTGGGAGCGTGTCCACTAGGGCTGTGTATTGGGAAGAATCTGGTGATATAATACGTAACATGATACAGGGGTTAAGATTCAATATATCACAACAGTGCGTTTGTATTTTTCACAAAGTGGTAAAGCAGTGTTCCGATTAAGTTATCAGGAACTTACAGAAACATTGTGTGCAATACTCCACCTTCTCTTCCCCTTTCTCTCTTAAACCCACACACAGTGCCACAAAGTGTGTCTGTCCTCAATCATGACAACTGTGCTGTTATAATGCATAAAGTTTGTAGTTTGAGGGGTTTGGTCAGGTGTGGGTGGTTGATTGAGACATTTTTTTGTGGAGTGGCTCCTAAAATGGGTTGGGTGCGTGCTTTCACATCTGCCCCGTTTGGTTCGGTTCAATCAAACTCAAGTTCGGCGTATCCGATGCATCAAAACATTGTTTTCTAGTTGGAGCCGCGCCTCGTTTTTAAACTGTATGGTTTGCCTAAAATGAACAATGCAAGCAATTTAGTCCATGATGACCAGCGCTAAAATCGACCTGCGTAGTTGCCTCCATTGTGACGTTAGAAAGTGTTGCATTTATTTTGCAAGTGTACTCTTCCTCAATATCTTTATGGATTTTTCTCACATGGAAATTCTGACCAATCAAGAGCAGCTATGCAACTTTGTAACAAAATAAGTCCCTGATTCGGACCAAAGCGGGCAAACTCTAGGTCTGAAAGCACCCTCAGTTAACTTGGGATTGAGTGGGTGAGAAGAACCACTGATACTCTGCTCTCTTGTCTTCATACAGAGTAGAGGAAGGTAAAGTCTTAGTATATCCACTCTAATCTCTTATTTGCCTCAACAGAATCGGCAGTGTGGAGCCATCGTAGCTCGATGTTGTTGCACTGCTTTAAATGCAAATGATGCAAAGGTCTTCAGTGCTGAGATGGTCTCAAGGGTTAGATTTGATGAAGCTGTTCAGAGACAGCACCCTCGCCTTTAGGTTCTGTACGTCTCCAACCTCTCACTTCAAAAGTGATGGTTAAGGTTCTTTGTTGCAAATGCTTGGTGCACCTTAAAACACAACATTAATTTTATTGTACTGTATGCTTTTGGAAACTGGTTTTGTTTTTCTGATTCTGTCTGTGGTTTGTTCTGAGAGGAGGCGAGGCGAGACTTGAGCTACTCACCTCATGGATAAAATCAACACAAGCATCATAAAGAGAAATAAATCATAATAAACAAGCATCATCAACATTCTTGCCTCATGTATCCACTCAAGATAACCAGGACTAGCAGCTGACTTTCTGCAGGTAAAATATAAATCCCTAAGTTTAGCTGGGTATTTAAATATCACTTTTTTGTATTAGAAAAATAGGTACCATACTATCTTCCACAATATTAAACATATATGCATATAGTATCAAATCTAGTGTATATACTTTTATTTAGAGACATGACAGAGGCACAGTCCCTTTCTGTTATTAGCTTAGCAGGCTGGATCTCCTTTGGAAATATCTAACAAAGACAGAACTAGAACACGACCTCATCCACTTAGACCACTCAAAACATTTCCCAACAAAGCTGCCAGTGCTCAGGCAACACAAGAAAAAAGCACAACATGGATACATCATGAAAGTCACAGCTTGTTTGGATTGTAAAGGTCACAAAGCAACCAACGCCATGCTGACTCGCATCAAAGTACAACCAGAGTCAATGATCAGAGCTTCTACTTCAAAGCACCAGCAGGGAGGAGCAGAGAGAGTGTGGTTCAAACAGTGCCTCCGCTCTGGGTGCTACGGCTCATCTTCACATGACTGCACGAGTAAAGCCTGAAACGCTGAATAGTTTTATAGCTCAAAGTTTGACGGGAGGACAACTGCACCTGTCCATCCACATCTTCAGATATTTTTTGATTCTTAAATGTCAGCTGCTCTGAATAACTCTCTTGTGACCTTTAACTTTGACACTGCTCTCTGAGATGAAGACAACCGTTTTAAGACCTGGTAAACAAGAAAATAGGGACACCAAGGGACTTTAAATAGGCTGATGACTCAAATGGTGGTTTGACTGGAGGCACTCTCACGTGCTTCATCACCAGCTCGGCTGTCTAGTGGGGCTCGGGTCAAACTAAAACATCAGTGCTAAAACTATCGTTGCTCCCCGGGTTACGGCAGAACAAAGAGGACGTTAACACTTTTGGGATGAGCCGGTGGGAACATGAACCCAAGAAAAGAACAGAACAGGCAGATTTCTGACAAGACAAAGCTCACAGGGGACGTTAACAGCACATGAATAATTAATCTGGAAGGTCGAACAACATTATGCAGATTTCAGACATAGAAGGACAAGGACACAGACAGACAGAGAGGACAGAAATAAAGACAAGTGCAAGAGGAGGAGTGTGAGAGGGGGCACAGATACATACAGGTTAACATTGTATACAAAGTACCAAAGGCAACAGCAGCCCCCATGCAACAAGACAGAGTCTGGGCATTCTTGTTTTGTAGCCTGCAGTGGACAAGACAGGTGGAGTTACATATGGTCATTTAAACCAGCAGAGAAGGTAAACTCCACCCACCTGGAACACCCCTGGCTATAAAACTAGCACGCCCCCGAAGTTGGCCTCTTCACAGAAGCACATATAAGGCTTCAGGATCCAGTAGAAAAAGACTATTAGATACAGGAAGTAGCAAAAAAAGAAGACTCTGAGACTACATTTCCCAGCAGCCTCTCTGGTTTAGGGACTCCTTGTTCTAGGAGAAGAGGAGGATGCAGAGCAAGGGATGTCAGTCAGCAGCTGAGTTTCCATCCAAGGATTTTTTTGTTATGATGCTTTAAGACGAACAGATGTTTTATCTTTTAATCAATTTTCCAAAGTTCAACAAACTGGTTTGAAAGCAGACTTAAAGAATTAAGTTTGTTGATGAAATAATCATGGAGGTTGGTTCAGCAGCTTACAAGAGACTTTGAATGTTTTGATTTCTATCTGGATTCATGCCTATTAATTAATGCATCTAATTTAAATAAATATGTATTGTTTTTTGATGTTCAAAGGAATACTTAACCCACCAATCAAATATTTGCAGATTACTTACTCACCCTGTTACCTTTGATATGTGCAGAGAACTTTTTTCTTGCATGCCTCCATGATGAATGAAGAATCCAAAAACTGAGACAACTGATGAATTAAAGCTGTAGGCGACTGCATTTAACAACAGGAAAATTATATCAAAACATTAACTACCAAACCCTCACACAAGCTGTGCAGTATAATCCACGTCTCATTTATCTGGTTATGTGCATGGTACTTGAGAAATCAGGATTTGTCGCACACGATGTATTGCTGCTCCCGTGCTTTATTGCCACACCAAACAAAGCACGGGAGCAACAATACATTGTGTGCGACAAATCCTGTTTTTTTACGTTTTCCCTTTGATGTCAGCACCGATTGAAATAAGTTGATTTGGAGGATGTGCATTTTTTATATTTGTTTCACTATGGGCATGGTACTTCCCACACAAACAGCCCTTTCTGATGGGGAACTGAACTGAAAGTAAAACCTGTATTGTCTTTAAAGCCAAATGTCACTGACATAAAAATAATTTTACCTTGCTGAGCAGAGGAGCTGCTGGTCTAAGGGCCTGTATACGAGGTCGGGCGCTGGGTGCTACCAAAGATACTGGATTACTACACCGTCTTTGGTGCTACTTCTGTGCCTTTTTTATGCCAGCTTTCAACTGCACAGTGACAGGTTGCTAAGCTACTTTAACAAGCACCGAATCAACACCTATTTACCGGAAATCCTGAGTGCAGAGCTGATCTTATTCAGCTATAGGTGTGTGGGCATATCGTCCGTGGGACAGATGAAAAGCTGCGGTAGCCCTGCACTCTTCCATATTTATCACAACTGATATTTACAAAAGAAGAGAAAGATATTTGTTGGCTGTGATTGGTTGTTCCTCGTCACATGACATGCAGTATGCGTTGCTGTGTTCCAAAAGTTGAATTTATCTCAGGGCATAGCTGTTGCGCTCTGAAAAAAGGATGCTAGGGAATGAGTGTGCGCCCCGACGGTGTTGCTCTGGCATTTTAGCACGTCTGCCGGACACCTACATTGAAAACAATGAATTAGATGGTGCAAAAAAAGCGTGCGGTCTCTTACACTGCCTCAATCAGTTAGTTACTCTAGTTTCCTGGCGCAGCGCAGGGTGGCGAACCCCGCGCAGAGCTAGTTTCGAGCAGCGCAACCTGAGGCGCGCTCAGTTTGGTAGTTTGGCAGACCAAGGTGCGCTGAGATGGGTGTGGCGGCGCAGCAGGGGGAGGTGTCGACAGATCCAGGTTGGCGCAGTGACAGTTTCGTGCCAAAAGCTCGCCAGCTGAAACCAGGTCTACTGTCAGCGCAGGGGGAGCGCAGCCGGTGTAAGCCAAAGTTTGGCTGACAGTGCGCACACATCACCAAAACCTCACAGGCAGGTTTCCAGAATATCAGGCACATTAACAATGCAATAAATACCCAAAAAACACTATTCAATGCAACTATCTGCAACCAGCACATAAATGTATCTCTAAATTGACTGTCCCGTCACATCTGATGTCAGATCAAAGGGGATTGGCACCGTTTGGCACGTTTGGCACGCGTAATGGAAACCCAACCTGATTAGATTAACACAGCTGCAAACTAATGAGTTCACATCCCTCTTAGCCAACCACAAACAGCCACAGCATCAGATAGGGAGTATATATTCAGCATCTGTCATCTTAGAAAAGTCAAAAGAAAAGAAACAGAGTGAGACTGCGAGAGAGAAAGAGAGAGCGCGCGCGCACGAGAGAAATGCAACATTGATTTACAATTGTGGTGACCTCCTCCCAGGCTACCTTTGCATCATCAGCCCGTGGAGGTCTGCTCGCAGTTCCGTATATTCGGACACTGTGACCTTGGACCTCCCAGACCAAAACATCAGTGGGTGGGAAAGAGGAGTAGCTGCGCCAGGTGCACGGTGTGCCAAACTTGCAAAATCCGCCTGGCCACACCCAGTTGGCGAAGCGCAGGTGCGCTGTGCCCCCACCTCACCCGGTCTGCGAAACTAGAACCCTTTGTGTTATTGTTCAATTTTGGTGTTTCAAAGGGCTTACTTCGGATTCAGTCAAACAACAACACAAACAAACTGATTGAGGCAGCAGAAGACATACTGCAGGAGTTGTGTGAGAGTCTGTAAACAGATGTTTAGATGTATTTTTGTTGATGTTAAACATTGACCCCTATGACTTAAATTTATTGGAATTTTCTCAGTTTTTGGATTCCTTGTTCACCGTGCAAGCATACGAGTCTTCTCAAAGTCCATTACACAAATTCCATGTAACACGGGGTGAGAAATTAATCTACAAATGATCATTTGGGGGCTGAAGTATCCTGTTAAACAAACCTTTATCAAATTGTCTGTTTTATCAGGACTATTTTTTTTCCCCATATGTATCAGGTCTGAGTAAAATTTGTTTGACATTTGGATGGAGACGCAGCTGTCGGGATTTGACAACTTCAGATGGGTATGTAGCTCAATTATTACCAAAAAACATCTTTGACTCTTGGCATCCGAGGCCCTTCCTGCTTTGTCGCCCCTAGCCATGATTCAGCTGTGACCAGATTTTAGTACTGCAACAACAGGCCAAGACAAGCAGCCAGCTATGGTTGGGCCTCCACTATATAACAGATAAATACTTTATGCACCATATAAGTTTGTAAATATGCTTGCTATATGTCCCTTCCAGTCATTAAGTAGGTTATATAGGACTGGGTGAATACATTCCCTTTCCCCTATGGCAGTATCCTAGCATTAAGGCTAAATGGGGGCTGAGTCTCACTAGTCTTTCATTTGTTCTTTATGGGTTTATGCTTTATTTCCTCAAACCCACAATGTTAAGAAAAAAGAGGGGATGGACAAACGAAGGTATGTGGAAAGTAAACCAGGGGCAATAAGGTTGGGAGGGGTGAGAGGAAGGTGAGGAGAGAAGGAAAGGAGATGATACTAAGGGAAGGAAATGAGGGATAAAAACAAACCTTCATATAAAGCCCCATTTCTATAAATTGATTGTGTCCGTTTCAATTTAAAATAAAGCACACAGAGCATTTTTATTTATATTCATTGTTTATATTTATCCTTGTGGGAGTATAAATTGGCTGCTGTTTGCTCAGTTGGATGAATTCAATTGGCTGCTTCGTGCCAAGGTTAGAAAACAAATCAATCATTCCAACAGGAAGAATTTCATCTAAATTGAACAATGCATTTAGTGGTGATTTGACCCTGAAGTGATCAAAATACTTTCCTTTCTTTCAGTGAAGTGACCCTGACAACAAATGAAATAGATTATTTCATGAAGCATATCCCATCTACCGCAGTCTGAGGAATAATGAAGGGTATAAATATCAAGATGTAGGACCCATTTTATGCTCCTGACTGGGTGAATCAAAGTTTAAAATATGCCACAAATGTTAATTATTTGCAGACAGGCCTGGCACAGAATAAAATCAGTTACAATGAGATTTTGTTACAGCCTGTCACAATTTTATGTCTCTACAATGAGATTGCTCGCTGTATCCCTGCAGGCCTGACTGACTGGGATGTCACAGTCCTCTACTCGACCACAGAGAGTCTGCAGGTTGCTGTCCAGAGGGGCTGAAGGGAGGAACACTGCATCCCTTTGTTTGACCTGCATGCTGTCATTACCTTTACAATCACACACACGCACAGTCATGAACGAACAAACATGCGTGCCTCTGTGCAAAGTCCACTGCAAAAGACTCACACACGAACAACAAGAATGCTACATCTTCATTACTGATGTAATCAATACTGAGAGTCCCAAGCTGGTTTGGGGAGTATTGACTGCTCAGCAGAAAGGGCCAATCAGGTCAATTAATCAATGACCCCACTGAGTTGCTGGGATTCAGGCAAAAAGACACAATAACACTGAAACTGCAGATTGGACAACCCAGCAAACTGTGAACTCAGCTTACTCATCTTTTAAGCTGCACTAGGCAAAAACTTCTCATGGACCCCCCACAAAAAAAAAAAAAAAAAAAAAATCAATCTGGTGTTTTATCATCCTTTATCGCAAAGTGGAGCAGAGAACAAAGTTGTATCTGCACTTACTGAGAGCTCACTGACATCATGTTTCATAATTGTTACCCCATTCTGCTCTTTAGGGCTAAATGCAAGATTGCAAAATGCAGCTTGAAAGCTAAGTTGCCAAACCTGTCACTTATGAAGCACTTCCACATCTCTTCAATCATAGGTTAAAGGGACAGTTCACCCAGAAATCAAAAATACATATTCCTCCTCTGACCTGTGGTGCTAATGTGTGAGTTGCTGAATGTTGGAAATGTTGGATGTAGAGATATCTGCCTTCTCTCAGATATAATGGAACTAGATGGCACTCGGCTTGTGGTGAGCATAAACATGAAACTACTTGCTTCAAGGTCTGTAGATTATCATGAGCAACCAGGTCATGATTTCTGCAAAGAGACTTTACTGTAGACTTTTTCAAATGTTATTTGTTTTGGTGCTTTAATCACCACAAGCCAAGTGTCTTCTATCTCCATTATACTTAAGAGATGGCAGACATCTCTACGGCAAATAACTCCAACACTCTGCAACTCACACCAAAGCAATCTCTATTAATAAACAGCACTACAGGTAAGAGGAAAAATATGTATTTTTGATTTTGCGCTGAACTGTTCTTTAATACTAATAATGTGCACACCCAAAGTTGGTGTTTGTATCATACACTGTTCAACCAACAAGCCATTATCATCTCAAGTGGAGAAGGCCTCCAATGAACAAGTGGAACTACAAGACAATATAGGAGTCAACCTAAAGCTAACAAGTCAACTTAGTCACTGATGTATAGACATCAGTCTCATTTGTTAAAGTGCATTACATATTGGTCAGTTTTCCTTGAAAACTGGCTGATCAGGCTAAATTTGACACCAACCTTTGATTTTCAGGGGATGTGAACAGAAACAGGAGAGAGACAGGACAGACAGAACCACAGATAATAGCATAGATGATTAGGACACAGACAAATGGGCTAATAGACAGACCCGCCCTAATGTAAGGGCGACATAGACAAGACAGGTTACATGTGTAATACTGAGACCTGTTGGGTGCCTGTATATCACAACAGGTCTCAATTGTATGGGCCATAATAAAAATACTGGAATCCAAATTCTCCCTGGCTAGACTGCAAAACATCCACATGTGCATGCTTTGTAGAGGGCATTGGCCCTCACAACCCATTCACTCATTGGTCTCTATGATTTGGTTACAAGGTGTACAGATATATATCCGATAGTACACTAATGTGGACATGAGATTAAGCACATCTTTCTGCCTGCTTAATCAAAATGTTCAAACCTCAGATGCAACACAGACTTTGATGGAAATAAGAAACTCATAACAGTGCAGTCCATGATGGCTTGATCCACACATCTTCAGCATCTAACTCCTCGTTTGGTTGTTGTCCCAGAGTCATGATAAGCTGCACCCTAAAAAAGTGACCGTCTAAAGCCCTGCTCCCCAACGACTGTACACCCAACCTGCAATGGATCTGAACAAGAAAGACTTACAGTAGAGTTGTAGCCACATTAGGGGCTAAAACAGTCAGCACTGCCCAAATTTTTGACACCAAGAGGTGGTGCCGGTTCATCTGGGTTCATAATCATTGTTTCTTGTCGTCGTCCGCCCCACCTGTTGCTGCGGCTGGATGCGTGGCAATGGTTGGCGCTGGCGTGGCACTGTCCGGTCATTTGCTCCAAGAGGCGGGCCAAGCGGGAACAGCCGCTCTGCCCATGTTGGTAGCAGCACAGGGACTCCACACAGCTGAGGGCCTGCGCCTGGGAGGCTGATAGAGACTGGAGGGAGGAGAGATAGCAGGAGAAGGAAAAGGTGATGTGAGAAGTTGGTAGCATGACAGAGGAGTAAAAAGAACAGAGGACAAAGGAAAAAGCAGATGAGAGGGAAAGAGAGAGACGCGAGTGGACAAAGAGGAGACAAGAGAGGAAATTAGTACCGATATAACACAGGTTCAATGTCACATTCTGACAGAATGATGGATGACTGGAGGATGACATATTGCATGCTGTCACACGAAGAATGATGAACTGGGAAAACATTTAAACATGCTACACAAGGGGCTGAAATGTTGCAAATAAATATGTAAATCATAAAACCTGTAAACAAAGAAATCTTCAAGAAAACAAACAGATAAGATCATAATGTCAAATCAAGATTATTTGCAGTGTATTTTAGAATGGTTGTTATGTAGATTAACTCTCTGTCTTTGTTTGGAAATCACATCAGTGTGAATAACTAGAGAACTACTCATTCCCAAAGAATGCCTGTTTTTCGGTCAGATCTGTGCGTTGTACATAAACCAACAAGCCAACAGTTTCTGAGGCTGGGGTAGAGATGCATGCATTCAAGTAAGTGGCTGGAGGAATGAAAGAGGGAGGCTGTGTTTGCAGGGTTGCAAGTCCACCACCCGTGGAAAACTTAATAAAAAAATACTATCTTGCAGCAAAGAACCAAAATGGCACAAGTGGCTCTAGCTGCTCCAGTTTTGTATATTTTGACATGACAGACGACATGTTAGGGCACTGACTCCTGTGAAACACAGGTGAGAGTATGTGTGGCTGTATGTGAACAGGAATATTATTCTATTATTCTTTTCTTTTGCTGCTTTGAAGTATATATATGACTGAAATAAACTAAACTAAACTAAACTAATGAAATTTTTTTTTATTAGCGAATAAACAGCTTAGTAGGAATACTGTCTTTTTCTGAAAAAGGGTAACAACTGGAAAACATTTTGTGCATAAAAACATAGTTGCTGTCTAAATAATAATACTGAAAATATATTTAATGACTAATCAGACTCTTCAATGAGCCAGTGATGCATTAGTAGACAAAGCTGAATGAAGTTGCTGCCTGGAAACCTGCAGGGTCAGGTGGTTCTGTTAATCTGAGTCAGCACCCGAGAGAAAGAGAGACAAGAGACAGTGTGTGACAGAGAAGAGAGAAAGTGAGAAGCAGAGAGACAAAGAGGAAACAAACACAGTGTGAGGTTACATTCATGTAAGTTTGTATTCTGTATGTTCCTTTTCCACAGCATAACAGGACAACATAATCATAAGTCTATAAATGAGCTTCAATTTGTACTTTTTGCTATTGTTAATTAAAAGGTTTGTGTAGATTATTCTTAATAAGAAGAAAGAATTAAAAATACCTCTGGGGCACATCAACTTATAAACTATTCTGTTTTAACAGTTTCTTTTATCATATGAAAAGCTAAATGAACACTAAAAATGCTTGTTACTGCTACAATCAGCCAGCCAAGGTATTTTGAAAAAATAACCTCTGTAGTACACTTTATCATTTTTTGGCTCCTGTGATATATCCCAAATGTGTCCTATTTTGTAGCTAAATGTGTGACCTGTGTATTCCACAGTGTTTTGGATTGAGTTGTTGCCGCTGTTACATTTCTCTGCAGCAGAAATTGGAGAAACTGTTGGCATGAAACCAAACTTCTGCTTCTTGGCTGGCAACAGCAAAACACAGACAGAACACCGTGATTTATTCTGGCAAGATCAGGTGTCCCCTGGATAATAGATCTCTGGTTTTGTTCCTCCTCCTTCAGAAGATGTTGCTTTTTCCCCTTTTAAGAAAAGGGACACAGATTGGCTCTTGTTGCAGTAACACAACAGTCACCATTTAAGCAAGGAAGAGAAGTTGTAGAATATGATCATTCCAAACACACATACAGTCCAAACCACAGTAAAAGCAGTTGCAGCAGCCAAGCCACAGCTGTAACCGTGGGTGGTTATGTATCCTAGACTGGTGTTTATCTGTTAGTGTAGTGTCCTTGGCGCATCTTTGTTGGTAAGACCATGTGGGTGATAAACAGTCAGCTTTTCATTAACTCTAAGATGACTGATTTAGCGTGCATTAATCTACCAATCGAATCAATCTGTGAAGAAGCAATCAGTCATCACAGGGCTTGTAAATCAGAAGCAATGGCAGCTGAGATACTGCAGTTTTCAGTGGTAGTCGTGTTACAGTAAAACTCGCTTCCCTGTGCTGTTTACAAGAGATGAACAAGAAAGAAGCATGTGTCTGAGAAACTTTGGTGCAGGTAATTTTTTTAGTTCTAGAGAAGCAGCAGCAATATAAAGCCCGGAGTGAAACCAGGTCAAACCTTACGATTAATAGCTCTCTTGAAAACTGAGGTTTTCCGAGAAAACAATGCCTGAGTTGAAGGTTTTGTCGTAAAATGACCAAGGCCTCAGTGACAGCTATATGGGTGACATCATCCTCTGGCTGATTTGCTATACCAGCTATGGAGTTCAGCTAAAGTTCATGTTCCTTGTCCTTTTATTTAGCACGTTATGTTGGTTCAACCCACTAAGACAGCAGCGTATTTTTGCCAAGATCATTTTGGCGACTGTCTGCCTAGGAAAATGTAATAATCTTGGGTTTTTTAAGTATGATATATACTCACAAAGCACACTCTGTATGCAGAGGAAGCAACACACTGAAAGTCTTAAATTATAGAACAGAAGAGAAAATAATATAAAAACTATACTTTTAACAAAAAGGGGATTATATGAGATATCAAATACTTACAAATAGACAATGATACATCATTCAGGCTTCAATATGAAGTATTATTGTGATGGGATTAGATGGTTGAACAAATACAGCAAAGACAATGAAAGTCAGCATGCCAACAGCATTCTCTCTCTCTAAACTCTGATCCCAGATCTGTTTAACAACAGCGAGGGATGAAGTAAGACCGGGAAAGGATGGGGACAATAATGGTTGGGTGAGGGAGGACGGGATCATATCTGTGCAGAGAAGGATGAGGTTATTAAAGGAAGAGTAGGGGTACATGGAGTTGATTGTGACTGGGTGGGATAGGATGGGGTCATTCAAACAGGAAGTGAGACCGACAGAGACATACAGGTATAGTATTTTTGAAATAAAAGTGCAGTGCAGGGGCAGCTGTGACATACAGCCATGAGTGAATGACTAAAGGTGCAGGTAGATTTTAACCAAATATAAGGACATATGTGGTTGGCTGCAGCTTTGAGGGAGGTGCAGAGGGTTGGTTGGTCCTCAGGTGAAGCCATAATGCTGGGGCAGTGACAGTACGAGGAGAGACAATGGGAGTGAAGTTATGGTACTACCTAGGGGAGCAGGGGTCTGGGCCGGGGGCAGCAGGGGGAGGATAAGCAGCTAGCAGGTGCCAATTGTCCTCCCCTGGGCTCCGCTGGGCTTTAACAGGGTCATATTCTGGGCCGACTGAACCCTCACCCTCTTCCATCTGAAGGACACAAGATGCTTATAGTGAGCCCCGCTGGCTAGTCAAACAGCTCATCAGTCAGCCAGGTAGACTGTTGGTAGGTCAGACATCGACACAGCAACATAACCAGTAAAGCAAGCCTTTTAAATATCCAATCACACTGCAAACATATCCACAGCAGTGATTTTGTCTCATGTTAAGTCTTACTGTAAGTCAGCTGAGGCAGTCTGAAAAGTTTCCTTTTTTTCATTTAGGATTTCTTTTGAAAATAAGTACATATTTGGAAAAACCAGTAGTAGGGCTGCACGATAATGGCTAACATGATAATGACGATTATTTTGATCAGTTAGAATCATGATAATTTGTGACAATTATACAATGATTTTAGGGACACAATATTTTTATTGCACTTTAAAGTTCAAATAATCAGAGTCCTGCTATAACTTTGATGTTGTGCTACATTCTTGCTAATGTACAATTCTTTGAATCAAAATAAGACTTAAAATAAGGTTGTTCTTAACCTGTATTCAGTGCATCTCGTAGAAGCACAGTATAAATAAAAATCTTTAGTGGACTTATGTCTTTGGCCAATAAAATGCAATTGCATTGGTTATTTCAGTCCATCTTTGGGAGCCAGATGGATACAGCGATGTGCTGTGCATGGATGTCAAAGCTGATGCTGTACAGTACTGGGATGCAAATCATACTGCAGTTTGTGGGGTTTTTTTAGGTGGTTGAACAAGTTTTGTTGCTCTGTAGCACAGACACAAGTCTCATTCACTCTAAATCCAAAATATATAGGTTACAATGGATCCATATAGAGGGACTAGCTTTTCACCTTCTGCTCCAGAACTTTGGGTTTCATTTTGCCTGTCTTGTTTCCATTGTACATCACTCTTCTACTCTGTACAGCCATGATGTCCAGGAAGGTTTTTCAAAGGTTACTCATGCAAGGTTTGCACATAGTGGCATGACAGCTCTTTAAAACTGGAGGCTGACTATTATTTTAGGAAGTGCTTGATTTGATATGCAGCGAGGTTCTGGACTGGGTTTTGGGTTGTGGAAAGCCAAAAATTGAAATAAAGATGAATATTTGATTAATTGTGCAGCCCTAGACGCTAGTATAAAAGAAAATCTTATTTGATTCTTAAAATGTGTGTTTGTTTTTTTTTTACATTTTGGTTTGTAAATCTATGGACTCAATACAAGACTAAATGACTGCAGATACAGTGGATATGTTTTTCAGTGCTTCTTAATTACAACCAGCAGATTAATCAGTCTGTTAGTAAGCAAGCGATCAGTCAGTCAGCAAGTCAGTCCAGATTGCACTGTAGGGGGGCAGTTAATTACATTCGACCCTCACCTTACAGTGCACTCTAATACCTGTATACATACAGTATATGGAGACCTAATCAATGCTGGTCCCCTTTTTAAAGCCCTTCACCAGTGACCTCACCAACAATCTTCAACATAGCAACAGAGTTGAGAGCAAATTTTTAGCTTACAAGGCAAATAAGAACCGCTGCTTTCTGCTGTTTCAAACAAGACACCGGTCTGCATCCTGGGTCTTATTCCCCTGCCACAGATCTGAGCCTCACCTTAATTGGCACTGTGAGATAATCATAAATCACTGCTTGAGAAGAACTCTGTCAGAAAATATGAGCGGGGGTGATGAGGTCACTGGAGGAGGGCTTTAATTCCTCACAAAAGCAGCGACAAGTGAACACAGAAAGAAGCTGCAGGCATAGGAAAGATGTCTTGGAGGGAACGCATCCTTCTAGTGCAGATAAGAGCAAATCTATTATTATCTGAACCAATTAACCTGCTACTGAATCTATCAGAGCTACAGAGCAGGCAAACAACGTAAAACCCAGGAGAGCCCTCTGGGTTCTTTGGCGATTACCTTCCTCTAATCTAATTAAGAAAAAAGAAAAGACTGATAGATACTGGGACTCATTCGACAGAACTGAATAAACTGCGTTATACAGCACATGAAAACACGCTTTGATTTTAAACCCAGTAAGAGCATCTTGAGTAGTTCTACCAATCCAACAAGCATATTACTCAAACTGAGGATCTCTTTTTGCATAATGCGCTTTTTGTGCCTGCTATTACCGTAATGCACACAACACTTACAATCAGTCAGTCTACAGTTTGTTTCTGCTCATTGAGTTTGTGGGATGGGACCTGCATTGGCTGTTTTGTTAGTGACTTGCAACATACACTCAGTTGCCAGTTTTTTTAGAATCACCTCGCTGCCACTCCTTCAAGTACTCCTACCTTTACAAAGGCAACAAAATATTGGAAATACAGTTCAACAGCACCACAAACTACAAAACTACAACCTCCAAAGTAATGTACAAGCTGAATCAACACCTCTCTAAGACAGTTTAAAAAAGAGCATTAAGACCTTTGTGAAGGTAGGGTTTACTGGAGGACTATTGTATTAGACTGCATTAGTATTGCAATGTGTGTGTACTGGCAACTAAGTGTAATGTAAAGAGCTATAACAATAAAATATAGGCTATTATTTGTATAACTATAGAGTAGCATTTCCCAGCAAGTGTTACAGAACCATCAGAGTTAACATGCCATACAGCTGCAAAGACAAAGATATGCATGCTACGACATTAGCCTCAAAAAACACACGAGGGCTGCAACTAACGATTATTCTGTTCTTAATTAATGTGCAGATTATTTTCTTGATTAATTGCTTGGTCTCTAAAATGTCAGAAAATAGCTTGTGTTATCTGATCAGCAGTCTAAAATCCACACATATAATTACATATTTAATTTGATCTTGGACAGCTAGATATAAGCAAAATTAAAACTTTAATTGAGACAGAGCTTTCCAAGATCAAGAATTATTTTTGGCTTTTGGTCATTCCCTTCACTGAAGAGATTTCACACTATGGCTGGCATTTCCCTTGCAGCCTGTTTTTAATGATATCCTCTATGACAGCACAAGATTGTCAAGTCATCAGCTGTGATAATAACAGTGCTGTCGGTCATGCTTCTACCAGGGCAGCATCATGCTGCTGTATAAGGCAGCCCAGACCAGTCCAAGAGTCTGTCATGCAGCTGTGGTGGGGCATCAGTCTTGTGCTGTGGGTCTGCTGAAACCATGCTGGAAGACTGAACTCTGAGGTAAAGAGGGTGTCTCAGAGCGGTGAACCCAGTTTGACGGGGCTTGACTGGGCATAAGTCAAGAGTACAGACCATGCTATAGATAAAAGGGGGTGGTTGGGTGGATGGGCTGCACCATGCGACTGTATGATGCATCACTTTAACATGAGTGTGGCATGCCAGACTGCGGTTGTATGACAAGACCACTAGCTGATGGTCAGGAGGCGGGTCTGACCAGGTGCGCAGATTTGGGACTAATGCAGATGCAGGACGCCACAGTCAGAACAGCTCAGGGCCCTAAATAACCCTTGTATAACAACATTACAATCACACTATAAAAAGTGTCAGGGGAAGAGTAAGAACTAAGTCACTCATTCACTCACTCATTCATCTGTTTGTTCATGCAGTGGGAGGGGGGTGTAATGACAGTATCATGCTGGAACAGGCAGGAGAGGTGGATGTCTCAGAACACATTCTCTATGTTAGCCCCTCACTGAAATGCAACACATGCAGCAGCTGAAATGCTTGATGAAACATTCTTTTGCATTATGTCTTATGCCACGAGGCCCCAAAATATATAATTTCCCCCCACCCCTATCCCAATCACGGAGAATGCTGATTGGCTTGTCAAGGACATGCAGTCACAGATATAACAGAAAAGCAACTGTTCCAACAGTAACAGCACACGTCTCTGCAGTCAGTGTGCTGCCAGTGGTAGAAACAGGCCTCAGTGGGACTAAATCAAGTCCAGACCTGGGAGAAAGTACATTTCAGTACTGTCAAAACGATCATAAACAGGAGCGCTTGTTTCATAAAGCAATGTTTCTACTTTTTAGAGGCTGTCCATGTTGTGCTACAAATGAATGAGACTTTAACATTTGATTTTGAAATGCATCTTAATCTCTGCGTCTCTAATCTACAATTAAATGCTTTAGAAAGATTAATATGTTTAAGACTCTGAATACTATCTGACATAAAATTTTTAAAGCCAGTATATGTTTGACCAGTGAAATTTGCATTATAGGTATATTAGGAAGGATACCAAATAGTTGTCAGGGGACATTATTTAAGTTATATATGGCTTATAACTTCTAGTCACTGATTTTATACACTTTAACACCTTAATGTCACATACTCAAAGACTTTTGCACAATGTTGCACGCAAAAAAACAAAAAAAAACAAAAACAAAAACAGACCCTGTCGTGGTTTCTAAAGTGCTAAAATATTTCAGGTATGTATATTTACACTACTGGAAGTGAAATTAAATTTAGAAGGAGCAGTATCTGCACAGGGAAACAGGACAAACCATTTAACGATTGCTGACTATTCACAAAAATACGCAGATGCATCCAAAAAACTACTACTATAGAAATATTGCTTTTGAATAAAGCACTCCTGGGATACTTATTTTATTTGAATTGATTCTGAGATGTATTTTAAACCCAGGGCTGAATCCGTCTCATCTCCTCTACCTAATTTTGCCCAGCTGGCTCTTGGCTCTGGACAGAGGCTGCAGAGCGATGAAGTCATCACCTATCGCCACACGGTTGGAATACATCTACGCCAGGAGAATACACAGAGAGGATAGGAGGAAGAACACACACACACACACACAAACAGGTTAGATGTCAAGCTCTCATACACACACACACAATTTATACTGTACCCACTTTCAGAATCACACACACATACACACAAAGACAAAACAGGACATAGGTTAGCAGAAGCAACAAACACCAGGTAGGACTGGAAAGGCAGTTATTTTTTTTTCTGAGAAACAAGATGAGAGTTTTATGAAAGCCCATTTCTGTCAATATGATGACAAAAAATAGAAAAAGATCCTGTAGGTCAATAAAATGAAAAACTTTGCTCAAATAATGACTTAGTATCCTAAAAATAATAAGTCATTATTTGGAGATAAGTAAAGTCATTTTGAGAACGTTCTTCTGACTCTGAGTAGGGCTGTTCAGGTAACTGCAATGTTATAACACTGCGCTAATGACAAGCCAACTAAAGATAAAGGCAAGCAACTGCCACTACTGCTATGTTCATGTTTTTTCGTTTTTTCATGGGAGCGCTATGTACTTACACTTGGCTTGGGCAGTATCACAGTATTAGGGTGTACTAGGGTATTTAAAAATCTCAATGGTGCAATTTTCATTACTGTCATATACTGTATACCACAGTAATATAAGGTATGACAAAACAAGATACCTCCCAAGCCTAATTTACACTACGCTACAAATCCCAGCAGCATGATGAAGCATTGAGCGTCTTTTCTGTGCTGAGTGCTGCACATCTGCAATTTTTTCTCTGACTGTCAAGAGCTGCAAAATATTCAGCTTTGGGTAAAATGCTGCAGCTGCTTGTCACTGTCTCTTTTTACCCAGTTGTCCAATGACAGTGAAGGAGGGGCGGACAAATACCACAAAGACAAACTGTGACATTGCCGAACAACAACACTGAAGGAGAAATTAATGCTGAACCTACAGAGATCAGCAGGTCTCTCCTCTCCCTACGTGCTTCGACCTTCCCTTCATCCAAAGCAAGTAGGTTCTCTGTGCCATGCCAACATTTTTACTTCGACAAAATCATAGAAACAGATGCAGCGAAAGTGTATCAGCTGAAAAAATGCAACTGTGTCTCATTGCCCTCCTGTGATCTGCATTTAACAATGAACAAGTATTTGATGTGTTTTAAAACTGTGTCATTTTTGTCATTAGAAAGCAACAATATACCTAATAATAGCTTGACAATAAAGCTTATTAACAAAGCACTAAAAACAAGATAAAGTCACAAAAAAACAATAGAAAATGGTGGTAATACCTCATATTGACCAATTAAGCAACACATAATCACTGCAGGGGAAATGCCTTCACTGCAATAGCCCTAAAATAGAGATACTAACACATTTTAGGATACTAGCTCATCATTTTGCAATACTAAGTCATTATTCTACGATTATAATTCAGTATTTTGAGAAACTAGGTGATTATTTTGAGAACATTTGTTATTATAATGACTCACAGGATCGTTGTTATTGTAGTGGCAGAAATGGGCTTCCACAGTGTTTTGAAAGGAAGAAGAAATAAGCTAGAACCTAAACAGTCTCCAGCTGGACGAATCAATACAATAACGGTGTGGGTCTGCTGAGAGGTGACCATGTGCACTGTGTGTTTATCTACACTGTGTGTACAGGATGAGAAAGTAATGTAGTGTATGTGTGTGTGTGCAACCGAACACCATGCTGTTCATGTAAAGAAGTCAGTAACTCATAACCACAGAGGCTGAGAAAATAATAAACTGTTTAAACAATGTGACACAAACACAACATTTTCTGTCTGATTCTAGAATTTGAGTTACTTTGACATTTTACTTTATTTTCTTCCTCCAGGCTCTCATCACAGGAAATATTATTTCCATTATTGTGATACAAGTGGAAGTATTAAATCTCTCATTGCCAGACAGTTTAACTGCTGGGATGTGTCTGGCCTTCCCTGTGCCATTTCAATACTTTTAAAAACGACAGAAAATGTCTTTTAGCACTGTTCACCTAAAACAATTGGCATGATTAGCTTACAGTTGTGGTAATGAACTAGTTAATATCCAATCGGTTCCACTGATTTAAATAAATATACTTTTTGATTTCACTGGAACATTTGTCAAATGATTAATTTCTTTATGAGATTATGTAGAAAGTTTGTTCTCCATACCTGATCTTATACTCTGTCAGTCTTCTTTCAGCCTTCTTTGAATCATGATTTAATCTCAACAAAAAGGATGTAATCTTGGCTTCAGACACTAAATCGCAGTTTATCTAAAACAATGGAAGTTACAGTCTACTCACACATTCAAGATTACCAACTCTAAACTATTTACAGTAGAGACGCGCAAAGATAACTGGGGTGCAGAACAAAACATCTGTCGTTTCCAGAATAGCTATGGCAGAGTGGATGCCCTGGAGAAATATAGAAAAGTTTTTTTTACTTAAAAACTATTCAAACAGTGAGTTCAGAACTGCTGTGACAAAGAGTGACTTCTTGGAGTCAGGCCAGCAGGGTGCTGGGCATGTGAAACCTCTGGGAAATAAACAGAAAAATGCTGGATGAGCCTCTTTAAATCCCAGCCAATTTGAAATAAAACCTCTGCTTTGTACTAAATGTAATCCACTTGACAGGAGTGGCTGGGCTTCTTTACAAAGGTTCCCAGACGACAAAAGGTAAAAGTCTTTTTACTTTCTGCCCTTCCTCCCCATGTTACCTGACTCTTCTGTGTGCTGGTGGGCTGCAGGTGCCGGTAGAAGACCTTCTTCAACACATCAGGAAAGAGGCAAGTTATAACGATAATGATGATGGCGAACCACGCAGAACCGCTGGACAGCAGCTGTACGAATACAAAGTACATGTCCTGGGTGTGGAGGAACGGCCTAGAGGGGAGTGCAAGGGGCACAATGATTACATATTGCAAAAGAAGGAAAAAGATTTTTAAGACCATTTTTTAATGCTTCTCATTAGTAGTGGAAAGCATCAATAAGCAGCCTGGCTCGTTTCACTTTGCCCTCATCACTGTAAATTTAGCTTTTACTGGCAGTTGGAGTCATGCTCTTAGAATTATTTAATTATTCCCAGACACCACAGAAATTAACGATCTGAGCAGATGTCACACCACAAATATCAATTACAGCCCAATATCATCAGGATGGCTCCCACTAGGCTGTGAGTTGGCTGGACTGAGTTAAGTGGTTAAGACTGGTCTGATCAATCAAACACACTCCTGGATAATCACTGCGCATTCTAACAAAGCCTCAGTGATTATCTACTAAGTGACAAAAACAGTGAATCTGGTGTAAGTAGCCTGTTCCATCTAGAGCCTCAGCGTCAGGCTAATTCTCTGCTAAGTATGTGCACAATTTGTACACCTCTCTTAGTGTAGGTAAATCTCTTTCAACAGGAAATATTTAATATTATCTAAAGTAAAGAAGAGCTTAAATCATTCTACCGCAGTCTGCAGAAAAGTCTTCAGAGAGCCAGACAAAAGTATGTGATTACAATATACAGAGTGAAATATACAGAATATGACAATCTCTCAAAGTGGTAACAGTCTTTTGGTCCGTTCATCTTTAGATTTAAAATAAAGATTAGTATATTGTCTTCTTGGTCGAGGCAATTTAAGTTATTTGGAACTCCATGCACAAAAAATATGAGCTCAGAGGACACAGATACAGTCACAGTAGACGTATGTCCTATTATGTACTCTATTGTACACTTACGTCCATTTTCCATCATTAACTATCAAAGTAGTCATTTATTACCAACATGAAAGGATGTGGAACAATGTAAATGTGACAATGTTACACTTTTCACTTTGTTTTTCTTTTGCAAGACAGTCACGGTATTCAACCACTACAATGTATTCTGTGTTATGCATTTTCCCATTGTAGGGATTATTTAAGAGATGTTATGACAGGCCTCCACATTAGTTAAAACATAGAGACCATGTTAAACCAAAGCAACATCCTGTATAACCTTTATAAGGATCTCTTCTTACCAGATGATGCCTCCATAAAAGAGAGAGAAGATGAAGTAGAAGGCAATCGAACCCCACGTCACAAAATGGTTCATCCATGTCCAGAAATGAGTCTCCAAAGCAAGCTGTTATTACACGCATACACAAACACACACAGGAGGGAGAGGAGAAGAAAGCTAGGTGTAAAACACTGATACAAGGGACACATAGGGCATCAATAAACCACAGCAATCTGCCTCTGTGCTGTGAATGAGACCTTGACCTCAACCTGTGACAAATTTGTTTCTCTTAATGGCCACTGACATCACCGTCTTACTTCACAACATGCTGTATTTCATATCAAGACTGTGGCAATACATGTGTGTCCCTGTGGACTTGAATATGCTACACAGCTCTGAGCTAATGCACATAGTAACTTTCATCTTAAAGCTGCATTCAGCTGTCTGTGACTGGGAGAGGGCACAAAGTCTCAAAAACAAACTCTCAGAATACATTATGTCACACAATTAGCTCACTCAATTTGTTATGGGAAGCAAATATTTAATTGGCTTTGACGCTGAATTTGGTTGACTGACCCCAGTGTGTAATACTTGCTCTTCAGCATGCAATACACTTGAGTTTTTTCACAAAATATATTTTTTCTTGCTGTTTTGTGCAGAGCAGGTATCTTACATTGAGTTTTCTAAAATGGTTGCAACGACACAAACCAAACACTGCCTACACTAAGGTCACACTTTCACTACATAAGAATGACTATACATATTTACAGCTCAATATAACAGAAAGTATATGATTATAGCAACATCAGATATGAAAGAAACACAATATGAGTTAAAAAGTTGCAAGAAATAGAGTAACACTGATGGATGTCATTGTCAGAAATTAAGCAGGCTCCTTTGTTGTTACATCATAAGATTGGGTGTAATTTACCTTTAATGTGACTGTGATGACCATGACAGTAAAGACCAGCGTTCCAAATGTCCAGTTCCCAAACATCTTTAAAACAGACATTAAAATGTTAATTTAGCTGCTAACAGCACCACAACAATATAACTGACAAATAAAGGCTATATTTACATGCATGAGCCCAGGTGCTAACAATATAACAATATGGTAAGATCACTGTATGGTGGACCTGTTTATATGTAACTTTGATATCATCTTTAATTGCTTCTTCCTATTGTCAGAAAAGAACTAATGAACACAGCATTACTCCTCCTTGACTAAGCACCATTACGTCAGTACTCAGCTGCAAATTATTCAAATGTAAGTCTGGCGTTTTCTTGGCATTTCACTGCAATAAATAATGGATGCCAAAAACACCAGTCACAGTTGCTTTACTTGATATTTACTGATTATGTTGCTGGGAAATTATAAATTGTTCAAGTCAAACCACAACTCTGGGGGAAAGTTGGGAGTCAGGTGAGACGAGGAGCAGTGTTGTGCTTCTGTTGTGTAATGGAGAGGAAAGACCCCGGCCTCAGTTAACAAGTTGAGTGGTTGTACGACACCTATAATGAGGCCTTGCCCTCCAACTGTCTAACTGCCATCGGTAGCCTCGCTGCTCGCTATGAGAATCACTCTGCTTGTAAGTTGAGAGCTGGGGGGGGGGGGTCGTGGTCGTTTTGTTGCGAGCCAATTCAGAAATATTGTTCAAGTTCTAGTTTACTTATACCTACATTCAAAAAACAGTCTGATACACACTGCTCTGAAGACCCACTGTGCTGATAAAATCATTTGTCTTTTTATGATCTACTTAAGTAGGCCATCTTCAGCTACGGCCTCTTTAACCATCATCACCTTTCAACATATTAGTGACAGGACTGATGACACTTCTGATAAACCTTGCAACTTGTCCAGGTTGATCATAATCAAAGTACTGACTGACCCTTGTTATTCCAACACAAATATCTGAAATGATGATTAAGCCAGCAGACGCAGCACAGTGGGAAACAAATTCTCTGCGTCTGTCGGCCTAAGAGACAAATCTTTAGTATATAACTGCACAAGACGGGCATAGATTAGAAGCCTGTGTGATATATGAATAGGTAATGTTAAATCTATGTGGATTTACATTTTTGTTACAGTCTGTAAGTGTGTAACAGACAATAAATTGAAATTGGAATTAATGCATTTTTCACTGGAGGGTTCAGATACTGTACTCAAGCAAGAGACATGGAACTGAGAGCTAAAGGCACAATTAACTTCAAGTGAAAATGAAGGAATCAAAAATGAACAATTTACCAGAATCATCAGTGATCAATGAACCACTGCATGTTTTATATCTGCCATCAAACTGCTCATTTCAAGAGGTAAATAAACCTGTGCTGTTTTGTGTTACAGCATGGTACAGGATAGCACTCACATGTAATCGACATATATAAACACACTGCAGAGCATAGGTATGAAAATTCATCTTTTTCTACATCAACAGCAGCAGGACAAAAATATGTTTACGAATCCTCCTGAGAGTCCTCTCATTTACCCCCCAAAGAGACATGCATTCAACTGTAGAGCAGACTCTTACCAGCTGCCTGTTAGCTCGCAAGATCTGAAGACATGCACAGCGTGAAGGCAGAAGGGAAAAAGGAGAAATCAACAAAAGAAAGAAGAAAAAGACAAGCGAGAGAGAGCAAAAAGATTGAGTGCTTTCTGAAATACCAAATTCAAACAGAGAAACAGATGGCAAAGATATGCAGCAGGGGAGAAAGCAGAAGGAAACAGACTTGGTGAGGAACCAGAGACACTGAAGACAACGATAAGACGAAAAGGTAGAAGTACTACAATTTATTCATCAACAGGTAAATGACGCACGCACATGCTGGCACAGTCATAGAGACACACAGACCGAACAAAAGGCTGTTAAACATCAAGACAGAATGAGGAGGAGACACTTAAGAAAAGAGCAAGATTAAGGGAAGGACTGATGAAAGAAAGACCAGCCAGAAACCAGCCCCATTAGTAACAACAACTCATCATAACATGCACACATTTTTTGTAACATAACATCTATTTCTTAAAGCGACATTTTCCTAATATGGTTTGGAAATCCACTCAGCAGGCCAATTTCTTTTCTAGGGATTTCACGGTAAACATTCAGTACATCAAACACACACACGCGTGTGCACACACACAAGTACACACCTGTCCATTGCCCATAAGTGTGGTGTCTTCTCCCATAAGTATGTAGGATCCAAAGAAGAAGACGAAGGCGTGACAGAAGCCCAACAGAGTCCAGTACAGGAACGTTCGGAAAGACAGCAGAGAGTTCTTGCTGATGTCCCTGTGGGATACAAACATTTTTTTTTTTTTCAAATTCTCTAGAGGATACACTGTATCTACGCACACAGTCATGTTTCACTGTGATAAATAAGTTAATAGCTGGTAATTTACAGGGTGATTCAAGCAAAAATGTTTAATGAATTATAGAGGAAATAGTATGTAAATGGTAACAAACTATTTTCACTTAATCTTTCTTAAAATGTTACATAAAAATCCTAGTAGCTGTCTTTTGGTAAACCACAGCAAAGTTTTTTTTATTTTCTTCATGAATTTATTGCATTTTCTTTAAATATATGAAAACTGACAAAATGCAGCTTCCCACAAACAGTTAATGCTAAACTTACCTGTACAGGCCAGGTTTGTTCTGCAGCACATGTGGATGGACCAGCTGTTCAAACAAACTGTACACTAGAATGGGCAACGACGTGAAGCAGATGTTGTACAGTGTCAGATAAACACTGTCATACAGAGTCTGCAATGGACAGAGACAGCATTTCACTTAACACCAACCGATTAGCTGAAACAGATACACGCAAGTTATTTATCTTAAACAAAGCAGACTGAGAGCTTAATCACTGTCAGATACACGGAGGAAAAAAGCAAGTAAACTAACCTCACTTGAGACATATTAAAGACATACTACAGTTTAAACCTGGCATATCCTCCCTCTGTATCTTCACACTGCATACAGTCTAATATCTTACAAATAATTTCCTAGGGCTGATATACTGCTTTGCCAAGGAACAAAGTCATAACCTTAACAACAGACTAAAGCTTGTGGAACAGAGTTAATGCTAATAATAGTTTGATATATCATTTAATGCAAGTTCTAAAACTATGTTGCACATATATTTGAAGAGTTTAAATTCACTTTGTGAGATCCACTGCTTAAATGTACCAACTTTTAATTAGTCTCAACTTTAGAGCCTTTTGAATCTTAGAAATGATCGCATTACATTAAAAAAGAAAATCAAACTTGATATCAAACTGCCTCATCCTGAGATGAGTTTTGAAAAGAAACCTTGGGTGTAGTTAAGAATGCATTCTGTGAAGTCAATGAGAGACGATGCAACATTAAAACCACAAACACATCTGCAATGACATATGAGAGAGTGGAGAGATGGAGAGATAAAGAGACTTACTTGTTGTGAAAACAGACAGAAGAACTGGTATAAAAACTGGGGCGTGATAAAACACACATTCTAGAAAAGACAGAGTAAAGAAGCGAAACATTACAAACATCGCAGTGAGAGGAGACATGGCAGAACAGTCGTGTTGAGCTCCTGAAGACAAATTCTGCTCAAAGAATTAATCCAAATCAAGAAATTGAGATGAGTGAGTCCAGTGTTCTGAAATTGCTATATATCTTTATTTATATAGCACTTTCCAAAACACTGGATCATCATAGATATTCATAAAAGTGTGTGCAGATAAAGTTACTTACCTTGTAGAAAAAGTACTGTACAAGCGTAGCTATTCGAATGTAGTAGAAGTGACCGTGGACCAGCAGAAGTTTAGCCAGGAACTTAAACCTGGCAATTGCATAGTCACTGTTTCTCACGGCCTGACGACCCTCCTTCCCCATGATACCTACATATTCACACACACACACACACACACACACATATTAATTGGAGGACACTCTGCAGAATATAATTTAAGACTCTGAAACTATATTGTGTGCATGTGTATGTGCATAAACGATGAGTCTTACCTATGCCCACATGAGCTTCCTGTATCATACTGACATCATTGGCTCCATCACCAATAGCTAGGGTGATGGGTTTCTCCGGAGAGGTTTTTAAAAGACGCACAACCTGAACAAAACAAAGTAACATTGACATCTGGGCATGATGGTAATGTATTTGGGTGAGTGTGTGTGGCAGAGGGCTGGTACCTTTGCTTTCTGCAGCGGGGCCATGCGGCAGCACAACACAGCTGAGCAGTTTTTACACACTTCCATGAAGAGCTTCTCGTGTTCCCTCAACGCTAATGACAGACTGGCCCCATCCACGACTAACCCGTGCTGTATGACGTGGTCCTCCTTTATCCTGGAAGAGAGAGAGAGAGAGAGAGAGAGAGAGAGAGAGAGTTACAGAAAAGAACAGAATATGAGTGGAGATGAACAAGGAGAGGGGGAAAAAAAGAACCTCTAGCAACTTATACAACCTAATGCCCTATTAGATATTACTGTTAGTCCATTCACCAGCACATTATCTTGTTACATAGATGTTTTGTTTCTTACCCATTTGCCACAGACACATTTTCCTTTTATCTAGTGAGTCTGTATTTTAAAGATTCACCACTTAGGAGTACTTTTGAGCTCCAACAGCCTCGCCCTGTTTTTGTTGATGATGCATATGTTGTAGGACCCAAAAATAGAATTTAAATATTCAGGTTTAGACCTAGGCTACACTATATTGGAAACAAGCATATAAACAAACACCTTACTTTGAACTCAGGAAGAAAACTTCTTCTCTCACCTCCATGGTGAATGAAGAATCCAAAAACAGAGAAAATTCATTCACGAATTGGGAGTACAAGGGGGTGGCGTTTAACAACAGCAAAACTATATCAAAACATCCATTTACTCTCACAAAACTTGTGCACATTATCAAAGTCTTATTTATCCAGTTGTAAGCTTAGTACTCATATTTAAAACATCGCACATAGCAGTGCACCTGGCTGATGGCATGTGTTTAAACTCTGCTCCTACATTCCACTGAAATCCTGCTCACAAGTTTGTACAGTGGCTATGAGGTCTGCTGTCACTCAGTCACGTCAGTAGCTTCCAGGCCAATGAACAAGCAGGGAGGTTGGATTTCTATTGAATGTACAAGCACAGACCCGAAGTACGCACTTGAGCAGGTGCACTACTCGACTGAGACTGTATGCATGTTTTAAATATGGGAAGCACTGACTGTATGACTACATAAATGAGACTTGGATTATATTGCATGAGTTGTGTGAGCGTTTGTTAACAAATTTTTTTTGATATAGTTTTGCTGTTGCCCCCTTTTACTTCAATTCATTCACAATAGATTCTTCGCTCACTATAGAGGCAAGTAAGAAAAACAGACTTTTCGTCATGAATTCAGTGTAACATGACAATTGACAAAATTACAAAAAAAACATTTGTGGTAGTAGTAGTAGTCCATTAATCTAATAGTTAAAGAGGCTCCAATGCTATCAGAATACAATGCTTGAAGATGCCCTTTTAATACACATTGTGTATACTCCAGAGTCAAAAGTGAAATGACAAACACGCTCACCTCCTCGCCAGTCTGCGGAGCTGCTCAGCACATTCGTTATCAGAATGTTGCTGCAGAAGCTCTAAAATGTTCATGGTTCTGTGGAAGTGGCCACAGGACAGGCTGACGCTGACCGCCGTCTCATGTTTGTCCCCTGTCAGCACCCACACTTTGATCCCTGCCAGTCGCAGAGCCTCAATGGTCTCCTGGACTTTGTCTTGGAGTCTGAGAGAGACAAAAGAGAGAGAGAATATAAAACACGTACTCATGTTACATGCACTGTTTATGCAAAGCTCCCAGTGATCCGTATATATAATCACATTAGCAAAATCCCAAGGTAACATAAACCTAGAGAAAAATCTGTTTTAGACTTGTTGTGGGCGAGGTGATGAAGCTAGCTGGCATTTAAACCCAGGGTTTTATTGCTGTTGTTGTAATGTGGTCAAGCCACAGAGGTCTGTTAGTAAACTACAGTGTCCATAATTCAATACAAAGATTTGGGAAATGGCGAGACCTCTACTTTCTAACAGCTATTTTTATTGGGCAGGTAAAGTCCGTAAGTGTGGAAAAACCTGTTCCAGAACAAACAAGCCAACAACCTCACATTATTATTAAATAGGTAGTCATAGTTTGAGCGGACTTCTTCAACAGCTACACATGAAGCTAAAGGCTCTTAGCTCCAATAGTTACATGTTATCCACATCTGATGAGAGGAGGAAGAGGGTGAATACTAGCTCTGAAATTGGGCAGCACTGATTTTTTTAAAGAATATTTATCCTATCTTAAACCACAGTTAATATTTGTGATGAGGTTATTAGACAAAAAAAATAGGATCCAATATTACCATGCCAGCAGCATTACACTATTCATATTAGGCTCAAAACACAGAAATTCTAGTCTCATCTTCCATAATAGAGGAGATCCTTTGATTGTGACCATGTGTGCCTGAGGAGGAATTCATTCCAGATACAGAAACAGAGCAGTAGAAAGAGAAGAGAGGGAGCAGAGAGATAAATGGAGAGGGAGAAGCGAGAGGCTTATGTGAGGAGCAGATGGTGAGCGGTTGCAAACACATATCAGCATTCATTTTCCAGAGAGGCTGAGTGAGGTGACGTCTCTCTCTCCCCTCGGAATATACATTGTTTGTTTGACGAAGGTTCTCCCACCCACTGCATTTATCTGTCTGTTTCTGGCCATATGTTTCTTACTGTTTTAAAATGCCCCAGTTTTCCCTCAGATGTCCAACTATTTTTAATTCACATCGCTTTAATGATTATTAGTGAGGCTATTTTTTTTCTTTGCTTCTCTGGCTCCCAACAGCTTCCATCTTTTTTTGTGGGTATGATTAAAAAGCAGATTTTCTAGTAACAGAACATTTCACAAGACAGAGAGCCTACAGTCATGCTCTGGCATCCATGAGGCTTAACTCAGCACAGCAGGGCTTTAACTAAATGCTAACGCTCGCATGCTGACACACTTACAATGACTATGCAAACACTGATGTTCATCAGGTATGTCCCAATCTTAGTTTGGCGTGCTAGCATGCTAACTTTTGCTAATTAGCACTAAACACAAAGAGAAGCTGAAGCTAATGGGAACATCAGTCATTTGTTTTGCAGGTCTGGTCATAACCCAAAGTACTGGACACATTACATTTTTGAACTGATGATGACACTAGATGAAAAGTCAGAGGATCACCACAGTCATAAAGGGATATCATCTGGGATCTTGACTGTTACCAAATTTCATGGCAATCAATCCCTTAGCTGTCAAGGCATTTCACGAAAATTCAACCTGATGGTGGCATTAGCTTTAAAGTCAGGAGATTACCCAAGTAAGCAGGCTAGTCCTCTGGGGACCATGACCACCTACAAAATATCATGACTATCCATCCAGTAGTTGGGGGACTGACCTACCTTCAAACAGCCATTGCCATTCATAAAGCCACTAGCATGGCTATAAATGCAGTGAAACATCAATGTAGAACCACATTTCACAGATTGTTGTTAAAGCTAACCATGCAGAAATAAAACATATGCACAGTAACAATGGGTTATTTACTTGCTGCCCCTGGCAACACATGATTAAAAAATGAGCATGTTAGATAATTTCACATCATGATGGCAAAGTTTTTAACATCATGGAATATGCATAAGAGGATAAGAACTGGATTTTGGGGTGGTGTGGGGGGGTGGGGGGTGGGGGCAACACTATATATATTCATTCATATATATTCAAATGTATTTGTTAATCTCCATACTTGTCCTCAACCCCCGTTGCTCCCAGCAGCTGCAGGTCCCTCTCAATGAAGCTGAAGGCCTCCTGCAGTCTTTCTTCCCTCTGCTGCAGCGCGGTGCGAGCAGCGTTCAGACGCCTGTCCACATCAATGTACTCCTCCGGGCTGAAGTGGCGACACGCTACAACTAAGGTTCGCAAACCTTTCTACAATGGGAGGAGAAGAGTGGGTGATGGGTAGAGAAAGAACAGGAGACACAAGTCAGATATGAGAAATATGAAATGCAAATAAAAGAAGGGGAAGGAAGAAATGAAGAGGAAGATTTCATAATATAAAATGATAAATGCAAAAATGAGTTTGTGTACAGATGAAAATGTGAGCAAGTAAAAAAGATGAAAATAGGAGAAAGTGAAAGGAATGAAAGCAGAGAGAGAAAGAACAGAAAAACAAATTATCAAAGCTTGGCTTTAAATCACGGAACCAGCCTGAGGGGCAGACGACCACAAATCAACCCAGTCCAGAGCACTGACTCCTGGGTACTGACGTCCGATGACATGATGTGGGGGCCGGATATGTGCGTGCGTTTGTGTGTGTGTGTGTGTGTGTGTGTGTGTGTGTGTGGCTGTTGTGGTGAAGAATTTACAGTCTAATGGGAACACAGAGCAACAGAGCCAAAAGTAATCACTTCAGTGCTGGGAAATGCCAGGCCTAGGCACACAGAGACACGCAATCCTGAACATATGGATCAAAAGGCATTTCAGCACAGGAACTACAGATATTTGAAGGCTGCAATAGAAAGCAAATTTTTCTGTGAAGAAATTCTCTGACGCAAGTGTGGTTTATCAAGTGAATTTAATGTGTCTATAATGTCTGCTTGTCTACCCTCCTTCATCTCGGGAAAATATGAATATTAATAATAATTAACTCACTGGACTGTGTCACAGGAAGATCATAACTCACCACAAAATACAGCACATTCAATCAAAAAGAATAAGATGCATATTGATCAAGTGTAGCTAATATATCAGCAACGCCCTTGAGTCTGGATAGTCTACACATTCAGAGAAAATATACTGCAATAAATGGGATGTGATTTTGCCAACCACTACAACACTGAACAGATGTGATATGCAGTAATAATGCAAGCAGCTGGAGAACCTAATGAGACAACAGACACATTTCAACAATGAAAAAAAAAATGTATTTCTCACCAATGCAAACTCATCAACGTGCAGTCTTGTCTTTTCTATCTCTCCACTGGTAGTGAAAGGTAAGATGGCAGACTCTGCGCCCTTGGTGAACAGCACTTGGCCTCCTTGAAAGTCAACATACAGACACAAAGTTTAATATACCTTGTGAAAATACCAGTACAACTAAAAAAAACAAAACAAAACAAAAAAAAAACAGTACATTTTTACATAAAATTTACACATGGAAAAACAAAGCATATTCATTACCACTGCCTCAAGTCATCTCCAGTCTTCTGTTTGACCATACGATCAATTTGTCTTTTGTCAAGCATTCACTGTTAGTTGCTGCGCTCAATATTTTGTCAACAATGTTTAAAATACTGTGTGGTTTAAGGTGGAGTTACCTGAGGGAGTCTGCAGTATGACGCTCATCCTCCTGCGGTCAGCATCAAACTCTAACACATGGAGCAGTTTATATCTGAAAGAGCGCAGAGAGACACTTGTGTTTGTTCATGAACGACTCAAAGCACAGACATGACCATGTCTTTTTCAGAGGTAGTTCACACAGCCATTTTTCTGTCTGCAGTCCAATTGGCATGTTATCATTGAGGAGAATCAAAGGGTTAGACGTACTTCTCTGACTTGCCAAATGTTTTGATTTCCATGGTCTCTCCATTGCTGCAAGTGAAGGCCACTCCAATCCTGATGGAAAAAAAGAGCAGTTAAATCTAGCGGTCTTGACTGAAAGGACATTTTGACTGCGAAATATTTGGGGGAAAAAAATTGGAGTTTGGGAACGTTTTCAAGGTAATTGGACCTTTAAAAGATACAAAAATGTAACTTTTGGCCACAGCACTCCACCCAGGCTGTTCAGGGGCCAATTTTAATGACAAGTGCAAAGTGGTAGGTCTTGGGCACACGGACAGTGTGACAGTTTTCAAGTGCGCCTGCTGCTTTTGTTCATGTATGAGCAGCAGCGCAAAGGGTCTGGATGAGGTGGTACACTCAACCAGCAACCTGCTTTCATTGCTATATCACAATAAATCATGACAACAGCAGCTCAACAACTGGAGAGACACTTCTTCAGAAAATTATACTGCTGTCTGGATGGTGCAGAGTGGCACGACATGAACACAGCGACACAAATTTGTGGCCAAAGGCAGACAGAGTGTGTTTTTTAAATCTGTACAATGATGATACAAATATTTAACAGAAAATGTTGTAGCCATTAATATGAACATATAATACCACGCTAATTCAGTTCTAAATTCACTCCATATTATGTTGTAAATGGCAACATAATTACATTGTTAACTGAATTTTTCATGCAGTATAAAACAGCTGTGAACAACAGATACTGTGAGAATTGCTCATATTAATTTAAAGATAACTGCAGACTGCTTTACAAGCACTCCTGCTTTGTCCACATAAAACATTTTGATGGCAATTTTCTTTATTTACTGGATGGAGAATGATCAGTTATGATCAGTATTTAGTTTGCTCTTGATAAAATCAACAGACTAGCAGTGATGTGAAACCAACATAAGACGGCTATGGCTCAGGCGACAGAGCGGGCTGCCCTTTAAGCTGCTCGTGGTGGGCAGGCCAGCGTCTTGCATGGCAGCTCTGCCACTATTGGTGTATAAATGTGTGTTTGAATTGGTGAATGACAGGCAAATTGTAAAGTGCTTTGTCCAGTAAGGTACAAAGGCACTGTATAAATGCAGTCCATTTAACATCCATTTACCATTTTGAGTTGTGTATTTCCAGCACAACGTCTAAGACCCAATTCCCACCAAAATAACAACAACTGGCTGTTCACTGCCTCATTCTCTCTGTTTGCACCTCTCCTCCCACCTGTACAGGCAAAGTGAATGTCAAGGAATACCAAACGAAGGGAGCACAGCTTGTGCTGGTCATTGAGCGGCCATAAAAATAGGGCCCTCAATCATTCATTCATCCTGCTATTAATCTTCCTCAGGGTCATGTAGGGATGGTGTTTACAGTTTTCAGCATGTGTTTATACTGTAGGAAAAATGTGGGACATCCTAATGAAATTCAGGTGACCAAATAAATGGCCGAGGCTCCAAATATGGTGATAAAATCCACAACCTTCTTGTTGTGACGTGACCGACTACTTGATCTTTATCAAACCAAAGAAATCAGTCATCTTTTGAACACCAGAATACAGTGCCAAGATATGTTATGTTTTGTGTAATCTGAGCAATGGTGTCACATTTCAGTTTAATGGTGTGATGACATGAGTGCTCTATTTACAAGTTATTATCGAGGTTACGGTTCCAACAGTGTCTCCTTTCTGTTTAAATCAACACAGATACACTGTCTGTGGCTCAATGGAGCATGAAGGCACTGGGTCATGGGTGCAGCCCCTCACTGCCCGACATAATTCAATTTGATGGTATGAAAACGACACTGGCCAGGATCAGTGACCCCATGCACCATGAATCCTGGAGGTTTTGTAAAACACAGCCTGACAATTTAAATGGGTGCTACACAGCCACATTTCTTAATCGTCAATTCTGTACTGTTTTCTTGTAGAACTGGCGGAGAGTTGTAGCTTCACCCTTTATCAAACTGGTTTAGTACAACCTGGTCACATTTTATTAATGTTCTTTCCCCTCTTCTGAGCCATTTTCCACACAGACCTGCTGGAAGGTTTTCTACCACTCCCTGGGCATTAAATTGTTGCTTGCTCTATACTTCTGTATCAATAAAATGAACAACAAGCGACTAAGTGCCACTTTCTATTTGGCCTGTGGTCCAACCTCCCCAAGTATTTCAATGTCCCTTAGCAGCTGACACAGTCAGAATAAGAAGTAAAGCAAGCAGAATTTAACATCAAATCAACAGCCAGGATTCATATTGGTGCAATGGTTGAGAAAATGGTGTATGCATAATGACCAGTGCTTTTTGGCTAAACTAAAGCCAAAACTCTTCTCTTGAATCTAAAATAGCAGGAAACAGACTTGAAAGAAACTGCATGATGTAACTATTAGCTTTCACAAGTTTTGGTTTCTTGCATCATCAGACTTACAAAGAATGAAGATTGGAATTTCTTTCGCTTTTTCTAAATTGTAACAATTAGACACCAGTGCAATCTGATGACACCAGAAGTACAACACCACAGTACACAAAAAGATAGGGGTTATTTCTCTTAACCACCTCTTTCCTTATTTCCTTCTCTCCACCTTTACTTTCACTGACTTCTGTATTTCTAGGTTCCAGTCAGGTTTCAGCTATTGATTTGTTCAAACTACAGGGGGGTATTCCATCAAGCAGGCTAAAGGCAAATCCGGGCTTAAATGGCCAAGTCTGGCTAATGTGAGCCAGAGGTCTGTTCCATCAAAGTGGCTAAGATTAGCCTCACATCGGTAACCATGGAAACCATGGTTCTGGCTAAGCCTGATACATTGAGCTAAACTCCGGTTTCCGTTCCATCAACCTGAGCCACAACTCCGTTCCATCAAGGTGGTTAACCTGAATCCCAGCCTAGTAACCATGGTAACTTAGGTTGCCGGGCAATCCTGGTCTGTAGCAGGATTAAGATGAGGATTAGCTCCATCTATGATCAAAAAATGTTCAATAGACAAGAACAGACACCTAAAAGACAGTTCTGCCAGTGCTTTTACACACTCACAACTGTCATGTAATGATAAAATAATATGTAGATCATAAAATATATAATTAATAAAAAAAATAACTATTAAAAAACAAATTAAAATGTAATAAAAATAAGATAATTAAAAAAACACAACAGTAAAACCACAATCAATTTAATAAAAACAAAACTATAATAAAATGAAACTGAGGCATTAAAAAAAAAAAAAAGATTGTACATGAATATGTGATTGCCCTCCCATCCACACCCCACTCTGTTTCCAATTGGCTAGCAAATTCACAGCCAATTAAGGTCAACTGACAATGGCCAGAGAAGGAGAGGGACACACGCAGAGAGACAGAGACAGAGCAAGAGAGAGTAAATTAGGAAATAATGGCATGCCCCTTCATCGAGGATCCTGTTGATGAGGAGGCCCACATTGTTCAGTGGGCCTTCCAACCACCACCAGCCCCAAGGGTCTCCCAGGACAGGACCAACCCATTGATACAGATAGACTCCTATCTGTGGGCGAGTTACCGGTTCAGCAGGCAGAGCATAGTGTATCTATGCAGTTTGCTGGAAACACACATTATAAAGGTCACACGCTACAGCCAGTCTCTGACCACTGTACAGTCAGTCTGTGTTGCACTGAGGTTCTTTGCTAGCGGTACATTCCTGTATAGTGTTGGTGATGCTGAGAGGCTAAGTAAGGCAACTGTTTGCAGAGAGGTAAAAAAAAAAGTGTATTTCCTATTCATTTTGATGATTTCTAGCATCACCATACATCATGCATAGAGCTTGATTTGTTCACATTAACATATGGTTATCTTTTATATTTATGAATTAACCTTGACACAAAGCAACCACATTAAAATGGGACACACACCATTGTGGTCTGTCTGTTCCTCATCCTATAGCACATTCCATACATTTAAGGGGATTTTCCTTATTTTGATATAATCAGGGATAGAGTTTACAATTGACTCCCAAATGATGAGAAATAGATAACTGATTCACTATCACCTGCATTCACTTAATAGTTTTCCTCATCTCCACTGAACTGATGGATTTGCTAAATGTCATTTTCGACAGTCAATAGATAAATGTCATGTGATTATTTCCTATAAACTGATCATTTGGGAAATGTCATAATCAATTATGTGATAAATGCGATGACTGACATAAAATAGTTTGATTAAATGCATCATCTGAAATGTACATAGGAATCAGTAGATAAATGTGATAATCTGTCACTAATATTAATTTACACATTTGGTGAATTTCATTAGGCATACTTGAATTGTTAGATTTAATAGGTGTTCTTATCTACATATATTTTGTCCCTTTGATGTGGGATTTATATAACATGATATTATGCTGAAATGCTTAATTTTCTTTGTCACTTGCACATTAAGCCTGTCAGCAATATTCTGCCACGCCACCTCCCTTGCTTTATTAATTGCTGCAGTATTGCCTTTTACTTAATTATGTCCTTATATTCCTCATACACTTCCATAAGGAGCGTTTGCTCCGCCGTAGAAAAAGCCTCAGCTCACTCCTTTCCTTTGCTTTTTGACATTTTGCAACATTTTTGGCACTCGACTAGTTTGGGCTTTTTATTTTCCCTGGGCGCGTGCATGAGTTGAGGCTTAACAGGTAAGGCTTGAATTAGCGTCAGTTGGAGCCAGCTGATTTCACTTGATGGAACGGGCTGGAGCTAGATTGGGAGATGGCGTTTGGTCAAATTTCAAGATTATGAGGCCGTTTACACGTTGCCGGCTATTTTCATAAACGGACATTTCACCGTCTCCGTTTTCAAAAAGATCTTCGTTTACACATACCCGTGTATATATACACAAGAGCATGCCAAACCTGTAGGTGGCAGTGTAACGAGAAGCTCAAGCCTTCCATGTATCCATTGTCACCATAGCAACATAGGTCGCACTTTTGACACAGGCGCAAGTTCCGGCGTATAATGTGACGTGGGCTGCCTATAACTCCGTTTATCTCCGTTTACCTCAGTTTACATGCAAATGCGCAACCGGAGTTTTCCAAAATCTCCACTCTGGCCGGAGTTTTTAGAAAGACTCGTTTTCAGAGGAGAAATCTCCGTTTGCGTGTAAACGAAGAGCACAAACGAAGGAAGATGTCTCCGTTTATCAAAATCACTGTGTACATGTAAACGGCCTCTACACCTTAGTCTGGATATTCTTAGCTACGTTGATGGAATACCCCCCAGATGTGTGCCTGACCTAGTACTATTATTTACAAAAATAACAGTGAAAGTCAGTGTTGGATAAAATGACAGGTTCAGGTCCCCAAATCTCCAACATGTCAAAACAACCTGTAGCACCTCACAAAGTTGTGCAGACACAACCCAGGCTTGAAGATCAACCGTGGCCTACAGTACAAAAAGCTAGTGCTTTTGGTAGAGGAATAAACTTAATGCTATTTTTCTGCGTTTTCAGTTGGTCATAGTCGGTATGGTTGGTGTCAACAGCGTGGATAAAGGTTGGAGCACCTTTGTGTCTGTCAGCTAGCTTTGCAAGTTCTTCAACCTATGCACTAAATGTACAGAACAGAAGTCTACTGAAGAGACTATAATGTTACCGTACCTCTTTGCTGCCTCTACTAAAGCTTTCTCATCTGGTGAAGAGGCGTAGTATTCCATGTGATTGGAGGAGAAACCATTTACATGGGAGAATGGGTCTCCTCCCCCAACCAGGCAGTCTGGCTGGTCGTAGCTGATCTGAACCGTGTGACACAATGACACCGCCTTGAGAAATAACAGTTCCTCTCCAATCTGGAAAGGGAGACAACAGGGAGAGATTAAGGAGAGGAAGGAACAATACTTTATCTGTACAATAACACACTGTATGTTATTGCTAACTTGAGTGAGATATGACTCCAAGTCACATCATTTGCGAAGAGCAACCTCAAGCTGTAGCAGAGGTTGATTTGGGTGAACGCACATACTGTATGTTTGCACAATTTGTATACATGCTGTTAACAACAACTTATCGTATCAATCAGTCATCCAGTCAAAGTGATCGCTTCCAGCATTTTCAGTTCTACTTCTAGCACGAATGCATAATCCAACAATATATTGTGATTACATGAACAGCCTGAGGCAAAAAGCTGTCCCTGACATATGAGGTTAATTAGGTGATATGCTTTGGCTGTGCTTCTTTGATGCACCAATGTGAGTGTACATGTACAGTATGTATCTGACAAAAGAAAGTAAATGTAATGTGTATATATGCGAGTTACCAGGTGAGGCGTAGAACCATCTGGAGAATCGTCAGTCATTCCCTCTGGTACCAGTTTGCCGTTAACTTCTCGATACTTGGTTCCGTTAATCGAACATTCACGGAACTGCATCTCATTTTCCGTTAGCGTACCCGTCTTATCTGTAAACACATACTCCACCTAGGAAACAGAAACATGCAGATGCACACATAAGTTGACTTTTATGTAGTTAATACTTCTTCTTTATGCTCTTGCTATATGTACGCATGTGCTTGTGCGTTTCTATTCCATACCTGTCCCAGCTCCTCATTGAGGTCAGAAGTGTTGACCTGAGCTTTCTGGTCGCTCTCCTCATGGTAAAGGTCTAAATCCCAGCCAATGAAAAATGAGCCCAGAAACTTCTGCATCTCCACAGTAACGTAGAGTGAGATGGGGATGATGAAGTTATAGAGGACCAGAAACGCCAAGAAGTCTGAGATGAACTTTAAGATCTAGAGAAGGATGAGAGTAAATTTAATAAGAATGAGGCACAAGAGGAAAGCAATGCAATAAGAAAAAAAGGGCATAGAGAAACAAAACAGAGAGATAAACCAATGTAAACTAAACTTCAGGCTAACAAAAGTAAACAGCCTGAATTATAGTTGGAAGCCAGATGGAAAGTGGGTGATACAAAACAGAAAAAACAACTGAGGAGGAAAATGATGATAGCTACAAAACAGGAAAATGAGGTAGGTTTATAAAGAAGTAAAGATGCCTCTGAATTTTTAAAAGTAAAAATGTTGTCATCTGAGTCATTTAAGATAACTTTTCAAGGTGTTGGTAAATTGTTTTTCTTATTAAAACTCAGCTGACACTGGGCGTGTGTCATCTGACATGAAAAACACAGAAATGCACTTGGCAACATCGTAATGCACAATGCAACATAATTTTGTAAGTGGAGGAAAAGATTAAGATTGCAAAATATATCCGCTAAATTCACATCTTAGCCACACAGATATCAACACTTCAACGACAAGTCTTCAACACGGATCCTTCTAAATCAAAGAAGGCAGGGTAATTCATTCCCATTACAGACTTAATTACTTTATGTGACAGGAAAAGAGAGAGAGAGGACCACAGTCTAATAGGCAGAGTATCGGTAGCTGTACGAAAGCCACGTTTATGGCTTGTTATCTGGAATTGAGCTCTGACTAACTGTCTTAACAAAATAAACTAATGAAATGAGCCTTTTTCTGATGTGCAAGAACAGACAGGACACGCAACAAAAATACTGTAGCTGTCATGGAATAGTACAAAAACAATTTTTTGTCATTATCTATTTTTTGGGTTGGGTTTTGTAATCTAGCTGTGATGGGGATACATGCAGTCACCATTGTAACAAAGCTTGCGGGTTTCTGGAGCACCTGTTCTACTAAATGTAAAAACACAAGCCATTAATTTGTTGCTGGTATTCCACTCTCTGTCTCGAGGCAGAAAGGAAGGGAGTGTACTGGACTGTGATTTTTCCCCCTCCTCTGTCTCCATACACAGAGGCTGCTGTTCTCTCTGACTGATTAGTGTTGGCAGGTAGGCTGATAGGCTGGCAGACTGTCCCCATGAAAGGCACTTCCTCTCTTAAGTCTTGTCACTAAATCTAAAGACACTAAAACTGCCCTAACAGCACCCTTCTAGGACTCTGTGTGTGTGTATGTGTGTACATGTAGATTCAAGGGTGGGCTCATCCTAATATCTTCACTAACTCTCTCTATTAACTTATATTGGCTGGAGAGAAAAAAAGCCTGTTATAATTTGCCATGGAGATTCAAGTGGTGGAAAAGGAGGGACAGAAGTGGAATGTTGACTAAAATCTCACCTCATCTTATCTGGGGCTGATAGCCCCCACTACTTACCAAGGGAAAATCAATGGGAATGCAAGACTTACCGGACTGCTGTTTCTCTCTTGTTCAGTCTTCTGGTTGTAGAAAGGCTCGTCCCATTTGTCCTCAGCCTGCCAGGCATACTTCAGGATGGTGCTGAGGACAGCCTCAAACAGCAAGATGCCCAGGTAGATGATTAGGAAGGTATTCATGGACCTGGAATGGGAAAATATTTTAAAGTTGAATGTTAAATTAAGCACATTATAAAACAGCAAGATGTTTGATACTTGCTTAGAGACAACAGAAAGTGCTCACTTCTCTACAGCAGAGCGTTTCTGGGACTTGCACTTATAGTTGAGGGCCATTTTGGACTCCATCCCCGTGTAAACAGCCACACCTGCAACAGCAAAAAGTATTACACCAGGCTTGTGGGATATTAAATAACTATTTGACTTTTGCACCAAGTCATGAAGACATAAGACACTAAATTTATCCATGTGTGCATGGTGGTTCATTGGCTCTGGTTCTTCATGTCAACTAATTACGACAATATACACAGACCATAGAAATATAATGAGAGTAGAACGGACATTCCCAATCAAATCAGTGTTGCAGGATGGTCAGAGCGGTGGCAATTTCTATGTGTACCCTTGCCATTGCGGAATATCTTCTGTATAAACTTCCATGTCATCGACTGTAAAAATAATGGATGTAGCCACCGTGATGTCACCCACTGGTTTGTGGACTCCCATTTCAAAGCCTTGAGTTTGGCAGTACGACCGTTGCCATCTTGTTTTTTGAAGCCAGAGGTGACCATATTTGGGTAAGAGGCTGGCGCTGTGGAGGGGCAAGGGGTGGATCTGACTGAGAAGCCGAGGACACTATCAGCAGACAGACTATCACTCGAAGTGGCCTACCCTCACTTATGCGTAACTTTAAGCCTTAATAAAATGTAAACAGGTGAGTCAGCCCTGTACAGTTGAAAGTAGCAGTAGAGACCAAACCCGTTTCTCGTACGAGGCTGCAAACATGTTTATTTTCTGCTGTACAGTTGGGCATTCTAATATGGGTGTCTACAGGGATTGACTGGCTTCCAGAGGCAGTTTCAAGTTGCCATTCAAAGAACTGCAGTACTTGGCACTTGAATGTTCATTTTTCAGCCGTGGAGGTTGCCACTTGTTCTGTATAAAGACACCCACTTGTTTCAAGTCGCAAACCCACTGAGGTGAGGTTTTGCAGTAACGAGAGCCACTGCTCAGCAGACAGCTGAAAGGCAGAGACAGACAGCAGAGATAAGAGTATGTAGATTCACATCTAACTTTGTGTGTTGAGGGTTTATTTCGACCAAACCAGATAGTGATTGTTGGAACAGTGGAAAGACTAACATAACTAAGTTAAGTTAACTAAGTTTTGGTGAATTTTATTTTGTTTATGTGGAGTTTGAATGAAGTGTGTTTACGATTAGTTAACACGGCAATTAAGCTAATGGCAGTCTTAGTTTAATGAAAGAGAGAAACTTAAGATTGGTGAACGACTGAATTTTTTCTGTTTCATAAGGAAAACAAGTGTAAGAAACCAAACCACAGTTCTCAAACTAGTGAGTGTGACACACGTTACAGCCCCACTGACGTGTGTTGTCACCATAACAATTAACAATAATCTTCTTTTCTCTTGAACTAGTCCAATGACCACAGAAAACAGTTCAACGTCCTTTCTATCCATTCTATTTCTATGATGCAGACACATTAGTGAAGCATTGGAGCATTGCTATAAAAGTCTTCGGTTGACATAATTGGACCTCAGCTATATGTTAATGAGTGGCCTGTCCTACACATAATGTCCACTAAACTTGGCTTGGTTGTGTCACAGCTGCAACATGGCTGTGTCACCTCACTATCAAGCTCCAGAAGCAGCCTGTTCTTGTGCAGATATATTTTGTCTTTCTTGCTCAATTCAACTGGAAACTTCCTCCAGTAGGAAATAATTTACCCCCTTGCTGCTTCCCTCTCAGGTGGGGCTTCTGCTTTTGTAGGAACTTTTCCTTTGATTCTAACTGTATTGACTCACCAAAAATCTCTTTGGTATTTTTCAACCTGGCTCCTCGCAGCAGCAGATTCTCTGGGCCCAGCGGTCTGACATAAAAGCAAAAAAACAAAAACATAAATACAGAGAAAGATGGATGCAGCTACAGGATTTCAGCACAAACAAGACTCAACAGGACTTTGATATAAACTAAAATACTCAACACCAGTCTACGAGGCTCATACATCTTCTGTTTAAGTAATTAATCATTTTAATTTTGCTGCACATTTTTGTGTGTTGGTGGAAAATCAGTCCACTGCTGCTTAAATATCTGGGACAGCTTCATCTCTTCAAGCCCACGGTCAGTAATTTTGTAACATTCTGTAACCTCTACTAAAAGCCTTCACACTGCATCAACAACGAGTCACATAGACATTGTGGCATGTTTTATCCTAAATTATTGTTTCATTTGATTTGTCTGATGGTTTGGCCTTGGCACCAGCACACTAATCAGAAGGCCCTGTATCCATTTTAATGGGGGTTTCTGTTTAGCAGTGTCATCAGCTTGTCTAGCAAACATATAATTATGAATTCAATTATTAGAGAAGGAGCAGCTGAATAAATTTGGTCTCACCTGACAATCTCTTCTCCTTGTTGAGTCACCGTAATCCGACCGACAAACCTAAACACCAAAGGCATTTGAGTTGAGTGGTGTCAGAGAGACAGCAACTACGTTCACATGCACACAGGAAAGCAGGCTACTGGAAGAAGTCAGGGGATCTGCACTTCAATAACCTGATTTGTTTTTATATACGTCTGGTCAGTAAGCATATTTCATCCCCGTCCTCTGACATGTTATAAATGTATTAAACTGATGCCTCTAGCGGACTGCATCAGTTTTCTCTGGAGCATTTGGACTAACAGAGCACTTAGATATATGCTTTGGTGTGGACAGCTCGTCTTTAACTGAGAGAATCTGTCTCCAAAAAAAAAAAAAAAAAAAGAGAAAAAAAAAAAGAAAAAAGAACTTCAGCAGAGGAAACATTTTTAGACCTATCACTTTCAATTTCAGCTGGACCTAAATGAAGAATGATTTACATGTATGTAATCATTCCATAAGATATATGGTATAGTGTATGCAATCAGTGTTCTCTACAGAAATCTAACAATGATTATCTTAGGCCCAATCCCATCTCTACCCCTTAAATCTTCCACTTGGTATTGAGTGCCCTTGTTTGCGAGATAACCCTTGATGAGGGAAGTGAGAAATATTAGGGTAGAGATCTTTCCCTAAGAAATGAGACACCACTTCATGCAAATTGGCGTGGCTGACATGCAGGCATACGTCAGGCGTGGTAGCAATACAAGATACCGGTAGTCATTCAGGTTTGAAAATGCCGGCTCCAGCGCTTGTGCTGTGGCATGTGCTATGTTTATTCTTCTCCATCTGATGAATCAACATAGAAGAAATGCTGAAAACAGGAGGCGCCTATGACGTCTTCTAGTTCTGATCGATTTTGTTCAGGTAAGTCGATTTGTTTAAATATTTTGACGCTGTGTTCAACCTAGTTGCTGATGAGTTTACGCTAGTCCAACCATCTGTTGTCAGCCTACATTCAGATTGTACAGTAACAAATTGTTTTCCAAAACTTGCCCAAGTTGTTGACTTTGCAAGGTGTTCTGGGAAATTTCATCTTTCACTTCATTGAAAGTGTGGGTCTGGGCTCCCTTGGAATCTAGGGCGGGTTTTAAGTGTTGGAAACCACTTCCACTACCTCAATTCTATTTTGGGACACCACAAGCCTAAACGTGAATGCACACAACCAAGTGCAAGTGGGTATTTCTAGGAGAAGTGTGGGTATTGGGACAGGCCCTTAATCCTTTTAACCTGATTAAGGAAACCAGGTTTCTGGTCCTAATATTATGTTGAAGAAACTGTTTTTAAACAATACCCATACCTAGTAGCTGACATAGTGTTGTGTGGCTCAGTCCAAACTGCTTTGTTTGTTTCTGATTTACTGAGTCAGGGCTGTGTACTGTATGAATACCAGATATTTTTTTTCAGCTCACTCACAGAGTGGAAAGCTAGTGAGAGATGAGCAGATAATCGCTGAATTTGACAAAAAGTGTATTGGATTAGAATCGCTGACTGCACCTTTAAGTGCATTTAAAGGCAGTGAGTGTCAACCGAGAGAGAGACAGCAACCAACAGAGGGGGAAGGGAGCAAACTGCCACTGAAACAAACTGCTTGATCTAAAAATACACTGATTGATCCTGAAGTAGCCAGCTGAGACAGACCAGAGGAAAAGCAGTTGTTGAAGAGGTGATTAAGCCATCTCACCTCATCATCCATGTAATAACATATCTTACAGGGCATTTCTACCATGTACTATCATGGTGGCTTTTAAAGTGGGATCTAGAGACTTTCAGGGGTCTTTGAAGATCCCAGAAAATTGAGTCAGTAACAAGACTCATCTATATTTATAGTGTTACAGTCATACAATAAAAAAATAAAACAAAACAAAACAAAAAACTAAATGAAAATAAGAAGAACAAAAATCTTCTAAGATAAGGATTTGAAAGGTAGAACCCTCATTTCTAATATGTGCTTAATGACTTCAGATGCAGATTACCTGTACAAGTCCGCTTCCGGTTGTTGACACTCCACCACAGCCTGCAGAGCCTCCAGTTGGGTTACCGACTGACACACTGAGGTCTCCGCCACGGAGTAGTGAGTCTTCAAACAAACAAAACACACAAATACAGTTAAATGCTGATGAAGGAGAAGCATGGTTTAAAATAGAGTGCAGACTTGTGAGAAATGTTAAAGATCTATAACTAGAACAAAAAATCTTTGTGTTTACAAAATAACTGGTTTGATCAGTTGCAGCTGCTCTGCATGGGAGGAGGCTGCACCTCAACTGTTATCCTGGTCATATGGAGGAGAGAGAACATCAGGGTGGAGTGATTGTGATACACAGCAGTACACCTATTCAAGCAAACCCACAACTGGAAAAATCACAGAATGTTTGAATAACACGCAAGAGCAACACTGCAGTGTATCTACTGCAAAATCTGTACTCCTACAGTACCACACTGCAGCAGTGGGATGCACTGAATCCATGAGGTTCCATCAATATATAATCAGCATACTTGAGAAGGTGACATTGTCACCTTCACTTCAATCAAGGGAAACATCCATGAATGCATCCCTATACTGACTCCGTCTGGGCCTAGGGCTGGGCGGTATGGCCTTAAATCAGTGCGGTTGGCCAGGCCACCTCCATCACGTAGCAAGGGAGGTGCATGAGGCAGGCAGGCAGGCAGGCAGGCAGGCAGGCAGGCAGGCCGCTGGGCCCCGCTCTGCCACCGTATCCGGAGTACTGCAGTATGAAGGTAACCACAAAAGCAGTACCGCGGCTCATGTTTACTATGGTAAGTTACCGTCACTGCGAATACCGCCCAGCCCTATTTGGGACCACTGTTAGTTTTCTAACCCTCTGACCTACTTTAACACCCAATATACTCTGACCCTGCCCAAAACGGCTGAGCCCTTTTTTTTCAAACTTGTTATATATTGTATATTTGGTCAAATTAACCTGATCCAATACTGTGGATGCACTTTTGGGCTGGGTTAAGGCATTCCTACATGAGAAAAAAGAGACATGATATGGGCGTGCTACTGCAGTATCACTGGACTACATATGCTGTACTACAGCATACAAACAGCTACAGCTGACAGTAATACATAAGGATATCAAAAGCTGCAAGGATTGTACAGACATATTTCTGGGCCAATGCTAAAAATCCACCATACTGTATAAATTGAAACAGTGGCAGCTGTATCTCATTAGAGCTGCAATTAAGCAACAAAGCCTCTGCAGGGCTGTGAGGGTAGAGGGGAGGAGAGGGGAGAAGAAGACCTTCTAAATGCTAAATCAAGAGGTGCAAAACACTCAAATTATATCATCATATCTAGTCATCTGAAGACTTTTTCAAGCTATGCATATACCTGTCACACACACAAGCTGGCATTACTAATGTGACAGATGCCCAGAGGCCTCCCAACTTAACTCTATTTTCCTGACAAAAGGCAGCAAAAACAAACACACACAAAAAACATTTTAAAATGTCAGAAAAATGCATGCACACAACAAGTTCTTTCATGGGAGGATAATCCACGAAATTCATTGTTAAGGGAAAATATCGGCTACCCAGCTGGCAGTTACTACTCACTGTTGTGGGTGTGTGCTTTTTGCTAACGTTGGCTGCTAAACACGAGGCTATAGCTGCACAGCAGCTCTTGTTCCCTGGTTCGAGTGGTGTGTGCTGTGCAACCATAGACTGTGTGTGCTACTGGCTTAGCTGCTAATGACAGTCTGTAGCCGCAGAGTGGCTCGTTCTTTGGCTCAGAGGGTGTGTGTGTGTGTGTGCTGTGCTACCTTAAACTATGCGCTAACGTTATTGACTGAGCTGCTAACCAGAGTCTGTCACTACACAGCGGCTTGTTCTTCAGCTCGGGGGTAATGTATGTTACTGTGCTACTGGCTTAGCTCCTAACAGGGCGGCAGTAGCTCAGTCCATAGGGACTTGGGTTGGGAACCGGAGGGTCGCCTGTTCAAGTCCCCGTCCGGACCAAAATATGGAGCGTGGACTGGTAGCTGGAGAGGTGCCAGTTCACCTCCTGGGCACTGCCGCTCAGAGTGGGCTGTCATGGGCAGCCCACTCTGACATCTCTCTACTTAGTGCATGTATAGGTCCAGTTTGTGCATCTGTGTGTAATTGACAACAGAGTGAAAAATTGAATTTCCCCTCGGGGAAAAATTGAATTTCCCCTCGGGGATTAATAAAGTATATATAAAAAATATATATAACAAGCGGCTTGGTCTTCATTTTGGCTCCTTCAGCAGACACAACCCCAGCATCTCAGAGCAGAGCATACCACTTATTTTTTCAGGACTTTGAAATCTGAATTCATATATTTGCTGATTTTATTTTTGCTGATAGTTAGTGGCAGTAACAACAGAAATGCTGCAAAAACACAGCTACAAAACATTTTTAAAAAATCTTAGTTTTGTAAATGTGTTATTGTCTAGGAAATGCACTTAACAGGTCTGTCAGGCCCCAAGGACAAAATGTAGACTTTTATTTAATTGAATGTTAACTTTTGTTTGTTTTCATGGTGTGGGGCACCTTAAAGGTGGAGCTGTTGACTTGTGGCTATCTTGTTTACTCAACCAATGGTTGTTTGCAGCACAAATAGTAGCACTAGTAGTCTGTTAAAAGTTTTCACGTCAGAAACTCAGACACGCCATAGATATTCTCACATACACTCCCAAAGACAACACACACGCTTACACACAAACAGACCTTAAGGTTGGTTTCTCCATCGAGGCTGGCTGTGGTGATGTGACAGGTGCCATCTGCACGATCTGATGACAGCAGTGCCAGGTCAGCTGGGAACGTCTCATCTTTAGCTACACGAACAATATCCCCCACCTGGATGGACAGGCAGTAAAACAAACACACACACACACACACCCCAAGGTCAATATTGTTACGTTATACACCAGCATTTATTTGATCTATTTTGAAGGAACCCTTTAATTACATTTTTTGTCAAGGGTGTTGAATTTCATTCTTAGTCTGAATTTAATTTTTGTAGTAATTATTTTTTGGGGTAAATAATCTCATTTTTGTTCAAGGCCAAAGTAGAAACAAAGTTTGTCAACTTAATGTTTAGAAAAGAACAGCATTAACCAAATAATATAAAACATACCCTTTTGGTTTCTGATTTTCTCTCAAAGAACACAGGACAAGTGATTTACAAAGAATGTACACATGCTTTAGCAGACAAAAAAGGAGTTTAATTTCAGTTTAAATTAAGGAAAAAAAAAAAAAAAAAGCAGCAAGTCTCCTGGCTGTAACTAGGTAAAACTCTCAACTTGAGAGGTTCATTAACTGATTCAATTAAGGACACACATCTTTTAGGCAGTGTTGCATTGGCTCCAGACACACTTGTGTCTTTGACAAGCCTGACCTCTGAGGATTTGTGTGCACGACAGTGTTTTGAGTTACAGGCACATTATGGAAGCAGACACCTCATCAGCGACAGGAGAGGTAACATCAAGGCTGTAAATACGCAATTAGCTCAAGAATTGGGTACTATGGTAGTGGTCTTCAGAAAAATGACAGGCTGTAAAGACAAGTAATGCCAAGCAGTCCAATATGGACATGAAACACACTAGTGTAACTGCAAGAAATGCCTCATTCAAGGAACACTGCCATTGCAGGGTTTACTACACATTCATTTATTTGTGGCGGCCTGCCATGATTAAAACATCTGCCACCATGTTTTGATTTTTTATTTTTGGAGCTGGACCATTCATTATGTGTGCTGTTGGGATGTATTTACTGTTCAGTTATTATTTGCTCCAAGCTCTCACAGAACAGAACACACTCTGGGAACAGACGACGTAGCAGAACATCAGCTGCAGTCAAAGTGAAACTTAACCACTTGTTGCGCTAGGTCTAATTTCACCTCTGCAGGAGCTGCTTCTATCATTCATCGATCTGATCTGATCAGATCATCTGATCAATTACCCACCCTGCATTTCAAAACTCCACAGACTGCTGCGGAGGGAAAAAGAGCTCATGAAGAGTTCTGCCTCATACACACACACAGGTCATCAGCCACCACCACACATAGATTCTAATTCTGTGGGAAACACTATATTGTGTTTGTGTTCAACAGCCATGAACACCCCAGTTTCTTGCAGTCCGTACATATGAAACAGAACTCTTTTCATTAACAACAATATCTTATATTATCTGTCTATACAGACTAGCCCTACAGAAACACCATAAGCACCAGGAATTTAACAGCAAGGCTTCAGTTATTTATGGCTGTTGGCTATGAGCTGTGAAAAAGCTACTCAGAGGTACTTCTAAGTACAAGTTTTTTCCCCATTAACAAACATAATGCTTTGCTTAGGTGGAAGTAATTTCATAAAACCAAGTGTAAGGCTTTGACCTAGAATAACTGGTAAAGTTTCTATGTGGTTTTTCTTACCCTGATGTTCTTGGATCTTGTCTGGACCAGACTTCCACTGCGAACCACAAACACTGGAGCACCATTCACCTCGTTGTCCGCCTTGTGTCTCAGCCAATCCTCATAGCCCTAATAAAGAAATCCATTTAATAACCAATTGCATGTAGTAACTGACATTAATATAGTATTATTGATCAACAAGGGCAATACACTACTGGCATGACTAGCCACTGATCTGAAGTGACCAATAACTGTTTCTGGTAATCCAAATGGTATTTATGTCAATGCCAAGTTCATTACTGGTCAGTAAATAAAGCTTTCACAACCAACTAAACATTTTCATATAAGATTGTGATTGATTAACTTACATGAATGGTTAAAGTTTTCTTAATAAATTTGAATTTAACTGTACACTAAGTTGAGACAAGTTGGATATCTTCAGTCAACTACAGTCTAACTTCAATAAAACTGCATGCATGTTATGCATGTTAGTTCCCCATTTTCAGCCCAACAAAGAGGAAGCCATAATGTGCTTGTGTTCTCACCTGTTTTATAGCAGTCACTGTGATCACAAAGAAGAGAGGCAGGCCGCTGGTGACTGGGGAAGTTGGGGTGTCTATCATTAACTGGAAAGACAAACACAGGGGCAGGTTTGCAGAGATTTCAGTGAATTGCAAGTGCAGTGGAAAAAAAGATACCTGAGACACAGCAGAAGTGGGTGTGCCCTGTCAGAGAGACTAGACCAGAAAGACAACAGAGAGAAGTAGTGGCTGATGTGTAAAACAGGAAACCCCTTTAACTTCCCTCAAAGGTTAACTGTCAGTTCAGAATTACACACACACACACACACACACACACACACACACACACACACACACTGAAAACTTCTAAAGAAACATTTTCTCGAGCAGACAGCTTTCCCAACCTCATGTGAATCAATGAAGAGCCATTTGTTTAGCAAGTTTTACACATATTCTCCCCAGAAATACTGTGAGACAAAAAAAAATCAAAGCCAAAGCTTCCTGTTGACATTTTTGCCTTTATTGGACAGTTGATAGTATAGGGAGAGACAGGAAAGGAGTGGAGAAAGGGAGGCAGATATGGACGTGAGCCGGGGACTTTGTGGTCCTATGGTATGTGGTTATATGGTGCCACTCAACCACGAGAACGCGTAACATATTTTTTGCAGAGGAGCTTATGATAGTTTAGAGAAGCACCAAACATGGAAAGACAATCATATGTCTGCTTAGTGTTTCTGTCATTGCTTACTGGATTACATGTTACATTTTGTTGCTTAACATTTAACCAAGAGCGTAGTTGTTGGCTAGAACTGCATCTACTTCCTGGTCCTTGACTTTGAACAGAGAATATGGCAAGAACACATTTTTTCCCACATTCATAGGCTGTAGGATCCACATAAATTGTTAAGAATCTATGAAAGTGAAAACTCTTGCAGGGTAACTACACCCCACATGTAACGCTCCTTTCCAGAGAATTAAAAAAAATCAAGGAGTAGTTAATGACAGCTGTTTTACGCACAATTTATTTTTTGTTTAAATCATATGCAACAAACATTTAACACTCACAAACTCACAAAAACTTTCTTTCAGTATTTACATACATTATATTGAGACCAAGACTATTTTTACTTGGTTTGATAAGAGGAAGTGCAGTGCAAAGAATATAGGAATCAGCTATCTAAAAACAGTCAAACTGGCCATCTAAGAAAACATCATGTTCACAATGTCAAGATGAAAAGAGGCCCTCCATTCAGCGATTTGAGACTAAGCTGACTTCAGCTTCACTGACAAGTTGAGTGGGTGAAAAGAGAGCCTTTTTAGACAGAGTCAAGTTGATTGCTCTGGCTTCACTACACAGGCCCAAATAAATCAGGAGAAGGCTGAAAAATTTGAAAGCCAAATGCTACTTCAGCACAGGCTGACTGATGCACAGTGAAGGCCTAACGCCTTAGGATGGCTGTAAAGACACATATTACTTAATGTGTGGGCGTAATGTTTTAATACAGAGGCAGACCTGTCTCTCTGCTGGTCCCTGGAAGTCGATGAGTCACTCACTCACTCACTCACTCACTCGCGCACGCACAAACAGGCGCACATTTATATTGAGGGCAGGAAACCTGAGGTCGCACTTGACTTGTCACCATCAAAAGAGAATTGAGTGTGTGCATTTGTGAGTGTTATTACCTGCACAAGGAAGATGATGAGAAAATAGAAGTTGGCTATCCTTCTGAACTGCTCAAACAGATTCTTAGGGACAAAATTCCAAATTGTGTACTGAAAGGGAAAGAAAACACAACATTTAAAACAAAGACTAAGAAAAGGTTATTTAAGCAGCTCTTTTACAGCCTAATCAATGCTAGATGGATTTGCATTAGGAACAATTAACTGTATACAAACAAACATATAGGACAGGTGAAACCAGGCTATTAAAAATGAATACCAAGAATTTGTTGTTAAAGGTTACTAAATTTAACTGTTTGGTATATCAGACACAAAAATCACACTTGTCATATAAAAATCAAGGCATCAAATAACTAAAGTAATCATTTTCAGGTCTTCTCTTCAGAGAATTTATTTCACTTTTTTATACTTGTTGCCTTTATCACATTGCATATTGGTAGCTCCAAATAAAATCATTATGTAGCATGGTAGCATCAGTAAATTGTGATTCAAACATAAAAGTCTTATGGTAAGTGGTGAAAGAGTTCACTGAGCTGTGCTGGGCACCGCCCTCTCAAGACAACTGCTGTTTCAGACTGTTGTTTCACTCTTTGGTTTCAATTCATCACTTCCTGTGCATGGTCTAGAAAGAATAGCTAATGGAAGAAAGTTTTTGTTGTCTTGTTGTGTTTCTGCATGCACTTTTAACGACTTGCTTTCACCTTACTAAGGTGAAGTTCATCAGATTAGTGCACTGCACAGAACTAACCTTGTTTATGTATGAGCTGTTTCTGTCTCTTTGAAATGCATGACTTCAAATCTACTTAATTCTGAGCCAGGTGACTTAACCCATCTGTCAATCATTTAATCAGCTGCCTAATGAATGACAGCCATCCCCGCCGGTGGCTGGCAGCAGCCTTTTTGGATTATTATCCTTTTGTCCAGTCAGTCCTTTAACTGACCGACTAATCCCCTCACCAATACGAACGTGGTTTTTTTCTGTCTGAGTCGATCCTGTATTCAAGCCAGTTCCTTTGTAAAAAAAATCATGCTTCTATCACTCAAAAAAAAAGAACAGCATTTTTATCTCCTTTCATGTAGACAATAAGAAAATTATATCATAGTAAAAAAATGACAAACTGCCTCTTTCTAACTGAAGATCATGAAATCCTTTCGTGATAACACCATGGGTTAAATTCCAGCAGTGGTTTAAATAACATTTGGTACCTTGGAGGAAATGATTCTGTTGTCAGCAAAGCGTTGTGGTATGTAGTGGCCATGCTGGGGGAAACGGTTTGCTACATAAACCGTCCTGGTGTCGCTCTGATGAGGGGGGTCAAAGCCCTGAGGGAAGGGAAGATATATGAGGAGAGAGAGGGAGAGGGGTGGGGCAGGAGACAGGGACAAATGGAAAATGTGGAAAAGGAGAGAAAACAGGTTACTTACATTTCAACTCTTAGGACATCCCTTATGGTAGACATTTTCACTTATTTATATAACACTTCTTAGACAAAAATGTACAAGATTTAATGGTGTATTACATATTTGTTTTAGTTTTATATCACTGCAAACCGAATGTTAGAGTTTAGGATTGTTGGTTTGATAAAAAAAAAAAAAAAAAAGCAGTTTGAATATTTTAACCTGGGCTTTGGAAAATTGTGATTTTCTAACCTTTATAGGCAAAATGATTAATCAACAAATATATACATACTGCGATTGTTCCAACATTATTTGCAGTAAATTCAGCCATTTAGTCATTGCCACAAGAAATGCAAAATAAAGTTTATCAAAACATTAACATTTTAAAACACAAATTAATTGCCAGAAAAACACAAGGTGACATTTTGGTAAAAGCAGTTGGCTAGCTGCAGCTAAGAATATCAATTGTGCAAAAAGTGTAATGTCTTAAGCACTGGTAAATATTAAAGAGAGAGTTATTAATATTAGCAGACAATGATAGTTTTTCATCCATTAATCTGCAGACCAAAACAGATAGGCCTATACTTTCTACTATTAATCTTTTTATTTTTTTGCTTAGTTCTGACATCATTGTGTGGTCCTGTCCAGTGTGTCACACTCGTCCCCACAGCTATTCTAAGAAGGTTAAAGCAAGTGCTACAATCATTTGCAAATGTTCTATGACGCAGATCCGACACACATACACACACACCCATACGCACACACAGAGGAATGTATCCGGGCCACGTCACTCACTCCCACACAGATTCACCTCTGTTCAGGGACACATGTAAACTATTACTGCCTTTCTGTTTCACTCTCTCAAGCTCTCCATCTGCTGCTGCTTTAATGTTTATTAAATAATTGCACCACACCTAACACTAAGACTGAACAATGACAGCACAAATGCTAGCCTGTTGCAGTTTTTAAAAAATGATGTGCATTAGGGTCGATGAAGAATTTATCAAAGTTGCATGAAGGTCTTGTCTTTTCGTCTTAATATTGTAGCTGTTACAGCTATTGGAGCTTTATTAGCAGTGCTATTCTTCAATGAAAAAAAAAAGGTTTAATAAACCAGAAACGGACATATTCTGCTGCAATTGGCCAATAGATCAGTTTTGAATATTGCAGAGCCAGGGAGGAATTATACACACGGCAACACCCACAGGGAGCTGTTAAAGGAAGACTGCTACAGGCACTTATTGTGGGTTGTGACCAGCATCGCTCCGATACGTCATCAAGGTAAACAACACAGAGACTCAGCAGGAGAGAAGAATTTGAACCACACCAGTCTAACTAGTGCACCATCTAGTCAGTTATGGCAAACAGCAACATTTCCCAACTCACTGCGAGTACTTGAGTTCTGATAAATTTAGCATTAATAATGAGCACTACTTGCAGTGTTAAATCGGGTTATACAGTAGCCTAAAATTTGCTTAACATTTAATCAGAAGTTATGGGGAATTACAGGTAACTTCTTGTGAAAAAAGCCCACTCATTTTATCAGCTTGAATAATGCCAGTTTACTTCTCTTTGTATCAGTCTCAGAACACAACTTTTTAATACTTTAGAGGAAAGGTCAACTGAGCATGTGAACCATGAAAAACCTTTTAAAGTAACATCCAGCAATCATACAGCTGCACATACAGTACTGTATTCATAGTCTGAAGCTGAACTCTACCACCAAAGATTACTGCTGTAGAAAACGGAAACTGGCCCAATACTACCACTGTTTGTTAACACTGGTTGCGATTAAACATACATTAAGCAAAACCAATACCCTGAATATGAGCCAGCAATGGCAGACACCGACGGGCCAGGAAATGAGTTTTGTAAGCCAGGAGTCGCCATACAGCCAAGCAGTTGTTGGGTCACTGGCATTGATCAACAAGCTATTACATCCCTGCACATAGATTATGGTAATTTTGTACTTCAGGATGGTAAACACATTACTTAATACACCTTTACAGGATTACTGCATAGGATCTTGCTGGTGGTTGCTGCAGGAGGTAATTCTCGTTTCCTTGCTCCACCCAGTTTGTCAGACAGTCTGAGGAGAAGGACGTTCTAACTCACCACCACATCATTCAGTTATCAGCCAAGTTGCTTAATCATTAATATCTTGGCACACAGTAGCTCAAGTTAGCTTTACTGCTGGCTGAGAGCAAACTAAACTGCTGTGTTTAACTGTAACAAAGATGTGGTCTTGTGAAATTAAAGGAAGCACCTCACTCAACAGTTGTGAATGCAATGCAGCTTTAATGTAGTAACTGTAGTCCAATGCTTTAGTGTGCAGCTAATGACATCTCACAGTGTAAATATCCAACTGCTTTAGGAGTGTCCAGCTCATCTTGTTGAGCTAGCAAGTGAACATACAGAAGACTGATTACAGCCAGGGGTCATTCAAAGATTACAGAGCTACAGAACAAGACCAGAGTTGGCTGACATGGCAAAATGTTCTTGGCTAGCATCATATCTGCTACCTTGTCTCCAGTCTCTATCACCACCAGCAAAGATATATGCACAGTTAAGGTGATCCCATCTACACAAAATTACATTCCTCTTCACATGATTTGGATTATAAATGCTGGTGCTGCTGCACAACCACAAATCTGCAACTACTGGAACAGAGAGTGACTATATGTCAAGCTGTGTCTTGTTATTCAATCAAGGATGGCCTGCTGCAAGCATATACACACACTTCACCACCCAGAAGCACTCGAATTGGTCATCTGACATCAATCTGTCAGTCACAACAACAGTAGCACGTGATATCCATCCCGCACAATAAATGATCATGGAAATGTACAACAATCTCACAGCAGGATGATCTTAATAAAAAGACTCACTGAAGTGTTAAATGTTCCTTCTTATTAGGCAGGTAATACCATGCTCCTCTTCAGACAGCATATATTAAATAACAATAGTAGCCCACAATATCTCAGTTAAGCCAAGGAAATGAATCTTACCTGCACATGATGCCAATAAGGAAAATTACATGTTACACACAAAGAGTGCCATGCTGCATTTAGCTTTAAAGGGTAATCTTAAGGAAGAAAAAAATGAAACCACCAAAATAAAGGACATTAAATTGTGAAAAACACATGCAGTGGATTGAGCCTATTGCTGATTCCCAAGACATGCATCCTATCATTTAACTCTCTCAGTCATTGTACATACAGCCAAAACAGCACTAATTCACTTGATTCAGACGTCTTACTGTATAACTGTATACTTTGCTGCACTACAGCAACCAACAGGCCCTAATATTGAAGCTTTCTTGGTTATTACAGCCTCAACAGTTAAACCTAAGAGGGCTATAACTTTTGTATTTGTTTGCATATAAAATATACATGTAGGTTACACTTTTTTTTTTTTAAAACATTCAGATGTTCTTAAACAGCTTGACATATTCAAGGACCAGCAGTCATGATGAGCCAAAAACCTAACCTGATGTACTGAGTGCCAGATTGAGTTATTTGGGACTGCCTCTAGTTGGAATAACAGACTGAATAGACATATCTGAAAACTGCAGAGGGCTGATGTCATAATTGGCTGATGGCTAGGTGTGACTGGCACATAGAAGGGGCACTTAACCGTTTCATTAAGTACACTAATAAGGTGAATCCAAGTTGGAAGCCATTTTCCATTTTTTTATGTCCTCAATTCCATTTATACCAACCACAATAGAGAAGATAGATATAGCAGGTAAAAGATGAGTTAAATAAGGATTTCAAATCTTACAGACCACTATGACCGTGCAAAGAGGCTGATACTAAATATCAGGAAGAAGTCACACATTGTACAACTGAACTTTAAAAGAAAATAATGGGTCTCTTCTTTTTTTTTCTGGCAGTACAGCGTTGACAATAAAAATAAACAACACTGACAGTATAGCAACTATTTCAATGTGGCTTTCTTGTTAAACTCTGCACAGCTGAAATCAGACTTTTTATTCTGTCCCCTGACAGGTAATTACTCCCTGCATACAGCCTACAAGTTCCACAGTGCCTTGGGGGAATCGCTGCCCTGAACAATGGCTGGGCAACAGAACAGAATAATGCATCACCACCAAGACAACGCACTCAGTCGTATCATAGACTACGAGGCATTTAATCAAACGCCTAATCAGAGATGGAAAGAGGGCATTGCATAAAGAGCAAGTAATAACGAGAGCGAGAGCTGCAACACAATGAGAAAGAGCGCATAACAGACTATCAGTAGTCTGATGCGGTAGGTACTGCTTTTGACTGCATTACTGATGACAACAGCTAACAACATGACAACAGGGATGCCAAAAAGATATCTAACAACATGTGGCACAAAATGAAGAGCCTGAAGCAGTGCTACAAATGAAATGGAACTTAATAACTGCATCAAGGGTGACATAGGCTACTTAATTATCAAATGTTTTTCTGTTTTATTCCAGTGGATTAATAGGGCTGCTGCAGTAATATCTATAAATGATCCTGAATGAGCCTGCTGAAGTGTATGACGTTCTGCTCACTCAACAAGCTAAGATGAATAGTATATGTAATATTATAAATACCAGCTGACATTGATCCACATGATTACATGTCTTAGGTTTCTTTTCATTTCACTCGGACATAAAAAATAAAAACCTGCAAAGATTGAAACCTGATTGAGGCAATGCATCAAAGTGAGCGTTTTATAACCACTAGGTTTTTTTCTTGCAACTGCATTACCAAGCAATGACTGTTGACTGAAAACACTTGTCTCTTTGTGCAGTGAAGCAATATCCAAAATTCTACATAAGCTATATCAAGCCTCGCTGTAGAGAAGCTTTACATTTGTGAAGTATGCCTTTGGGAAATCAAACCCAAAACACAAGCTCTAATAATGTGTCACAAAAGTTATGAAGAGGACCACGTGAATTTGGTTGGGGTTTTTTTGCACTAAAACACACATCTCAGATGTCCTGAATATGTTAGTTGACATTTATACCATGTGAGCATGGACCTGGAGCTGTCTGGGTGGTAGAATCAACATAAACGTTTTATGTGTTTGGAAAATAGCCAGTAACAATATATTATCCGTGATTTATAATTTCCCATAGGAAATACTGGAGATGATCAAAAAGTTCACGTCACACTTGCAGAACAGGATGTCAAAGGGTTTTCCCAGTTGCTACCACTGCTTGCCTTGCACTGTAATTATATTGGGTCTTTTATGATGGAAATGCATTACTAGCATAATGTCAGCACTGCTGGTGGAAGATGACTGGCAATAAAAGCCTGTCACGCTGCCGAACTCTACCACCTTCCCTCTCCTCCACCTTTCTCCTTAATGTGGACTGGTGTCACCGGAAAGAAACTGATAAGGAGTACAGGAGGGAATAAACATCACTGCATTACTTCCAAACTGATAGAAAGGTCAGACAAATGTCCCCCGACAAACTTTTTCATTAGGCCAGTTGCATTTTAATTATACTTTTAATTAACTGGGCAGGTCAATTATATGGAATGGGTCAAATGAATGGAGCTATCTCAAATTAGGAGGAGGCCGCCATTCCTATGGAGTCTCTCTGAGGTGTGCTTTAAGGGAGTGAAGAAAACTTAACCTCTAAAAGTGGAAAGAAACATTCATTGTAAAGACTGACAAACTTGCAGCTGAGACAGATTCCCTCTACCAACCCAACCCAACCCAACCCAAAGTACACTATGTTCTCAGAGACTTGGAAGTGGGAGCCCAGAAACACCTTAACATTGATTAAGCTCACTGGCTGTGGTGACATCAACACTTTCAACAATGTGTGACAAAACCCAAAACATGTAGCTACTCATTCATTCATCATTCCTATGTGCATGCCCCCTTCACTAGCTCACACACCCCAACTACTGGTCACACCAGTCTTATTCATACTGTAAGTGTATGCAGATTCTTTTCCAAACGTTGGCAAACAGAAATTACCACAAAAAATCCTACCATGTACCACTGTGTCATTGCAGCATGGCTGAAACACAAATCATTCATCCCTCCAGCATAATCTAAAACTCAATAGATCTTTTATGCCCCTTCTCTGTAGTGGCAACATTAAATCAAAACCAGGCAAGACTCATTTGCTGGGCATGGACCATCATTGTCGTTAACCTGCTCTACATATCCCTTTGCCTATCAAGTTGTCAACACACAGCCATGTTTGTAGGCAAACAACAGGTGATTACAGCAAATACCGGATGCTCTCTAAGCATATCATCATTCAACGTTAACGTTACATTTTAGTTCGTGCATACAAATTCATACGAATAACGTTAAATGAATGAAGAGAAAACTAGGCCGCTCCATGCTTTCATAAATATTAAAATAAGAAAGTCGTAAGTTGGTACTAACATATAACCAGCTGTTAAAGTTGGTTTGATGGCTCTGTTGACACAAATAAATAAGTCACTATGAGAGCAAACGTTAAGAATTAACGCTAACGTTAGATGAAGTGGAGTTAGCAACGGTTTTTAACTTCGTGAAGTTTTACATTGGTAGCCTCCTAGCTAGCGTTGTCTCAATTGTGTTTTTACAGCGGCAAACGTCCACATCTGTGGTTACAAACCAAGCAAACTTCAAGTCAACTCAAAACTACAATTCAAACTCAACCCCGGTCTGCTTCTTGTTTAGGTTATAACTCGCTAGCTTGGTAGCCCACAGTCGGCTAATTATCACTAGCTAACTGGGGAGGTAGCTAACACTACCTACACCTGGCTGTCATTACTGTGAGACACGACAATGTTTTGGACACATCGACAACAGCTAATTAGCTAGGTTAGCCTGCTAAATGTTGTCTAAATAAAGTTTATACAGCTTTCATTAGGCTAAGAACAGTATTAGGCAACTGCTGCCAAGAGCTTACGTTAACGTTAATGAGTGCTAGCGTTATAAGAAAGGCAGGAGAGTAGGTTTACCAGCTGTTGTCGTATCCACCGTAGCATCCTTAACAAATACGTTCGAAGTAGCCAGCACAGTCGCTAGCCCAGCGCTAGCAACTAGCTACTCCAACAAAACCGTCCCGAACCATAAATATTTCCCCCCGCAGGCAGCTCTTCTCGGTCGCATCACGCGACACGTTCATGCAGTGGAACTGTGCAAAATTACAAATCCGGTCCTTCCCATTCCGCGGCGATGTCAGACAAATGATCCCCGGTAAAAGTGACAGACGGCTGGCCACGGAGTCCCAGCGAGCTACACTACATCTCTGCTCTGCCACGATCCGTCTACCCCTGCCAGCACATACAGCTCTGTGCAGACACTGGCTGCTCTCTAGCGGCCTCTCATCGCCCCCTGCTTGCCTGTCTGTCTGCAGTCTCAAATGATAGATAGATAGATAGATAGATAGATAGATAGCCTATGCATTTTAAAGAATTTGCAATTTTTCCACACTGTGCAATGATATTTATAAGCTGTATATCTATATCTTTACTGTAAATATACTACACACGGTGTGTATTTCAGTTATTTAGTTATTATTCTTGTTATATTTTAACCCTTTTCAACACTCAATCACTTATTCTTGCCACTGACTCCTGAATTTCCCCAGTGTGGGATTAAGAGTTACTTATTTTATCTCATCTCATCTCGTCTCACCTTACCTCACCTCACCCCACCCCACCTCACCTCCTCTCCACTCCCCTCACCTCATCTTATCTTAACCTAATAATTTTAATACATGAACACACTCAATATGGTCCCTACAATATAGGTGTGTACACTAAAAGCAATCCTGGATTACTAAATGGACAAAGCAGGCAAATGCCCAAACTCCCAGGTTTACTATTGGTTTGTAGTGATGTAACTACAATTTTGTTTTGTACTATGGAAGTATGTGCTATCAAATTACAAGTGGCACGAATAGGATGTGGCATTTTAACAGGTTGCAGTAGAAGCACAGGTGTGAATAATAAACTTAATAAACACTAAATCCCCTTTTTTCCCCCTGCTTCAGTTTCAGGGCCTGGCTCACTGTCACACTGTCATGACTTGCGCACTTACTGTGCTGAATGGCCCTGAGCATACATCATACACAGATGTACTGTTTATATTGCAGTGATGTTGCTGTTGAATTGCAGTGTGTTGTCTGCATTGCAAACTGCTAATACTGTATACACCAAATAGTGATAATGCAGGACTCTGAGTCATATCTAGATTGCTTACCAGGCACTTTTCAAACTGTTGAAAACTCTTTGACATGAAGCCAATAGAGTGGAGACTTAAAGTGTGATGTGCTTACTCCAAATGTGCTTTAGATCTCTTAAGCCAGAGAGAATGTGTTTCTCATCTCTGGGACAAGTCTTAAAAGACCATGAGCTACAAAAAAAAAAAAAAGATTCTTTTCATATTAATTCATGGCCACTTGCTCATCCAAGTCCCTCTACTTTCTTTGAATCGTTACAGAATTAAAAATTATAACTAGAGATGAGATGTTACTCTTGTAAAGGATATACTTTAGGCAGACAAAGCATGTGTTTGCCTTTTATCCCTGTCTTCTAAACCCCTCAGTGATGGTATCCAGTCCCTCTGTTGTTCCAGACTTTCTCTTGGAAAGCATCTCACATAAAGTGAGGTCATCCTAGTATTAGTGTCTCTGTCAGTAATGAATCCAATCCTGTCCCCTCCCCTCTCGAAGACTTGGCTGCAGTGCATCCCAATCAATGTATGGACAATAAATGATGCCACACAGGGGGAATGAGAAATGCTCAGACTTGAAAATCTAAATAATTCTCCATGTGGCTGAAAACATTAAAGTGATGTTGTTGTGATCAATGGCCAGAGAAATCATGATGATCCTGTGTAATCAGTGTGTTCCAGCAGCTATATTTGGAGCAGAAAGGCTGCAGCTGCCCAGCAGTAAAGTGTTTCTCTCTCTTTCTGGCCTCCTAGAAGAAAAAGCAAAACGTACACATGTATTTGCATGTTTTTGCATCGGTTCCAATACTTTGCTCCTTAAGGTGCTTGTGTGAGTCAACTCATCACCACATAAAACCCCTTCCTACAGGCTGCTCCATCTTGAAAGCCTTTTAAAAAACCGGAAAAAAAAACAGTGAAGCTAAGCCAAACGCCACCAGCACGCATTTATCTCTAGGATTAAGACAGCTTTAGGCCACTCTGTGAGTCAGCAGAGTCAGGCACTGACTGTGCCACAGTGTTTGCAACATCTTGGGTTCAAGTCCCGCTCATCTATCACGTACAATAACCAGTTTCACGTGCTTTTTTATGTTTTTTTTTTTCCTCCTGTATATCCAGCAAAAGCAGAAATGTCACAAACTCATCTTAAAAAGACAGCTATCCTCTGCAAATCCTGCGGGTAATCCGCTATCTGTCTGTGTTTGTATGCAAGCCCTGAGCCCAGCGGTCCTACCCATGTGACTGTCAGGGTAATCTCTATGGTTTCACTTCACTTACATAACGCCACTGCAGCAGCAGCAGCAGCAGCAGCAACATCTGGGAGCTCCCACCTCACAGCTGGATTGGATACAGTATGTGAGAGGTTGGAAGGGATGCGTATGTTGCTGGTGTCGAGAGGAAAACATCGCAGCTCAGAATGTTAAAACTTTTTCAGGGAATGAGAAAATCCTCCTCTGATAACCCTGATAACTTTGAAGTAATCTCCAAGAATTACAAGGTAACAAGGCAGCTGAAAGTAGTGATGTTTTATTTGAACCAGTCTGACCTCCTATACATGTTGTGCTGTCAGAAACAAAAACACCAACTTAACCCCTCTGTATGGAGTTTAATGTAAAATACTCAGCTTTATTATAACAGTTGAGCCATACTCTTGTTTGTACGCTACAGAGCCTCTGCCTTTGGTTTATGCCTTGAAATAATAATTTCATACACTTATAGGCTTCATGAAGCACAAGTGAGATCATGTACTGTGGTCACGCAGAGTTGCTGCCGGTTTAAATGTTGTATGCTTCATGCACATCTTTGTGCCTCAGACAGGAGACTGCTGGTCAGTGATCCATAATGCCCTTGATGTCTGTCATGGAAATGGATGGCAAGGTACCAGATAACGTCTGGCTGCCTTCCCAGCTCTGTATTAAATTTAATTTCCGTTACACTGCAATACTACAAGTGCTTGTCATATTAAATGCTGTAGCCTAACAGGCTGAAATTATTCACCATACTGCACAGTAAGGGTGGAGATCCTGTATGTGAGGCCTGTGGGCTATACATCTCTGTCTTTGTATGTGTCATGTAAGATATATCATTTTGCCCAATTGTAACTGTATACATAGGATACAAATTGGTATAATCAATGTTACTATATTATGGAGAACCCAATTTGTGCTTTTAAAGCTTGCAACGATATTTACACAAACACACACACACACACACACACACACACACACACACACACACACACACACACAGCACAGCAGTCAAAAAGGTATTCAGATCCACAGTATCGACACCACAGTTTACAAATACTAAATAAGTCCTGCATTCAAAATAAAGTCAAAGTAGTTAAGTAGTGATTATTACAAGTAAAAGTACTAATTATGGAGGATACACGCCCCCTTGTGATTGATTTTTTTTTCCAATATTATATAATTTGATTATTATTAAGAATGGATTCATATGTAAGCTGCATTTTATAAATGGACTGTGCTATTCTCTCTGTTTACTAATGAATTTATGATCAACGAGGAATATTTTAGATTGTTTAAATATGCTGATGACATGGCCTTAGTTGGTCTTTTATAGCAAACAGACCCACTGGGTGAAACTGACACTGACACAGAGCTGACTTAACGTGTGAAGTATTTCTCTAATGAATCTGTTTTGTTTGTTTTACGAACTATTTGTCTGCTTTTACAATGTTGTGTTTTGTGTTTGGTGAGCTGAAGACAAATTTCCACCCATGGTGGACAATAAAGATATATTTTATATTCTATTCTAATATTTATAATACTATTTCCCTCTGAAATGTGAATGAAGTTGATTCATAAAGTGGCATGGAATAAAAAGTCTCAAGTGAGTACCTCAAATTTGTATTTAGGTGCAGGTTAAATCTATTTAGTTTCTGTCTGCCTCCATCTACTTTTAGTAGACGGAGGCAGACAGTCTCAGTGACGTCCTCTTAAAATGCACTTTTATCATTTGGCCTTCTCTTAACAGAAGGTATTATTACTTTTTACTCTGTTTTTTCCCTATTTTATGCCTTGCACATGCCTTTGTAAAGCATTTAGTAACTTTGTTTTGGAAGGTGCTTTATAAAAGAAAGGTTTTATCATTAGTCATTATTAATTTAATTCATTAGCAGAAATCAAATACTTTCAGAAGTCTTTGTAATTTAATTGTTATGCAGCCAAAAAACCCTGCAATACATTAAGTTATGCCACATATTTCAGGATATTACCAATATTTCAGATCATACATTTGCTCATACACTCTACATATTAGATTCATGATGTGAACACAAAATTGGACTATTTTTTAAAATTAATAATAAAACAGTTGTTACTCATCAGTTTACAGACATCTAAGCTATGGAAATATCTCTGTATATTTACCATGTACTGTAGCATCCAAAGCTCTGATCCTTTTGATCCTATGGTTTTGATGAAAGAGAAGACTAATGATGGCCGACAACATATTATTAGCCTATCTATAAATTACTAAATGTAGGTCAACAACCTTGCATAGTTATAGGAGGAAGAAACAGTCCTCTGATGTGATTTTGAAATATGGCTGTCAATTCTAATAATGATAATTAAAAAAACAATATAAGTTCTGCTCTGAGAATAATATAATGCACACATTTAAAGCTGACATAGGTTAATATATGAAGTGTCGCTTGTTGACACTCCCAATCAGTTTGCCTCCTATTAATGTTGGAATGCAGCAGAGGAAATCAGAGGCTATTCTACAGAGACAATTTACTCTGTAATTTCTTCTCTTCCCTCCATCCCTGGTTAGTGTGCACGTCTCAGTGTTGGACTGAGTTAATCCATCGGGCTTGTTTAACCATGCTATGGCTGATCCCCTTGGTAAATACACCAGCACTAAGTGGCTTTCAATCATTACCACCAAGTATCACTAATAGTACTAATAGGCTTAGGGCAAGTTCTCCCTCTCTGCCTGGACCCCCCATTTCTATGTAACGGTTGCTTGCTCAGGCTCCAGCAACCACTTCAGATGTGTATATATTAATGTCTGTCTTGTTGCATTAGCGCCAACATCTGTCTCTCTGTGAGGACCAGGGCTCTGGGGAGCCTGGCTGAAATGGCCGCACTGTCTCTTAGGGAAATAAAAAATGAATGGATTGGCTTTTATAACTGGATGGCTGAATCAATAGCAATTGATTATTTGTCTTGAAAAGATAAATGAATAAACACAGCTTTAAGATCAGGACAAACATTTAAAGGCATTCATGTGCAAAAGAAAGAGGTTTAGTGTAGGTTTCAACATGAACTATGTAATTTAAAAAAGGCAGGACTTGATATTAACCAGAGTCAAGAAAAACTTCATTCTTGACATTATATTAATAACAATAATTGTAAAATCACTGGTCTATTTATATAATTTCCCAAAGTAAAAGCTGTGTGAGAGATCTAATGTGTGGTGTGAGTCTCCCTCTTTAGGACAAACTGAGGTATTACAGCTGTAAGACCCAATTCACAGCAATGACTTTTATAAAATGCAACACATAAGACATTAAGAGCACAGCAACACATTTGCAAAATGCTCTTTATATAAGTGTACCAAACTGTGTGTGTACTGTATGTGTGTTTGCAACTCCAGCTTCTAACAAGCTACATACAATTCCTAAAGGCAGTTTGTCACAACCCGGTGAATCACTGCAGCTCTACTATTCTGTGTGTGTGTGTGTGTGTGTCTTTCACTGTCTATGTATGTGTGTGTACAAGAGTGTGTGTGTGTGTGTGTGTGTGTGTGTGTGTGTGTGTGTGTGTGTGTGTTGCCAGGTGGGTGGTATAAGGTTTCCTAAGGAGCCACCAATTCTTCACCTAACACCCTGACCTCCTTAGTCTGTGACCCGGAGAGACAGAAGGAAGGCAACTCTTCATCCACTTCACTGGACCTAGTCATGGATGACAAATTGTGTGCCTTAGTGAATGTCAAATGGATCACCGTTGAATGAACCTGAATCTTTATGAATAATCCACGTACAGTGCAGAGGGTTTTTCCTTTCACTGACAAGAGGCAGGGGAAGAGGCAGAGGAAGAGGCAGTGCAGGCTTTTTCTCTCTGACCAAAATACAGTAAGAAAAACATGCTACTGCTTATAAAGTGCAGAGAATGTAGAGTGGGCAAATAAGAGTGGAAAAGAGAAGTGATGACAGCGCTTAATTAGAGACAATTTTCCTTCCAACTCCACAACAAAAACACATTTTAAGGACCAGTATTGGTGGTATATAGCCTTAAAAAGGGAAGCAAAGTTTTGTCTCCATTGCTGTATAAAGGGCACCTAGAAAATGGTTGGCTTGCAGATACATAGTGACACCTGAAAGACAAATAAGGGGAGAGGCTGCTTTCCTTAAGCCATGGAACTTCAGGTCTGCTTAGTCTGTTTTTTTATAATAAAGAAAATAGAATTAAAGCTTCACTGGGAAGCTTTGCATTTTGTGTTATTCCAACAATATATGATTACGCCTCCCTCCCTTCTTCCTCTCTCTGGATGCAGAGCTTGCTTGTCGCTGTTGAGAGGACTTCTACTGTTAAATTTAGATTCTCCACTCCATATGGATGGGACGTCAGTGGTAACACCGACATGTAAAATTCTTTGCACTGAAACTCTTCATAACTCGGGATGTTACATTATCTTTCGTTGCAAGCCACCCATATTCAGTAGATTATATCTGATAAGATTAATGTGATTTTGCAGCATTTCCTTGGCAGCAACACATTCCCCAGTGATGCAATTTGTTGTTCACCTACCAGATACTGAATCTCACAGATGACTCATGGTTTTTGGTGATTCAGTCTCTAGATACTCGGCCACGCAGCAGCTGCTGCAGCACAGCCACCCACTGAGCACCTAAACTGCTCTGTATCTCATGTCACAAGGTTCCCTTCTGGGTAACATGGTGGAGCTGTGTGTGTGTGTGGGAAGGGGCTGTCTGTGCTATTCCGCTTTTCCGATCTGCTTCATTTCTGCCAGGACAAGCAGCCGCTTGAAAATGCAAACCCTTGCCCGTCCATCACTCTGACACAGCACGAACACAGAGTTTCTAAGAAGTTTGGTTCATGAGGGTACAGATGAAATTCTATGAAAAAACATGTGGAATAAGTATGAGACACATTTTAGAGCTTGATTTCATTAGAAGCACTAACCCAACTTGCTCATAACTGCATGTGCAAATACTTAAAAATCCTCCTTCTATCAACATTTTGTTGTGGTGCAAAGAAAACTATTTTTTTGTTATTTAGGCAAATATTCTAACTTTGGGGGGTTTCAGAGAAATCTTTAAAACAGTTTCCGGGGTGTCGGTGGCTTAGTGGTAGAGCAGGCACCTCATGTACAAGGCTGTTGCCGCAGTGGCCCGGGTTCAAATCCAGCCTGTGGCCCTTTGCTGCATGTCATCCCCTCTCTCTCCCCCCTTCATGCTTACCTGTCCTGTCCATTAAATGCAAAATGGCCCAAAAAATATCTTTAAAAAAAACAAAAAACAGTTTCCAGTAAACACAAAAATGGGAGGGCTCCTCTGATGTTGGGCTGATTCTGTGGGAATAACATTCATTGCAATATGATGTGAAAAGGTGACAACAGTGTGTCTTTTATGCCCTCTAAACTCTTAACTGATAATCTGTTTTTTTAATGGGTGCCAGGAAAACCAAAGCTGGTCTTTGTGTCCTATTTAAAAGACAATCCAAGCACCAAAATAAATGTTGGGATAGTACATTGATAATATTGATGGTATACAATATGGCAAGGGGCAAAAACCAAAGGCAGACAAGGGTGAACAGAAAGGTAAATGAGGAAATGAGTAAGTAAATAAAAATGACAATAGACAGATAAATAAAATGACACTTTACATTTCTTCACGTTTCAATTTTACGTTGTGAGGGTGCTGTAGTTAACTTGTTGCTTGAATTAGGCACAAAAATCACATGGTTAGGGTCAGTAAAACATCATATTTTGGCTTAAAATACCTAGTTTAGTTACCACCAACACTGCTGGAAATGTCTCGAACTGTCATCAAGGAACACACACTTCTGAGGCGCCCACTAACTCACCTGGTAAAGCGGGCACCCTATGTTCAAAGGCCGTGTCCTTGTGACAGCGATTGCCGGTTCGAGTCCAACCTGCAGCCCTTTACTGCATGTCACCCCCCCCCAGCATTCGTGTCACCTAAAGGCAAATAAAATTAATAATAATAAAAAACACCCACTTCTGTTGTTCTCAAACAGTGGACTGCTGCTTGGCTTGGCACTCATCTTGCCTAGGTGTCACATCACCCACCATCCACCACCAAACTTATCTCATGTACATATAATCTAAACTATGTCATACATATGAAATGTATAAATGTAATATATTTTGGGTTTGCATAAACGTACAATGCCCACATTTTATTCTGGTGACGGATCCAGGAGTGTACTGACTAAGAGGACTTACAAGCGGAGCATACAAACAGTGTGAGGACAGACACTGATGGCTTGAGGGAAAACCTGCACACATAGAGGTGTCTAATTAACTGTGATAAAGCCTCGACCACACACTCACTCACCTCTTGATGAGGTGTGTTTTGTATGTAGTTGCTGTGGTAACACCTTAGCTCACAACATGCGTCTGCCTGTGTGAATGCATGTGTGTGTGTTTGACGTTGCCGTGGTAACATTGGCCCCTGCTGACCTTGGCCTTTCCGGGCCCCTATCCACTCTGTCTCTTTCTCCTTCTCTTGGATCCCCGGCTTGGAGCTGACTGAGCGGCAGCTGGTTTGGATTGGTGTGTCTATATGAGTTCAGACATGCTCAGTGGCATCTGGTTTGTTTTAGCAGACAGCTAGCTTAGCACTAAGTTGTTTCCACTCAGCCAGTGGAGGGGGGAGGTACCCAGATCCTTCACTACAGGTCCATAATGAAGGAAAAATACTGCATTATAAGTTAAAGTCCTGCATTTATAGTTTTATTTCATTTCAGTTACAGGTATTAGAAGCAAAATGCACACAGGTGTCAAACATGTATGTACTCATTGTGCAGAATAGCCCATTCCAGACAGTTTATCATGACATTATTGGCTTATTAATGAGGCATTAACATAAAAGAAGCATTTTAATCTCTTCTACTTGAGGTGAAGCTGATTTAAACCTATACTATTAGTTGATTTAAGCTATAACAATGCCAATTTTGTTTAATAAGTGATTATGTTTTGTTACAACTTCCTAATCTGCGTATTAACTGTACCTGTTAGTGTAACTGAGTAAAAAGTACAATATTTTCATCTGAAATGTTGAAGAAGGACCCATACAGTAACATGAAATTGAAAAAGTAAAGTATAACACACAACAAAATTACATCAAATTTGTTGTTAAGTAGAGTAGTTAAGTAAATCTACTGTAGTACCATATTATGATTGGACAGAGTGTGAATACTGTGTAGTAGAGACAGACAGAAAGCCTTTTCTTTGTGATCTTTAAATGTTGCCCAGAGTGAAGAGAGCAGCTGACGTACTCTCTGACTGTTTGCAGAAGTCCTGCAACAGTTTTGGAAAAATTTTGTCCTTGCTGCAAGAGAGTAAAACGTGTATGTGTGTGATGCAATGGCTGGCCAGGTCACAGGTGTGCATGTGCAACTGTATGTGTATGTGAATGTTATCAGGAAAACCTCTGGTTGAACTCTCAATGGATTGCGCAGATCCAAACCGAGACAGTGTGTGTGTGCGTGTGTGTATGTGTGTGTGTGTGTGTGTGTGTGTGTGCAAAGGACTGAGCCAGCATCAGAGTCATCAATCATACCTGTTGAGCCAGACTTGCAGCATTTCTGTCCCTTCCTTTATTACAGTGTGGCTTTTATGATTGATGATAAACAAACTACTTGTTTTTCATGTAGTGTAAACTCCATGCTCCAGTATGACAGACTCGCACTCTAACATCCTCTCTTACCTTACAGGCCTTTGCAGCCTCCATGCCTGAGGCAGTAAACCTGTCTGTCCATCAGCGATTATAAGCCTTCTAATAGTTCTCTCTGTTTAAATGACAGGCCTTTCATCTGTCTGTCTGCCCTCTCCAGCTACATGACTTTAATGGCCCTGACATCATGTAAGCCAGAGCAGCTGGCTGTCTGTGTGCATGAGTGTGTGTGTGGGTGTGTTTCTGTGTTTCTGTGTGTGTGTGTGTGTGTGTGTGTGTGTGTGTGTGTGTAGATGAACAGGGAGTTGTTGGTACCTGCATGATGGTGTGGCTCTAATCCATGTTTGTTCTGCTCCAGCACCAGGAGAGAATGTCCTACACACACACACACACACACACACACACACACACACACACACACATGGCACACCTGCAGCCTCACACACACTGAACTTGAAGAGGTTGTTGCTTTACATTCATGGTGCATAAAAAAGTTGAAGTAGTTAATACATCCTGTTTATTCAGAAGTATATTTTATCATCAGAGGCAGTGATTGTGATCTTCAAGGGACTTGCTTGAATGTGGATCAGTGCCAACACACCATGTTTTCTTAAGCAGTGTTATTATATAACACAAAAAATAGAGACATATATCCTGAAAGTACATTTAATATATGTTAATATATTTTCTATATATCTATTATTCTATTATGTGTGAAGCGAAAACAGTTTTGTGTACTAAAGATATACGGAAGCATGATGCCTTCACGTGAGAAAAAGATGCTACATTTTTTTAATTAGCAGGATCTCAGAATTATGAGAAAAGTTTTCATTGAAAAAATTCTGATATTTTTTTTTCATTAATTCAGGAAAATTACAAGGTTTTTTCCCCATGAAAACTTTTCTCATAATTTTAGGATAACAATCTTGTTAATGCAGAAAAACAGGGCAATTTCTTTTTCTCTAGTGAATGCATTACGCTTCAGTAAAAATTATTTATCAAGCGTTTTATGTATTTTTGGACTATTTGAGCTACTAAGATTGTGCACTTTTTAAAATTCAAAAGTAGGTTTTAATTGTCATATGTGTGCTAAATTAGATACATACTGATAAAACTCCTCAAATTAATTGAGTCATTTATTTCAGATGTGTCATGGAAGCAGATGTTTGTGACTGAGATCATCAAAAAGAGATAACAAACAAAATTTTTGATCCTGAAAAAAAACCCCAAAAAACAAAAAAACTTAACGTTGGGGCAACTTACAGCGACTCTCTGCTGTTCAAGTCTGACTCTAATGTCTGGGAATTGAGACATACATACCAGTCAGTCAGTGGGCTAATCTAAGAGAAAGGCAGACGAGAGGGGGAGAGACCACCAACATAGTTACCAAGTCTATCTAAAACTGTGTGTGTGTGAGACAGAGAGCCGTTATCGCTCCTCAGCTTTGATATGAGACTGGGTTTGAGCTGAAGTGGAAAGATTTGCACAGTTCGTTTCACAACTTCTCTTATCTGCGCTGACTGAAGTCATGCCTGATACTACCATTACTACTGCTACTGTGTGTGTGTGTGTGTGTGTGTGTGTGTGTGTGTGTGTGTGTGTAAGTGTGCACAAGATGGGAGAATATCAATGCGTGCACCCATGAAACCAATGTGTTTAATGAAAGGATCACATCACCTAATACTCCTGGTGGTGCAGTATGGATGTTAGTTAATGGTAAAAATAATCTAAAGAGCATAAAATATGATGTCACAGCTGTGTGTTTGCAGATTCTAAGCACAGGATAACTCTTTAAGGGACAATGGTAACTTTTTTTTTTCAGCTAACATGGCAAAAAGACACACTCCAGGTGTTGGGGTCAGATTTGTTTCACAGTGATGTCTGGACAGATTATAATGACAGGAAGTGACCTGACCATATTTGGAAGGCCAGGTCAAACTGAATGACACTTCCAGGTCAAATCCAAATCCTGGAAGACATCCTGTTGTGTGCTTAGTAAATAATGGATGATTTCTAAACTTTCAGGGCTGGTTGCACAAGCCTTTTGTAAATTCAAGCATAGCCTAATTAAAATGTTAGTAAGCTCAGTGGAGGTTGATGTATCACTAAATTAACCTACAACAGGTTATTAGCTGTTACTAAACCTTTATAACCAGTGACCAGTTGTAGTGTACCTAAGTTAGCTTGCTGATATATTAGCCTACTTATATAGAGTAAGTAGTAGAGGGGTATAAGAATGGAAGTAATGGTCAGTGTGTCTAATCAGAGACTTTATCAAAATGCTTTTGAATAAGGATGAACTGGTAAACTTTTAAACAACATTTTAGGAAAACAATATTACAAAATGTTATGCCAACAGCATTGCATTGAATGACTAATGTCAACAGTAAGGTCAGTGCAATGAGGTAGGTCTATTTAGGAGTTATGTTATAGCTACTCTTTGATTCAAAGGTGACTTTCTGTTTTCAAAGTAAAATGCTTTTGAGTTTACAAATGAATCCATAGCACCTAAGTTAGACATGACTGAAGACTGTTCCTCAACTTTTAATAGTGCAAGCTGGTTTAGTAAATTACAGTAGCTAGCAAGTATTCTCTAAGAACTTATGAAGGACTTTACAAACAGATCAGTATTGAATTCATGAATAGCTGGTGCAGCCCAGTACAGGTTATCTGAATGGAAGGAGAGGGAAAAGGAGAAATGGAGTCTCTGCTACATACGGAGTCAGGTGTGTGTTTGGAGGCTGGCGGACCAGCATGTTTATCTGACGCCTCCATCAGCCACAGACCAAACATTTGCCTTACCTACTTCTCTCCCTCTGTTCCTCGCTGTCCCTCTCTCTACCCCCATATCCTTTCCTCTGAAGAGGCAGCATGCTGCCAAACACCCACAACTTCCAAAGACAAAGCAGGGAAGGCGAGGGGGACAGGGGCTTTTGAAAAGTGTCTGTATATGCATGTGTGTGTGTGTGTGTGTGTGTGTGTGTGTGTGTGTGTGTGTGTGAGGCCCAGTCCTTTCAGAGGTCTCACTTTTTTATGTAAATACCGTATTATCCACACATAGTTAGCAGTGATTGCTTGACTGCTTGTGCATACATGTGTCTAGTTGAGAGGATGTGTTGGGTGGGATATTACTGATCAATTTAATATGTTAGAATAAATGTATGATCGTATATACACAGAGCTGACAAGTGATATTTACTGATTAAGTCTTTTTATTTATTAAGTTTTTATTATTTAAGGTCTTATTGTGAGCATCAGATTTGATTAGAGAATGTCACTGTATGTCCACCGCTACATTTTTATTAATACGTATTATGTGTATTAGTTGTACTGGTTCTTTTCCTTAAGGGCTCAACTAAGGATACCATCTTTATTTTTTTGGTATTTATAACGACTCATTCTTTATCTTTAGTTAAAATTATTGTAGTTGCACAGCCACAGGTGACCATTTCATGATGTTTCATGACGTTCAAGGGTTTTTTTTTTGGGAACTACATTTGGCTCAATTTAGACTGCTGCTGTGCATTCAGGCTGCACAGTGCTTTGTCTCTGGTTCTCTGTAATCAGTGAGTTCACTTCAGTAGAGTTATATAAATTCAAAAGCACATGCCCCGTGCAGCCATTGGGCAAAACGTGTTGTTTGTAACGTTACTGTAGAGCCATGGCAGCCATAAAACAAACAGACCTGAAGTTGCATCTAGCATTATTCTCAACAGACATCTAAGGACTGGTTAAATGCGGTTTATTTTGCAGTTTAGGTCCAACCTTTAAGTTTTCCTTACATCGGTGCATTTTTCCTTTGTACCATGTTGGGGCTCCATCAGTTCTCCTCCCAACCACTAGATGGTGATGCATCCTCAGCAATGCACACTGAGCAGGCCCACTTCATGACAAGAACTGCATTGGTATTTACCTCACTGTTGGGTTCATCGAGGTTCCTTAACAGTCTGCCTGTTACATGTAGGATATAACTGATAATATCTTAGGGATGGAAAAGCCTGACGGAGTTTTGAGACTCTAAGAAGCTGAAGATGAACACTAATGGATTAAAAATGAGAATGATATGCACCATTTTATTACCTGACACGTAAACATTATTAGGGTTTTTTTTGGCTCTTATACAGACTCAACTATAAAGAGATGCTTCCAGACACACATTTACCTTGTGTTGTGCTTGTGTCCGAGTCTTTGCATACATGGGCCCACGTGGATGTCTGTGTGTATGCTTGCCAGCATGTGTGTGTTCCCCCGTGGGTTACATCCCTCCTCAATCTGCCAATTGTTACTGTACACCTGTAGGTAACTGCTCTCTTTACACTGTCTGAACATATAGACACGCATGCAAATACACTGGAAATTCTTTCTCCATGTTTACCTGCTGGTTGGTCTGAAGCAGCTGCTGTTTCTTTGTAATGACGTTAATCCTGACTCAAAATGGAAACACACACGCACATACAGTATGCACACACACACACAACACACACAGCACAGCACCTGAATCCACGAGACCTTCCTGCCTCGCCTTTTTCCAAACTGAGTAAATATTTGCTTCTAAATGCTTCAAAGATGTTTGCTGCATTTTTGTTTCATCTATTGTGACTTCAAACTGCTTGTATGGATGAACAGGTTTACTCTGATGTTTTACAGGGACAAAGAGAGGGAGAAAAGGAGAGCAGGAGCTGGTAAAAGGCTGGTCATTGTCCTGTTTTAGACATGTTGATGAATGTAGGAGTTTTACTTTCACACTCGTTCTCCCATCAAATCCCATCCAGGTGTGTCTCTGTGTGTGTCTACCTTTTTGGTTGACTTAGAGTTTAAAGGTATTCACAGATTTTTACCTTTTTAGAGGTAGGTGGAATTGGTTTTTGGTCAGCAGACACCAAAATCTACAGTGAAATGCTCAAGAATACTTCATCATACTGTGCTGCTAAGTAGATACTGAGAAATTGATTTCTCAGACACTTTCCAACAGTTTTGTGTCTGTTCAGTGAGTTTGTTTGATCAGGACCAGGCATACACACTTGTGCACAACTGAAATGCACCGTACCTGTACGTTAACCATCGGTAATCTTCCATTTGTCTGCGCCTGTATCTTTTATATCACATAAGAAATGTCCCATCATCTGGGTTGGATTCTGTCTCTGAGCTTTTCCAAAGAAAATGCACCTGTTTTAAAAACTACCTTAACTGAAGTGATTGGTAAAGTGATCTTTGTTTCAGAGCAATGTCACGCAAACTGCAAAAAACAGGTAAAACTGCAGTGGAAACAGGTGAAGTTATTTTACTCCACTAGCAAGAATCAGCAAACTTTGTCACATTTTTCTGTTCCCATAAACCCAATTACTTCTTTGCATAAAGAGGATGCTACTGTAGGCCCTTTTCACATGTCACTTGTATGAAAAGTCACATGAGGGATCAATAAAAGCCCTTTGATGTCTGTCAGCATTCAGACCAGGTAACCTGAGGCTGGAAGTCCAAAATACTTGCCTGGCCGAGTTGACTGATTTCTTCTGGCAATGTGACATGAAACAACTGTTTGTCAGTTGACAATCCATAGATCCAGCGGGTGCTGTGGGGGACTAATGATTAGCTAATCAGCGCCATGGGTGAGACTATTGTCAAGCTGTTCTCAAGTGTTGTCAAGCAGTGCGCTGGAACCTGTGAGTATTAATAACAGTAATGGTGGCTGCTAAAGTCAAGGTAGATGTAATAGAAAGGCTGTTTTAAATTCCTCTTAAAGTCTTCTTAATATTGCTTAACATTGTTAATAGCCCTTCTGTGCGGGGTTTGAATGTTCTCCCTGGGTTTTCTCTTGGTACTCCGGCTTCCTCCCGCAGTCCAAAGACATGCAGGTTAATTGGTGACTCTAAATTGCCTGTGGGTGTGAATGTGAGTGTGAATGGTTGTCTGTCTCTATATTTTAGCCATTCGATATTCTGACAACCTGTCCAGGGTGTACCCTGCCAGTGTCAGCTTGGATAGGCTCCAGCCCCCCTTCGACCCTTAAGAGGATAAGAGGTTATAGAAAATGAATGAATGAATGAATTGTAGCTTCTGCTCTAGTCTTAGAACCCAGGCAAAACAGATATGTTGGCATGGCTATTCATTAGTGTGGACTTAAAATGTCGATAGATTCAAGTGGATACGTTGAAATCTAGTGATTGGTTAGGAATTGGTTAGAGTGGACGCAATGTCAGACTGAAGATGGAAACTGAATGTTACAAGCTGACGATTCTGTCTGATATCAGGCAACAGAAATACAGTTGTGCAAGTAGAGTACAGTTTGGAGTAAGTTGTTAATTGTTTCAGAACAGTTAACGCGAGTTGTTCCTGTGTTTTCTTGTGAATGAAAACTTTTGTTTTGTAAAGCAATCTGCCAATTTCCTGCTTTCTTTAAATGCTGTTTGTTATATAGATTGCAGGCTCAAATCCAGTTTGTGGCATATCCAGATTGGATCAAGATTAATTTTAAAAAGTCGGGACAGGGAAAACAGAAAAGAATGACATTTGTTTTTAGCTAATCAGATCCAAACCACATTCAGAGGTGGTTTGAAATGCAATACCAATCGGATTTCTATAGATGTATCTCAGTCCAGGTGCTTTGGCCACTCAAATCGGATTTCAACGTTGTCTTTTGTGTCACTCACAACACTACACATAACAATGACGTCTTGCTGCAAAGTTAAGCATACCATGACTACAGCATGGAACATCACATTGAATAAACACAAGGAGTCGGTTGCTGAGTTTGGACCTCTATTTCTCATGTTTCTGTTCTGGAAAGCTAGGCTAGATTTCTACGTTGTTACCATGGCAACCCATGCAGATAGGTTGGCGATGTCTGGACTACTAGCAAATAACAGTATGGACAGTCTGTCTTAAAGATCTGATCTGCAATATGAACATAACCTAAGGTTTCCTGCTGTTTGGTGCTGGGCAGGTAGCATTTAGTGGGTTTATCAGAGCTTTTTGGCTGAGGCTGGAAAGGAGGTTTATGAGAGTGGTGAGACCGAACCACAACAGTAAAGCTATGGCTTGTAAAACCAAAACAACATGCTGAAAGAAGCTAAAATGAGGTTAACTGCAGAGTTGATGCACTGATAATTAAAAAGATATTGGTTATAGCAGCTTTAATGTCTTACATGTCATCGTTGAATAACTGAGGTGAAATCACAGTATTTACTGCAGCAAACGCAGGACACACACACAAGACCATTTCCTCTAAAGTGCTGCTCCCCTATCAGAGTGGTTTTACTTTTTCAGAACTTCACTTTCCAAAATGCTAATAGCATGGACAGGGAGTTAGATCTCGAGCCTGTGACAGCCAACAGGAGGAGAAATTAGAAGTGGTGATTAAAGATGATGGTTGTTAAGGAGAGAGAAATGCCTGCCTCCCTCTCGCAGTGCCTGTCTCACTCTCTCTTTGCCTGTCTTACGGCCACATTGCTCTGGCTCCACTATCAATGGGAGCTTTCACTTTGCTTTGCATGATAAATATGATGGCTGTGTGTGTGTGTGTGTGCGAGTGTGTGTGCGTCCGACAGAGTCCAACAGTCCACTCCAATGCATGAGTGGCTTGGAGCGTTGCCAGCATGTAAAACCTAGCAACAAGATTTGACTTGGCCCACTGAGAGAGAGAGGGAGAGAGCTGGCATATGCACAGCATGGGCATATGGATCTTTGTTTTTTCGTTTTGGACCATTTAGTCATTCTGTCACTCCAACTGGACTACTTAGCGAATTGGTGCTACTTCTGGTTCTGAATTACACACACACACACACACACACACACACACACACACACACACAACACACACACCAGTGAGCCAAGACTTGACTCTGCTGCTTTACAGTCTGTTACTGTTCACATGGCCTGAATGAAATGAAGAACCTTTTCCAATTAATCCTTTTAACCAACATGTGTGATCCCTGGCTCACGCTGATGTGGCCTTCAAGCAAACCGGGTCCACGCCAAGTCAAGTCAGTTTACAGCCTCTGGGGCTTTTCCTGAGCATCAACACTGAATCAGCTATGATGGTGGGCAGCTCCAGCACTGATTTCCATCCACTTCTGAGTCCAATATGGAGAGGGCTGTGGTTGATTTAAGGGCTGGTCTGTTTTTTATAGTGTCTCCAGTGTCATTATTTTCTTACCTTGAAAGGGAGTCTGACAATTTTTAGATGAACTTTGGCAGTCTTGAGCCAAAATCTGCATATGAAAAAAAAAAAGATGCATTCTGGGTTTGCTTACTGATAGGGCTGCACAATTAACTGAAATATTATTGCAATTGCATTATGACCAAGTGCAATATCCAAATCGCAGGAGCTGACATTTTTTTTTAGCAAAAGTAAACTGTGTCTCAACATATTATTTTAAATGATGGACTTTTATGCTACAGAGATGCCAGCGCCTACAATTCGTAATCCATATGTAAGGAAATATCCTCATTTGGTACATTTTATTTCAGTAATTATCAAATTAAAAAATTACCAGTCCCACTAAAATCACAATCGCAATATGGGTCAAAATAGCAATATGATTATTTTGGCATATCATGCAGCCCTAATTACTGAACTGTGAGTACTATATAAATGAATCAGTATGCTTCAAAGTGCTTGTCAGATTGTTGAAAAGCATCTGAAAACCCACCCCCTCACACCTCACCAACACTGGAGTTGGTGGGGCTACATCCGACAATTTCTGTAACCTTCTGAAATTGACAAACCAACAAGCCCAACCACTTTATGTGGTGATTGTCCAGGTGTACTGAGGTAAGACAATGTGCAGTATTTGAACTTCTCTCTTAAGTTCTCTTTTGCCATTCTTCACATAACCACATCTTCAATTTTTTGTGTACAACTCCATGAACGCTGATAAAGAGACGGTCTAAAAGTGTACACCATTATCTCTATATAAATGATTATCATGCTACACCCTCTCTCTGATGGCAGGCTTTCACCATACCATTCCAACCATTTTGAATGTTACCACTCAATTAAATTGCTGTTATTAGTGACTATTATTGTCATGGATATGGGTTAGAATGGTCCTGCTTCACCAACTAGCTGGTTGAGAACGCTATTATCACTCAGTGGCACATTAAATGCTGTTTGCATAGAAGCAGTTTTGTTAGGTTTCACTTCAACTTTCATCGAGTTTAAGCCCCAAAGCTAGGTGTTTAGGTTTAGAGAGCATGGTTTGGATTAAATAAGTACATTGCAATATGTAAAGTAGTCAAATGTCACATGACACTAGACACTAGTCATGTGTTGACTGTTGGCCTCACACAAAACACCAACTCCAGCCTTGCAGGTGAAGGTCCTGTGTTTGTTTGACCCGTTCACCAGCCTGATCACCTCCCTACATGGACTTTCTGTCTTTTTATACTGATGGTACATCAGCTGACTTCTCTGCCTCCACGTCACAATAAAAATGGCCATTTATTGTGCCGATAATGGCGTTCTGAACCTACTAGTCAATGTAGCAAGATCCCTCTAACCATAACTATGATGCACTAATAATGTCCATTTTATCGAGAATAACATTCAAACTGCTGCCAGTTACCTCTCGGAACAGCTATAAACACATTAGTCTCGCTCACCAGACCTTTCTCAAGAAAAGAAAGGTCTGGCTGGGCCGACTCTCACTTTGAGATTGGAAAAAAAACGCCCCGGCTGCTTGTATTTCTTTCAACCAATCACAATCGTTCTGGGCGGTGCCACAGCAACAGTGCGCTTGCAAAAATATTGCTGGGGGGAAACAGGTTTTGGTGTAGCACGCCCACAAAAATATCACCTACAGGACGCGAACCATGGCAGAAAAATGGCTACATCCCCGCAAGATCAAACACCGCAAAAGTTAGTAAAGGACGTGTTGAAAACGGTTGAAAACTGCTACACAACCGGAGGTGGTAGGGCGGGACTTCAGCGGGTGGCTCGTTCTGCCCAATGAGAGGCTGATCTCTGCAGCGAACTTCCGCCCACTCAGACTATAAACACATAAACACACTTTTGCTTTCAGACGTGTTCGGATGGCACTTTATACCATCTACTTTGTTTCAAGCAAATCCTGGCCTTGTTCTTTCTAAATGGTGGTCTGGGTTGCAGGATTCAGCTCAAACTTCTTTCAGCATTTTGCTGTGGGCCACACATCTTGACAATGTTCTCACTATCTGGTCTGATCTGTTTTTTATCCTTTTGTATCAGCATTACAGAGTGATCAAGATCATAACTGAATGTGTTGCCTGCAGTATGAGAGCTTTAAACATAGTTGTACTTCTGCCTTCCTTAACAGAGTGGACAATCCATCACACCTTCATCTGAAAACCCCTCCTGTCTTCATGCTTCCTAAAAGCCTTGAATAGTGCTTTACTGTTACCAGCAGCTATGAATCCCTTGCAGGTGACTTGCTCACAGCAGGGTTGCTTTATGTCACCAGAAACAAACCTTTTGAATGTATAGCATTTCTAAAACGACCTGGTTGTCTTGCCATCACCTCTGTTGGACTGAACCAGACCTAAAAGAAGTTGAGAGAACTTCTTGGTGTGTCACTGCCTCAACATGACAGCATGTCAAACATTCCCCCAGGGTTCCTAGACCAGCTTCAAACCTCCGCAAGAATTAAATCATTTTTAAATTAGTCCCGTTCAGAAATACTCTAAATCTGTCATGCTCTAACGCGGTGTCACATTCCCTCAGATTACGATCATTACAGTAATTAATGCTTTAATTTCTGGGTATGTTTTGAAATGAAACCCAATGTGCCTGTAATTTTAATGTAATATGGGACTAATGTGGTGTGGAACATTTGGTAATCTGGCTCCCACATGCCTTGGATCTGCCGAATGGGTTTTATCTGCTGTAATACGGTTCAAACACTGAGCTATAGCCGGTTAGAAGGAAAATAGACTGAAGAAATAGACATTGTGTACAAGTACTGGAACATTTTTAAGGAATATTTCTTTTTAGCATTTCTGTTTTTTCTTGAAGTGTACAGTCCAGGACGAGAGGGAAGTTGAAAAGATTGGACGCCACTCACATGATCATTATGAGAAGCTTTTACAACAGATGGAAAGTAATTTGGAGCTTTATTTCAGTGCTTCTATTCTGTCCAGTTCATATGTTTGTGACTAATTTAAAACAGCAAGAGCAAAATGGAAGAGAAATAATGGGATAAAAAATAATATGCAGATTTCATAACCTGTCAGTTCTCTTTTTCCCATAATGAACTGCCCAACCTTTGAGTGAATAAAATGAATAACCTTTTTTCTTGTCACCAACAGATGAATCGCTAACTAGGTTACAGTTTCACATAAATGACTTAATGGGCTGCACGTCGTGTGAGCTCCACCTGGCCTTTCCTTGGCCTCACACAAAGTTTCTGATATATCCAGTTCATTCAAACATTGTTAGTCATAATGAATATTGCCAGTCGTGAGGCTACTATTGAAATATACTATTAATAATCCAGAACAGATGAATAACTCTGTGTCTCACTCCCTGGTGTAAATGTAATCCTTTGTCTGAGGTGGTTTGTATCTTCTTGTGAGGCTTTGTTTGGCTCTGTGCCTTTCCCTGTTGTTCTGTACGTTCTCCTATTGGCTCCACATCTGTCTTAATTCTCCTCTGTCTGGTTCATGGCAGCCCTATCCCAGACCTGATTACACACTTTGGGTGTGAAAGGCTTCATTTATGCCTGAGACAGCAGGGTCATGACCTTCCTGGTAACTCAGGGTGGATACGATGGTCATCTGTGGGAGACTTTGTCTGATAACTGATTTCTTTCCTTTGACTTTACTGAGTCACATTAAAGTTACAGCAAGGGCTAAAGAATCAGTTCACCCCAAAATCAAAAATACACATTTTCCTCTTACCTGTAGTACTATTAAGCTAGCAGTAGATACATGCTTCCTTCTGCGTGCTGATACAGTTGGCAGGTTTAGTTCAGCAGAGAGAAAATAGTTCCTACATCAAAGTGCTCACAACAAGGGCTGTGAATTATCTTGAGTAACTGGATCATGATTTGTGGAAAGAGTCATTGCTGTTGAGTTTTTCAAATATATTTTTTAGCACTGTCAGCACCATTAGCCGAGTGAGAAAGTTTGCTGAGGCTGGTTGGTTTTGGCTCAACTGTTTCCAACATGGCGGACTCACAACTCGCAGATTTTCTCATTTTACAGCTAAGCAGTTCACTAAAATATGTTTCTGAAAACATTTGAGGTGAGAAATAAGCAATGCAGTAACAGAATCTTGGTTCATATTTAATGAGCACTGCCTAGTTTGACCATTTGACTGCAGTTCATGGAGCGATTGACATGATTGACAGCTGTGTCAGAGAATTTTTGGCTCTGACTGGTTGCTTTTGTTCAGCCACGGTGAATTCTAGCAAATGCCATTAGGAGTACTACAAAGAGGAGACAGAGTAATATAATTTTTTTTGCAGATTATCCATCTCATGTACTACTGTCTGGATATAGTAACAACTTTAGAAAATACGTAAATAACAAAAGTTACCAATTAGCTTCAGATAAGATAAAATAACTTGTTTAAGGTAAATAAAGGCTACCGTTTTCGTCTGTTTTGTGCAAAGAAAACATTGTCTACATTTGTCTGCAAATTAACATTTGCCCTGTGCAATATCAAGCAAGGACTGAGTTGATTTTGTTCAAATATATAGAGTTTCCAGAAAATATATATATATATTTTATATATATATATATATACTATCAAAATGACCCCACCCCAAAAACCCTAAACATGTTTTTATTGGATCTAATGTGTGATGTGTCTGGTTATGCTTATTATTTTACACGTAATTCATAAATTATTAATAATCATATTGTGTATTAATTATTTGCACGGTTTTCTACCATGCACTGCAGCTGCTGCAACAATATTTCTCTGAATACATAACACTCTATTTCATCTCATCTCATCTTACCTTCTGTCATCTCATCTCATCTTAAGTGAATGTACTTCATATAGTTACTCATTAAAGTTCACCAGCTGTTTGTTTAACCAATAATGCATGCACGCTTGGGGGCCAATAATATCATACATGTCTGTCTACATGATGGATCTATATAGTTTTAACAGATTGAGAATCCAGTAAAAACACACACCAAAACAATGTGTGTGTGTGTACGTGTGTGTGGTCACAAGTCCCATACGGCAGAGGTGTGAAGTAATAACTGAAGCTGTTAACAAGGTGACAAGGACCACACACACACACACACACACACACACACACACACACACACACACACACACAATGAGCAGTAGCTGTCTGTAAAGCATGCTTTATAAAGTTTATGTGTGTGTGTGTGTGTGTGTGTTTTGTTTACATGAGTATACACATGCTGAGAGTCAATGTACATGTGGCTTTATGGATGTTGTTGTTTTATTTGTGTGTGTGTGTGTGTGTGTGTGTGTGTGTGTGTGTGTGTGTGTGTGTGTGTGTGTGTGTGTGTGTGTTACTAGCAGTAAGTCTCATAAACAACTGTTTACACCCATCAGGAATTTCCTGTACTTAACAAGAGAGGGTTAGTCAGGGGTCATCAAACATGGTGTGCAGTTGTGTGTGTGTGTGTGTGTGTGTGTGTGTGTGTGTGTGTGTGTAGTATAAGAGGTGTGGGGTTCCAGTCTAGTAGCTGTACAGTCTGTAAACAGCAACCGTTGTATTAATATCAGTTCATAGCTGAGCAGGATCAGTGGGCCTTTGTTCAGTATCTGTGTGATAGTTTGTGTGTGTGTAATGAAATATTTTTCTACCATGTTTTTGTGCGAATGGAAGCTCATAGAAATTGGGAAATTGTTTGTGAGGGAGAAAAAAAAAGAACATTATCATATAATACAGTATATTCTCATTCAAGGCCATTTGTGTGTTCAGATGGAATTGGCCTTGGTGCTCCTGTACTGTTGTTTTTTCCTCCACCAAGGAGTGAATATCTTCGGCTGATTTGTTTGTTTGTCTGTCAGCAGGATTACGGAGAAACTATTGGTCTGATTTTCATAAAACATAGTGAAAGGGTACAGAATGGGCCAAGGACGAACCCATTAACCTGTGGAGCAGATCCGAATGAGGGTTGGATACACAAATAGTTTTTCAGTTTCGTTAATGTTGCGAGATAGGCCACTTGGCCTTGGCGGAGGTGCCGGCTCTCTGAGTGCTCTTGTGGTATTTGTTATTGTCGCTGACTGTTGTATTGTGCATGTGTGTCTTTGTTTTCAGTTTCACCTTTCTTCAAGGCCTTCACAGTAATTAGATGAGAATGTGAATCTGTACACGCCTGACTTTGTTTTTCTATTTTGAATCATCTGCATCCTATTGAAACTATTTCTGTGGCAATAAGGTAGATGATGAAGGTGGTGATTAAAACGATGACACCATTCTTTGAGTGCCAAGAAAACATTAGAAACTAATGTATAGTTTAATCTAATGTTCATAATATTCTAAGATTCAAGATGAGGCTGGTTGCATTCTACATTTTTACCTTTTTCTCCTAGGACAAGGTGAAAACCAACAATGGCTGGATCCAAGAACAAATTGATTTTGCTTATTCCACTTTGCCAAAGAATTCAACTTCAACCAAAAACTATTAAAAACACATTAATAACCCACATCAGTGCACTGGGTGACATGCTCCTTCATCATGATAAATATGAGAGCAGTATTTTTGACCCAATACACCATGCTGCTGCTGTAAATACTCCCATATACATGTATTAATCCGCAGCTGAGAATAGTCCTAAACAAATGCACCAAATGACTCTTCATTTTTAAAGGTTTTTCTCTTAGCTTGGAAACAATGGGTTTGGTGCTGAAAGCCACAGACAAGGTAACTAGGTTGGAAAGTACTGAACAACTAACACATTGCCATTTTTTCCATGGGATTTGTTTTAATACAAGAGAAACACCACCTTATCCTTTAACCTACAAGTCTGGTTTAACACATTAATTTTCATGTTTTTCAAATAACAAACAGGGTAACTAAACGACTACTACTTTCATTTTCACTTGAAATATTACTTTTGGAAAATTAACAAAGTTACTCAAGAACAAAATGTGATAACCATTGGTCTTATCTGACTGAGTATTAGAGTAAAATAACCAGTTACTGTTTACCCTGATTTTACAGTTTGTCAGTCACATTACACTGAAAAATGGCGACAAATGTAACTTTCCTCTGTGGATGTTTGCTGCAGTATGGATTTATGGAGTAAAAGGAAAACAACTGTGACCACTGGATGACGATGCTGTTTTCCCTTTCCTGACATGGAGGGAAATGATTTGTCCTTAAAAAACAGCATCCAGCAAGTGGTAAGTGTAATAATCATCATCATCAATCACTCTCTGAGCTAATTCTCATATTTTTTCTGCTGCAATAAATCACAATTCGATGTTTCAAAACATGGAAAGCTTTTTGTTGTTTTCGTCACTGTTTACTCCTTCTTTTCTTTTTTTTATTGTTTTGGACTGAGTGAGTGGGGAGAGGGAGGGCTGTGCCTGCATCCTGGACACCGGAGGAATGTACTGGGAGGTGTGTGTGCTGATTTTAAACCATCCCCCTCCTTAGAGCCCTTGAATGACACGGCTCACTGATGCATCTCACTCATTATCATCACACACTCACACACACACACACACACACACACACACACACACACACACACTAACGGTTACTATGTGTGAATCTGCCTGTCATGAGAAATACTCAGGAAAGAAGCTTTATGTGCAGTGGTGTCTTTAGCCCCAAAGACCAGCTGGTGGGTCAGGCATTAAAAAAACTCATGTTGTATGAACTTATGTTCATACTTCAGTTAGTATGCAAAAAAACCCTTTATTTTACATGTTTTCTAAAGATCAAATACATTGGGTTGAATTAAAGAGACGTGTACAAAATATTTTCAATATATCATTAACTATTGTAGCTTATTGGAATGAGTCGACCTACATATTTCCAGATATCTCTGTTTAAGGTAAATGTAAGTGAGAAACTTACTTCTTTTTTTAAATTTGAAAATTATTTAAAATCATAAATAAAACCATGTAGAAAAACTCATCATAAAATATTACCTAAAGACTGAAAAGGTGTTAACTGAAGCTATAGCTTATCTTCAAGATACTTTTGGTATCCAAAACAACCTTTAAAGGGAACTTTTATGCTCACCCTCAGGTTCATACTTGTATTTTGGGTTTCTGCTAGGACATGTTTACATGCTTTAATGTTCAAAAAACACTTTTTCTCATACTGGAACACCTGTATTCACCCTGTGTCTTAATTGCTCAGTGTGATCTAACTGTTCAGGTGTTTGGAGTCCGAGAGTATAGCAGCACTTCATACTACAAAATCACCATTAAAAGCTCCTAAATCAAAATCTCCATAACTGACAGGAATATGATCCAAAACTGGGGAGAAAGTTAAAACATTACGTGACAAGTTTCCCTGATGTTAGCATGTAGCTACATGCAGCGGTGTAGGCTATGTAATGTAAACACTTGCACAGGGCTGGCCCTAGCCATTTTGGTGCCCTAGGCGAGATTGAGATTTGGTGCCCCCCCGAACCACATTACCCCACCGGTACTGGGGACACAAACATCAGAGACCACAGTGGTTTCAAGACAAAAAGTGCTGCTGGGGTAGGTGTAAATCATAAAATGTCACAGAACTCACTAATAGTAGTAAAACAGCATTTTTTATTTAGCCTAATTGCTAATAGGCTATTAGCCAATTTGCAATCCAGTAATCCAGTGAAGACCTAATTCATTAATATATTTCAATATCAATGGAGCTTACTACAATATGCTACGATGCCAAGTAATGCTCACATCTCTGGTGCAAGCCAGTGCAGAAATCTGTTTTTGTGGATAAGTTCGTGTTAGTCATTATCACTGATATTTGTCAGCGAAATTTCAGCACAAGAAGGAGCAGTTATCCAGATAGCTAGCTAGTGGCTTGCCATTCAGTCTCATATCCTTCAATCTGTAAAATTATCTGAGTCCAACAGCTATCGTAGCATTATTATGCAGCATTAGCTTTATTGCTACTTAGCTAGCTAGCTGCAACAAATGAAACATCTAATGACGTTATACACAGAATGTCATTTTAAAGATAACATAAGACAGACGACATACCTCTATATCAGACTTTCTTTTCCTCCTCCTCCCGCACCTGAAGGCTTGGATCTTTTCATTATTATGAAATGCAGGTAAAACATAAATATCTGCCTATCTTGACCAGATTTTGACATAGACCCCACTCTCAGTGCGCACAGTACAGGTGCAGGGGCTGGGCAGATGAAAAATTATGAGGAACAGGGGTGCAAAGTGTATCTCTTTCTTTCTTGCTTGCTTGCTTTCTCTCTTTCTATCTTTTTTCTGTATTTGTTCATTTGTTACCTCCGGAAAAAAATAGGATGGGCGCCCACTGGCAAATTTTTATTATTATTATTTTTTATTTTATTTTCATTTTTTTCCCAGCGCCCACCAGACAATGTGGCACCCTAGACGACTGCCTATATCACCTATGCCTTAAGCCGGCCCTGCACTTGCAATAGCGTATCTGGAGGAGATGAGCATTAAGACATGAAACAAATTAAGATAGTTTTTTTTAGCATTTTGCTTTTACCAGACAAAACAGATTCAGGGGTGGGGGGGGATGATAGGCAGCAAGGGGCCACAGGTAGGAATCAAGACTGCAGCTCCTGCAGCAAGGACATAGCTTATGCACATGGGTTGTCTGCTCTACCAGGTGAGCTATTGGGTGCCCCAGCAGATGACCATTTAAGGAAACTCGTCAGAAGCAAAGAAAAAAAACTTTGGAAGCAGAACATTCAGATCGGGGTGAAGCCTAATGTTTTTTTCTCAGAGGGATCAATGGCCACATTTAATACGAACATCCCACACTGTAAGACTATACACAACATAAAATCAGGACAAGCATCATAGCTCCCCTTCAAACAAAATGTTATCTTATCCCTACCATACCATTCACAAAATGCTTTTTCAATCCTACTTTTTTGTTTTAATTCTTTAGCCCTCTAGTGGCCGTAGTAGTTAAGACAGGAGCAAATGGAGGTAGACAGATGATGCTATGATACAGCGAGAGAGTTTTGTGGAAGGAGGAGGTCAGGGTTTATGGATGAATCAACAAAATGTCAGACTTCAACACAGGATATTGTTATTTGCTTCCGATTTCAAATAGAGGGACGTTATTTTTCTTACAGCTTGACTACGATTGTCCCCTAGCCTTAACCATGTGTTTCTTATTGTAACCATGACAACAAAGGTCTCCTGATCTTGACAGAGTAGTCCTTTTCACCCAAGTCATGATGTTTCCCTAAATCTCAGTCAGTTTTGTGCCTCACCCTGACCAAACCTTTACCATAGCCACATCATAAAACAAATATATTTAATATAAAGTATTTCGTCCTGTAATCTGAAGGACTTGCTGGTTGCAACAATGAGGAAAAATAATCAGTACTAAAAATGAAAAGAAAGAGAAGGCATATTATTTTCTTTGTGATAATAATGTTTGACAGTCATTGTTAAAGTACTCACTTTCTGTCTTTTAAAACTGTTTTTTTCTCTTCTGTCTGGTTCTCACACATGCCCACATGCATAAAAACACACTCTCACACACACATGCGCGCACACACACACTCCCCCAGACCTGATTAACGGTACCTAATTAGCAATGGTAATGACCAGGTGTCTGAGAACCAGCCAGTTTCTTCCAGCATGAGGGGCCGAGGGGGGAAGGACTGTGTGTTTGTGTGTGTGTGTGTGTGTGTGTGTTAAATGTAGTGTGGTGTTCATGGGGGCTCTCAGTTCCCAGAAAATCTATTCCCACTGACTGTCACTCCCTCTCTCCCTGTCTCACTCTCCCTCTGTCCAGAAAACACACACACACACACACACACACACACACACACACACACACACACACACACAAGAAACCAAAGGCCAAGATCAATTAAGGTTTTGGGCAACTAGGATGGGAACTGTGTTGGATGGTGCTGATGGTGGTGGTAGGGGGTGACTGGAAGCTGTTGTTGGTGGTGCATATGTTTGTGTATGTGAGTGTGTGAGCGTGTGTGTGTGTGTGTGTGTGTGGGTGGGTGGATGTTGGGGTGGCACAGAAAGAACATAATCATGAAAGTAATTTATGGTGGGGGAAAAACAAGTGTAGAGAGGTAAATGGTGTGTGTGGGTCTGCATGTTTTTCAGGTCTGTCTTGATGCACATGCTCATGTATATCTTGAAACAGTTATCGGTAGGTGTAAGGGTATACTTGAAACAAACCAGTTCTGAAGTCTAAACACAAAAGTTTGTATGCTACCCCTTCAAGACAACAAACCTGCATATGACGCTGGTCTACTCAACATGTTTGACCTGGGTTGGTCCCATACATATGAGACAACTGTCACCCTGCCTGTCACTGCTAGCAGAAGCTTCAGTCTGCAATGTAGTTGCATAAACATCACTCACAACCTGCAGAATTTCACTAAATCACTGTGAATAACGTCTAGACAAAAGTTAAGTTTCAGTTTCAGTTGTGTTAGGGTCAACATATATTTACCTCACACGGCGGCACCATCAATGTTGGGGTCAACATGTTAGGCTTCACACGGAGGCATCAAATATGTTGGGATTTAATTGGCTATCGGAAATAATTAATAATTATTATTAATAATTAATAATTATGTTAAATAACGTGACTTAATTAACATTAAATCACCTTGTGGGGCACCATTCCCGTAAAGGGAAAAATGATAGCCAGTTAAAGAAATCAGTCTCATAAAATACGCTAAACTATTAATTTGGAGTTTGATTAATAATTAAATTAATGACAACAACCAAAATTAACAGTGACACCTGAAGGATTTCGGAGATCTTGACGCAGCAGAGGTTGACTATTCATTCACTCTTGTGCAACATTAAACAGACAGCAGGTATGATTCCAAAGAATTATATTTATTCACAAATTAGCAAAGCAAACCAAAACACACAAATTCTAGCTACCTATATACAAGCTTGGTGTGTATGTGTGTGTGTGTGTGTGTGTATGTGTGTGTGTTTGTGTGTGTGTGTGAGTGTGTGAGAGAAAGAAGAGAAAGACAAAGGCGGGTGTGGTGATCAAGGAGCCGTTTGGGCTACAAAGCAAAATGGCTGACAACAGAGAACTACCAAAATGGCCGAATTCAGTTTCGGGGGAGGTGTTTGTCTGATCATGTGGACAGGACAAAGACAAAGGAAAAGAAGCGGGAACTTTGAAATGCCTGTTTGCTCTGTTGAAAGCTTGTTTGTTAATGAGTCTATGTCAATGTGACGTGTGTTGTAACGGTCTGAATTAGTGCAGAGATTGTTAAGTTGTGTGCAAGAATCTGTTTGTGAACAGTTTTAGCAAACTAAACACTTAGCTTTGGCGAAGCCAACTAATCAATGACCTAACTGCAATCTATCACAACAATAACTCAGTGAACAGCATCAAATCACGTACAACAAGTTGAACAGTCTTGCTTAGCCTGTAAAGCTGTGATAAGCTATGCCCAGTTGTTACAATATTGATCCTCGAATGGATGGAAGAAAGAGCCACTTGGTGGTGTACTGCTTTGTTAGCCGGCAGAAGAAAGCTGGGAAGGTGTGGGTTCAGCTGCAGTCTTTGTTGTGTCCTTTGTTCCAAAGGTTCTGATCCAAGGAAGCTGGTCGCTCGGGGTCCTTGCAGAGTTAGACGCTGGGTGCTAACAGCCTTGTGTTTGCAACAGAGTGTGTGATCAGTTGCCCTCCCTTTAGTGGTTTGGGCCTCTGGAGCAGGGGTTTGGGCCTCTGGGCTGTTCCAAGCCCAGTCGGAGAGTGGTGTGAGCTGTTGAAGCTCCTGGAGCAAGAAGAGAAAGTTCTGTGGAAGGGAGCAGATCTTGTACAGATGCCTGTGACATCACAGAGTCACATGTCACTGTAAAAGGTCTTGTCCAATCAAGTTTTGGGACTTGAGTCTCACTGAGGTGTGAGGTGAGATCTCCTGTGGAGATGGGTGTCGCATAGTCCTCTTTGTTTGAAGACAAAGAGCATGCAGAGGAAAAAGCCTTTAAATTGTCCAGTGATGATTTTACCAAATGATAAACCATCTGTGGTCCTGTGAATCCCAACAGTTGTCTACCTGTCCTGCTGCCACCTTATTAAGGTTTATGTAGTGAAATGAGGATATATAACTCATCATTTTAACCTTACAAAATAATCATTCCTTGTCCATTGCTACACTTGCAAAATAAGCTACAAGAATAAATAGAAACAGGACATGCTACAAAAGTTTAGCTCAGGCCAGTTAGGACATAGAAAAAGAAATACAATCAAACTGAGATTGTTGCTGAAGGTCGCTTGCTCACATTGCATTCAGGTAGGACACAGTGTAAAGCTGAAGGAATTTTTTTTGTTTCCTGTTGCTTCAACAAATGTAGACTGGCATTATATTTATTTATTTATTTATTTATTTAAAAATAGCGTTATTATTCATGTGAGTCTCTTGACGGGACAGGATTTTGTTTGGAATATAATGTATGAGCAAAAGTAGGTTACTTTTCAATAAAAAATAGAAATCCAGATGCCTCGATGATTTCATGCTTTATAAACTCTGCTTATCAATTGTATTTATGCTCAAAAAACAGACAATATCTGACCAAAATTTGTTTGGAAAATTGAATTTCCCAGGACACATGAATTGGCACCAATTTATTCGAGTGGAAAACTTGTTTTTTAATTCTGGACCCATCAAGAATCTGACCAAATGACAGACACATGGACACTGATATGTCTTGAAGACAAAAGACAGGTTGAGAAAAAAATTCAAATCCTAAATACATTCTCAACTCAACACCAACAAATAGCACTCCATTACTGCAAAGGTGTTTCATTTTAAGTTTAGTGACACCTTAAAGCAGCTGTGCGGAACTTTACGTTTTTGTTGATTATTGCGCCCCCTTTGGTCGAAGCGGTATGACACCCACAGCCTGGTGTCGTAAAATTCCGACTGCAGCCGGCATTCGGCTTCATTTGTAAAATCAAACGGCAATTACCGCATACATTTGTTTTGGAGAGCGAGAGGAAAATCATAAATGTTCTGGTGTAGCTCTGAATTTCTTATAAACTGAGGACAACTGCCTGCTGTATATTTGTGTTCATGGTCACAGTCACAGATAATTTTGTGGCGTTTGTTGTAACGTTACTAGACAAAAGCAGTTCACATCAGCTAATGTTACATTTAGCTTGCTTATAACTTCCATGTTGTCATATATTGAAGTGAAACAACGTCTAACAAGTTGCGGTATATTCTCTAAATAAAAACAAAAATTACATACCTGTCGATTAGGAAAAGGGCCAACTCGGGATCAGTTTTAAAACCTTTCAAATCTCTCAGCTCTCTCCACTTGGTGAATGCCCGACCGAGGTTTACACGCGTTTTGGCTCGAGCCCTATCACTGTCCTGTTTAGCCTTCTTCTGTTCTTTTTCTTTTAGATGGCGCTCCTTCTTTATCTGCCATGACATCGAAAGTACAACCAAGTCCTTATAGATACATCTGGTAAAACTGTTATGTGTTCTGCAATGCCCGTTGCGTACCGCTTACTCGAAGAACACTCCCTGTAAACATGGCTCTTCTTCTCTCAATTTATTGGCGGATCACAAACAACTTCCAGGTGCATACCACCACCTACTGTACAAGAGACTACTCCCTACTACATGTTGTTTAGCCTGTTTCTTAAATCCTACTCATAAACACGGCTCCTTCTTCTTCTTCTTCTGTGGTTTAATGGCTGTGGGCCGCTGCAGGCGTGCAGACTTACTTCCGCCTCCGGGTGCTGTATTCTGGTTTGCTGACTTAGGCTGTATCCGACCCAAGCCAGGCTACGCTAAATAAATAGCCAAAGTTCCGCACAGCTGCTTTAATCATTCTTCCTGTCCATTCTGACTGCATAGTAATCACATGTCAAACTTCAACAGATTAATAAATTGATGGATAAAATGTGAAAAAAGTACTGATGTAACATGTAGTGAATATCCATCTGCCATACTATTGTAGTGGTGAAGTACAAGCAACACTGTGTATGTGGTTGATTTGTTTGTTTAACCCTGAATCATATTTTTTCTTCTCTGGTTGTGAAATGCTCCCTCTAAATCTTGCACTTCTGTTATCTCAGGTTATTCAAAAACTCATGTGTATAAACGAACACATACGCACATACACAGACACACAGACCTCCTGCTGTGTAGGATTTAGTGATAACCAGTGTTAGGTAGGCAGGTGAGAGGGTCATATGGCAGCAGTGGGAAAAGCCGTTATCAACCTACCCTATTCCCACACACACACACACACACACACACACACACACACACACAGGTTTATCACCCTCTCCCGTTCCCACACACTCGCCTTACATCATTACCTGGCTGCAAGAGCCAATCAGCCAATCAGACCCAGAGGCCGCAGTCAGGTGACCCAATCAGGAAACCTTAGCAGGAGGATGAAGTTACACACAGCCCTGCTCTGATAACAGCTCTGTGTCTATCTCTCTCTACCTCTCTCTCTCTCTCTCTTTCCTTCTCCCTGCTCTGCAATTTACAGATTCAGTTTCACCTTTGCTTTCATGCTAAGCTGTCGGATCCCAAAGCCTGATGAATCTGTGTGTGTGTGTGTGTGTGTGTGTGTTTGCCGTTCTCAGGTTAAACACTTTTACATGTTGGAGCAACCAACAACAGAAATTTGTCCCTTGTTTACCTGAATATCCCAAATAAGAAAAACTAAATCTAATTCTTACGCTACATGTTTGTCTGTTTATGTCCGTTAATTTATCTCCTGCAGATTGGCAGAGGCTGCAAAGCTTTTTAAGAACACACAAAACAGCAAACTAAAGCGCGCCTCATAGAACAGTGTGAGATTAACCACATGGTTACAGGTTAATATGCAGTATAAACCTTCACAGAATGAGACGATGTTAACAGGTGTGAAATAAGTTCAAGGGTAAGATCAGTATTCCAAAATGTGTAGTAAAAAACAAAGCTGCTCCCCGTCAAAGTTGTCTTTTCTTAATCTTTTCAAGAAACACTTAGCATTTTACTCTCTGTCTGAATGTGCCTGCTCAGGTCAGGTTCACGAGTTTGTTAAAAACAGCAATGAAGACACTGTGACCATTTGGTAAATTTATAGTCTGCTTATGAATCACTTTGGGGGAGCTGCATCTGTTAAAATCTTTCAAGTGCTGACATAATCTAAAATGTAAAAGCGGCCATTGAGGTGTCTGATTTAGTTTCCTCATGTTGATGTGAGACTGTTTGAGAGGTTTCCAGCAGTCAGGGGCCAGTTAGCACTAGAGGGAGACAGAGAATGAGATTAAGAGCTGACAGGCTTTAAATCTTGTGAACTGTATGCAAATGTCAATATTATTCTGATATTATATTAGTAGTATTATATGGAGATTAAGGAGGAGTGGGAATACAAAGTGTCAACATGACAGAATCAAAACCAGCTTTAGAATCAGATGACAGTTTATTTTATTTGATAAGAACATGACAGTCGCACCAGATGCAGCTGTGTGTGCACTGCGTGTAGTGTTGTAGCAACATGCTAATCTGCATCACCTGTCTACAGGATGCTTTTTAAAAGTTAAAATAGTAAAAAGAAAATACATCCACAGATACATCATCCACAAACATATACTACAAATAACTTCCACAAATACACACACAAAAATGCATCAACAAATCCATACCCAGAATACATGAGCACAAAATAGAAAATATAGGTGTCTATAGTGGTATTAGGTGTAAGAACATAGCATAACAAAATTTGTTTGTTTATTGACACTGGCCATTTCAATAGGTACACTTATACCGTCATTTGCAACTGTAGCTAAGTTATAAATGCTACCTTTATACAGTTTATAATGTTGAGTTCATGTTGACATCAGAAATTCAATTATATGTTCATATTTGGGCTCATAGTTAAAGATGGTGTCATACTAGACTACATTAAGGTGGACAGAAACATATAATTGAATTAACACTTTAATAACAGTGTCACCAAGAAGCCATGATAAAAGTAGACTTTATTGCAGAGCAGTTGTAATGGATTGCATTAGATTGAACAGGTGTACCTAATAAAGTGACCATTGAGTGTAGATCTTCATAAGCTAGTGAAAAAACAGTAGTTACTTGTCCTGGTATCCACATAAATCTCTTAAAACCTCTAAACTTTGATCCATATGTATAAAATGTTGCTTTATAGCTCATTAAAGAGGTGATAGTGTAACGTAAAGCTACCTGAATGTTGCACTAAACAAGGTTTTCAGTTATTGTTCTGTCTTGTCTCAGTGTTTGTTGTTAACATTGTTGTGTCACTGATTTACTTCCAAAACTTTGTCGCAAAAAGCAACTAATCCAAGATATTTGGATAAAGCTTGAGTTTGACTTAAAGTCCCTGTCATCATCTCAAGGTCAGTAACTCAATATTGATCCATATTCATTCCTGGTCTGACTCTGGTCCTTGGAGGTGCGGGCTGCAGTGCTGAGAGATTTGTCAGAGAGGTGAAGGTTATGGTTCAGTGCTGTGATCTGTTGACAGCCAGTGACAAGACCCTTCTCCTGCCTCCTTATGTGTAACAGAACCCCCTGTACCTGAGCCTAGCTCTGACCCTGTGACCTCTGACCCTCCCTGCCAGGTCATTCTCATGCCACCCTGACCTGCCATGAAACCAGAGAGTACCATGGGGGAGAGAAAGCACACCACCATCAAACGGTTAAAACTCACGTATTAAAAATTGGAAATCAGAGATATTGTCAAAGTGGCCAAAACATATAAGCCCCCTACCCAAAAAGAACCCAATATCAAAGTATGTAGAAAAACTTTAGCTATCTTTACTGTACTGTAACAAAAACAAGCAAAGATTTATTCTACAATGTACTTTGCAATTTACAGTAATTATTATACAAAACGAATTTGCTTTATTCTGTATGTGTTTATCTATAGAGGATATGTGACAAGTCATTATATTCTCAGAATAATTCAGCTGAACTTGATGAACAGTTCAATCAACCACTACATCAACCAATTATTCTGAGAATATGTAGGTCTGTTCATGAAGATACAGAATAAAGCGAAACAACTGAACTGTTCAATCTTAACTAATGAGCTGATGAAATGTTACAAATACTCTATAAACTGTAGGACTATCCAAATAAAGTGTTATCAAAGCAAATATAAATGCGTAATGTGTATAGTAAAGTGTATGAATCAGTTCCTTCTTTCCAGGCTTTGTAGAGTTTCTATTTTAACTGTAATGACAAATAGCAAAGATAATCAAAATGACAAAATATGCCTATCACCGCAGAAAACAAAAAAGTGTCAAATGTGATGTAAAGTAAAATAAGTAAAAAAAAAAAAAAAAGTTCTGAAGTAAAAAACAAAACAAAAGTTCTTCATCTTTAACATGTTATTTTGAAGAAATATTCCAAAAGGCTGCTAGAAGGAAATGTTATAAAAAGAAGGTAATGGAAACAAAATACTTTTCTTTCATACATTTCTCACTGAGGGTCAAGAGGTAGTTGGAGCCTTTTAAAAGCATTAACTGGGTGGATGTCAGGGACGGGCCGCTTGTCCCAAACTGGAAAATCATGCATTGCTGGGAAACAACTTTCATATTTATATTCACACATTGCACATTTGCACAGTCTTAAATTCACCAGAGCTGCGTGTTGTTGCACTGACAAAGAAAACTAATACACCTACAGTGAAGAGCACAAGCACATGAGGACATTAGAGAGGGCCAGGGCTACTGTAGGGTTGCAGCGGTACACCGCTTTTAAGGTATACAGTGATATGAAAGATGGTTATCATACTGTATACATTTGCTTATTTATGATGCAACTTGACTTGGAATCTCACCTTTATTTGAGTTATTTTCAAAGGGGAGACTTTTTTCCCAACATTCCATTAAAAATATGTTTCACGTTTATATTATTGTGATAAAAATTTTGTTCAACCAAAAATAACCCTTCAGTTTTCATTCCTTTAGGGTCATTCTGACTGATAATATTCGCAATTCTGTAATACCGTGATAAAGTGAAACCACAATAATTTCTGAGATGGTTATCGTACCCTGAAAATGTCATACCATTGCAACCCCAGCCAGGGCAGAGGTTCACCCTGAAGACCTTCCTGTGGTAAGACAACAGTACACTTCACATCCACAACATTACAATATCTCAAAATTTACTAAATCCAGGAAAGAAGCCACGGTTTAACCAGAGGACCAGATGTGCAGCACACTCCACTGTAACTTCTGCTAGCTTCTCATCCGCATGCTGATGAGAACACCTTGGTGCTGATCCAGGACAAATTGAGGACAATGGTAATCTTTTCTTTTTGCTTTTAAAGTCACAACACTTGACTAAATTGACTAAACATGACCTCCACGTTAGTTTCAGTCCCCGAGATGGAGAAACATGCCAGGCGATCAAGGTCACCCATCCCCTATGTTTATCAAAGCAGCTGGATGGTGCTGAATGTACCTGTCACCTTGACGCTAACGGAAGCTGCAGAGCAAGATCTGCATCTTGGAATCATCGGCAGCTCAAGGTTAGCTGTTAGAACTGTCAAATTTGTCCTTGTTTGTGTTTGTTTGTATGTGTGTGCATGTGTGTGTGAAAGAGAGAAAGCCAAAGAGAGTAGCAGTCTATCAAGGCTCCTGCCTGCCACTCAGATTCTTGCTAGAGAGTGTCCCTGCAGTTTAATTAAAGCTTGGATACCCGCATAAGAAGGTTTGCACACACATTTTTCTTTTGTGAGTATTTTGTATTGACTTTATAATTCTCTTATCCTTAAAGCTAATTGCCCAAATCTCACCCAAGTCTTAAACCTAAAACTCGTGAAAGTCTTAATGTTGAACTAAATAGTGAACTGAGGGACCAGGTGCCTGTGTGGGAAGCAAAGCTCCACAGTGTGACTAAGCAGGTTGTCCCATTGGATACAGGTGAACACTGTCCAGTCTAGTTTGTCGTGGGATTAGGTCCCATCAGGGTCCTGAAATGGGGCAGGAACCAGACTAGACTATCACTGAGCTCTTATCAAAACAAGTTTCTTTCTTTTTTTCATCTCACCTTTCTGGCAGAGAGGGGGAGCTGGAGGAGAAGGCTCTCTTTTTGTTTATTCTTGTCCTTCCACTGGTCAGCCCTGTTCCCATTTCACTCCCCTGAGGTTGGGTGGAGAAGCTCCTCACCTCTCTCCCCTCAACTGATTTGTTTAATATATTTTGCTATCCAATGTATGGTAACTGGCATATCAGGTTAATAACACATCATAAAAAATGTACCCTCAAATCAGATCAATGTGGCCACAGTCAGGGCTGTAGTCAAGACTAACTTAACTGAGTCCAAGTCAAGTCAAGACCAAGTCCAAAAGTAGGCTAGACCAACTCAAGACTGAGTCTGGAGCAAATTGAGGATGATAGGGACCATAATAGGGAACAGTGTCTTCCAAGTGCTAATGTAGTGATTGAGGAGTCACAGTGGACAGAAATAACCTATCTATAACCAAGACTGATGACAAATGAAATGCAATTATATAGCACATTTCCAGTCTTAGCGAGTTCAAGTGCCTTACAACACAGGCACCATTCATACACTGATGGCTGAGGCTACCTTACAAGGTGCATCCTTCAGGAAATTGTGTTAAACACTTCATTTCCTACATTCTGATGTATTTTTATGCACAAATGTATGGCAGGAATGTCTTTGTTCATGTAAGGGAAAACACAAAATTCAGTCATTCTGCATTGCTTTTAAATATTTACAGTACCCCCTGTAGATCAACTTTTAATTTTGTCCTTGCTGAGTCAACACATGTTGGCAAGATTTATTCTTCCATTCTCCTTTGTGATGCTGTTTGGGGAGGTAACCTCTTTAAATGTTTATGTGGCACCTATTCATGTCAGTGACACAATAATTTGCCCAAACGTTAATAGCTCACGTGTTTCAGCAAGATTTCTGTCCATGTTCAGAAGTTGCTGCACGTCTCAAGCATATTCCACATATCTGTGCTCTCTGCTGAGAATGAAGCTCTAATATTTTGACAAAAAAAGCTGAAATATTATGAGAATAGTCTTAATTTAATGAGAATAATGTCATAACATTTCAAGAAAAAATGTTATCTGCCCTACAGAGTGCCCCAGGAATGAGTCCTAAACACCTGAAATGAGTTAGCATTTTTGCAATCCTGGTTCCCTCGTTTTGAAGTCAATGGGTTTTTCAGTGTGTTTTAAGTTAGATGCCTTAAATAAGGTCTGTGGTTAACACAAGATTAAGAGACTTTTATGTTTTGTTCTATGACATTAAATATGTCACTAAATACCCCACTCATGAACTCTGAAGCTTCCATCTGATAAAGGCAGTTGCTAACAAATGGCTAAATGAGACTACAGAACATCATCGTGCTGCGCCAAACATGGCTTTACAGTCTTGTTATGAGGGTGACTTTAGGTCATGTGGCCGTAATGTAGTTAGTTTATGGCCTAACGTTTGCTCTTTACTTCTGGCAATGCCATTTAGGCTTCAGTAATAATGAAAGTGGTGTTCATTTGTGAAGATTATCTTGCTGAACAAAACTTGTTTGCCACAAATCTTATTTTCGCCAATAATCCAAAATCCAATGGAAAAATCGCAAAGGCTTTTTGAAGAGGGAACCTGTGCAATGCTAACTTCCACATTGGCCTAAAGAAAATGTCTTCCCCGGAGCGCTTTATAGTCTGCTGTGTACTGCGTTATTTAGACTTTCTGACAGACACAGAACCCCATTTAGGACTCTGGTCTCTGGATGAGACAACGTTTAGGGAAGCGGCTGTATGCTGCTCTTAATCAGAGATGGAAAACAGAAACTAGCTGAAAACACTTCTGATCAGACATTAAACTCACCATTGTGTTGTTCATTATCCACACAAATGTTAACTTCTCCACCTCCGATAAAGTGCAGTTCACAGCTGCTTCTCCAATCTATTCAGTGGTAAGCATCATGAAGTAGTGATGCACATCTTGACGGGGCTTTGCCGCTTCTTATAGGGCTGGGTATCGTTTAAAATTTTTGATACCAGTACCAATACCATTGATACTAATATCAGTAGAGCACTTCAGTTGATACCCATATTGTAAATGGAGTGGCATGTAGTACCGCCATATTTTCAAGTGTTTTGGTGGCATCTTGGCATGCTCAACTGCCAACTTCCCTTTGGGCGACGTCTTTGGTCATTGTGTGTGTGCCACAAGGGGTTCCTGTCCCACTGACCTCAATGGAAAAATAACTTGATATTAACATAACTGCTTCCGCTTTCTCACTTACGCTCTCCTTGTCTTAGTTTTTCCCTCCTTTCCTCTCTCTCCAGCTGTACCTGGTTTCCGCTGGTTCGATCCTACCTTTGTCTCTCTGTAACTAATATGACACATAAAAGGCCTTTGACAATAGAAATGGTGCTAACTCCGAATCAGGCTTCACCTGATACCGAGGCTTTACCCAGGAGCCTCAGGGGATGTATGCAGGGAGTGGGAGGAGGAAGGAGGAGGCAACCACATATTTATCTTTTTCATGTGGCTTTCTCTCTTTTTAAGAAGCTATCAGGCTCCCTCTTCAGTACTTGTGAGATTGTTATTCTCTTCAGGAGGATCTTTTGTCCGTCAGGGGGAAGACTTTAATACTTAGACCCCTGGGGTTAATAATAGGTTTGACCTCACAGATAAACCTATGTGTGTGTGTAAAAGTGTTTGTGTGTGCGGCCTCCTCTCCTCTTTAAGTTGATAGTCTGTGTAATAAGTTGTTTTATAGATAATACCAATTGTCTTTGACTGTAGCAGCTCTGCGATAAGCTGCCAAACACTCTGTGGCTGCTTGACTCTAATTGTTCTGCCTGACTCGTCTTGGTACACATTAATATTATCATTAAGGTTGGATATTGTTAAGTGGGCACCCCTGTAGGCGCAGGGTAAAACAGATAGCGCCTTCTGTTCGTCAAATAAGTGGCTACAATAATCCTCATGTTTCAGATAACAGTTAACAGATAGGTGCTGTGTTGGCATGATGAAAACAGTGGCCTGTCATATCAAGGGAAGTGAGGGAAAGTAAGAGAGAAAAACTAAAATCACCAAAGAAAGATTTTTCTTTGCTGTGAGAGAGAAAAGGGTAAAAGTACACTAACTGCATTCAACTCAACATTAAAAGGACTATCTATTTGCTTGGAATACACAGCACTACATTAACGCCAATGCATGGAGGAAAGGTCCCATTAGAACACCAACAATGAATTTCACGCTCCTACCAAAAAGCATGGTCTGTGCATCCTTATTAGAGTGTGGATACCTGGATACCTGACTCGAACCCGACAGATCATGCCAGGTTTGGACAAATACTTATGATGTTTGGGTTCAGGTTGGGTTTAGCCTGCTTGAGATTGTGCTTCTTTTTAGTGAAAAAACAGTTTCAGTTCAGCACTTTTCAGTGATGGGGTTTATTATGTGACAACGCATGAAAGCTTTTTTAACTTTTCTGTTCTTCAGCTTGCATTACCTGCCTCAAGCTCCAGTCGGACTAGGTGTAAAGGCCTGTCTCACTTACTCCCGTTGACTCAGGTTGGGTTCGGACAAAAGTATTAGGCCTAAGCCACAGTCTAATCCAAACCCTGATATAGGTTTTAGGTTGTGCCATAGACCCCCATTGTTTTCCAAAAACCATTAAACACGCATCAATGAGCGGCACTGTTGCACTGGGTGAAGTGTTCTTCATTACCAAAAATCCAAACACTGCAGTTTATTTTAAATCAAGGCTACATACTCCATCCTGCTGCTGTAAAACGTCACTACAGCACCAAAAGTGTGTTAATCCACAACTGAAAATAACTGCTTAGGTAATGCTTTCTAACGACTACAGTGCCAAGCTATTTTTAAAAATTATTTAGCCATAAAAACATATAAATCATGTATTCAAATACAAATATACACTTTTGAAAAGACTGATATCTTTAGTAGGAGCACGTGAGCTCTGGATTGAGAGCCACAGACAGGGAACAAAGGTTAAAGACTGACAAAGCAACACTGTTTATTCTGTTTTTTTCATGGGATAGCACAGAAACCTTCTTATTCTATAAAATACCACCTCTCATGTGCTGTTAAAAATAATTGAAACCTCTAATAAGAAATGTGTCATTATATTAATAACAAATCAGATGACTAGCTGTAATGTGAAAGGGTTGCTCATACGCACTGATGATCAACATCTACGTCTGCATGTCGACAGAGCTTTCAGCCATTATTTTCAGATCTGTACCTGGACTGTTTGGTCCCCTCTCGTGACTTGGGAAACTGAAGGCAACTGTTTGCAGAAATCAGTCTCAGATAAGCTGATTACACTACCTATGGGCCCAGCAGGAAATGGCATACAACCAAAGTAAACCAGAGTAGTTGGCAGAGAGATACCAGTGACCCACATAGTTTATTTCAAGAGTTAGTGGAGACCAAAACAGAAATTAGAGAAGATTGAAAATAGAATATATATTTGTAAGACGAACTGACACACAAATCCAATTTAGCCTGTTTTCCACTGTACAAAAAAAACAACAAATGACTCTGCAGTAATCACGGGTATTTACTGGCTCCAGCTCCAATCGGCAGTGATAAAAAAATGACACCTGGGTGGATGTGTTAATTTTAGCCCCTTTGTCGGTCCCATGCAATGACGGGCCGCCATAAATTACAGTCTGTCTCTGTACAAGTAATGCTAGAACATTAGTCTGAACGGAGTTTGAAAGAGATACAGAATAACTAATAAAACAGAAGTAACCACTGTAACATTTCCACTGGCCTCCATGCTGCTTACTGCCATTTATTTATTTGTTTTCCAGCCTGTCCGTGATGTTGAACATGCCACACCCAAAAAGAAAAAAAAAAACAAGCAATAAAAAAAGGCATGAGGGTCTCCTGCAGAGCCGTGTACACAGCTCTGGTCTGCTGGCAATAAGAAACAGGTGTTTAAAATAACCCTGTAACTCTGTAATAACTCTGTGTCTGCTGGAGGTGTATTGACATTTGTTTAAGAAAAATAACTCAAAATTAAAATGATGATGATCGTACTATATCCCGTAACATTAGAATAGATATCTGGTAGCAAAAAAGAAAACCACCTACAGTACAAGTTCCGAGATTGTATCCTCATTCTTCAACCTCACATCCTGTTCCTACATGTATGTATCGGTACATACTGTACTCTGTTAGTACAACTATCACCCTATATAATCCAATGTGTTACCTTGAAAAAGTTATTGCAATTTCCTGCTGTGAAAGCACAATTGAAAGAAAACCGGCAGGTGGTGAGGACATTTCAGAACATGCTTCTGGAAACACAAAAAAAGGTAGGGGGAACAGCAAGATGAAAAAGCCGATGTAAAAGCAAGATATTTATTATAATTAGAAATCCATTTTAATAATTCCAGTCCAACCCAGTATGTTGTTAAATTGGTTGTGTTTGTATTTTCAGAGAAGTGAGGTAAATAAAAGCAGCATAAGATCCCAAACTGCCCTTATGGCTGTGTTGAAAGTCAACCCTGCTTTTGAGGTGGAAGGATCACAACTCAGTCATGCTTCTAGAAATATTTGGGCATTCATTTTCCTAGCGCTTATACACAGACACACACAGACATGTCTGACAAGTAACCAAATAAAGTTTGTTGGTGTTTGCTATGACTTTAACTTTCAGGGAAACGTTAATTAGGTGCCAAGAAATAAGTCATGGTGTTTTAAGTGTGTGTGTGCTTGCTTGTGTGTTAAGTTGACACTGAGGTGGAGCGCTGAATCCTGTCCAACAGTGATAAGGCTTTTGATGACAGGGCTGCATTAACCTACCTGACACACACACACAAACACACACATGCAGCATGGTTAGGGAGGGACAGGGGTGTGTGAGAACACGCTTTAAGAAGCCTTGGCTCTCTGTGTGTGACACTAAATCCCATTCATGGCAACAAACACACTGACAGAGCGGCAGGAGTGAGATGGAGGCGCAGAGAGGAGGTTTATTACACACCAACATGACATACAGGAGGAGGAGGAGGAGGGAGGAGACTGTGAATCCACCAAGACAAACACTTTGCTGTCATCTTCGTAGCAAGGAGAGGAAGAGAGGAGGGAAAATGCTCGTAGGAAACGATGCTATGATACCCACTGGAATGTGTCCAAATGTAATCTGAATACTCCTCCAAATGGGTCAAAACACAGTATGACCTGCTCATCTAGGACTGTATTGAAGGAAAAAATAAAATATTACAGAATGTTGTATTTGGTATAAAGACAAATTATTAACCCTCTAGGTTTCAGCTGTTGCAGAGCAAATGCACTAAAGTGGAGTTTGTGTGTGTGTGTGTGTGTGTGTGTGTGTGTGTGCAACACAAAATGAAGAGAAGCACATAATCCTACAAGACAGCAACTTCAAAGTCTCTCAGAAGAATGAGTGTCTCCAACTTTAAGTTATGTTGCAGTCACACACTGTATAAAATATTGGATGTAACCACTGTGACGTCACCCACTGGTTTACAGACTCCTATTTTGAGTGTGTGGCATTTCGGCCCTCACCATCTCGGATTTTTGGAGCCAGAGATGCCATATCTGAAAGCGAGGGTGGAGATAACCCTAATGCTAGCTTCATAAACACGGTGCGTTTACAGCGAAGGTCAACTGTGATAATGCTAATGCTAATTTTTGCCAATGAAAAACAAGCTTAAAACCATTAAAACAAAATGTACTTAGAGGAGAAACTGAACGTCTGATTCCTTAGAGGGTCTTTTAGGATAACCAAAGGCTGAACAAGACTTTTTCAGGCGACCAAAGCGTTGCAATTAACTTTCATGAAGGGAAAATACACTGAAATAGTGACAGCTATGTCTATACTCTTGAATCTTTGGTTACAGCGTTCTTAGAGGCTTGTGTAGTGTGTCACAGGAGAAGATAAACCAGGCCACGTCTGGGACGCCTCACGATATCCCAACAGAATGTCTAGCATGTTTGGTTTTCTTTTTGTTGTTCATGACCTCTCCCGTCACAGCCGTGACTTTGACCAATAGAAACACAGAGTGATCTGCTGTTGTAAACGACTGTGTGACAACAACAGCCCAGGGTTTTTGATATTTCCTCTAGGGATGTTACCACACGGAGTAAAAAAGGAAATGCTGACATGAAACAGCAGAGGCACTTTAGCATCCCGGTGAGTACTGCCATTAGCATCAGGCTAGCAAACAATGCTATTTCTTCGTAATGGAGACAGACATAAAGTGATGAAATTAGTAAATAGTGGTGGGGCTTTTAGTTACCACAAGTGCCGAGGTTACCAGCTTCATTTGAAACTTTTGAAGCCGTTATTTATCATTCCCTCTGTATTTTTATATTTTTACTTTTAATCCGCTCACGTTTGCCTTGATAAAGTTAATGCATCGCGCCATCATTTCAAACTCAACACTTCCTATATCTGTTTCAAATTAAAAGCCCCTTATAACTCCTTTATTGTGAAACATTTGCAGGAACTTGTCGTGGTGGATTCAGTTACTTGCACAGTTTGCATATGGTACTTCAAATGTAGCTCCTGCCATCTGGTGGCAATTTTTATGTTACTACAACATTTCAGCTGGCACAGGAACAGCCACAGTTACTGAAATAATAGTAAAAGAAATAAAAATTGGACAAGAATAATCAGATGACATCACCACGTCGTGAAAGACATCTAGGGATGTCTGTTGGCCAAGTCACAGCATGATTTTATGACTCCAAAATTGCCTAATGTGACATTGTGACTGTCGTAACGGACAGAAATGTCGTGTAGTGTTAACCTGACATAAGACAATATCTTGCTCAGCCCTTGTCTAGAGGTCACCAAAAGCATACTGTAACACGAAGGAAGACTGGTTTGCAAACTGCTGATGATACACAATGTTATCATCAGTATAGAAATGGACATTACAGTGCAGAGTTGGAATATTCATATCATTTATGTGCAGAGTAAATATCAGGGTGCCTAATGCTGGTCCTGAAGGGAGACCTTTCTCAACAATTTGGGGACTTCACTTAAACCAGCTTTGAGAAGAACTGAAGCCTTGAATGCATCTGCAAAGTATGCAGCACAGTTTTATCAAGTTAACAATGCTGGGCACAATGGCAGTGCAGCAGTAATCTTAATGGTCAGGTCTAAATCCTGACTGCTCTGGTTGGAGGACTTTATTTTCTTCAAGAGAGGACTTACATAAATGTGGGAATTCAGAGATGGACAAAATTAACTTTTTCAACACCTCTGCATTATAGTACATTCCTTTACCTGAAGATTAAAGATGGGATTGATATTAAACACAACATCTCTTATATTATAACGGACATTTTTAAACACAATTCCAAATTGCGATGTAATCAGTACAGCAAATTATGAATTAAAAGTTTTTTAATTACCATAAGTTAGAAAACGCTGACCAAATGGTCGCATTGTAAAAGCTGCCTGGAAGAAAAAAAAAGAAAGAGCGGGAAACAGAGAGATGAGTGATAAAAAGAGGAAGAAGGGTGGAGTAAAAAGAGATTATGAGATACGCCCAATTCCAACCTCAACTATCATTCTCCATATGGTGCAGTAATGACAACCCTCCATCCACTCACCAACATGCCTCAGGGTGTCTGTCCCCTTGTGTGTGTGGACGACCTGTTTTGTGTCTAATTTACCTCCTCACAGCTTGTGAGTGTGACATAGCTTAAGGCCAAAAAGAACTGAAGCACTTTTTCTTTGTCAGTCCTTTTTAGTTTTAGTAAAAGTACCCACAAACTGTAAATTAAACTGTCTAAAAAAGCATATACTTCAAGACACTGTAGTTAGAAGAGACACAATAAGAAAATGTGAAAACAACCTGCCATTAGCAAACTATTTCAAATTGTATTAGCATACTCAATGCAAATGCATGAACACATACGCATAGTTTTTAATAGCCAAAAACTAGAATCCTCTATAAAAATGGTGTTTGTTGGGATTATTATTGTAATAAAAAATGTGACATTATTCTGATTTGCAGTGAAATAATGTTTTTTTTTTTCCCTCCCACTATATTAAATAAACTCAGACTTTCCTGTTGTTGCAAACTGCAATATTGGTTAAATCCTTTTTAAAAATAAAGAGGAGAAAATAAAGGTGGTGCTGATTTTTTGAATGTACAAAGTGTTATTTCATTTTCTGTAGTTGATATCTAAGAGGCAATAATACAGTGTTGTTGCCTGTTATTGTAGGTCCTCTCATACTTTATGCAGAAGAGGATACATGTAACGCATCGATGTCTTTATCTATCTGTGTGATCAGAGACAGGCAGGCAGATAGACAGACAGACAGACAGACAGCTGTGAGAGGCGACAGTTGTCAGGCCCCCATTAGAGAAACCACCTTTTGCATAATTCAGCTTTAACGGTCTGTCCTGTCAACATAAACATCAACATCCAGGTATCACGTCATAACTGTCTGTAATATTATCACCTGGTCAGTCTCTGATCATGTATTACACAACCACCTGCTGTGAACACACATATGTTTAAATCATCTGTTTATCAAACAGGTAGGTTTATGATGCTTCTGAGTGTCTGATCTGATTCTGAAGTAAAATGCAACAGGCTTTTGGCTGACAGACCTGTTGATCAACCTAGTTGTGTAGGAAATACACAAAGCAACTTGACTGATTTACCCAACAGTTACTACAGTAAACACCTGTGAATCTTCCACTAAGGCTTAAGTTTAAAGAATGTTCTAAGACAAAATGTGACCTTTTATAACAGCAGCGTGTCATCATAATATACACTGTCTTCTTATTTAATGTCTAAATTCAGTTAGACACAACTAGGGTGTGGCGGTATTTCTTTGTGGTGTAGAGGTTGTGTTTCATTGAAAATAAACACTTCTATTTAAACATCTTTTAAGCTTTCCAATCACACACTGGTGGATGTCGATGCCATGGCTTTTCTATCAAACAGTTGAAAAACTTTCAAAAAGTGTTGTACAGAACAATAATCCACTAACCAAGAAATAACATTATAGAAACCATTTAAAAACACATCTTTAAAAAACTTAAACATTTCAAAGTAATGGCTTTGTAACCAATAGGTGATGTTATGGGACAGCTTTAAATACAAACCATCTGAGCTGTAGATTGTTAGGGTCTACCCATACATGCATCTAATGCAGAAACAAAACAAGCAGGATACAATCTCGATAAAAATTAGAACAAACTACAAATGAAAGTGCATGAAATCATACCTGTAAGCATGAAATGACAGGAACTTGCGGCCTTAGTTGGCAAAATCTGTCACTGTTGTTGGGAAAATTCATACCTGCTGAGAAACTGCATGCATGTCTTCACTCCTATCTATGTTAGAGTGAGATACATAAAGTGTGATATCAAAGTAATATATATACATATATATATATATATATATATACATATATATATATATGTGTGTGTGTGTGTGTGTGTGTGTGTATATATATATATATATATATATATATATAGATATAGATATATAGATATATATATATCTACATATCTACATATATATATACATCCGACAGGCCAATCCCACAAAATCATGGTGTTACCTTTCAGGTATAATATGTAAAAGGGTCAGACAAACCCTCTGAAAATAATCCTGTGATGCCAGAATCTGTCACTGCAGAGAAGAGCTCACAAACAACAATAAGCCGAACAAAGAGGGACAGATTCTTCTTCCCTAAAATCAGAGGGATATTACAACGAGCAACAGGAGGGATAAATGGTAGAGTGGACATGAAGATATGATTTTTCCTTCAGATACAGAGATGAAAAAAACTTCTGAGAAGTTTCTAAATATGTATTAGTTTGTCAATCATGTTTGTATAAAAAAACGTTTTTACCTTTTTTCCCCCCACAGTTTAATAAACAAAATTTTACAGGTTTATTTAGTCTAGTTTAGTCTATGTGGTCTTATGAGGACATCAAGGCAAACACTGATATTTGACATGTTATAGATTGAATAATAATACAAGAGAAAATGTTTCCATAATTATAATAGGTATGCTGCATTTTTGACTTGCGTCAAAATTATAGGATGTTTCATGTCAACGTAGTGAGAGCTAAAGGCCAGAGAGCAGGGACAGGGGTAGAAAATGGGAGCAGAGGAGCAGAGGAGGAAAAGGGAGTCGTGAAATGAGAGAAAAGTGTGATCGAGAAAGAGAAAGAAAGGTAAAGAGAGTAGAGCTGCAGACCATCCTTCATGTACCAGACAGAGCCGTGCGACCACTAGAGACCTCCCCTGAGATGTAGTACTGCATGTGCACACGCACACACAACACACACACACACACACACACACACACACACACACACACACACACAAGGAGGGTACCATGGGCCTATAGGCTGAGGGCTGACTGTCTACCTGCCTGGCACACAGATACCTGAAACTGCTTCAAAGCTGAGGTGAACCTCCACCCTCTGGCTTACACACACACACACACACACACACACACACACACACGCGCCTTAGGCAAGTGACGCTGTTCCCTCTGTGACAAAGTGAGACTGTCAGTCAAGTGTTAGAAAAAAAGACAGGTTGGCTCATATAAGAAACCTGTGTGAAAGCTTTTACATACTACATTCTGTCACTAAACTTTATGCCTCGCATTGATATGAATAAACACACAACTATTTCTAATTTCTTATAATATGAGAATGAATTTTTGCAGAGTGACTCTGATCCTGATCATCATTTACACTGATGTCATACCTGTTCATTTGCACCTAGCTATGTATTGCATCTCAATTTGTTACTGGCGAAGTAAAATGTATATCTGGAAAGAGTGCAGCCCGGATGCATTTACCAGTGATGCATTCAAGGGGAGGGGGGTGGCAGCTACGGTGATACATTTGCTGACCCCATCACTGGCCCCACTGGCAAAAACAAATGGAGGTCTTTAAGAGGCTGTGGCCTGCTCCTTTTTAAAGGTAGCAGGGCACAGGTGGTATTGTGTGAAACTAGACAATCTAAGGCATCAATTGGTACTGACCATGTAGGGAAAAGGGGCAAAATTCTGGCAAGTGAACCACTGGCATGACCATTTTCAAAGGGGTCCCTTGAACTCGATTGATTCTATGGGTACCCACAAGTCTCCCCTTAACTTGAAAGGGCTTGTTCTTCGTAAATGTTTTGTTCCTGCCAATCAATGTACTCCTTTAAATTAAAGCTGTGTATTTTTTTAAGAAAAAGGACAACAGACCTATTTGAAGAACAATGAATGGTCTAACATGGACAAATACATAAGACATTAAAACAGGATTGTTGTGGAACTCAAAACGTTAACTGTACTGGTATTGGTCTATGCATGTTAGATAAAATGAATGAATCTGCTTTTACGTCTGGAACCTCCCGTCTACAACGGGCTTGATGACGTGCCCTCGCTGAGGACATGGCTCAGATTCCAGAGTTGCTTCTTATCCTGAAGCCTCCTTTAAGGAATCTGACCTCTTTTGATTCGGCGGTGGGAACCTCTTGCGACCACATGCCTTTGCTGACATCGACCCCAACAGGATTTGAACGCTAGACAGTTCCGCATGGAAGACGAGTGCCCTAACCAGATTATTACCAATATTTCTATAGAATTAGGCACCAAAGTACATAAGTGTGTGATTCCTTAACTCTCCATATTGATGTAATTTTCAACTAGAATACAGCCTACTTCAACAGCATGATCCAATTCCTAAAATTTTTGGTTTGAATGTGTTACCCCAAAACCTTCAATTACCCTATCTGGTCACCCCAAGAGAAATTATGGCGGAGATCGCTGGCATTTCCACCTTTTTCGTATCTGATGTAAATGCTTCTCAAAGTGCCTCCCCATGCGGAGCAGATGACACATTCATAGTCAGACAAGAACAACGCATCTAAAGAACGACAACAAGTGTCATAAAGAGTCAAAGAAGTTGCACCTACATTTTTTACATAAGTGCAGTGTAAATGGGGCAGTAATGCAGAGAAACTAATGCTTTAACAGCAATCATTAAAGCAACACAATGGATAGGTTGGATGACACCTCCGTCATTGCTTGAGAGCGTCTGTTTCACTTGCACTGGCACTAGGCAGTTTCGGAGTTCGGGTAAGAACCAGACACAAAAAGGACTACAAAATTTGTCTGCTTTACGGCATATGTCATATCCCCCTCCTCGTAGGCGAACCGAGTTGAACGAAGTTATGTTATGTGTTATGTGGTTGTCATGGCTGAAGTGACAAGGAAAAGGAAGAAGGTGAAGGTGGAGGAGACAAAGAAAAGAAAACGGGAGAGCGATAAAACAAGAACTAATATTAGAATAGAACAAGTATTGGATTGGAGGGATGCCCGACCGATGGTGACCTGGCGCTGTTACTGCTGTTACCCTCTCCTTAGGAGGCTCACTGTCTGCAGGTCGGCTGCCTCAGGTACATGTTCAGATAAAGTGTTAGCCTACATACAGACAGCTTTCATTTTAGTTTGTCTTTAACACTTGTTAGCACCGTGAGCGCAATGTACTTGTGTCGACCGCGATCGTAAATCATAATAGCAGTGAATGAGAGACTGTGGACCGAGCAGATTGAAATATGGCTTTCTACATGCTGATCACACATAATGATAAAGTATTGGCCTGGCTGGCAGAGGTTTTATCGCACTTACTTACAGTAACAAGTGTAATTGTCGTCAACTAGAGTAATCTTGAAGTTATATTCCCTTCATCTGCACCGCGGCCTCTCAGCTGTTGTCTGACTTCACTCTGTTGAGTTTGTGTATGTGTGTGTGTTAGTGTTGTCACGGTACCAAAATTGGGACCCACGGTACGATACCAGTGAAAGTATCACGGTTCTGAGTAGTATCATGATACCACAGCAAAAATGAGGCAGATGTGCCTTTTGTCATTTATAAAAAGATAAATCACTTTTCTATAATACATCAATGATATTTCAATGGAATAAATTACTTATTGACTTATTCATACTTCAAAAACAGCATCAATAAGTGATGAACATAGGGGGGATCATAATAAAATAAATAAATTAAATAAACATCAACCAGCCACCCTCCTCCCCTGACAAGTAAAGAACAGTCCCTAAAGTGCGGTGAGGTTTGTGGACCATTACCTGCCACAAAGAGAGAAACGTGAATGGCTCGTTTCTCCTCTGACACGCCACATACCTGTGTGCCGCCACGGCTCAGTTGTCCAGGTACCTATGGGCAGTCATGACACCAATGAAAGATGAAATTATTGGACCTGGAGTCTGATTTCTCCATCGCCGGTAAGCTGTTCTCTTGCGCCGCAGAGCACTATGGCCGCCATATTCCTGTCTGTGACCCCCGTTCAACCCACAACCGGCAAGATTCGCCTTTCGTTTCTGCTGCTGGTTTAAAGCTGTACTCGCACAGCATGCTCCAGAATGATTTCTTTTGCTCGCACAAAACTATTTTTAGTCGCAAATGCAAGTAAAATGCTCGCACTGTAGAGCTCTATGGAAAAGAAATCATTGCCTACAAGTAAAAATAAATAAATAGTAACTTTCACTGCTTAAAATAATGAAGATAATAGCTCAGCTTATACCTGAAATGTCACTGGAAAACAAACCACTGCAACAGCATATTGAGTCCCAGGTGGCCGTTATTGGCCAGCGCGCCCCGTTATTGGATGGCGCATGGACACTCACCCTCTTGCGATTGGACTTTGAACTTATCCCACAGTACTGGTACCTGAGATACCGTAGTACTACGGTACTCCAACTTCATGGTATCATATGTACCATGGAGTTTTAGTAACGCGGTTTAACGTTGGTACCAGTATACCGTGCAACACTAGTGTGTGTGTGTGTGTGTGTGTGTGTGTGTGCGCACTTGCTGTGAGGAGGAGGTCAGCCCTGACATGCAGAGAGCAACTCATTTCTGAGTTTCAAAAATGAATAAGTAAATAAAGCAATCGGCCTAATCATGTATGTACAAAATGCTATAAGGCTACTTTACCTGTTCTGAAGACATGATGATTGCGCATTACACGGCCAGCTTCAGGAAGTTCACTGGTATCATTGGTTTGTCAACAAATACACGTGCAGAAAGATTTTTGCCACAGTTGTAACAGACAATACCGTTTTTCGCCTGTAGGGGGACCATGTGAGGTAAAAAGCACAATCCTACATTGTGATGCTTTAATGTGTGATATTTTAAAATGAGTATTTTTGTCTTTCAAATTGCTATATCATCATTATTAAAGCATTACTTGGTACATTTGCTGTTCTGAACTCTCAGTGTGTGGTGTGGGAGCTGCTTCCTTCATATTTCCACTTATCAACTATAAGTAAACAGTGAAAGAAGAGAACCACCTACAGAAACTTCATTAAAAGAACATCTAAGATAAAAGGCGACAGCACCGAACATCTTTGATTGACATGAGATCTTTCGGAAGTGCAGTAGCACAAAAACATAATCACATCAACTTTGTGCCAACAACAACATAGTCCTAGATTAACATTTTAATTTATCACTCTACTTCTTTGTTCGATGATGTGTCAATTACAGGAAATATTTCTCTCCTTCTGAGTTGTTCTTCCTCTCGGTCTCTTCATGCCAATTCTTTGATGTTAATTTGACAAGTAGGATTACACCCAAATGCTCTTCCCACCGCTCATCTTAATGAAGCAGCCTTCTTAAGGCGGAAACTGAATCTATATTTGGTGTCTAAAAGGGTTGTGTGGTATGTTACTGCCACTTATTATATAGGACGAGAGACTGTCAGGAAGGCAGAGAGACAGAGAGGGATGATGAGTGGTAACAGTGTCCTGTAATAATAGTTAGTTGTAATTGAGTTAATCCAACCGGAGCTGTCGCGGCTGTTATGATTTAGCCCGGATTAAAAGACATGCCAAGGCTAATTGATCTCTGGTATCCATAGAAACATAGTCCTATAGGGAACTGAGAGAGAATACAGCTGCCATCACGTGGCCAGACATATATGTTACATGGCCAAAAGTATGTGGACGCCAGACAAAAGCTAAGCAGACATCTTAATATTACTGGACTGCACAATATATCTTTCTTTTATTGTCATACAATGTCAAACTGCATAAAAAACACAGCACAAAAGACTGTAAAAGACTGCAGTTTGAACAGAGTAACAATGTATTAATTTACATTCTGTCTGTAGGAGGTATTTTGTCTGATATGTGCAATGCAGTTAACTCACTGGCCAATCAGACAGAGCGCTCTCTGTTGGGCAGGGTCCAACAATAAGGACTGGCCAGACACCAGTAAAAAGTTACACTGGGCAAGTAAATACAATCAGTTTGTAGCCCAATTGGGCCAATGTCTGAATAAGTGAGCAAGCGAGTAATGTTACTTCCTCTGCTCTATTCTCCGAGCCTTCACTTTGCTCTCCTTTCTTAGAGTGTGCCACACTAAGACAGTCACAGGCAGGCTTGTTTACTTCATAGATGAAATGCAATCAATCCTAAAACAACATATGAGTTGAAATGCAAAGGAACATTAATTGTGCCTTGAAGAAAAACATATGACTCGATTGAGAATGATGACTAGTGTTTAAGAGTAACGTAGCGTCTTTGGGGAATAGACTGTTTCAGTAGAATTGCGCTGCAACAGCTCAGGTCCATGTTTACTTCCTGTCAACTGCTGCCATTCACATCCATTGCAAAATATCCAACAGGAAATACAAATACTCAAACAGGTTTTGGTGATTGTAGCAGAGAATTGAATAACAGTGACGTTGTAGTATATGAACAGTATATGAACAGTGCCAGTTTTTAGTGTGTCTGTGAATAAATATTGCAGCTCCTTAAGACCCAAGTAATATAAACATAAATGTACAGCATACGTACAAACACAGGTACTGAGCAAGTCTGAGTCGAGAACAGTGTACTCCTTATTTGTTAATAATATCTGTTTAAAAGCAATATAGTTATTGCCATTTTCAAAAACGTTATCATACATTTTCCTTGTATCATGCAGTCTTACATTACACCCATATGTGCTTGTTGAACATTTAATTCCAAAACCGTGGGGCGATAATATGCTTCTATACCAACTTACACTCTTCTGAGAAGGATTTACACAAAACTTTTACAACCTAGTTCCAGAGATTTGCAGAAGGTGTTGCATGGGGTTGGATCAGTCAAGTTCTCCCACAATTACAAAAAAAATTACAAAAAAAGCCCTTCAAAGTACAAATGACAAATACTGTAATTGTCCCACTACAAATTACTTTAGCAAAAATTAAACTGTTTTCTGATCTGACACTGCTACAGTTTAAAGGATAACTTTGGCAATTTTCAACCTGGATCCTGTTTCCCCGTGTAAATCAGTCAAAGACACTTATGTGGACAACAATTTTTGAAATTGGTCAGAATGAGCAGCTATGGAGGCACATGAGACAAGTAAATGTGTGGTGTTACAGTAGCAAAGGGGATCATGTAATAACAAAAAGCATCAACAAGTAAAATAAAAACCAGAGAAATCAGAGAAAGACTTATGCTTAACAAGACAATAACAAACAGATCTGATCATGTGAAAGGTGAAGAGACACTTCAGACATTCATGATAACAATCTGAGCCCAAAATGTGTCAAAAATAACCACTTTTAACAGACATACAGTAACAATGTTTTACTTGCCCTGTGTGCTTCCATTGCAGCCTGTTGCCCACTCACTCAATACTAGACCAATGTTTACATCAGTTTCTTTGACCAATTTACACAGGGAAATAAGGTCCAGGTTAAAACATGCCAAAGTTATCCTTCAAGTTTGGTTAGGTTTAAGCACAAATACGTCTTTATTAGGATTCAGGAAAGATCATGGTTTGGTTCAAAATAAATATTTTGTTAATGTTTGGGAACGACTGTAATTATGGCTGAAAGAAAGAAACGCTGACTGTTGCTACGAATCTGGTTGCAATCAGCGATCTCCAATGTCAAAGTCAGACATTTTGTTGGCCCATCTAAGCTCCCCAGCCTCCTTCCTGTGCAGTCTCTGTGCCTCTGAAATAAGGTCACACTATTTCCTCCTTTGCTCCTGAATGACAAGAGAGATACTTCAGGTAACTGCTAGAGTTCTGTCACTTGAATGTAAACAACTGTATTTTTGTTGGGGGCTGTTTTTTCTAAGGTTCGAATCAAGTGAAATCTCAGTGCAGCAGCATACAATAGTATGTTTCTAACTGTGGCAAAAGTTTGGGGAATGCTGTCTTTGTTTCAGCATGATAGTGGCCTAGCTGTTTAAGTATTGCCCAGAAGTATTAAGTTCCGGGCCACAGTCCATCTAAAAAGTGTGTTAAGCATGAAATAGTTAACTCTACCCACGGATCTCTCTCTCTCTGACTCGCTCTACCTGCTGTGATCTGTGTCTCTCTGCCTCAGGGGAAACACAATCATCAGTCAGTGGATCCACCCATCCTTCCCTCCATCGCGCCTAGGGGCCCCCTGGGCCATTCCTAACCCCAAAACACTGCACCCTCCCCGGGATGAAACCTGGCCGCGCGCCCCCTCTCCCCTCCCTGGAGCCTCCGTGGAGCCGCTGGCTTCGACTCGTCTTACAGGGCGTCGATTCAGCCTGAAATCAAACCCTGGTGAGAGAACACCAGCCCGGACGGACAGACAGATAGATGGATCGACAGACAGTGAGGTGGATACGTGGGGAAGCAGATGAACAGACGCATCCAGGCCAGGTTGAGGGAACAAGAAGACGTCCACTGGGACATGCAGAGTTGAATAGAGGCTGGAAGTGTGTCATTTTCCTGCGGGAGGCGGGGAACGTTATTTCGCAACCCTCCCAAACTTGATCAAGCCTGATGCTTCTACTGTATCTAGCTGTTGACCAAAACCCCTGAAATCTGTTGTGAAACAGAGCTGTGGGAAGGGAGAGAGTGGAACAGGACACTCCTCTATTTACCAGCTGTTGTTTCAGCGAACACACACACACACACACACACACACACACACACACACACACACGCAATTCCATGGAAAAGCCAACCTACTGTAAACTTCTCCAGAACAGCACATATGGGAGATAGGGAAGGCGCGCACATACACACATACAACTAACATGTGAGCCCACGCTGCATTACAATAAGCAGGTAGATGCTAATTAACTATTCTCTTATAATCAGCTGATATATTTACAGTAGATGTGCTCAAGAGAGGTGAATGCAGTCAGTGTTGTAAATGAACTGTAATATCATCTCATGTCCAAGATTGCAGAGGGACACTGATGCAAAAATTTAATCCCTATGTTCCTCCATGGAGATCATGTCAAACAGCAATCTGATTTTGAAAATAACTACTAGTATATTTATTTACTTGTTTATTTGTCAAACTGTCCCCATTAGTTGCTACCAGGCTAACAACTATTCTTCCTAGGGTCCAAACATAACAACACAATACAACACAATGCAGAATCCAGGCGCTGTCATGACAATGACATATTCACACATTCTTATGTCAACTGTCAATACCTGCAAGTAACATACAATGCAAAATCACTTTATAACCCACTTTTTCTCTCAGTTACCAAGTTTCAGCTGGAACCAATTGGTGAAAATAACAGTCAACACCTGACTCATGGTTGTAAATCTATTTCAAACCCCAGAATTTGTCTTTCTCTGTTCTCCATGTAAATGCAGCTTTCTCTTTCTTCGACTGCTCTGTGCTACTGTATCCCTTTCTTCTCTTCCCTTTCCACTCCTCTCCTCTCTCCATTTCAAGCATCCATCCAGAAGTTAACATGGAGGGAAATAAACTTTGAAGCTCAGCGACCTCCAGGCACGAAGGAAAATGAGAGAGAGGGGGAAAGACAGCAAGAAATGCAGGTAGATGAAGAGGGAGTGAGGAAGAGACTTGTTACTGGACTGTTTCCGTGCAACTATCAAGTGAATTTTACGCAAACTTTTGAAAAGTCCCAGAAAGTAAAATGTGAATTAGGCACGCTTCCATCAGCTGAAGTTGAAGTTCATGAGAATAACTGGGTTAGATATACAAAAAAGAAACAGATTTAGAGAGGATGACATTTATTTCCCCTTTTACTAAATCAAGCTCTAAACAACTTGTCTGTCTCTCTATCTGTCTACGTAGCTGAAATCTTCCAGCTCTAGCTGCAGTATTGGGTTTCCTGACATTAGCGGCCCCCGTGGCGGCTACGAGGCTGCTGCTCTTTGAAGCTTCGGTGGTGCTGCTCCGGCTCATTTGGTAACAGGTTGGGAATGGGCCGCTGGCGAAAAATGAGACCCTGGTCGCCTTGGAAACAGGTCCCCCACCCACCTTCACAACGTGGTTTGGAGGGAACGCACAGTGACATTTAGTCGGTTTCTCATCAGGGAGCCAGCGACACACGGAGGGTTAACAGGTAAACAAGATTAAACAGAGAAACTCCACTGACACTGTCTCAGAGCTCTAATGATAAACATATAAGTGTGCACTCATGAATGACTTGTGTGAGCATTTGGTTGTAAATGCAACAAAAATGTTTTACTCTCCTATTTCAGACTTAAACTCCAGCAAACTGATATATTTAATTAATCTAGAGTATAACTTAAGATTTCATCACACTGAGCAAAGTGGAAAAACAGCTCTTGGCTTTAAGTAGAAAGGTCGTCAAGGTATTCTGTTACTATCCTCACAAGGAAACCAGCCCAGACTCAGGCCCCGGGCCCATTTTGGGTCCTGACCTGTAGTTTTAGAAACCTTGTTTTGGACAATTGGTTTCGGTGTAATGAGTTTGTCTTCACGGTGATACCCGGTCATTACTGGGAGTAAAAGGAGCTAAATGTTACACAGTGTTTTACACAACAGGCTTCTGCGAACTGACTGGCCAGCAGCAGGTTTCAGTTTACTGCAGCTGTGAGCCTTAAGGCACAACAGCATCCTGGGAAGTGTAGTAAACATGATTTCTGTTAACCATTAATTGCAGTTACAGACAACCATCTTATCAGCCTAATTCATGAATAAAAACAGTTGAATTACCTGTTTAACTCAAAATAAAAACCAGTCATCATTTCAAGGCTTTATTATTTTAATTTTTATAACAAATGTATCGGTTTTGATGTGTGAATATCAGATAAAAACTTATCAGTATAAAAATGCAAAACATTAGAAAATAATGCAGACATTGTCCACTGTGTTTTTACATTACTTTCAAAATAAATGTACTTACATTTTCTTTGCATTTTTCTCTCCACGAAAAACCTGATCTCACAGAAATACATTTAATGACCACGGACCCTTAACACCTCAATTTTTGGTGTTGTCACATAATGTGCTGACGATTTTAAACACATGGTTAACGTTGTGAAACGAGTTATCTAGCTATCAAAACTACTTTGTTAGGTGTAGGGGGAAAAACCTTGGTTTGATTAAAAAAAAAAAAAAAAAAAGACTGTCGTTTCGCACTTGTTATGTACAGGATGTAAGTAGGCCTACATGTCATGTTACTTGACCCAGCTATCTAAAGTTAAACGTCACGTGATTCTTGGTTTCACAGTGGATACAAACAGCGATCTCCTGGATGAAAGTCACGTGTTTGTCTGACCTGTTCACTGCCCACTTGCCCTGTATACTATGTTTGGGGTTGTAACATTAAAACCACTGCCCATTTGTGACATTGTTGAACCTTGGAACTTGGAATTCATGTGTCCATCACAACAAAGGATCCTAAATGACTTTTTATTGGCATTGCTTCCATGTTGGTGGCAAGTAATTTTAACATATTATGTGCCACCAGGCCCACCGCCAGGGCGAACCAGTCTCACTCATAAGTCTTCGTATATCTGGCACTTGGGCAGTAACTTCTGGTGTCAGACATTGACAAAAAAGCCATCCGTTAAAGTCAGCATCATACGTGGCCAGTCGCTGTTATTGTTTAATGGTGGCCAGTGGCATCTAGGGAAATGCAGCGGGACAAGAACAAAAGTTAAGGCAGCGAAAGTCCGGGTAGGCTGGCCGGGAGGGTCAAACAAACACCTACTTTCATCAAGGAGGGTGGTGTTTGCGTCCTGTAGGATTATAAAGCCAAACTTTCTTTGTTTTTTCTAAACCCAACACGTGCTTTTGTGGCCTTCACCCAACTATGTGCATTAGTTGTTGAAGGAAAAAGGGTACCTTGCATGTTGTATCTGGATGTGGAAAGTCCATGTCCAAACATCAAAAGATGACGAGGTCAGAGTGAGAATTTGTTGGTCTGGGGGGGGGGGGGGTCAAAGGGTAAGATTTTGACCCTCTGTCCATAATTTCTAATAGTTAGTCTGCGTGCCACCAACACATACTGTTAAGAGGTCACGCTCATTTCATGTATTTCTGTGAGATCACAGTAAACACTGTGATCTCAAAAAGAACAAACTGTGGGCACATTGTTGGAATAACTGTGAGAAAAATCAACTGATAGTAAACTGATTTGCTTAAAAATCTTAAATATTTTTGGGTGAGGCGGCACGGTGGTCTAGTGGTTAGCACTGTCGCCTCACAGCAAAAGGGTTCCTGGTTCAATCCCAGGAGGAAGCCCTTCTGTGTGGAGTTTGCATGTTCTCCCCGTGTGGGTTTTCTCCGGGTACTCCGGCTTCCTCCCACAGTCCAAATACCTCTCCAGAGTGTACCCTGCCTCTCGCCCAATGTCAGTTGGGATAGGCTCCAGCCCCCCCGGCGACCCTCAAGAGGATAAGCGGTTACGACAATGGATGGACGGATTTTTGGGTGAACTACAAAAATGAATAACAATGAACCTCACTCACATTGCACAGATTCTCATTCACTCTCTGAAGCATGACCAAAACAAAAACCTGTCTTTATGCTCCACAGGATAGTTTTGCTGTACATTCTTTTGTATTTCAGTACTATTTGTGCTCATTTGGTATTACTTTTGTCAAGTACTACACTGTTTTTGCTGCACTTGTCAGCCTACAGCAGCTGGTAGTAATGTACTCTGTACTCCAGTGTTTGGTGCTCCAGTACACTGCCCTTTAGTACTTTAGGTAAAATTAGGTTCTTCTGCAGTTTAAGCAGTTAATTATAGCCATAACTAATTATCAGTTGGCTGTGTCATTCAGATGGATAAAATTGTAAGCAGGTTGTGGGCATAATCAGAATTTTTTTTTTTTTATTGCAAACAGCTTTTCCCAGCAGTAATCAAGCTGAGAGCAACCTGATGCAAAGTAGTTTACATTTCAGTCTATATGCTCTCACTGTCTGCCTCCCTCTTTATGTACATCTCTTTATCATAGTCCTACTCCCTTCTCCTCTTCCTCACCTGTTTTACCTCATCCCTGTACATCTCTCCCTCCCTGTCTCCCTCTCTGTGCTGCTGATTAAGAACACAACCTGTTGTTGTCGCCACTCTTTCTTGATTACCTACCGCTATTTTTTTTATCCCTTCATCTTCCTCCTCCTCATCTCCATCTCTTTTTGGCCTAGCTGCTCGCTCAACCACACAGCATACATGTGTGTGTGTGTGTGTGTGTGTGTGTGTGTGTGTGTGTGGCGGTGCATGGCGGCCTAACGAGTTTGATAGCTGTCACCTGATCTCGGTGATGAGGGTTGCTGTAGTAGCGAGAGGAGCGGGAGCGAGAGGAGAGTTAGGTTTCTCCGCTGTAATTAGTTTTCCCAGCCTCTAATTATACCAGACGGAATTACAAGCCTGATTGACTGTCATTTAAGCATTTTAATTCATGGAATTACCCTTTTTCTCCTAAAAAAAAAAAGAGGGAGAGTTGTTGTTTTGACAGGCGGGCGTGTTGGGATGGAATTGGCAGAGAGCGGACCATACCCATACATACTGGCAGTTTTGACAGAGGTAAATACACTTTGTCAGAGGAAAGCAAAGAGACATACTGTATTACAGTGAGTTAAAATGAACATCCTGAGCTGGTAAACACGCTGATGCACTGAGAGTGGATTCATGACTCTCCAGGGACTCATTTTTGATTGACTGTCACAAGAACTTTTGAAAACATATAATGAGGAAAAACTATAGATACTAGATCTAATTCTTCCCCCTCTCCTCTCCTCTTAACCCTGGAAGCTGTGTTGTTTTAACCCTCATCTTTAATTCATCCCGACCAAGCAGCCTGCACTCAGAGCAGATTAGAGAACCCGAGAGGCGACACAGAGACTCATTTGGTTTCTCTTCTGTTTATAATCTTGTTTTTCCTCTTTTCTCCTTCAACCTGAGAGGTTTCAATAAGCCCCTGGACACTTTATGCTGTACTTCTTCTCTCCTTTGTCTGTTTTTACTGTTTGTAATATTAATGTTTCGTAAACTATTTAGGGTTATCATAATCAAAGTTATTTTGTCTCCTACTGTGTGTTTCTATTTTAACACATTTGGTGTCACACTGCCTGATCTGTCTCCTATTTTCCAAAAGAGAGCAATTTACAAGGCTCCAGGCATTTCCAACTGGCCACTGTCAGCCCAACAATCAGCAATTATCGATATATTTGCACATAATATCGCAATATATTCCTCACTCAGAAATACAGAACCTGATTGCTCAACAAGTCGGGAACATAGCCTGTGATTGGATGAGAGACTGGACCCCAGGCATCACTGAAGGCTAACATTTTCAACAAGGAAAATGGATAAAATATCACAGAGGACATATAGTTTCAGCTTTATCATTATGAATTCATTTTGCAAAGTCTCCAGAAAACACCACAATTCAAGGCTGGATTATAAAGCTTCCAAAAGGCTATGATCCCATCGAAGCCCTCATAAAAACAGCAGGACTGTTTACGTCTAGGTTAACAAAAGTAAGACTCTCACATGCAGCATTCCAGAGATATTTAACGTTTGTGCAACATTGTCAACCCCAGAGATAACTAATAGTATCTACCATGTCTAATGTACAATCATTTTAGCATTTGTCACTTTGTTTTTCCTGCATTTGAATTGTTTGATGTACGTTGAAGTCTGTGTGTGTCAAAATAATGTTTCCCAATGTGAAACTCTGGATCCCAAACAAAATGATAGCCATTACCTCACTTCATTAGTGTTGTTGGTGCCATTGTGTCTCAAAATTACAATCATATTTTGTTGCTGTCCAAGTTCTTATTTTTGACTTTACTGTGGAGAATTGTCTCACTTATTTCTTTTATTTATTTTCGACCAAACCAGTCACTCATTCAATAGACGCTGGTGTTGGCTGACGATCCTCTCAGCAGTAGTCTGAACTGTTTTTGCTAATTATACTGATGTAACAAAATGAATATGGTAATAATTTTGGAATTAAATCAACACAAACAAGCTTTGATTTCACTCTTTTTAAGTTTGTAGAAATAGTGAATAAAAGGTTTGGGTTTATTTTACAGTGTAGAATGTTGACTTTGTATTTTATGATTCCAAGTCAAGTTAATTGCATTTAAATTGCCCAACAGTGCTGTGAGTGAACGCCCTAAAAGAGCATGTTAAATTGAACATACTTATGTTTTTGTAAAATGGTGACCTAAATGTAGCTGTCTGCAACTATAGAATGTGAATATGGGCGTCGTTCACTAATGCAAGAAGTAAACGATGCTCACACACTACATGCGTTTACATGGAGCCATGTATTCCTTTTGCATTCGGGTTGGAAGCCCTACTCAAATAGAAATGCTCCTTGTAACACCTCAACCCGAATGGAAGCAGCCAACCAGAAAGAAAATCTAATCGGGTGCACAGAGGTGGAATATTCCTTTTCAGAACAAGAATGGAAGAATTTTTCTATCTTGTATACAACTTCTACCCGATTCCAGCCATTCCGTTCTTTCTGCGCATGCTCGTTTCCTTGCCCTTCTGGCGTGATGACGTATACAGCGTGCATAGCAACGGGCTGAGACAGAGCAGTCGGACTCGTTGCACTCACCAGTTTCCATTCACCACAGCACGGTCCTCTATCTCCCTTCTTCGACCTTCTACCTCTCTTCTCCTTCTCAACAAACAAAGTATTAGCAGAACAAGGTTGTTGTCGTACTGCTGCTTAAAGAATATAAGCAAAACAAGCCCGAAAAAGGCACTAAGAAGGCACTGGTACACGTAACATCCGCCCCGCCCCCTATCCAATCAGAAACCTTCCCTGCCCCAAACCTTGCGCGGACCTGAATAAAGGCGATTAAATTGATTTCCCATGTAAACCCTCATTTGGAATCAATATTATCAATCAATATCAATATTTCCCATGTAAACTACCTGGAAAAACTTTAATGCCGAATGATTTCATTCAGATTTATTTCATTCCGAATGAGAAGCCATCATGTAACCACACCTTCTGTGTATTACCCTACCCAAGAATTTACAGCACCTGTCATGCTGGTGGTGTGTCAAAAATCCCCATAGATATGGGTTTCCCTCCCTAAATCTGAGGCAAACCCTTTCCTTTACATTTTAAAAGGTGAGAAACAATATTCAAGGGGGGAACAGACTTTGACACATCACCACCACAGCAAGTCAAACTGGCAGTCCAAACACTGCAGCTACCTGTATCTTAATATTTCTGCTAAAGCCAGTTCATATGAATATTTGAAGGAATTTTACAGACCAATCAGTACAGATTCTAACAGAAGAAATCTCACATATGTATGAAAAATGTGCCCAGAAAAAAAAAATCCAAACTTCAGCCACATCTGCAACAAATTCGACTTGACACATTGAGTTGAAGCATTTGATCACTCTTGGGAAATATCTGCAAGTGAATGCTGATGGTTTTATTTTATTAAAAAATATGTTATCTAGGTAATTCTTTTGGGACCGTGAGTTTAGTTCAAATTCAAATTGTGAACTATCAAGGTGAACTAGTTCATTTTAACTTGTGTGAACTGAACTTTGAGTTAGCTCTTGCACAACATTTGCCTCAATGGGCTTTAGAATCTTTATAGCATGCAGCATCCTTTATCCTTAGAACCTCCCTTTGAATAAGGAAAGACACCTCAAAGACAGGGACGGAGAAAAAAGGATAAACCTCACAAAGAGCTACTGAGTCAGGTTCCCTCTTCCAGGATGGACACGCATTAGATAAATATTGTGTGTAAAGAAAATTACAGTATTTACTCTCATTTCAGTCACTGTCAGATCTGTTTGTAACTTTGTTTTGGTAAATACAGTGACACTCATATTATGGAAAGCTCATGACAGCCCACTGAAGGTCCTGGCCTCAAAGGTCAAAGGTTTCCATGACTCACGTCAGCTGATTAAACATCCTCCATCACTGCTTCTGCTCTTTGAAGCTTGATGAAGCTGGAATATTGGCTAATGGACTTTACTCTCACACTGTACACCTGATATCCAAAACAAACACACACGCACACACACACGTCTGTAATTTGATCCCGTTCCTCATATCAGGTGTGATTCCCGTCAACACACTGAAGTGACAAATGAGTTTGCACACTGTTGGTCTGTCTGTGTTCCCCCACTGAACTTTCAGATCACATCCTGTTTCAAACTACATATTTTATCTCTAACTTCACTTAGTTTTGAAATTAGGGCACTTTTTCTTCTTCAACTTTGCAATTTCATGAGTTTGTCAGCACTTCGTCTCATATTTTGTTTCATTTTACTGCATAAATCACTTTTTGTGACATCATAAGGTTTTCATTCCAAAGGAATAAAGGAGTAGGAACACTTAACACAATATCGATCAATATGATTTCAAACGTAACTTTTTCACATTTTTTCTTTTAAACAATGTTGACACTCAACTCATATCTTGAGGCCCATCAACACAATATACTGCATTTTCTGTTTATTGTATACAAGTGTGTATGTGTGTGTTTTGCCTTTGCGTTGCTGCTCATGCTGCTGTAGTGACCTGAGAACTCCCTGATCTCATTAATAATCCGGCTGACTGAACTGAGCACGCTCCATAGAGCTCTGCCCCCCCCCTTCTCTTTCCTTTTCCCTTATTGTCTTTTGTTTCTATCATTTCCTTTTCTGTTTTTCTTTTGTTCCTGTTTCTTCTGGTCTATTTCTTCCCTCTCCGTCCTCATCATCCCGTCCTTCCCTCTGCTCTTCTTCTCTGAGCATTTCTCGTCGACTTGCTCTCACTCTTCGTCTGTCCCCTATCTCTTTCTCAGTCTGTCTCTCGTTCACTCTCCCTGCAGACTTCTGCCTCTGATAGAGCAGCAGCCCCTCAACCGATTAACTCTGCAATCCCTTAATAACAATCTCATTCCCTCTATCCCTCCCTCCCTCCCTCCCTCTGTCTCTCTCTGTCTCTCTCTGAAGCCCTCCCAGTTCATTTGACCACTTTATTTCAACCTCCCATTCATGGGGCTCAGATCACACAAGGGGCTGTAATGACAGCACATTTATTAATTAATTGCATGTGTAATTGCTAAAATTAAGTTTTGGAAACTTGGTAATGATGTGAGGAATTACAGGGATGGAAGGAGGGGACGAGCTTTGAAGACAAGCCTCCTGAAGTTCTTTTGGGGATGGAGGTTGGGGGGGGCGTGGATGGATGGATAGAAAGGGAAAGATAGAAAAAGAAAGGAGGGGAGGAAGGGAGGGGTGGGAGAGGAGTAATCCAGGAGGAGAGTCGCACTGTAGGGCTGATCAGAGCCGAGAGTTTTGTCTCTGGGCTAATCTTCTCTTCTGAAGTGGTGTCATGGCCGTCGCTCCGCTCTTCCCGTCAGTCCGTCGGTCTGTCCGTTGCGCGGCGGCAAATTCCCCCATTGATTCAGACTGGGCCACTTTAATTAACTTCTTCCCTGAGATAATGGCTAGCTCAGAGGAATCTGCTCGCCGCGAAAAACTCTGAGAAAAACTTTTCCCTACGTCTCCAGGATGGCTAAGGCGGCCCCTTCAGCAGCAGCGTAATTTATTTCTTTTTATTGTCAAGACTTTGTCCGAAAAATGAGATTTGAACATGAGGAGTGAATTGTTTATTGTCTGGGGTATTCGGGAGCAGATGTGGGTTCTGGGTCTCTCTGTGCTGAGACGATAGGAACAGAATCCATTATGTGTTGAGTGTGTAATTTCACTGGATGGATGCTCGGATGGGAAAAACGTCCTTGGAGGGATAAATGGTTTATCAGACACGTGAACTGTCGAGAAGGAGAGCGAGAGAGAGAGGGAGAAAAGAAGGGAAAGTGGAAGAAAAGAGGTGTCAATAGTTCAGTTCATCCTCAGACGTATATTCATACCTCTGAAAGAAGTAAATTGGTGGAAAACAGAGTCCATATGTTCTGCACGTCTTTACCTTGTCACTTATGTTGTGGTAGAATGATACAGATGTTGATGGAAGGGACAGATAACAAAACACAATAATACCTCAACCATTCACTTGTTGCATGAAGTCAGTTCAAGCTTACAGTACACATTCCCACCTGTTTTCTCCCTTTCTTGAACAATTTGTCTGTGGCACTCACCAAAACATATCATACATTTTTATTGTATGAATGTCAAAATACATACATGCATGCAGACATTTCTATTCAAGTGCTGAAACACTCTAATAGGACTGGCGCCTGTGGTCATAGCACCGTAACAAAGAGCAGTATTGCAGTACTTGCAACCGGTATTGATCTCCAGACCAGTCTCAAGACCACTTTTTGAGGTCTTGTCTCAGACTCAACTGCACTTTTACATGGTCTATCTCATCTCAGACAGCGGATTTTATTTCAAGGCAGTCAAGACCAAACTGCAGGACATCACTATATTGCTTATGCAAAAAAGTGTGTGTTGAATAAAGATAATTAAGTTAATGTCCTCCTTAATGTTTGTTTGTATTTGTTTGCTTATAGATAAGAAACATTCCTATTGATATTGTTCACCTTTGCAATGTCTTTAAATTATCTTTATAAAGACATTTGTCATGGTACACTTACACACATATATACAGTATATGGCAATAAAGAGGTAAATGAAGAGGAATCTTCATTTGTTTTTCTGTTTTTGCATTTGTATGCTGTTTTATGGGAATGTGGATCTTTCAGACCAGTTTTAGGAGTGCCGGTTTACATATTCCACTTTTTACTGTATGCGTCCCATGCAGTGTGGGACTTGCATTAGTCTGGTCTTGGTCTTAACTTAGTCACAACCCGTCAAAGTCTTGTTTTGGATTAACTTTAATAATAATCGCCAAGGGGAAACTGGATTGCCACCATGGCCAACATACAGTACAACAACAAGACATAGACAAAACATACATATACAACGTCACCTAGGAGTGCAATGGTCCAATACAACAATAGCAAAATCACCAGAATGACCTTGTTCTTGCCTCAGTCTCGATACATTTGGGCCCAATCCCAATTCCTATCTTAACCCTCAATCTTAACCCTCAGTCTCAAAAATCTGCGCTCCCGCAAAGTGCTAGTGCTGTCCCGATTCTCAGAGTGTTGAGTTGAGGGTCAAGAATAAGGGCTGTATGGCCCTCACTTTTAAGATTTTCCAGGACCACCCTTGGCAATAAGTGCTATCCCAGAATCCTTTGCGTATCATCCGCAGAGCCCAGCCGAACCCAGCCGAGTACAGACGATTCAGTCAGTGCAAGATGGCGGCGACAAGTGAAAGGAAGCAGAGTTATCAATGTGAGTATTTTCCTTGTTAATAGTTGTTTTAAAATTATGATAACCATTGCATTATCTTAGTTTAACGTCATTTTATGGACTATAGACCTTTTTGTAGTGTAACACACATATTATTTGGTCACAGACGATGGCTTGCCTGCCCCGCCGCACGTAACCCCGGTTCTCTGATAACCGAGTATGCTGTCATTCAGTTACAAAAAGTCATTTTTCTCAGTGATAATGTAGTTGTTAAGTTCTTTTAATATTCGTGAAATGTTTGCATCGACATTTTTGTAAGATGACCGGGCGGTGTCATCTCCTGTAGCCGTAGAGTCTGCAGCTGGTAACGTTACAGCTGCAGGTTAACGTTAGAGATTGTATTATCTGGTGACTTTCTGCTGAATAAGTTACGTCGGTTGTTGTGGTACAGGTTATTTGGTTGAATATCAACTTATAACCCAAAGAGTGAAACATTAAACGTGGATGAAAGTCACCAGATAACGCTTGTGTGACTGTGTGAACAGCCTCACCAGTTCTGCTGGATGTTGACTACAGTATTCATTGTGATAATACTTGCAATACTGCATGAAACTAAACTAATAACGAATATCTGACAGGTAGCCCAAAAAAATAAAAAATAAAAGAAAGTAATGTTGTTATCTCTGTTTCATTTCAGGGCCACCAGACAAAACACAAGCCCTGTTCCATTTCAGGGCCACCAATGAAGACAAGTTTACAAAAAGCAAGCAGGCTCCAAAAAAACTATGGGAGTGAGTAATTTGTAACTTGTGAACTGTTCATATTCATAACATAATTCTCAGTCACAACAGCAACTGTTCCCCTAATGATCAAGCATTCTGTTTCAATATGAAATCAGCACAGCTGCAGACGGCATTGTTGAAGATTGTTGTTTGGTAACTGTACATTTGCATTGCTGCCTCTATACTGTCACTTTTTGGAAAGATTTTGTCGAGTATATTCGTAGCAACATTTATGTTCTATTTTCACTACTGTACAAAGATGTGCCATATTCATAAGAGTAAATTTTGTAACAGAAAACCCTTGTTCAAATTTTTTAGGAATGAAATGCAGCAATACTTAGAAACCGTTCAGAACTCCACAAACTCCAAAGCTATAAAGAAAATATGTAAACAATTTAATTGTTTAAGCTGATGAACTTTTTTATTTATTTATTTGTTTATTTTATTTCTTTTTCTTTTCTCTTAACCCTGGCATATTTGTTCTGTTCATGTCTGTCACTGCTTGTTTTGTACAAGAACTGAAATAAAGTGTTGGGGGAAAAAAACTCGTCACGTCTTTTTATCAACGACTACTGATGACATATATTTCTTCTTCTCTGAATTGACAGACTGGACAGAGTTTTGGCATATTGCTGCCCCCGACAGTCTCAAGACATATTTGCCTTTGAGGGGTGTCCCATTTTAAAGTCACAAGATAGCCCTTAACACTTGGTTTTGAGGGCTAGTGAGATTGAGGGTTGAACTTGAAAATTAAGATTGAGGGTTAAGATAGGAATTGGGATTGGGCCTTGGTCTTGGTTATGATTTGGTCTTGGTTTAAGTGGTCCTTACTGCAACACTGACTTAGAGCAGGAGTAGAAAGAGTCAAATCAGTACACTGTCAAAGAATCACATTTTGTTCATGATTTTGGTCCATGTTTTGCACCCTGGTTCAAATTCTTTCAGGGCGCATTCATACCAGGTTAGTCTGGGGGACTCGGTTCGATTAGGCGGGGAATGCCGTATATTTTCACACCTTCATTTGGTTCGGCTCACTGTCACACTGCACTTTTTAAAGTGGACCAAACCACCTGGACAACGTCACGCAGTTACAACAGCTGCTTGTTTGGGGGCAGTATTGCCCAAAACGACCACTGACCAGGAAGAGAAGCATGAGGAAGAAGAAAACCCAGCTCATCGATTGGCCTGGACCAAAAACGAAAATCCATCCCCTTCAGCTGGCTTGGTCACCACAAAAACAATAAAGCAACAACACATTTATGCAGTCTTGAGGTTTCTGTTTTTACTTTGGTGTTCAAACCTAATTGTTTTTTCACAAGACGCAGCCCAGTATGAGCAGCAGGCGAGGCAGCGAGCGGTCCGCACTGTTGGCTTTGTTTTTTTCCTGCCCAAAATGCACTGCGTTCTACGTCACTTCCTCTCTTTGGTTCACTTCTTCTCTTTGGTTCGCTGGATAGTCCATTTGCATTTCCCACTGTAAGCGAACCGCACCAGGGTTCACTTGCAAGTGAACTGAGACCCCCAGTTTTCAAGCGGGCCAGGGTTCGCTGGTTTGGTCCGCACCAGAGTTTGAATGAGTGTTCACACCACTCCAAACGAACCAAACTATCCATCGAAGTGGACCAGGGTTAATTTAAAGCGGACCAAATAGTGCCAGTGTGAATGCGACCTCATCTCAATCTCATTTCTGATATTTTCATTCCACTCTTCATGGGCACCATCATCATGCAAGCACATTGAATCAAATGGTGACAACAAAGCAGTATTTCAGCAGACCAGCACCAGTAAAGCAGCATTTTCCTGTAGCTCACTTGGTTTTCTGGTGACTTAACATGAGTTGCAGTGAGAGGAGAAGGGGAACTTGCAGCCAATCCAGTGGTGCACCATATTTTCATAGAGCCCTTTTAAACAAAGATCACGCTATAAGGCCCTACGAAGACCCTTCTTCATGCCACCTTTGCTTTTTTTTTTTTTTTTTTTAAACACAGAACCAAACAACAGCGGCATCATGCTGCTCCAGTGTTTGATTTTAGACAGCATGTAGACATTGTGGAATCAAAAGAGGCATGATGGGTATGACATGTAACACAATAGCCTTAGCCTCTTGTGTGACATAACATATGCGTTGGACTGACATAATTCACAAAAAAAATAATCCCACAAAATCTTTTTAACTCACACATTCTCCCTTCTTGTCAAAACCTGACGCCTGCATTACCCGCAATGCAACTACACTGCTGTTCAGATAGTGTTTCAGGTGTGTTATGCTGGTAACAGCTAAACGGGCTACAGAAATCTGATAAACTCGCCCAACTTTTACTACATGGTACCTTGTTTAACTGTACCTGCTACTTTTAATTTCCACTTATGTAGCTTTCTAAACAAATATTTATCTTAATGCTTCTCTAATCAGTATTTCTATATTAACAATATATAAAATTACACTGGCTACAGTTACGTGATGGCTTCTCATTCAGAATGAGATAAATCTGAATGAAATAATTCGGAATTAAAGTCTTTCCAGGTAGTTTACATGGGAAATATTCATTCCGACTAAGGGTTTGCACGGGAGATCAGTTTAATTGCCTTTATTCGGGTCCGCGCAAGGTTGGGGGCAGGGAAGGTTTCTGATTGGATAGGGGGCGGGGCGGATGTTAGTGTTTACGTTTACCGGAAGAAAACACTGTAGTCCTTGCTCCGGATAACAAGATGATTGACAACGCTGTTCTTAGTGCCTTTTTTGGGCTTGTTTTGCTTATATTCTTGAAGCAGCAGTACGACAACAACCTTGTTCTGCTAATGCTTCGTCTGTTGAGGAAGAGAAGGGAGGTAGAAGGTCGAAGAAGGGAGACAGACGACCGTGCTTTGGCAAATGGAAACTGGTGAGTGCAACGAGTCCGACTGCTCTATCTCAGCCCGTTGCTATGCACACTGTATACGTCACCGTGCCAGAAGGGCAAGGAAACGAGCATGCGCAGAAAGTCTGGAATGAACTTAAAGAGGAATGAGTGTATACAAGTGCGAGAAATTCTTTCATTCGGAATTAGAAACGGAATATTCCAGCCCCTTACATCAGATGAATTTTCAATCGCATTGGCCATTTTCATTCCAAATTAGGTGTTTACAAGATCACTTTTAATAGGAATGAACATTCATTCTGAATGAAAAGGGAATTAAACTGTCCATGTAAATGCACTCACTTGCTCTTAAAGGAGGTCTATACAATATTTAGAACATTAATATAGCAGCAAACAATGTGTAAATGTAAAGATATGTCAAGTATAGGCATCCTGAGCAGAGAATGAATTCATAGTCTCTCTCTGTTGTAATCCAACTTCTTTTTTTCTTTGTTGCAGTAGACAGTCTAGCCTTGTGTACATATAGTGCATGTATGTCTCTGTAAGAGTGAATCCCACTGGCTAGGTCATCAGCAACACTGCACTGCGGTCATACAGCGGTTACTGCTTGCGTCACCTTCTGTTTTTCAGCCCCAGAGTTTTCCACTTGCACTGTTTGCTCTGTTAGCACTGTTAGTTGCCAGCTGCTGGCTTAGCCACCTCCATGTTGAGAGTGTTGCAAACAAGCTCTGAATCACTGATACCTCTGAATATCGGATAGAGCTCCTTTAACCAGATCAACGTAATGAGGAGATAATATGTTGGTGTTGTTTGAAGCTTGTTGCGTTGCCCACAAGCAGCCAAAATATAACAAAATGAATATAAAAAAAACACATCAGTGAATGCAGGTTTAACTACTGCGCTGAGACAATAATGGTATCAAACATTCAGTTTCTTATACTAATGAATATAATGTTATATATCTGTATCTTGATCTCACTGAGGTGTTTCTGGTTTGTTGCCTAAATTGTCCAGCAGGCCATGAAATGACCTTTGAGGCAGACAGGTCTATACGAGGTTAATGATAGCCACTCAGTGTCGTTTTACTGGTGAGAGCAGGTCTGAAAGGTCTGCAAGCCCAAAACGACTGAACATCTCCTCATCTCCTCCACCTGTCTGCTTCCACTGAGAAGCACAAAGAGGGGGCAGCTAATCCATGTTGGTGCGGAGGGAGGAGGAGGGGGGTGTAAACCCAGCTAGCCAGCCAGCCAGCCACTCTGATGTGAGGGCTTCTGATAGCGGAGACACTTGATCACATTTATCTGCAGTTTACACCTTCCTGTCTTGATCTCTGAGCTATACAGGGGATCGCCTTTCCTACTCAAAGAAAGAAAGCAAGCAAGCAAGCGAGGGTCGGGGGTGGGAGGTGGAGGGGTGGATGGATGGAGGGAGAGAAAAGAGGCCAGGGCCCTCTGTGTGAATGCTGGTTGGGATTGTAAAGCGAGCTGAGCGATGACAGCTAAATGCGCTAATTTTCTACTGGGACTCAGGCTTTGTCTCACAGGGAGGGCTCAGCCACGGAGCTGTGACATCGAGGGACCGATGAACTTTTTCTCAGTGATCCAGTTGCAAGTTTAGTGACCAAAAAATGTTTGACAAACGCTCGCTGTCTGGATTTGTAACCACTGCCTGGCAAGACTGACAAATCATATCCAGGCATTCATGTGTTTACTGTTTCATGAAATCATCCAAAATTGGCGTATTACAGATTTATGAAAGGAAAACAAGAACTTTTTAATATAACACTGTCATGAGGTGTAAGGATAAAAGCTGTTTTGAGTCACTGTGTGTGTATAAAGTTAAAAAGTGATCACAGACCTTTAAACTAAGGACAGACATTAATGTTGTTTCTCTGTCATGTTTTCTTGCTGTCCTTGAGAAAGCAGCTGTGAAAAACGCTTTTTAAGATCAAATGTTACCAAGTTTTGATTTGTTTGTTGTTTGTTCCGAAATTTTTGGATTTTTTCCATGCGAACTGCGTGGAAGTTAACCATGACCTGTCTGCAAAATACTTGATTATAACCACAGGCTCATCAGGCTCGTTTTTCACTGTTCAGGACATACAGGCTTACTTTAGAAAAATAAATGCGAAGAACAAATCTTTTGAGAATGACACAAACTCTGGCTAATACTGGTGGATGTTATCTGAAATCACCTTGCTTCCCTCCTCTAAATGATACCCATACTTGTGACTTACAACTCAAAAAGACTGAATACAATATTAATGGATAAGTTTGGTTTGTGTGGACTAAGCTAGTTGAAAAAAAAACAAGTAAAACACAAATCTGACAATGTACAAGCTGAACAAAATGACTGGGAAAAAAAACTTACTATGAATCAACCATTTAGTTTAACACCACTTAGTGAGAGTTACTAACCACTGAAATGTGGATTCATAAGTACAATCCACAAAACCTGAACCTAAAGTGAAGTAACACTTCATGACAACAAATGATCACAGCAGTCCACCGACACAACACTGAACTTTACTGATGTATAGGCCTACTTAGTGTATGTATAGACATTAACTAAAGCAGCTGACTTAATGCTGAGTTCTGCAGACTGTTCAACACGTTCTTTGAGAAGCATTTTGTTGTTGGGCAACATAAATGTTTCCTTCAGTTTCTTTCTTTTTATTGTAAGACAAAATAGGAAACACTAACAAGACAAGAACTGTGATTACAGGCCAGTTAAAGAAATCAGGGGATAAAAGGGCCAAGATTATGTTAGTTGCTGTGTGTTGTGTTGTGTTGTGTTGATATGATGTGTATGCAGGTGTGCGTGTAAGTGTGTGTGTGTGTGTGTGTGTGTGTGTGTGTGGTTGTGTCTATTCTACACAATCAGTTTGGGGTGAAGTCTATATGGTCAATAGAAGGAGAAAAAGGAAGCTGAAGGCTGGAACACCACCACTTTCCTTCAGTTCCTCTGAGTCTTTTTCAGATGTGTTCCCTCACATTAAAGTCGAAGTAACGTCAAATCTGAGATTTACCTCGAAAACACATTATACATGTGAGAAAACGCTCGTTGAAAACGTGAAAAGACTGGCACTATAAAGTACTGAATTTTGGAGTTAGACCTTTAAACTATTTTAAAACATTTCTGTGGCCAGGATTTTTTGGGCGGGGCTAAAAGCCTGATTGATGATGCAATGGAGCAACCCCTAGCATAAGCTCCGGCGCTACACCATGAAGAACTAAGGATGGCTCTGGTTACTCAAACATGTATGGCTGTACAGGTCCAATAATGCTGATAGATGGAGCATCCATTGCGGTGCTACAATTAAAACAGGCTGCAGCTTTCCCGTGAGTGGGTGTGGCATAAGCACATTTAGCAGACATGACCCCAGCGTCTCAGAGCAGAGAATACTGCCTATGTTTTTTAGGATTCTGAAAGGTAATTTAATACACTTGGCAACTTTTTAATGCTTAATAACATATATTTCTGTGGTGTGACATATTTATTACACATTTTTATTTTTGCTTTACCCAGACAGTCCTCTGGCATAGTGCCTCTAAGCCAAGTAGAACACTGAAGAGATGTGATAAATAAATGTTACGTAAGGAGGAAGTTAGTGGCTTTAGAACAACTCTTGATGTCAAACTACAAAATAAGTGCATTTAAAAAAACCCATAAATTGACACACTGTTGTTTTCTGATCTAATGGATACATTTAGGTAACAACAACACTTGGATGAGGTCAGGCAAAGATCACCTTCATGGGTAGATGGTTGTCATGTTAGCCCTTTTAAACAAAGATCACGCTATAAGGCCCTACGAAGACCCTTCTTCATGCCACCTTTGCTTTTTTTTTTTTTAACACAGAACCAAACAACAGCGGCATCATGCTGCTCCAGTGTTTGATTTTAGACAGCATGCAGACATTGTGGAATCAAAAGAGGCATGATGGGTGTGACATGTAACACAATAGCCTTAGCCTCGTGTGACATAACATATGCCTCGGCAGTGCTTTCTAAACAGTAACCATGGCATTAACATGGCAACAACAGTCATTTACCGTCTCTGTTATATGCTGGCTGACCTCTGCTCAGAGGGTAAGGAGTTCCTGGTTTTCCCCAATTTGCTGAGATTTTAACCACTAACTGCTATCAGCTACTTCTTAAAGGACCTATATGTAAGAAACAGTCGTAAAATCATCCTAATATGTCACAGAGACTAAGGAATAATGTTCATATAACATACTGATCTCACTGACAACAATAGTACAGCCAGATTATTCGCATTTAAAAAACATTTTTACAGTCTGCAAATCATGTTTATGTTTTGAATTTGTGTTTTGGCCTGTTGTGCCACCCACCGCCATCTACCAGTCACACAGTCAGTAGAGTCTCAGCATCAGTTACAGTTACGACTGAGCTACAGCAGCACGGCAAGCAGCATTAGCAGTGTCCCAGTACATAGCATTAGCAGCCGGCTCCTCCTCAGCTGTATCCCGGCAGCAACGTTAATTTAATTATTTTTTTTTTTTAATTTTATACACTTTAAATCCCCGAGGGGAAATTCAATTTTTCACTCTGTTGTCAATTACACACAGGTCCGAACACACATGCACAAACTGGACCTATACATGCACTAAGTGGAGAGATGTCAGAGTGGGCTGCCCATGACAGGTGCTCCGAGCGGTTGGGGGGTTCGGTGCCTTACTCAGGGGCACCTCGGCAGTGCCCAGGAGGTGAACTGGCACCCCTCCAGCTACCAGTCCACGCTCCATATTTTGGTCTGGAGAGGGACTTGAACAAGCGACCCTCAGGTTCCCAACCCAAGTCCCTATGGATCCCTATGCTCAAACGGTCCACTGGAAAACCGAAGATCAAGGACGCGGTGACGCGGCCCTGCCACAGCAGCCACCCGTGGGCAAACAAATCAGTCTCCAGCGTGCCGCTGTCCAGCAACCTCGAATCTGTAGGGGAGGGGGGGCGGACACGACTCGGCAGTATTTTGAATTTGAGTGCAGTAACCGTTTTGGCCACATTCTTACATACAGCGCCTTTAAATCTTTCATGGTGGGTCTTAGACATGACACATCATCAAAGCATCACATGGGTGCCACCCGTCCTGCTGGCTGTCCTGTTTATACAGACAGAATTTCAGCGTTGATACTGTCCTCCGATGCTGGCTTAAAAGCGAGACAACTCTGTCCCCCCATCCCATGATTGTACCCTTTATACATTGCTGTGAGGTAGATTAACAGTGTAAAATTCCCACCTTGAGGAGGCAGGGTACAAGGGGCTGTTGAGAGGGGGTGCAAAGCCTCTCTGGTGTCAAAGTCTAGACTTAAATTGCAGTTTTTATGTAATTTTTCCTTGTTGGAAGAAGGAAATCCTAAGTTAGCTGCAGTTTTACTGTAGTATTGCTGCACATAGAAGCCACTGTGTTCTTCACTGTGATATACGAGGGAAACAAAGGTGGAAGAAGTGGAATATGTAACAAAGACTTAACTCTTCAGATCATGAATGCAAACATGTGGTAATGCTCATCAGACTACGGAGAGGTGAGTAGGGAGGGGACATAGCAGGCTATGGCTGGAAGAATGGGATACACACACACACACACACACACACACACACTGGCATGAAGGCTCTACAATGTAAAGAAGCAATAAACAGTGATAATCCCCCAGGATTCTTCATGGGAACAGTCTCCTGTTGTTTAGTTGTAATTATCCTTTAATATGGACTCTGATGTCGTCTCTGCTTTCGCCTGCACTGCCTCACACACACACGTACACTTACACATACACATACAGTACAGTATGTACACAGTTTCCCTCTCTTGCGCGCGCGCACACACACACACACACACACACACACACACACACACACACACAACATTGCTCTGTGCATCATTACACTCACTGTATTGCCTTACACAGGTAGAAACCTGAAGACTGTGTTAAGCTGTTTAAGACTCTTTTAGCTTCATTAAGACAGACAGAGCTCAGTCAGACAAAGTAGCTTTCACTGAGGCCCACAGTCTGCCGCATTCAGTCATGGATAATTTAACACAGACCAAATGTCAAGTGATTTTCAACTTTTACTTTGATTCTAATCCATTCTTTTCCTCCTCCGATACCTTCTATTCTATTCTATTCTATTCTATTCTATTCTATTCTATTCTAGTTTGTTCTCTTCTACAGTCTTAACACAAATGTGCTGACTGAGAAATGTTCTCTTGTCTGGCAGCCAACGTCAATCATCTCGCCTGTTTGTGGAAATCACACCTGAGCCAAAAAGCGCTCTGCAAGTGGTTTCACATGTCTCTATTACGCCCGAGGAGAGCCTGATTTAACTTCAGAAGCTGCTCGGAGAAGCATCAGAAATTAAAAGTGAGGGGAAATGATCTGACAGGAATACTCCTCGTGACGAGACAGAAGTTGGTATTTTCTGTTGGTGCGGTTGCTTTAATGTGGTTTCACAAGCACACCAGAGATGAAAGCGGGTTGGGAGTCATCTTAAAATATGAATTTCACGATCTCAGCATAAAATTTCCCATATTGCTCAAGCCAGAATGCTTCCATGGCCTCATGCTATTATTCAATATTTTACATTTCTTTCCTTATATGCTATTATTCCTTCCTTAGCTTTATTTTCAGTCATGTTTCCTCAATAGTTGCACCATGTAGTGCAGTCTAAAACAACATAACACTGAAATACACTCCACTTCCTGTAAAATTATTCATTTCTAGCATCTATTATTTTGTTTTAGTTCAAAGAGAGTGATAATATTCCCACACTTTCTGGAAAAACATCTGAGCAGGAATTTCTTGAAATTCATAAAAAGATAACCAAATATTCATTCTGTTCGCTGAAGGGCCTCTATCACCTGCTTCTTTAGTCACTGACAAGAAAAGCAAAGAAAAAAAAAGAAAAATGAAAGAACATCTACTTCTGCAGGACTGGCTCTGTTCAAGCTCTGTTGTGACAGTAGTATGCCACCAGGGGGCACTGCAACTTCATGGCCCCGCAACAGAGCAAAGGAGGAATGCATACGGCGAGAGTGTACTGAGAGTTTGTGACAAAGACAGGAAGTGTGACAGAGGAAAAAGACATGGGAAAAGTAGTTGGGAGGACAGAAATGTTGGGAAAGTGATATAAATAAAGATGTGATAGACAGAATGAGAGATGGAAATAGATGAGTAGATGACAGAGAGGGTTGTGGAGTGAACATGGAGTCTGCTGAGTTGATTAGAGGAGTTTGGTGCAAAGACACTTTAGTCTCTCAGTTTTAATGGACGGACTCTCTGTTGCTGAGACTCTTTGCGTCATGTCTGCTCTGTAGCCTCAAATCTAATCTGATGCTTTTAAGGTGACAATCACCACACTGCCATCAAATCTAAGTCACCATTCTGAGTGAGAAAAAGTAGTTAAGGTGGAGAAAGATGGAGTTTTGTCTGTGTATTCTATCAGTTGTGTTTGTGTTATATCTTGTCTATTGACAAAAAAACCCCTCAAACTCAGTGAACTACATTTGTCACAAATGGCATTAACCCCTCTTTGTCATGACTCTGACCTGTAAGTCACTGTCTCCAGGCTCTGACTTTTTAGACTTTTACTGTTCAACATCTCATTTAGAAGCTCACAGCAGTAACAATGACTTAGAATGAGTGAAAAAGCACAGTGTCCTGAAAGAGTTGCAACGCCAGCGTTGCAACAAACCAGTGGCCCCTTTTACACTGCCTGTTCAAGGCTGGAATATTGCATCATTATGCCGCCTCACCGTTCTGTATAAAAGGTACAATCAAGGAATCGGGGGACGGAGTTGTCTCACCTCTGAGCCGAGAACAGAGGCAGTAACAGTGCTGAAATTATGTCTGTATGACATTCTAGTGACATGTTATGTGTGTGACCCAACACGGGGGATTTAAATAGTAGCTGTTAGCAGCTAGCAGCTATCTCAAAGACAAAGAAGAGTGGCCGAAAATTGGGAAAGCAATGAGGCCTGGGAGCTCCTTACCCTCTGAGCAGAAGACAAAATCAGCCACCTTATAACAGACACAGTAAATGACTGTTACTGCCACGTTAATACCATTGTTACTGTTTATTAGGTGCAGCTGACATGTTTGTTATATGTCACACTAGAGACTAACGCTGTTTTACATATCACATTTGTCACATCTCTTGATACCAGGATGCCAGCATGCTGTTTAAAATCACGAACGTGAGCGGGATGATGCCACCGTAGTTTGGTTCTGGGTAAAAATGCAAAGGCGACATGGGGAAGGGACTTCCTAGCAAACTATAGCACGTTCTCTGTGTATAAAGGGCTACTGTGGGAGGTCAAGGGTCAGTCCACAGAGCCCATACAACAAACCTCAAACACTTTCCTGTTGTTCAAGAATGTAGGGGAAAAAGTTAGAAATGTAATGAAGTTGAGAGTAAAGGTTCGAGGTAAGAAGGAGTTCAAGTGTGGACTGAAGTCTGAACACTTTTACCAGATAAAGCTGAATATGAAGTTTATTACATATAAGTTTAGGACTACTTAAATGATAAATTCCAAGATGACAATCATTTTTCAACATCCTGACTGACAATTTTGCATTATGTCACAAGCAATTCTGCCCCAAATTAAAGGGGTATTCTGACAATTTTACAAATAACGTTCAATTTAATACTAAGCCTGTGAGTTTAGTTTTATGATGTCATCTCTGTGTGTTTGTGGCTTAATTTTTTTAACTAGAAAGCCTGTATTACAAACTGAGAGTACAGGATTTGAAAGAGGATGGATTTTGGAGGCAGGTGGCTCTGATGAAAGAGAGTATTCAACTGCATTATGAGAAATGTAGGAAGTTGACCCATACCAGAGACTGAAACTCAAGAAATCTCTGCATCTGCTGCTTTGATTTTGACTGTTTTTCTTTCAGTATTTCTCACTTGAGTCCCTTAGCTTAATAGAAGTCTAGTACTAAATCAGAAGAGTACCACTTAAACTTATATAATGCTGAATAAAGAAAACCAAGTGTATTGTTGTTGGTTAGATAGTGCCAACATGCGTATTATGTTGTATGAAATATAAAAAAAAAAAAAAAAAGGTAATTTGATGTGGCCACTGTGTGTTCCATTGTTACATAACACACCATAACCCAAACTACAATGCAATAGCAGTAAAAAAAAAAGTTCTTTAAATTTGAAAACTGGGTTATTTTTCACAATACTGCGGCATGGATGACGAGGGAAAAAAGCAAAGAGTTGAAGAAAAGACTAAGAGGAGGAAGGAAAGAAGAAAGAGACGCAAAGCGGAACAGAGAGTGAGAGAGTCAAAAGCCTGGAAGTGTTTCCTGATCTCTTGTATATATGTGTGTGTGTGTGTGTGTGTGTGTGTGTCCAGGGGTCCTAGAAATGGGAAAAAAACATCTGTGACCGCAGTGATGTCATTGAGAAGGGTGGCAAGAGAGAGGCAATTAACCATCACACACACACACACACACACACACACACACAGGAGCGCGGTGTGGGACAAAACAGAGCTGTAAAAACAGGGCCAGCTTGCGGCCAGTCAGTCCGTTACCCATAATGCCTTGGGTCTGGATGGTTGTCACTAGGTTCCGGTCGGCGTGGCAACAAAGCTTATTAATCTGCTGATGGAGGGCCAGCTGCAGAGGTGGCAGACGCACACACTCAGATTCACACACACACATTTGTGCACAAACGCGCAGGCACACATTCACATAAACACACACAGATCCAAAATAAGCACAAGTGACTAATTCTTGTGATTCAATTTTAGCGCTCACACGCAACTTCTCCAACAAACACACACACACACACACACACACACACATACACATTCTTGCGCTCTTGCTCACCTCTACATCACTGTTGGTTTTGAGTCAAACCTCTGAAGGTCAACACTCTGTGTGACACTTAATCATTTCTTTACACACACTATCACAACATGCATCACTCACCTTTAATTTTTTTTTTGACTGCTTAACATTTCTGATTGGCTTAACAAATACATAGAGAAAGAGAGTCTGAAAGTGTGTGTGTCTAGGTGTGTGTGTTTGCAGTGTGTGTTTCTTAGTTTTTCTCCAACTTTAATGCTGTTCCCCCAGCATATCCTTGCTGGTTGCCTAGAGACAGGGATTTGAGCGAGGCCCCTTGGTTCATTCCCACACAGTCCTCTGGTCTGTGTGTGTGTGTGTGTGTGTGTGTGTGTGTGTGTGTGTGTGTGTATGTGTGTGCGCGCACGCATGTTGAAAGGATATTTCTCTCCTTTGCCTTTTGATTCATTCTCAGTGTGAAGCACCTCCCTGTGGAGACAGTATGGGTGGGCAAGAGAGGAGGAGAGGTGGAGGAGGTGAAGAGGAAGAAGAGAAGAGAAGGAAAGAGGAGAGGAGGGAAGAAGTGACAAGAAAGCAAGAGGCTAAGTAAGGCAGGATGGAAAGAGTGGAAGAAGGGACAGAGGGGAAAAAAGGAGAGGAGCTGGGCAGTATGTCGTATGAAGGGAGGAAAGGAGGAGGGAAGGAGAGCTGCTGGTCACACATCAAGGCCTGGAAACAAAGAAGCCAAGAACTCTCCCTCCTCTCCTTCCTCCATCCCTTCATCCCTTCATCCCTCCATCCCAACAAACACAAGTTTCTCTTCTCACAGGAAGAGATTGAGTCCAATGCTTCAGCCGCCTGACAGAGAGAGGGGGGGTGTGGGGGGCAATACGTGTGCATGGTCTGGTTTGTTTCTAGCTTGTCTTTGCATTACGGTGTGAATAGATGATGATCTCCACTGACTTGTAAAAAGTCCCCCAACTACAGTAAAACTACCATCTTAGAGTTTCGAGTACCAGCCTTGATCTACACAGTGCTCATCTGCTAAATGCTGACTTTTACCTTCAAAGTGCAGAACAGCTGTGGGAGGCGGAAGGAGGGTTCACTTGAAATCAGTGAAAGCTGCTCTACCAACATTTGTATTATACTGAGTGCTTCAAAACCCATAAATGGCCAAAATTCAGTTCTCTGTAGCAAAGATGGGACTTCATTATACAACAAAGTCAAATAATAGAAACATATTTTGTGGTGTTATCACTCAGCAACCTTTAAAATACAATCCATGATTTATAGTGTCATTTTTTTGTAGTCATTACTTAGATACCGTGAAAGAAAACTAGACTATAGGAAACATGAGAATAACAATTAAGAGGAAAGACAGAAAAATGATTACTGGGTACAGCACTGGAAAACAAAACTGAGGTCTGTGAAAAGGGATGATAAGAGTTTTGGGGGGCAGCAGACCTGTCCGGACCAAATATGGAGTGTGGACTGGTAGCTGGAGAGGCACTAGTTCTCACTCTGGGCGCCGCCAACATATCCCTGAGCAAGGCACCAAACTCCCAACTGTTTGGGGCACCTGTCCATAGGCAGCCTCCATGCTCTGACATCTCCCCATTTAATACATGTAAAAGTCCTGTTTGTGCATGTGTGTGTATTTCAGGCTTGTGTGTATATGACAAAGTAAGAAAGTTGAATTCCTCATTGGTATATCTTCTTAAAATAAAAGTATAGTAAGCCTACACTGTGGAGCAATTGCAGCAACATATTAAAACGAAAGTTGGTAACTTTTATGAAAATAACTTTGTGTCATATTTGCTGAAACTGTCACTATATTCTGAAAGAAGCACATGAGACAGATAATCTGTGAAAAAAATCATGTCCCTCTTCCTCTCCCCAGTGCCTCTAATGGCATTCACTAGAACTGAAAAAAAAACCAACACAATCAATCAGAACCGAGGAGTCTCTAACCGAGATGTCAATCATGTCAGTCACAGCTTGTGAACTGTGGTCATACTGTCAAACTTGGCAGCGCTGATCTAATATAAATGTGAATGTGTTTTAGTAAATGTTTAGCTGTAAAATGAGAAAGGTGGTCTGGCAAACAGCTTGGATACAGTTCACCAGAGGACCAAGTACTGACCACCAGCAGGACAAATTTTCTTAGTTTACAGCTTAAGAGTACATTAAAATATGTTACTGAAAACATCTGAGGTGAGGTTCCATGCAGGAACAGAATCTTGATCTGTATTTGATCAGCACTGCTTAGTTTGACAGTTTGACCACAGTTCATGAGACGTGTTTGACATGATTGACAGCTTCACTAAGGACTCCTCAGCTGTAACTGATTCTTCACATGCAGTAAGGCCATTTGAGGCGCTAAAAGGCAATGGAGTAGGCAGGGAATTATTTTTTTTAACAGATAATCTTTCTCACTTTGATCTGTGAGAATATAGGGAGTTTCACCAAATAGGAAGATTTTTTTTTTTTTTTTTTTTACATAAAAGTTAAAAAGTGTCGATTTAATATCACACCGACAGAAATGCAGCTTAATGAATAAGTTTAAATTCAGTGTGATGTGGTTGTGTACTTTTGACTGCACCGTTCAACTACTGATTGTTATGGTGCTTTTGTGTTAAATACCCTGTTTATTTTTGTAATTAAATCAACAAGGGATTTAATGTAATGCGGCCAAAAGTCTGTGGACACCCAAGTACGCAGACATCACATTATACTAATGCATGATTACTGAACTCTTATTACTAAACCATGGTATCAATATGGAGCTGTAACAGCATCCACAAGAGCATGAGGTTAAACACGGATGTTTAGTGATAAGGCTCACACTCAGTGTTCCTGCTCATCCCAAAAGTGTTGGGTGAGGTTGAGGTCAGAGCTCTGTGCAGGCCAGTCAAGTTCTTCCACACCAAACTGAGAAAACCATTTCTTTATAGACCTGGCTTTGTGGTCAGGGCTATTTCAATTCAGGAAAGAGCAAAACACAAACTGCTGCCACAGTTGGACGCACAGTATTGGTTAAAAATCTTATACGCTGCATCATTAAGATTTCCCTTAACTAACTATGAACCACAGGGACGATCCCAAACAGTGGAAACAAGCCCCCCCAAGTACACAAATGTACGAGAATCAGTTCTAGTGACATTATTTATTAATTTGCTGTACAGCTACAATCACTGTTATAAATTTAGTTTTGGCTCAGAATAATATGTTGCAGTGATAATACAGATTTTCCCTATAATGAGAAACATGACAAATTACTACTTCAGTGTCACTAATAACAGTTATTACCAATCAAAAGTAGGTTGGCGTCTTTGTGGTGTCATCACCTCTTGGAGAATGAAGTTGAATTGTCCAAAAATTGCATCCCACCTCTGTCAATCTGACTTTATTTTCAACAGAATTAGTCATCACCTTCCCACACTACACTACTGTATCTTTAATGACAAAGTGACAGTTTAATTCACTTCCCACTACACTGAATCTCACTGCCTGGATTGTAACAACACAATGGGGACATTACATCACTCACAAGAGGTAAGAAAGTATCTCATACATAAAAGTTAAAGCAATATTATGAATTCTTGCATAATATTGCAGTTTTGAAGTGGTGCACAACTGTCATATATGCAGGCCTACAGTTAGTGACTGTAGCAAGTTGAACTGAGGAAGCATAAACCCCAGTGCTGTGGGTCTAATCCTAGATCTCCCCTCAGCAAACTTTCTGTTGCTGCCATTACACGGGTTAGACTTTTAGACTAAATTAAAATAATGGATGAAGCAACTGTGGCGTCACTCATTGGTTTGTGGACCTGGCATTATTCTGCATTTTGGCTGTTGCCATCTTGGATTTTAGCCAGAAGCAACCATATTTGGATAAGAGGCCAGCACTGTGGAGTGAGGGGTGGATCTGACCAACAGCTGAGGTAATGCCTAGCAGACAGCCTGTTACTCAAAGCGGCCACACCCTTAATTATTATTAACTTTAAAGCTGCTTTCACACCACTGCATGGTAATTGCCCTGCCAACCACCTACCTGGAACAGTGTTTGAGGGAACACTGTTCCACCTACCTGGAACAGTGTTCCCTCAAAAAGTAAAGAGTTTTTAAAAGCAACTGCGGCCACTACCATCCAGGGCTGCGATGACAGACAGGTGCTTCAGAGAACACTGGCAGAAATGCAAGCTAGCTTGTAACTGCATACTGAAGCAACGTAACGGGAATCACTTAAATTACCAATGAATTCTATGTGGACTATCTACCAGTCATCGGAAGTTTGTTGGAAATGCTATCCAAGGCATGGTTTTCTTCTGGTTGTCCTCAAAAGTTGCTAGCTCTCTAACTCTGGGTATTCAGACACCAACACTATCAGGATCACACTATCAGGACATGGATGCCAACTGCTCCACACGCCTATTACCATGTTGGAAATTGCATCCAATCTGCCGCCTTCGTCTCATTTTTATTTTTAATCTATTTAATTTTATTTGATAGGGACTTTAACAAGTTCCAATACAGAGTATGGGACTGATGTATTGCTCAAAGAGTTTATAGCTATTGCTAATTTTCAGTTCTTGTCCCTAGTTGGGCTTTTACATGTGGACCTAAAATTATGTTAAAAATATACAGTTTAAAAGATCATACAACCACAACACACTATAAACATGGAAGGCACAATAAAAAACATGGACCACAATCCATATACCACAGTACATATACCACAATACAAAAATCACAATATATCCCACAATACATCTACTACAGTCGACATACCACTAAACACATACGTACCACAATACATATGCCAATGTACACACCACAATACACCAAAACACTTACACTAATACCCCTTAAATGTTTGAGTGCATTCAGCTAGAGTGGCTACAGCTCTGGTTTGCTTTTAACCAGCATTTAACATTTGTTGTGAAGGATTTTAAATTTCTAATCAGTTTGATTTCACTTGGTAATGTGTTCCAGAGCTGCCAGCCCTTTATGGAAAAAGCTGATTGTCCAAATTTAGATTTACAATATGGTATTTTACAGTTGCCATTCATGCTGCTCACTGTTACTCTATTACTGTCTTGTTGTTGAATAAATCTGGAAAGAGGCTCTGGAGCCAGACTGTTGATATATTTAAAAACTAATTTCAGGAAACAAAAGTTAATAAAGCTGTCAAAGCTAAAAAGATTGCTCTAATATGTGACAGTGATGCCACCAGACAGGCTTTTAGTCCATTATCTTAAGTGCCTGATTGTATAAAGATGTAAGATGTCTGATTGTAGATGATGATGCTTGAGCCCATATTGTCAAGCAATATGAAAACTGAGAGGAAATCAGAGAGTGCATGAATAACTGGGCTGCCTGTGTGGGTATGTAGTAATTTAAAACAATTAAGATTCATCTTTATTGTTTTTTCTTCACTTGTTTATCAAATTTTAATTAAGGATCTAAAATTACACCTAAAAACTTGAAATCATTGACCTCCTCTGTTCTTTCATTCTGTACCTTGATATTAAGTTCAGTGTTCAGGAGGTTTTTGCCGAGAGGTGAATTATCCTCAGAGGTATCTTCCTCTCCAAAACAAACCAGGCCAGGTGATTTAAACTGCTTAAAAAACACTGACTAAAGCAGTTTCACGTAACAAATCAGTGTTTCTCCATATGACAACACTGACATTTTTCCTCACACTTGGTTTGCATTTGAGGGTTACATTCAGTGCAAGTATACTCTGCAAATTTACTTAACGCTCTTAGCTGGGCTCACTTGCCCAGAACCTGCATGTGTGCTCACCTATTTCCTCTGATGACTTGACTGAGCCAACTTATCCACAGAAGTCTCTCCCTCTGCAAAACAAACAGACCCGGTGATAAAAACGCTGTATAAAAATAAGAACTTTCACATTTAAAAAACTGGTGTTTTTCCAATGCATCGTGGAGCATTGAACATGAAGGGTTTTTATCTAGAGCCAGTGGTTGGTTTGTCCATTCTGGGCTACTGTCGAAACACGGTGATGCAACAGAGGACCTGTTCCCTGTGTAGATATAAATGGCTCATTCCAAGGTGATGAAAACACAACAATTCTTATTTTCAGGTAAATATACACTTAGTAAAACATACTTATCGTATTATATTATGTTCCATTTCTGCCAACAAATCCCCTTAAACCCTACACGGTGAACCTTAAAGTTACAAAAAAGTTGCTTATTGTTGCTGTAATTCAGTAATTATGATAAATTACTGCTAGTGGGTGGTAACATCAATCTATTGAAATTACAATGAACAAGCTCATCAAGTTTTATTAATCTATGAACAACTTTTTTTTTGTTTCCCTTTAGTTTGTCAACTTTTGTCAAACTCCCATGAGCCCCCTCTGCCTACCTCATCATCTCTCCTCCTTTCCCTCCCAGTCCCACCTCCTCTCTCTTCCATCCTCAACTCCTCATCATCACCCCCCCTGCATATAGCGCCTCCTGATCCCAATCAACCCCCTCTCCCCCCTCACCTCCTCCCTCATCTCTGCATTCCACCCTGCTGATGTCAGACTCTAAATGAACCACTGTGTGTGTGTGTGTGTGTGTGTGTGTGTGTGTGTGTGTGTGTGTGTGTGTGTGCGTGTGTTCATGTGTGCTAAAGGGTCAGGCTTGGTTGCCAGGACGATAGGCCCTCCAACAGCTTTCTGCTCCGACGCTTTGAGCCCTGAGCCCTCCTCAAAGCATCATGGGAAAACAATTAAAACCTTCTCCAAATCTCTCTCGCCCTCCTTCTCTTTCTTTCTCTCTTTGTCCTTCTATCTCTCTTTCTCTCTTCATCCCTCCATCCAACCCTCTCCATCTCACTCTCTCCCTTTCAGACAATCTTCACTCAAGCTTGAGTTTCTGCCTGAATTGAAAACAAGTTTTTATTTATAATGTATTTTCCACCTGAGATGTCTCTTATGAGGCCCAGACACACCAAACCGACTTCAGAGAACTAGTGACGATGAAGGCCCCCGCTGCGTCATCTCGGCCAAAAAGTTGCACATGAACACACCATAAAGACTTCAACCATGTCCAAGCAGTGTGTATGTCCTATGCTTGCGTGAGAGGAAATAATTCTCCACACTAGCAGACGGCAGTGGTCTGTTTTCGTCTTTCAAAAAGGGAAAACGGAACACTGCCTTGACCCTAGTTAGCTAGTTAGCACATTAACAACACAATCCAATGCTGAAAAAACACAGTACTGTATATTTACCATGCGCTGGTAAACAATAACACAAACCGTCTCGAAATGTTTCTGCTTAAAGGGATAGTGCACCCAAAAATGAAAATTCAGTCATTATCTACTCACCCATATGCCGACGGAGGCTCTGGTGAAGTTTTAGAGTCCTCACATCCCTTTTGGAGATCGGCGGGGGGAGCGTCTAGCACACCTAATGGCTGACGGTGCCCCAGACTAACGTCCAAGAACACAAAATTGAATCCCCAAAGTATCTCCATACTGCTCATCCATAGTGATCCATGTGTGCTGCAGCCCCGACATAAAAAGTTGTTTCGAAAAACGTCATTTGAACTCTGTTTTTAGCCTCACTGTAGCCTGTAGCTCTGACTGCTTCTCTGTGCTCCGCGCTCACGTGCGCGCGCTCAGGGTGATCGGTGATGCACGGTCTCTGAAGAGCAGCAGTCTTGTCAGTACTGATGTCCAGATTCTCAATTGCAGCCATCACCAATTCCCTGTCTGAGCAGCAAAGACTTTCCCCATCTGTTGGCATTGCTTTGCATTTGAAACAACTACACCACCAGGTTTCCAGTGCTCGACTCCAGTATTCTGCGGCTGGCTGAGGCTCATGAGCTGCGGCTGCTTCATCCAGTAACCTGAGTTCCGCGTCTGTATACTCGGGCTCAAACAAATGCGGCTCCACAAAGAAATGCTGTTCCTCCACAATTTCAAAGTATTCAGACATGTTGGGCTGTCCTTTGCTAAAAGACCGTAGTGCAAATTATCTTTTAGCTCTGTGGTTACGTTGTCTCTCCCTGTGGTGCACGTGTCACTTGATGTAAACACGGGTGAGCAAAGCTCATGCTATCCCTGGTCTCGCGCAAGTGCGCACAAGTGAGCGCGAAGCACAGAGAAGCAGTCAGAGCTACAGGCTACAGTGAGGCTATAAACAGTTCAAATGACATTTTTCGAAACAACTTTTTATGTTGGGGCTTCAACACACTTGGATCACTATGGATGAGCAGTATGGAGATACTCTGTGGTTTCAATTTTGTGTTCTTGGACGTTAGTCTGGGAAGCCGTCTGCCATTAGGTGTGCTAGCCGCTCCCCCCGCCAATCTCCGCAAGCGATGTGAGGACTCTAAAATTTCACCAGATCCTTCCTCAGCATGAGGGTGAGTAGATAATGGCTGAATTTTCATTTTTGGGTGCACTAACCCTTTAAGAGCTCACCACTTCCCCACCACTATGTAAGATGGTGCCCTAATTATTCCTTTACTAGTTGCTTATACTGAAAAAGTTCTGTAGCATTCCAAAGTTTGGGGCCAATAGCACAAGAGAATTACAGTACAGTAATGTCCCTTTTGGGTCACCTGACTTCCTGCTGTCTCACCACACACACAAATGGCATGGAAATAATACAGATTCTACTCTGGGACTTTCTGTGTTTTGTATTTAACCTAATGGTTCAAATTGTGATTAAAAAAAACATAAATTGTATTTGCTTTTGTAATAATCATATGCTGAGCCCAATCAGTGGCCATAATGACAAAAGCGCTATACATCCCAGCACTTTTCTGGGGGGCTTGTACATAATTCAAGAGGTAAAAACACACTATTATCACTGTGTTTAATCATTACAATCCATTAGGGTGGCTAAATGATTACTTGACTTATTTATTACGAGGAAAAGAACAAGTTGAACCTCTGTCTTTTTCTTTTTGGCGTTGAACGGCAACTCAATCCATATGATGATGCTTTAAATTTCCTACATCATTAATGAATGGGTATATATCGATATAATCAATAGTTAATTCGAAGTGAATTTTGTCCTTGATAGAAAGCTTGCTGAGAAGTGGGAGCCGAGATGGCTTGTACATTTGGAGTAGCCGACTGGTACATTCTAATCAAAGATACAGGCATGACAGGATGAGTGTGGGCTTAAAAATCTAATTTACAGTTTAACTTAACAAATTAAGGTATGACAGGAGGCCTGAGACAGGTTAGAGCACAGGATAGGAACTGCTTTTGCAGTTGAAGTTAGGATAGGACAGGTAGTTAGGATATTTCCTCAAAATAAACTTTTTTGGCATGATATTTTTAGCTTTATTATTGAGGCAGACACACAAGACAGCAGAGAGCAGATGGAGGACAGAGAGAGAGAGAGAGAGAGAGAGAGAGAGAGAGAGAGAGAGAAAGAAAGAAATGGCAGTTGATGGCATGGTCAGTATTGTAAACCCAAAGACCACCAGAACACATCCAACATTTTCAGGGTGAGTTTTCAGTTGAGGCTTGCCCTGTCCAAAGTGTCTGACTTCCTTCTCTCCAGTGTATGCTGTTAAATATCTGTAAAAGTTCACCTCGACCATCCGTCGTACAAAGTGTGACTGTTGAATCCAGTTTAAATCTGATTTGGAGTCAAATTTCTCTAGACCAGTGGGTCCCAGTTGGTCCAGCCATGGGGCCCAGATTTCTCCTTAGTCATTAGTTCAAGGTTCACACTAGGGATGCACCGAAATGAAAATTTGTGGCCAAAGTCGAAAAATATTAAGCACTTGGCCGAATACCGAGTACTGAATACCGAATATCGTTGTTTAGTTTTTCATTAGTTTTTGCAGATGAACCCCCTCCAGATTAGTGTTGTCACGGTACCAAACTTGGGACCCACGGTACAATACCAGTAAAAATATTATGGTTCTGAGTAGTATCACGATACCACAGTGAAAATGAGGCAGATGTGCCTTTTGTCATTTATAAAAAGATAAATCACTTTTCTATAATACATCAATGGTATTTCAATGGAATAAATTACTTATTGACTTATTCATACTTCAAAAACAGCATCAATGAGTGATGAACATGGGGGGGGGGGGTCAAAATAAAATAAATAAATAAAATAAGAATCAACCAGCCACCCTCCTCCCCTGACAAGTAAAGAACAGTCCCTAAAGTGCGGTGAGGTTTGTGGGCCGTGAACGGCTCGTTTCTCCTCTGACACGTCACATACCTGTGTTCGGCTGGCTCAGCTGTAAAAGGTACTTTTGGGCAGTCATGACACCAAGAAGAGGATGTTATTGGAGCCGACTTCTCCGTCGCCTGGTAAGCTGATGGCCGCCGTATTTGACAGGAATGCATTACTGTCTGTGTCTGTGACCCCCGTTCAACCCACAATCGGTGGGATTCGCCTTTCGTTTCTGCTGCTGGTTGAAATCTGTAGGCTGCTCGCACAGCGTGCTGAATGATTTAAGCCTATTTTGCTCGCTCAAAACTATTTTTAGATGCGAGTGCTGTGACGGGCAGATCGCCACACTGCCAACATTTTACTCCACCCGTCAAGGCACACTGTTTGATTGCGTTATCAAAACACGCCGCCATTATTCGGCCTTGCTTTTAACTTATTCCACCGAATATGGAATGTGTGTTTTTTTGCAATATTTGGCCGAATATATTCGGTTACTGAATATTCGGTGCATCCCTAGTTCACACACTTTAATACATTCAGTGTCATACTTGCGTTTGGCCATGTCATCAAGCTAGTTTGCTCTCTCTCTCAAGTAGCTGTCTGTTCGTCACTAAATCGACAGCAGGAAACGGCACGTCACAATAAAAGCTATTTGCTGGAAATTCAGTGTGCTTAGAAAAACAATATGGTGTTTTTACAAACATGACACATTTTCAGGTCACTTGTGGTCCATTCAGAATAGACCTATGACTCACTTTTGGACCACAGTCGACCAGTTGGGAACCACTGTTCTAGACTACAGTCACAGTGACCTTGAACAGAAATTATCTAGGTATTAATGAATTTCAGAAACAATTCAAAGCCTGTCATTGGAAAAGTCCAACAAATGTTATCACAACATTTTTAGTCAGGAAGCCTTTACGGCACTTATTCACTTAATCTATCCTTGACACTTTTTTAAAGAATAATTCCACCCTACTACAACTTGGGTCATACTTTTGTAGTTTTGGACACCATTACAACAGTTAATGATAGCTTCCTACCAGTCATTTTAGTTGTTGAGATCTAATTCCTTGCAAAAGGGTCTACAGGAGACAGAAAACACAAGAGTCAGATTTTAAACAAACATCAGCTGGTCAAGGCCACAAAGGTGAACTGAAAAATTGTTTCCCACACAATTTCTGGTACACTCACTTTAAGTTTTTTTTTTTTTTTTTGGAAAAAGTGGTCCAAATAATCTGTCTGAATTTATATGTTGGCTTATTACAACCTGCCTGATCGCCTGCCTGTTTCTTGATGATACTGTCACAATGTCCTCATTTTTCTAATTCTCCAGAATTGCAAATGATTTTTACTAAAATTAATCATGTCACCAACAACGTTTTTATTATATGGAAACCAAAGCAGGTCAAAACTGGCAAAGTCTATTTTTCCAGGATCTTTTGGAGATGTTTGCAGTGGTGAGTGTAGGATGTACCGTACCTCGCTATCTTCTGTGATACTAACTCTTCCTGATCCGACAGGGCCTTTGTGCACTTTTCTGCATTGTCATTTTCATAAATGCCACAGCTAACACATCATCTGCTTCCCAGCTTATTATCTCCACATGTACTTTACAAATTCAATTAGGCCCTTCTTCCCATCTTGTTACATTCCCTCAACAGCTGAAATCATTTTTGGAGCTGCAGTAATTTACAACACAACATTAACATTTTCTGTCCCGAGCCGTCACATCTTCGTCTCCCTGACAAACTTACTGAAGTCATAGATAATTCATTTGATTCTAAATTACAGCTTTCCATCGCGCCGCGCGCCCCTCTTGCAGGGGTTTGTTGTGACAAGCGGGCGCGCTGCTCGTCTCCGACCGTGATTTCTGTCGGCCCTGATGACAAAGATATCATGCAGCGCGTCTTTAAACATGACGCTGACATGTAGCACTTATCCACTCACTCAGAGAGAACAAGACAGCATTGCTCCTCGTGACACCTCCCTCATTTCCCATGATGCACATGTAAGGGGTCGCCTCCGCATGACGATTAGTAATAATAAGAGTTCTTGAAAATTTTGGGATGTACTTTAGTTTAGTGTTGTTTTTTTCCAAGAGGGGAATGGGGTGGGGAGCTGGAAGGGGACAAAAGCTGCCAAAGAGCCATTGTGTCTCAATAAAATGAGACATTTCTTCTATTGTGTGTGAATGAGTCACTTATGAAGGCAGTAACATTGTATAAAAGGGAGAGGTTTATTTAATTCTGATTCCGGTCCAAATTTGCATCTGAAACAATGAAAAGGCTTCATTTGATGCGTTTGTCTTGTTGGGGGGCTGGAAGCTGAGGGCAGAGGAGAGGGGAGGACTGGAAGGGGGAGGAAAAGAGTAGAAAGGAGAGCAAGGATAGAGTAGGAGAAAGAAGAGGATACGGTGGAAGAAAAGATAATAGGAGGAGACAGGAGAGTAGAGGAAAGGAAAAGAAAAAGCAGGGATGCAAAAGAGAGGAGAGTAAAAAAAGAGTAAAGGGAAGAAGAAAGGAAGAAGGAGGGTGAGGGTGAGGTGACTAAATGGGGTCATGGAAGCACAGAAGGCAGCTAGGAAGCAAATATAAGTCTAAATCCACACTAAAACAGTTTTAAAGTAAAAACAACAAGTGTTTCTAGCACTGCTTCAGAAATAATCTCTGTCCATACTAACACTCCTGAAAGTACATATCACAAGACCATTCATGTACACTGGCCACTGACATGCTGGTGTAAACTGAACGCAGATTACCGACCCTATGATTGGTTGCTTAGTTAAAGAAAATGCTATGGAGGAAAAGTAGGACAAGAGATTCGCTTGCTTGGAGTGATGACAAGGTGGAACTGTTAATAAAACACATGAGTATAAGGCCATCAAGGCAGTGGAAACCATAGATTGGGAGTCATTACAAAGCAAATACAACAACATATTACAGCAGAACAGGGATCATTATCCATCGTCAGAGGAAGCCATGGCGATGGGAAAAGAGTACCAACACAAGAAGGATGAAATCACAAAAGGTATGTAGGCGTAGCTAGAGGAGCAAATTCATAGTTCCTGTGTCTGTGTCTGCAAGTGTCCACAATGGTATACATGATGTAAATGTCAGCAAGGATCTACACAGACCCTTATGCAGCCCATGTTTTGTGACCACATGGACTGTATGCAGAGTATGCATGCTGACTACGCATTCTCCAATCTTTTGTTCCAAACTGCAATCCAGTCGAAACACTGCAGTCAACTGCAGTCAAGCTAGTTTTAAGTTTGATATTCAACAAACATTCACTCTGAACCTAGTGGTGTCTTCTTAGTTTTGGTTTCATGCAGTGTTGGCAGTAGGAGGACAATAAGCTCACCTTCATCCCTCCTGTTTTATGCTGGGGGTCAAGCGGATCCTCAGCTGTACAATAACTGGAACCGTCTGCATGTCCGCGTTTTAGTGTGTGGACGATGGTGCATCCTGTTGCTTCTGCTGCTGCAACTGACCTTTTTTTCAACATGAAAACTGAGAGTTTCATATGTTTTATGTTGTGCATCATGTTGGAACACACAACACAGATTGCTGATCTTGTGTTCATGGAGACGACTCATTGCCCAAGTGGCTGCTAAAAATAATCTTTTTTTCATTGTTTCTTTCACAATATTGTCTGTGCATGTGCTCATACACAGAGGGGGTAAAGATGTCAAATGAAAAAGTAACCAGACTGAGTGTCAGTCTGTGAGGATGTCAAGTGCTCGTGTGTGGGTTGGAAATGAGCGCCGCTTTACCGTCACGCTGTATAAATGTCTAGCCTTTGTCCCTATGTCGATCGTTAAATCTTTTAAACTGATTTCTTTCGCAGGTCAGGGACATCACTGTTTACAACAACTTTTGACACTTCAGGTGGCCTTGTAGGAAGAGAAACCCTCTGATTCACAAATTTTTCACAGACAGTCAGTTATGGATTGGGGAGAAGTTTATATACGCTCCCTTTTTTAAACGTGCTTTCACACTTGAAGTGTTCTTCAGATCTGCGACCCTGTACCATTGGACTGAGTTCACAGCTCTCGGCTATGACTGGGGTCATGTTTGATTTCCTCATTCAGAGAAGCTTCTTTATGTTATTTGTGATGTGCATTGATTGGTTATTTGTAACTTCCACAGGCCTGGCATTAGATATCTTTACTCTCTCTGTTGTCCCTGCAGCATTGGGTTGATTGGGGCTGGTGTCAAGTTTTCCTTTTTATTACATTTGGTAATTGTTAAAGAAGGTGTCAGGATCCCCAACATATGAAGTCAGCTACTTTTTCTTTGCAGCCGGCAACGATAATAATCATCAGTGGAAGATTGTGACAGTTGTGTTGTCATAGAACTGTATGCAAATATAACCTCTACTTCAACAGATTTCGAAAGTTGTGTGTGAAAAATCACTTTAATGAGTACTTAATTTCCTTATTACAAGTCTACTGGGGATCATATGAACTTCATGTTTGTATCTGGAAAAAGTTCATTTGACAGTTTGATACACATGCGGTATACTTTGCTTTATAGAGTGAAAAAACAATATAAAGGTAATCACTTCTGAGGTGTGATATCACTTCAGAGACTGGTAACTCCTTCCACAAACACACACACCGCATACTCACACACACACACACACACACACACACACACACACACACACACTGATAATAGAAGTATGTGATTCTGTCCTGCACAATGTAAACCTTTTTATCAATAAAATCTATTGTTTTATATTCAGATTTTGACAGAGAGAAATACACAATGCATTTATTAAGACATTGTAGTGAACTGAAAACAATAAAAATACATTCAAGTAACTAAAAGTAACAATATCTAAACTGTCTATCTAAATAGAATTATTTCTAACCTAAACCTAGTGACTGGCCAGCAGTGGCCTTTAAGGTTGGAGAACTGGGCTTCTGATCCTGATGGTTGCTATGTTATTCAAATATCTAATATCTAAATGACTGCCCTAGTTAGTAAGTGTCCTTTGTAACAGCAGTGAAACATTGTGATGTCTCACCAAATATGCATCAAATGTTGAAACGAAGATTTTATACTTTTCCTGTGCACACAAAACATTTGGTTCCCCTTTGCCAACATAATCCATAATCCATCCACCTGAAAGGGGTAGCATATCAAGATGCTGATTTAACAGCATCATTACTACACAGGTATGCCTTGGGATGGTCACAAATAGGCCACTCTACATTGCACAGTATGATCACACAATCAAAAAAAGTTTTGAGGAAGTGTGCTACTGACATGCTGACTGCAGAAATGTCCACCAGTACTGTTGTCTATGAACCAAATATCCATTTTGCTACCATAGGACGTTTACAATGTTGCTTCTGAGAATTTGACAGTACATCCAACCGGCCTCAACAACTGCATACCATGTGTACCTCACGACCTCAACATCTGGCTTCTTCACCTGCAAAATCGTCTGAGACCAGCCTCCTGGACAGTTTGATTTGCACAACCAAGGAATTTGCACATGATGGTCATGTAAATGGCTAGTCTCAGGCAATCTTGGAGGTGAATAAGCTGGTTGCCAAGGTTATGGCTGGGTTACTTAACTGGTTGGATGTACTGCCAAATTCTTTGTAAGACACTAGAGATGGCTTTTGTGCACAAAATTTGAGAGAAATCGGTATTTTGTCTGTATAAATAAAGCATTAGATCTTTACTTTGACGCAAAAACAAACCTGTTATGTTTATATTCTTGAGTGTATATACAGTATACTTCTGCAATGAGAAAAATAGTTGAGACTTAAAAAAAAAAAAATGTTGAGTAGTTTTTGCTACACTCCTCGATCTGTTGAGGACATGTTTGGATCAGTGCTGGAATAAAGTTTCAATACTTTCAGATCCCAATGTTAAACTTAACTCATTTAAATCACTTCAAAAATTCATGTTGTATACTTGTAAATGTGCATCTGATCCTGAAAAAGGGGTAATGTAAGTCCTCATACAGAGCATAGAGAAGAGCAAAATGATCCTTTAATGTCATTTTTAAGTAAGAAGAGGATGCTGTTTTTTTATTGAAACATTCTCTGCAAACTGAAAGAGGGACAAATAAATAAAGAGGAGAAAGAAATCAAGAGAGAAGAGAGACATAAAGAGTTCAACACACAAGTACGAGGACTGAAAAAACAGCGAGAGACTGAGAGACCTTGGAGGAATTCTGGTTGACCTTCGCCTTGCGAGAATTAGTCTGGAGAACAGCCGGCTGGTCTAGCCTGAGGCCACACACACACACACACACACACACACACACACACACACACACACACACACACAAAGAGGAAGAGATAGGGATGTCAAAGAACCCAGTGTGTCTTAAAGACGAAAGGACACATTACATGTTTGGTGCATGACATTCCCCAAAAATGATTTGCGTCTGCATGTGTGTGTGTGTGTGTGTGTGTGTGTGTGTGTGTGTGTGTGTGTGAGACCTCTTGGCCAGAACTTGAGTGCTTCTGTCAGCTTCAACTGTCTCCAAAAGCACACGACTGTTTCATTAAAGAAAGACAGGAAGAAATAGACACACACATCAACCCCCCCGTGCCCCCCACTCTCTGGCTCTCAATGTTCCCTTTATCTCACTCTCCTCTCTCTCTCTCTCTCTGTCGCTGCATCTCTCTCTCTCTAGTCCTAACTGCTGTTTTGACAGCCATCATGGGCGTGGCTAACGGGCCTCCAAAAGAAATTTGTCTGTCGGTCAGTCTGTCTGTCTGTCTGTTTGTCAAATTTTCGGCTGATAAATTGTTGGGGGAGAGGGTGTGATGACGCCTTGGATTCACCCAAATTCTCCTTTCAGCATCTCCCTCTCTCTGCTCACCTACTTTTCAATCTCTCCGACATGCATTAAAAGCAACTGAAGGGAAGAGCCACAATTTGAAAGATAAGAATTTTCATTTGAATATGAATGCTAGTGGGTTTCTGTGTGTGTGTGTGTGTGTGTGTGTGTGTGTGTGTGTGTGTGTGTGTGTGTGTGTGCGTGCAGCAGGTATATTTTGGCGTGCTGGGAGCATCTTTTACTGGAGTTTTTCTTTTGTATCAGCCGGACATCTTCAGCCTATCGAGACAAGACAGCGACAGCTGGGATGTTGTTGTCAGGTGAAGTGTTTACTCTGGCACTATGCCTGTAATCTTTGTCTGCCAGGATGTCAACGCAGTGATGGAAAGACATGGCCTGAAACACGACTCCAAATGAATGCTAATGTTGCTCTGTATCTGCGGGATGTGTAAATAAACAACTGTTTGCAACTTTAAAAGGTTATTATATGTCAGTGTTTACAGCTTTTTGCTCCCAAGTGGCCAAAAAATTCTATTAATTCTAACCCTTGATATCTGAAAGTGTTTACAGTCTTTTCTTTTTTCTTTTTTTTTTTTTTGGTTTTCTTTAAGTTTAAGTTCAGGGAGCATTTATTTTTCTTTCAGACTTTCTCTGCATGAACCACTGGTCATTCAGAATCAGAATCCACTTTATTAGCCAAGTATGTGTACATGTACAAGGAATTTGACTCATTTTTTTTGTTGATTTCAAATGAAAAAGACAGAGCTGTAAAGACAGAGTTGACAACAAAGCTGAACAAGGTACACATAAATAGTTGCTTACCATATACTGCTTATATTAAAAAGTATCTATGAATATATTTGAAAACAGCAGGACAACAGGGCATGGTAGCTTGGTTAGTGGCCATTGGCATCTGATTTCAATGTACAAAGTAACCTTTAGCATCGGTATGAAATGGACCAGGCTCTCAACAACCTCCAATATAAACCCATCCACTGCAATGACTTAGTTTAAAGAGCATAAAAGTCTGTGTAGGGCGGGAGGGAGCAAACACAGGACTTTCACCCAGGAGACAGCTGTCCCATGTAAAACAAAAAGTCAATATTGATATTATGTATGTCACATATGTCACATGACTTACATCACTTGACATACTCATTGACTTACTTACTAAGTGAAGGTACATAACAAATTTTACATAACCTAACCAAGTAATTTTGTTGCCTAAACCTACAGTAGTTCTGTTGAGGAGACCTATACGTTTCCTGCAAACAAAAAAGTTTACTTTTAAAAGGCACTGTGCATGTTGCAAGTGTAAACTGACACATGTCCAAAGTGACACTTGAGGGTTACCTAGAGCATCATCAGTTGAAGCATGGAGCCACTGATCAAGCTGCCATATTTGACAAGTTGGGAGTGAAAACAAGTTGGTAGGTGGATATGACAGATATATATATATATATGTGTGTGTGTGTGTGTGTGTGTGTGTGTGTGTGTGTATATAATGTATACAGCATGCTTAGATGTATATTTCACATCTTTTTACATTGAAAAAATGAACAAACAAGAACACACATTTTTCAAAGCATCAAAAAATCCTTTGAGCAAATTCCAGAGGAGGTGTGAAGAAATTAAGAAATCAAACTTTTCTCCATCATATTTCTAATAGTTTATTTCCATGTTAGAAAATGTAGCCTACAGCTTTCAGCATACCAAACCAGACACTGGCCCACTCTCCACTGCACTGAGTGACAAAAGTTCCTACTTGCTTTGTTTAGCATCTTTTCATATCATTTCATAAGCCTTTCCAAGATTGCTTTCGTTGGTCATCCTCCACATGTTGTTACCTGTCAAACATGCTTTTGAAAGGTTTTGAATTTTTTTTCAAGGACCTTGAAAGATTGAAATTCTGTCCACCTGTGCAAGAGAAAGTAGCAATAAAATATAATTCTCTTCTCCTCAGTGCCACATCTGTATCCTCCCACCCTCCCCTCCGCTCATCAGCCCTCTCCATTAGAGCTAAAGGTGTTGGGCTTCTGTCTGTATTCTACACATTGAGAGATGTGTCTCTGCTGATTAATTGCTGTCTGATCGCTGCTGTTGCTGCTCCCTGCTAATTTCTCTCTCCCTGGGTTTTTACAGCCTGTGGCGGCCTGGGTGTGAGGGTTTCTAGCAGTAATTGTGCGGTATTTGTTGCTAATAGGATAATAATTGGAGCAGGTGCAGATAGCTGGGTGGTTATTGGGCCTGGTGAAGAGAGATGGAGTTTGGCACCACGCCAGGGACGCCCGCTGTGCAGCACGCCGACGCCGACACGTAAAAACACACTTTAAAAACCAGAGTGCCACAGAGGGAGGGCAATTATTATGCTTTGCTTTTTTTATCTTCCCCATCCAGCTCAATCTGTCTCTCTGGAAACCTTGCACTTTTTCATGAATCTGTGTTTTCATGAATTTGTTACTTTATCTGTTTTTATGTGTTTGCTGTTTCCTCTCTCCCTGCTTATTTCCCTCTGTTTGTTCTCTCCTGCATGACCTCTCACCCCTGTTTATTTTTTCTCTTCTACTACTCCACCTAATCCTAAGGCAAGTTTTGAGGATGACAACAGGAGTCACGCATAGAAACAGGCACCAGAAATCATCTGCAGGACTTCATTTGTCTTAGTAGGATCAGGCAATCAAACACTGCATTCAAAGATTGCTTTTAATGTTTGTTGTTCTCTGACTGTGTGTTCCAATGTTAATTATTCTATGCTGCAACTGCAGCCATTTTTATACACACTAAACTAAACTCTATGACAGCTGAGTAAATCCACCCGCAGAGGAGGACCATGAATCGTAGCTAACAGCACCAGCAGCAAGAAGTAACTTAGACTTTGTGCTGAGATTCTTTTGGTCAAACTTTTGTCACCAAGGTAAAGAATAACCCTTTCAGCTGATATCATTTTCTACTCTCGTTTATCCCCTGTGGGTGGCTGCAGTACTGATTGCACTTTCTTGCTGTTTTTTTTTTTTCTTTTCTTTTTTTAATAAAGATTTATAAATATACATGCTACTGGCTTTCAAAGCAAGTGACAGAAGTGATTAGAAACGGGGCATCTGACAAAGTTCAGCTTAGGCCATGTAGGCCATTGCAATAGAAAACAATGTAATCAAACTGAGTGTGTTGCTGGAGCTTGCTCGCCTCACATTCAGATAGGACACAGTGCGAAGCTGAAGAGAATTCTGTGTGTTTACACACTGCCCACAATTCATCTCTCCTTCACCATCAGACCTAATGCTATTTAAAGACTTTCTACCTAGGGATCGTACACCGTTTCACCACCAGATAACCAGGAGTCAATTTGCAGATCTGCATTGTTTTGGTTTACTTTAAGTTCAGTAAGTACATTCATTACTTCAGCTAAGACATCACATCATCATTTAATGAACAACAGTAAACGATCACAACATTCATATCACTCTGACGTAAGGTTTGTCATTTACTCTGTTGGTTTGAGCTTTTCCTTCAGTCCAGTAAGAAACTGTACAAGCACAATATACAAGATTAATAGCTCAGCAACCACCAGTCTGCAACAGTTAGTGTATTATGATTGTTTCTATAGTTCTCAGTAAGCCTTCACTTACATCCTGTATGTCACAGCTGAGCTGACAGTGACAATCTCAGTCCCCAGTAAGACGACATAAAAAGCTACTCAGTCTGTCATTCACCCTTATGGTTTAGATTGTAGTTTAGATTGAAGATTTAATGTTTAGTCATGTACTGAACACCTGTAATTAAAAGTTGGTCATTTCTTATATATACCCATTTACAGTTTATGCATAATTAAGGGCATGGCCACTTTGAGTGACAGGCTGTCTGCCAGGTGTCTCCACAGTCTGTGAGTCAGATCCACCCCTAGCCTCTCAACAGCTCCATCCTCTCATCCAAATGAGTGACCGCCAAAATGCCAAACTTGAGGCTCAAAAACAAAGTGTCCACAAACTAATGGGTGACATCACACTGGCATTATGTTATACAGCCTATGGTTGCCTAAGTGCATATGTCAATACACAGTATAAAGGTGGGTGATATTTCTACATGTGATTATCGTATAATATTTTTCAAACCTGCAGACATTTCTGTAACAGAGAAATTAAAGTATTTTCCTTCTGGGAAACCTCTATACCTACTCAAGATTCTCAGACTAAAAGAAAAACAACAACTGTATTCCACACACACACAGTGACCCTGAGATACTAATAAAAATGAACTGTGGTATTCAAACAGAAAAAAAAACTGCTGCTGTTGCAGTCAGAAAAGTTGGTGTCACTGTCAAGGTTGTCAGACACCTGCTTTTTAAATTATTTACCATACTTTTTCTGCCTCAAGGTCTCCTGGGTGCAAAATGAAAGGCGGAGAGGGAACTGACTTTGTCTAATTTCCAACATGGGGGAAAAAAATCCATCTGTGAAACTGCTGAGTAACACCTCTAACCCTCCAAACCAAAGCAAAGCTGCAGTTATGATTAAAGCGAGAGACGTCTCCTCGCTAAGGTCATACTTTCAAAAAGCAAGCCGCCATATTTGGGCAGCAACAGTATTGTTGTGATCACCCCCTCCCCTCATTCCCCTCTGAGACTTCTCAGCCTCGAATATGGTGATGATATTAATACTAATCGTAATATAGCCGGCGATAGATATAGGCTCTACCGCTTTGAACTGTAAATGGGTTGTGTTTGGGGGAAGAGAGGCGATTAAGAGCCGCGAGACGGTATAAGATGGTAAATCTGGGGAAGCAGAGGCGTTCCAGCCCCCCCACCATAAACAAATAATCCAGCGCTGCTTCTCAAACCCCCTATGCCATCTCAAATCAGTTTGGATTAGGACAGAATACAGGGATGTTCCCTTTAATGTCACACAGAGACATAGAGAGAGAGGGTGCATCTTCCTCTCCCCCCCCTCCGCCCGCCGCTCCACGATGCACTGTGTTTAGCCCTGCTTAGCCAAATGAGCTCCTAATAAATGCAGCGCTGAGCCCGTCTGCTGAGGAGTCGCTTATAATTGGAGGGCTTTCTTCTTCGCTTTAGAGAGGAAAGTATTAATGAAGGGGTGGGGTGGAAGGTGTGTGTCGAGGGTGGAGGGTGTGTGGGTGCCTGCGTGAGTGCGTTTGAAAGGTGGAGTGAGTGAGTGGGTAAGTGGGTGACAGTGTGTGTGCGGAAGGTGGAGTGTGTATTGGTGAGCGTTGTACGTGCAGGGTGTGTGTTCCTGAGAGTTTGTGGAATGTATTTCTAGTTTGCGTGTATGCTTTGCATACACTGCAAGTTGTGCATATGTGTGTGTTTCTATCTGTGCCTTGTTCATATGGAAATGTGCTTCCATGTCTTCATTTAACGCTGCAGCTCACCGACCAAACACATTTTTTTATGAACCTGTTGTTATCGCTCCATTTTTCTTTCTATTTCGCTTCCCGTCCTCTCCTGTTTAATCCTTCTTGCTACCTGCAGTGGGAAGCTGCTTTGTGCTCCAATAATAGGGAATCTATATGTTTATAGATATGGCTCATTTTGGTGTTTGAGTATGCACGCCTTAAAGACCTTCAAATCCGTCATTTTGCTTCTTTTTTTTTTTTTTTAATTTTTTTTTTTACTTGTTTGTGTTCCTCATCTGGCTTTATTATTTTCCATTACTGTAGCTAGGCTGAGCAAGACAAGGAAAAGAAAAAGACAAACAAAGATGAAGCAGGCCGCTTTGTTTGTCCACTCAGGTAATTAATTTTCCTGATTAGAAATGTTGACCAGTATGTGTGTGTGCATCTGTTGACCGCAACACACAAGTGTGAAGGTGTTAATTTGTCATTGGCATGTTGATAACAAGATCAGAGAGATCATGCTCGCACAAACAGAGTAAAGAGAGGTCCACCCTGTGATGTCAGGCCTTATCACCTAATTGGCTGGACTCTGGCAGAGCAGTGTGATGGATGAGAAACTGATGCGTGTGTGTGTGTGTGTGTGTGTGTGTGTGTGTGTGTGTGTGTGTGTGTGTGTGTGTGTGAGAGACAGAGATAGAGCAAAGTGTTTGGGAGCTGCGAGGATTTATCACAGTTCTGTGGTCATCGACGGGAGGGTACTTGTTGATAATCCTGTTTAACTTACAGTTGCACTGACAGATGTTATGATGGATTGGTTTGTATACTGTAATATGCAATGCGTACGTTCCCGACACATGCTCTCTGGGAGACTGGTCTGCTGGCTGGCTGTATTGCCGTCTGCCGGAAGTCAGACGCCGAATACAGCCGATGGGTTTCGAGAATGCATCTGAGGTTGCTAAGCAATCGTGACCAGCACTGTATCGAAGTTTACTACAGAAATCCTGAGTGCAGAGCTGATCTTCCTCCAGGCAGTTTTTTAAGTCTGTTGTAGGTCTAAAATATTGTCCGTGGGACTGATGTAAAGTTCTTGGTAGCCTTGTACTAAAATATTCAACTTCTTCTTCACACCACAGACTGATATGTACATAAGAAGGGAAAGGTATCTGCTGATCTGATATCCACTGTGATCGGTTGTTCCTTTATTAAAGTTGAACTCTTGTTTATGTCAGAGCGCAGCTGTTGCACCCTGAAAAATAGGTGCTCTGCGATGCTTGTGTGTTAGGACAGCGTTGCTCTAGCTTTTGCGCAAGACTTCCGTGTGTCTACTTATAAAACAATGGATTTAAGGGTGCAAATTATTACTACTGAATTCCAAAAGTCAGAGACAGGGGCACAAAAGAAGTACATACCGTTTTACAGTCTCCATTAAGTTTCTCATCATTTACTCTGATAGTACAAATTAATTCTAGTGAGGTGTATTAAAGCTTCTCCAAGTACATTCATTAAAAAGTTGAAACCAAACAAAGCAAAAAATGAGCAAAAACTCGTTCCAAACAAAGCTGTATCTGTTCCCTTTCATGTCACTGCTGTGTTCTTTGGTACACGGCATCAGAGACGCAGTTAAGCACAAGTGTGCACTTTACTGATGTCATCTCACAGGACTTCTGGGAACTGCAGTTCAAACAGTTTTCAAGTGTAGCTTCCTTTTATATTTCTGTATTTCAACTGAAGCCCGATCTGTAGTACTAGAGTGCCTACAGTGTAATCTTTAAATTTCAGACTTTTAAAAATTTAAAGACATGCAAAATGGCTCAGAAAAATGTGTCACCTGAAAAACAGCTGCAGAAATCCTTAAATTTCAAGGACATCCACATTTAATTTCTATAGATAATCCATACTCATACTATCAATACATTTTACCCACAATATTAAATGCTTTAATTGTATAAAATGAAAAAATAAATCATACTGCCCTGAGGTTGTCTGTGAGAGTTTATCTGTGCCTTTCTAGACATTTATAAGTCCTGGACAGGTAAATTGGACAGACTGCAAATCAGGAAAAGAACATTATAGAAGATGGAGGGAGAGGGGGGGGGGTTGGGGGGGGAGTGGAAAGTAAAGAAGATTTATATCCATCGTTAGGGATGATAGAGGGCTAAGTATAGGTGATCAAAGTTTAATGTTCTGAGGTCTGGCGTAGCTATGCTAATGTAGGCTTTGAGAAGGTGAACATTAACTAGTGTTACAAAAAAAAAATCTTATTTTAACCCTTCAGATTCCTTCACATATTCAATGTATGACAGGCTGCACAAACTGGCGTCTGTCTCTTTAGACAGTTCCTTGATGTTATATCAATAAGTTACACCTACCAGTGGATCACCTCTAGTTAAGAACACAAAAATGGTACTAAGGCTGTTGATGGGTAGCCAAAGTTTTAAATTAGGATCTTATCTGAATACTTCAAATAATTCTGGTGAACTCATAGTAGTGATACATGATGAGTTTGAACAGTCGTCATTGATAAAAGTGAAGCCACATTAGCCATACTAAGCCCAAACCCACAGAAAGGGGGTTAAAATGGGCAACTAACAGCTTGATGTCGTACTGTAAAATCTTTGGAGGAATTCTAACCTAATGTAGACCCATGCAGAGCAGCAGAGTATCTAGATATCCCTAGTTTAATAGAGCTTTACAGACTCTAGCCTGGGACTGGGTGGCTGGTGGTGTCTGCACCTAAACCTGAGATGGTGTTGGCCTTCACTTGCCTTAGTACTTAAGAAATCCCAGCCAAATGTACGAAAGCCCTGAACCCATAAAGTGACAAAGGCTAAACTGGCAATGGCTGGCTGCAGGGGTCTCTGACAGAGAAGAACCTATGTGTTAGCAGAAATCCTGCTCTTATGACATTCACCATTATGAGGGGTCCTCATAGTGGTGTGGGTCCTCAGCTGCCTAAAACATTAAGAGAACAGTGCCCAAAGCCAAGACAATAACACCCCAATTGTCTTGCCAGAGCAATCTGAGTTTGGTGTGTGTAGTGGCAAATTAGTGTGTTTGAAGATAATGTTATTTTAATTAAAACTGCAAAATATTCTTCCAGCATTTCTTCATAACTCAAACAGTTTTTGTTTCCTGTATTTGGTACTTTATTTTCTATGTTGCTTGATGCTGGTGTCATAGGAAAATTTTTTTTTTAAAAATGACCTAAATGTTACAAACTTGCTCCCATCATGGTCATTTTGGGTGATGTCAAGTATAAAGCCCAAAACACACAACTCAAATCATCACTTGAACTTTAACTAAAACTGAGCCATAAAAGTAGTCTATTCCAACATGAACCAATGAGGATTCTGTTTAAACCTTGACTCAGTTTGACCAGGTGCATTAGCCCAGTGCATTAGCCTTTGAATCTTAGGCTGTTAGGATTTTGCTTCGTATCAACCACTTAAATTAATCAAATTATGCTGGATCGTCAATAAATGATGACGGAGCCCATCTGAAGACACTGCAAACAGCTTGGAGGCAGCCGGGCATGCTTGGACTTGTATCAGGAGGTGGCCTATCTTGGGCGCAACTCAGCACAACTCAGCATGTTTGAACTGGTAATGGAAATGCACATTAACGCTGCATAGATTGACTTGGCGAAACCAAAAGTGCCAATGGAAAAGCCCACACTGTTGCAGAGAGGACCTTATATTTTCTGAGAATGAGTCAGATTTCTGACATTCATACTTAACTGAAACATACAACTGCAACTAATTTTTCAGGAGAGGAGCATCATTTTTGATTGCCTGTCATGAAGCTTTTTATCAAATTACTATTGTTGTTATTTTCCAAGCAAGGCTGTTTAAAAAACACAATATATGACCATGATTGTTGTTCATCCTTGACTACATGTTATTGTAGGTCCCCATTCTGGGACTTCTACTGTTTGACATCTACAGGCTTCCATTGGCTCAGATTATGGAAAATAACAAAAAATGTTACCATAATCATGCAGATGACACACATATTTACATAACCATGTCAACAGGGGACTATCGGTTCAACGAAGCCTCTGACTAAGTGCATTGAATAAATCAACAATAGGATGTGCCACAATTCTCTTCAATTAAACAAAGAAAAGGGAGGTAATAGTTTTTCAGCGCTCAGCTTCATTTGGCATGTTAAAAACCACAGACTGGGCCAGAAATCTTGGTGCAGCCATGGACTCAGACCTGAATTTCAACAGCTACATTAAGACAATTACAAAGTCAGGCTACCATCACCTTAAGAATATATAAAGGATTAAAGAACTTATTTCTCAGCAGGATTTGTAAAAACTTCTATCTTCAGTAGATGTGACCACTGTAACAGTGTCTTTACAGGTCTCCCTGAAAACATTGATCAGACAGCTGTAGCTGATTCAGACCGCTGCTGCTCGAGCCCTCACTAAGACCAAGAAAGTAAATCACATCACTCCAGTTCTGACATCTTTACTTTAGCTCCTTATCTGGTGGAGAATTTTCAAAATACAGCTGTCAGTCTACCAAGCACTAAATGGTTTAGGCCCCAAATACATTTCTGATGTTCTGCTACAATATGAGACATCCAGACCTTCTGGCCTCCTCTGCAACAGGTCTGATTTGTGACTAAAGACTTAACATAGAAAAGCAGCATTTAGTTTTTATACACCACATATCTGGAACAAATTCTTAGAAAACCGCAGGTCTATGGAAACTCTCGGTCCTTTTATATCTGGGCTAAAGACTTTCCTTTTAATTTTCTGTTATCTAGTTATTTAATGAACTTGCCTCACCTTGTCTAATAATGATGGTAAAGGTGCCCTAACCTTAACATAGTTGTAACTTACTTTAACCCAAACTCTGATCTTTGTCTTATCTTCACCAAGTTGTTTAGGACCTAATGTGTTCCAAAATGGGCACATGGTGCGTTCTGTCATCTAATTTGTTGGACTTGTTAGATAAAAGCCTCACTGTCATGGAAATATTTCTATCTACCTCCACTCACATAGCAAAATGCAACAAACATCAAATCCCCTATCCCAGCTGGCTAACTCTAGGTGGTGTAGAGGAGATGTGATCAGTCAGTTACTGAGATTAGAGCAAGAGAGAAAGAGGAGCGAGAGCTGAATATGTGAGTGAGTGTGAGTAAGAGAGTCACAAGGTCATGTTTATAATGCCAAGCTGCTAAAGAGGGAGCATCTTGAGCACCTTGAAAGCAAGCTGACCCCAAAGCACAGAATGAGCTGCCTACAGAAAAGCTGCTCTATGACGAAAAAAAATAGGGGAAGACAAACTGAAACGTGAAAGAAACATTCTCTGCTGCGATGTGTCTCTCACCGACGCTCACAATAAGGTCTTGGCCGTCTTTTGTTGATTCCTCCGTCCCTCCTCTCTTTTCTGTTTTCAGCGCTAATTTGATTTCTGGAAATCAGGGTTTTGTCTCGTCAAGTGACTGACAGTTGCCTTTGCCTTAATGAATGCCGAGTGGGGGAAAAAAAAAAGATTCTGGCGGATAATGCTACTCTCTCTCATGCTCCCTCTCTTATATCGAGCTCCAATAATTAATTCACACACACATATCTGCAACATTAGTTCCAGAGGAGATAATTAAGAAAATGATTTTGGTATTGTTCCCCAGCATCTATCAAGACAACGCTGCTATCTGTTTTTAGAAAAGCTAGTAGTCACCATTACCGTATCTTTAAAGGGCAGTGATTTTGCGTTTGGTAATTGCATGACGGATTTCAAGCAATGCTATTAATTGACTATAGTGAGTATGCATTTATCTCCGTTTTATTCTCATCAAGTGTGTGTCGTTCATGTGTGTGAGTCTGTGAGGGAGAGATAGTGTGTATGTGTGCGTTTAAACAAATAAACTATCTCTGCGTCACATTCATTATCATCTTAAGTCATTTATTTTTCTGCTATCTGGCAGCAAACATTTGTGTGTTGAGTTCTTTGTCACGGCTACACCATTCAGTCGCCATGTTCGGCTGCTGCACTGTGTTTTCATTGTGTCTGTATCTTGTTCATCATGCTAACGTCAACTGCTAACATGAAAGACAACTTTTTATCAATACAGTCGGGCACCGGGCCAGATATTAAATTAAACAGACTAAGGAAGTGGAGATATGCTTTTTTCCCCGTTTGTTTTTCAAACTCTAAAACTTGGGGCATAATTTTAAATTAATTTAAAATCTGTCCATGGAATTAAACAGCAGTACCTGTACACTATTCTCAAATTAAGTTGTTGCACTTGGTTTAAATTCCTGTTGTCACATGAGAATGTGCAGTATATGCTGTAGTGATAGTGTGGTGCAACCTTTTCTGTAAATTAAGATCACATTTGTGCCTTTTTGCTTGCTGTTACAAATATTGTGCAGTGTTCCACCTTTTCCCTCTTTCCGTCCTCAGGCTGCATTAGTTGATTCATTGATTTTTTAGTGGGCAGTGGAACAAGTTGAAATATTGATATAGTATCAATTATTAAAGTTTACATGGAAGATGTATTTGTACACAGTTGCCTATTTACACATTCAACAACATTATCATTCATTTGGAGTCATGTTAATGGCCACCTGACTAATTTAGGTCCAATATTCACTCTCCTTTTAGCCTTACTTTGCTCTCCATCCTTTCTCTGCCTGCCGGATCAAAACTTTTTTTGCTGAAAAAACTACAGCAATGTTGATGAGAACAATTAGGGTACACCTTCCAGTTCAGGGTGTAGAGCAGTGCAGTATATGTACCACAAAATGACCTGGCAATGCACAATTTAAGATGCTGAAAAGTCCATAATGCAAAGAGTTCAAAACATATCAAATGATATTCTCAGCATACACTGGACACTCTTTGTTGCTACACTTCTACAAACCTACCCAGCAGCATATGAGGCAGAATATAAAGGATTTATACTGAATACGGAGTGCTTGTTGTGTTATTTCACTCTAAGCTTTATATGAAGAGGTCAAAGTCCCTGGCATCTCTCTTTTTTTAAAATCTCTGTCAATATAAGGAGAAGTTGAGTCGTCTTTGGGTTGGAAGTTGGGTCGTAGAGTTCAGAGTATTTTCCTCCTTCAACAAACAGTTTCTCCACTGTGACAGCTGCGAGACCACAGAGGAAGACAGGCTATCACCTGACAAGAGTAGAAGTCAAGGTAGCCAGGATGAGTAACTTTGCTGCTTTTCTGAAGTTTGACAATAGCACAGGGGTGTATTCTGTCGCTGCATGCCGCATGAAGTCGAGCCAACACGTGTCTTACCACTGTTGAGGTGACTGCACATAGAAAAACACACGCGCAGCTGCTCTGGCCTGCAGTATATGGCATATATGAGTTGTGGATTTCACAGGGCTTATTTTGTCATTTTTTCTTATTGATCGATTTCTAAAATGTCTTGTATTATTTTATCTTTATCTTAAATGCAGACTCCCTCAGACATGTGACTACTTGGTCTTTACATCTGTCACCTCACTAGAAACAACCCTGTGTGTGACTTTTAGTTTCATGTGAGGTTTGGTTTGGTCTAGAACTCTGAGTGACTGAAACTAAATGGTAAAAGGACTATTTGGGTCTTTAAAAAAACAAGTTAAGTATATAAAATCACCTGCTTTTGGGATTTAAATTAAAAAGTGAATTATTCAAGTAGATTAAAAGTAACAATTAGACTGGATCCAGACACCCTGACTTTATTTCCTTTATTTGCCTGCTGTACTGCTTCTTTGTAAGTGTTCTTTAAAAATCACATTACCTCTGTGTTACTGTATTCAAGCCCTTATATTTATTTGTGCCGATCATTCACAGCAGCAACCATTCATTTTATTTGTGGGTTTGAAGGTACAAAAGAAGAAGAAAAAGGGTCCACCCACAGTGTTCAAAGCCTTCGATCGTGCTTTAGAATTGCAAAATTTAAAAGGCTGTTAACAAGAAAATACAGCTGAAATTGAATATGATTGAACAACGTTATCAGAACAAGAAGAATTTGACACAGCACCTAGAAATACTTAGATGACTTTTTGTTTGAAGGACAGAAGGCAGATTTTCTTTTTCTGAGAGACTGTACATTGATTCATTTTATATCCCAGAGGCCTTTTATACAATCTTTACACAAAAAGCATTTTACATCATTTGAAATCTTGATTCATGTCACTTTGAGCTACACAGAGTTAATAAACTGAAAATGAGTTTCCTATGTATAAGAGCAATATGCCAGATGTAAATATTCTGTTCATAATGTTTAAGCTAACACTTGTTAATTAGCATTTCTAGTACAAAGTTCTCACCATACAGCATTTCCTGGTGCAGTTTCTGTATGCCATGTGCTCTTCTGTGTCAGGTATGGTGTTTGCTGAAGGTCAAAGTTCATGTTTGTAAAGTATGGAGTTATTTTAGCATGCAGAAGTGTGTGTGGATGTGTCTTAAATGCATATTGTGCATGTATGTGAGTGTATATTAACATATGTGTACTCATTCATGCGTGTGTGTGTGTATGTGTGTGTGTGTGTGTGTGTGTGTGTGTGTGTAAACAGGTGTGTTATATTTAGTACAAGGTGCGTTCCTTCACTCTGACGTCAGTCAACAAGATGATTGACCAAACCCTGATAACTAATGGCCTGTCAGTCACAGAGCCAAACCCCTCCCTCTTAGGCAATAACCACCCCCTTTCTTCAACGCCACCTGCCTGATTGTGTTTGTGTGTATACTGGTACATGCAAGTGGACATGCTTGTGTGTCCTGCATTAGTGTGTATACTCATGCTTTTGACTGATGTCTTGTGTAAACTCCAGTCTCTGTTGTACAGCAGGTCAGATGTGCAGGCCTGATAGGCCACGTACACAGCAGGATTTAAAAGGGCCTGTCTATCAGGCCTGTTATATGTACTTAAAATTAATTTGTTTTTCAAACCTCATACTTTAAACATTAGGTGTTTGCAATGATCAGGTAATTAGCATCATCATATTTAATTTTCCCTTTGACTGCCTGTTAGTAAATGAGATGAAGTGAGGAATTGCTGCTGCAGTCACCAATGGTGATTAGAGATTATGTTTGTATCTATTCTCAGTGATCAAGAAGCTAAGTAAAGGTAAGGCTTAAAAAACAATAGTTATTTAAGTGAAAGTTACTTCATGCAGGGCTCAACACTAACTTTTAAAAGTGGATGGCAGGTTGGCAACTAGGCATCAGCTTGGTTGCCAAAACTGAAATGATACTACCAAGACATGGTTACCATTTTTACTCACATTTTAAGATATTATGCAGTTATACATCAGGTTTATGATAAAAAATGTCACTTAAAACAACATCTGAAAGCCTTACAAAATTCTTTGTGGTTTGTGTTTTATCTGATTTACAGAATTTTAATCTTAAGTGTAATCAGTTAATGTGTCCACTCTCAGTTCCTGGTATACAAAATATCAGTAGATGCCTGTGCACATGCATTTAAACGCACCATCGCATGTGCAGCTTTGTCTGGTCCGGTCCGGTCCTGACTGTAACAGCAATATTTAAATATCGCAAATACAAAAAATATTTAAAATGTATTTATTTTGGGGGTACATGTTCTGTTTGATGTCCCTATTTTTTATAAGTAAAAAAGTAGTTGCCCATTATGGCAACCAAGGGCCAAGAATTGGCTACCACTGGCAACCTGCTAAATGACCTATAAAATGTTTAAGTGTAGTTTAAATGGTGAGAAACACAATAACAAAAATGTTTTCTTGCGTAAGAAAATATATAATATGGCCAGAGCATAATGCTTCAGTACACAAGGCTGCACCTCTATAAATATGACATTACTGCTGTCCACTTTCCAAAGCACATCATAATGTAATTTTCAAATAGTTTTTCTTGGTTGATCTGGCAGCAGCACATGTCAAGATATGTTTTTCAAATCAATCCACAGCTTTACTGTTGTACCATGCTGAGACAACATGACTTTGACAAAAGAAAGATGAAGTTTTATATTAATGTGGATGAATTACTTACTGGTTGATTTTTCATTTTGAAGTGCTCGTCATGTATGGAACCTCACACACAGAAACATACAACACTATGGTATTCTATGGGAAATGGTAAACAGTAATGTAGATAGTGCATGGTTTGTTATCAGGGTCATTCATAATTATATTAACCTGTTTGTGTATTAACAGAAACAGACTGGAATTTTAGTCAATATAACATCATCTATGTGCTGCTGAAGCTGAGGAAATGTTCAGAACTTCAAGTAAGCCTGGTGTTGTGCTCATAGATGACTGTCTCCACCTGATACAGAATCAGTGGGCAGGATTAAAAAGAGAGATGTTCACTCCATAACTAGTTAGCTACCTTGCCAGGCAGAAAAATGGCAACAAGCATGGATGAGATCAGCGCAGCCGAATGTAAACCTCTTAGGGCAAGAAGGTCACCAAAGGGTGGGAAATGTTTGTGGACTGACCAACCAACCAAAGAGCTAGCTATAGCGCTACTGGTTGCAGCTGAAAATAGAAATTTGAACATCAACAGTTCTATGACAACATGGAAGTCCGTCTACTGAGGAAGTTAGTGTGATTTGATTGAAAGCACTACATCTATTGACATCTATTGAGTAGAGCTTGTGGTGAGATTGTTTTGTCAAATGAAACTATAAGCTACAGCTACACGATTTGTAAAATACTTTAACTACCACATGCTAGTGGAAATCATTTTCTTATAGATCTACTACTTTTCAACATCTTGATACAAACTCAAGTGTTTACTAGCTGTAATCTCAATGCAGTTGAGTTGATACTGAGATCTGAGATACAAAGAGATATTGAGATGTTGGGGCCTGTTCCAAGAAGCACTTTGCTGAGTTTATCAGAGTGTTATCTTTGCTGGAACATGAACTCATGTAAAGAGCTTTTTGTGGGTTCTATTGTGGATGTTGGCTACAGATTGAGCTTCTGCAAAAGTGCAGTTTGGTGGCATTTCCATTAAAGAAGAACAAGAGGGTCAAATTAATTCCTTTTATCACACATAGACCTGCTGTTTCCTCATACAACAAAAAGTGAGTTAAATTCAGCCAGAAATGAGACACTGTGTTCACATTTGGAGATTTCATGTCTGAAATACATTTTGTAATTCATATAGCATTTCTGCAAGTCTCTTTCTTTCTCGTTCTCAAACACACAAACACACACCCACTCTGTTTGTTTGCTCTCTCTGCAGTTCCAGGTGAAACAGGTCTGATATTTGAGACCCAGGTGCTGTGGAGAGGAAGGGAACAACGAGGTTGGCAGTGTTTTCTTTCTCCGGCACGCCAGCAAACCAATTAATCAGCTTCCTCTGTGTGTTTTCACTTCCAAACATCTTAACACGTTTTTACATAACGCCCTTTGATATCAGGCCCACAATCTGTAAAAAAGGTTATGTGATTGTCTGACTGTATCTTTTGAAGTAACCACTGTGGTTCAAGTTAATCCCATTACTTTGATCTGATGATATTAAAGTTATTATGGATATGACTGAGCAGAAAATGTTTTAATGGTAACTGCTTTACTCTGTGGTTGTCATGGGGTTATTTCTTTTTTTGTCAACTGGCCGCAGCAGCAAGTTGGTTCAGAACCACATATTTTGTCAAAGTAGTTTTAACAATAGATCAGACTGACTGAAAACAGGCTGGCCTCCTGCCAAAATAGCTGGCAGGAGAATTACCAGCATCTGAGTTGCAAATAGTGTCAGTTTCCAACCCTGCCCCCAAACTAACTGCCCTGAGGGAGGAGCACCAACGCAGCAGGTGTGGAGCTTGATTAGTTGTTACTTTGCATCCAGCTGTCAAGCGTAATTTTAAACTTTCTCAATGTCACAAAAATGCAAATGAAGTGACTTTTTATCAGCTAAATTAAAAAGTGCAAAGCTTTGCTCAGGATTTGATCCTAGTTGGAGTAAATTGTTGCTTATATACGTTAAAAGTATATAGTTAAAAAAAAGTTAAAAAAAAAAAAAAATACATCTAAAATTCAAGTAAGAAATATGTTTCGTTTCCTGGTAGCACTCTGTCTCAGGAGAATACGTTATTCAAGTCCAGCCAAGCAGCTTTGATGCATATCATGTCCTCCAGCTCTCTCTTCCCATGTTTATTGTTTGTCTGTACACTATCAACTATCAAAAAATATGCAAAAAAAAGAAAGACAGAGAGTAAATTGATTATTTTAGCCATCAGGATGGACATCGTTTCAAAAAAAGACTATACTAGGACTCACTACAAAAAGAGAGGTCGAATTATAAATGCTAGAATATCTTAATTTACTCCCATTAGCCACGTATACAGTATGCGTCTACAGTCTTGTTTTTCTCTTTGGGCTACATGCATATAGGGCTGGGAAATATGGAGAAAATTAAATACCACAATATTTTTGACTAAAAATTTAATTTTTTTTTTTTTTTTTTATAACCAGTCATCAGTAATGTGGATATAATGACCAAGTGGGAAAAGGCAAATAATAGAACAGCCTGGTATGTTCAGAAAATTAAATCACATTACAGTAATCCAGCCTTTAAAATCAGGAAACAACAACACTTACAATGTTATGATATTAAAAATCTAAGATGATATCTAGTCTCATATCACGTTATCAGTATAATAATTTTTTTGAAAAAAATCACAGTTCTACATGCAAATCAGGGTCAGCCTTTCTCCAAAACAGAGGGTGATGGAAATGTACCTGGAGCAGTTTGGTAACTTACATATTTTATATTATTCATCTATCTCTCTCTCTCTCGCTCTCTCTCTCTCTCTATATATATATATACATATACATATTATATATACATACACACACACACACACACACACACACACACACACAACGAACCGCTGTCAGCTGTTTTCAGCGTTTCATTTGTTAAACAGGACATTTTTGTGATGAATAAATTTACCTTTAAAGCTCTCATTTTGATTTATCATTATCAACAAAACAATTCTTTGGCAACAGTATTTCTATTGCCTACATTTTACCAACTTAAATAAGCAAAGTACGAATAAACAGAAGTTGAATGTAGTCTCCCTATAGTTTACACACTGTAGTTACTGATGGGGAATCAAAGCCCCCTGTCCTCTCTAACACTATGATTTGATTAATGTCAGGCCAACTTCTGTGAACACGAGGTATCAAACAGTAAATCAAAGCGTACAGAAATCTGTCAAACATTAAGGACATGTGCACATTTCACCGGATAAGAATAATGGATCTCCTGGCACTTGGTCTGTACAGTATGTACTCTCAATCTTTTTATCGCTCCCATTTAGTCACTGTGTGTGTGTGAGTGTAATTAAAAGGTCATCCTGTCACACCTGTGAGGACTACCATCTGCATGCACACATCTCTTACACACCTCTCTTGGCCCGTGGCCACCTCCACATGCGGGAGATTCCTGTGTGTGTGTGTGTGTGTGTGTGTGTGTCTGTGTGTGTGTGTCTGTGTGTGTGTGTGTGTGAAAGAGAGAGAGTGAGAGGGAGAGACGCTTGTGCCATATTGTGCAATATTTATTAATGTTTTCAAGTTTCTGACTATACAATATATTTTTTTATACACACACACACACACACACACACACAAACACAGTGAAAAATAAGTACAGAGTTAGTTATACTGTCTTTGTGTCCTTCTGAAATGTCACCTTTTGCGGCCATCGTACGGACCCAATACAGAAGTTTGCATTTTGCCTAAAACAGTTAAAATTCTCTGAACCCATTTGTACAGAGGATGCATCAGTTGGTAACTTGCATGAACCTGACTACACGAGTACCTGAGCATACATTTTGGCAATCCAGCGAGGAGCAGGAAGCAGACCAATAACGGAAGGCTTTTGTACAATTTTTTGTATACCATTTCATCACTAAATTCCCATCTGAGAAGTTCTGAGGCAAGATATCAGCTGTGCAGATTCTGAAAACTGGCAATTTTACAAAAACTGATGGCAGATCAAAAATGTGCTCCAATGTTTTTAGAGCTGGAAAGCTCATTAAGCGCCTGCTGGGGTAGCTCCATGGACCGAAGTAAACAACAAAAATAAAACACCAAAAGCAGTATGATTGGGGACTATCGTTGCTTTACTATTATTAACAGAAACACATTACATTGTTAGTGTACAGTTGCGGACAATCAGCTGAGCTTCCGGTAGGCTATTGCGCAACATAGTTGCTTTGGGTGATAAAGCCTGGCTGTTATTTTGGAGCACTGCAGGCAGCCTCTGTGCTGGGGGGTATTGCACAATGCCAACAAGAATGGAGCGCCTTAAACTGTCAATGGCGTTCTGTGTGCTTGTGCCCTTGCAAGTTCAATCTTCCAAGAAAAAATAGCAACAACATTCCCCCCAAGAACATAGTTCTGTTAGAGGGAATCTCTTGCGCTTCAGCCCTTCCGCACTTGGAGGTCGGTGCTTCTCAGACCAGGACAATATAGATCAAAATGACCCCATGGAAGAATCCACAAGAAAAGCACTGGAGTACTCAGATCACATGTGATCAATTTATTTATGACTATCGTTTCGACGCCAACTGCGTCTTCATCAGAGTCATCAGTTTGACTCTGATGAGGACGCAGTTGGGGTTATTTTGGGTTATTTTGATCAACATAGTTCTGTCTTTGCATTCTTGGGTTTGAGAAACACTTTAATGGGGTTTCTCAGACCGCACACCTGTAGGCGTTGTCACTGTAATTAGCAGCAGTGTCAATCCAATCTGTGCCTGATCAGCTAACATAAAACTGAACACCTTCACATTTACCCACATCCATAAATAACAAAAGGAACTACCACAGGAGCTGTTATTGAATGTTTTGCCTGGTACTGATGTGTCTATCTGTCTGTGGACAAATTTTGTCAGTGCAATAGCATCACAACCATGCAAGATGCAGTCACTAAACCTGACAGGTGTGCTGTTGAGATCAAAATAAAGGTTGAGTTTGAAGATGGTTGTGGCCTGAGCAAGGGTGCCAGATGAAGCAGGGTGAGAAGTAGGAAAGAGGCCACTGCCCCCTCACTTTACACTCCTGGCCCACGCTTATTTATCCTTATTGCTCCTATCACGAGATGGTCTCTAGTATTTGGTGCTTTAATATTTGATTTTTGTCCTACCCAACAGGGATGAAGTCACTGGTAATGTCTTAGGTGACTTTGTGGGTAAAAAAATGTATTTGAAATTCAGAAATCTTAACACCTGATAGAACAAAGACTCATTTTGTGTTATGAAGAAAAGAAAAAGCTTCATGTATTAAACAGATTTTTGTTTTTCATATAAATTGCATTGGTTTGCTCTCTTACAAAGACTCTTAATGTGTGCTCTTTATCACATTTCGGACTGTATTTTTGTGTTGGCACAGGGTGCAACTGTTCTGGACTGATAACTTAGGTTTCATTTAGTAAACACCCACTTATTTGCACTACATTCATTTATCCCGAACCATGCTGGTCTAATTATGGAGCAGATAGTTGAAAAGTATTCCGAGGGTAAAAAGGATTATGGATGTCATCTTTTATACTCTGGAATTTCATCATAGTGTGTGTTATTACCCACTGCAGCCAAACACAGGTCAGGTTGGTTATGTTTTTTTCTGTGGTGTGAATGGTCCAGTGACAGTTCAGTTGAAAAAGTCAAAAAACAGTGTTAAAAGAATCAAACTGATGATTCATCAGGCGAAGTACACATGCAACATAAGTACAACAAATGTGTCGTGGACAAAATCCACCCAAAAATATATCTTTGCACTAAGACCCAAATATTTAGTTCATAAAAATGTTGGATTTGCCAGAGTAGCAGTATCTTTTCTTTGTAAAGGATGGTCTAGTTTTTTTTTTAGACTAAAAGTAATAAAGAAGCACTGAATCACCTTTCCATTTGACCAACTCTTAGAAGAGTCTGTGTGCAAGTCCAAATTTTAACCTCATCTTGTTAAGTCTTAATGATCCATCGATCCAATGATCCATCGATCCAATGATCCATCGAAAAATTCACTCATAATGTGTGATGGTGATAAATATGCTTAGTCAGTGTCAGACATGTTTATTTCCTCCATCTTCCCTCACTCTGTTTACACACATCAGACTTAAAATTCCTTCCTGTGTGTGTGTATGTGCACAAACTGTGCATTTATCCTCTTTCTGAAGCATGACTTTACTAGAAAGCTTTTGATAAAAGATCAACAATAGGGAAGCTTTAATTCACACCTGGCCTTCTCAGCCTTCTCTTTACACTTTACGCATAATTGTTGCAGCAGATTTCAGTCTCTTGTTCGTTCCCTTGGTCCGTTTTTAATAATATACATATTTTTAGGGGTAACAGTGCAGACAAAAATAAAATATCTCACGTTCAGTGGATAAATTGCCATACCTCACAATTTCCTTGAAAGTTGCTTGGCATGCTGAAAATCTCCCTGTTGTGACTCAAATTGCAGATGTAGCCTGAAAGAATATAGAAATAAATGTAAATCTCCCTTTCCCTCTCTCTCTCTCTCTCTCTCTCCCTGTGTGTGTGTGCCTGAGGAAGCTCTATCTGTCCTTTGATTCCAGGGTGAGACGGTTGCATTTCAACGCGGCAGCTAAAATTGCAGCGGTTGACTAAATATGGATGTGCAGCCGCGACATTAAAGAGGGAGACATAATTGAAGAACATAACTACAGGACATCCCAGAATAAGGTGGGGGTGATGGTTGTCGCGGTGACGAATCGGTCACAAGATGGGGTTGGGGGGAGTCTTGCTCCTCTTTCTCTCCCTGAATTTTGTCGCCCCGTAATTTTCATGTCACTCTGCTTCCATCCAGCTTCCTTCAGAATTTCTCTCTCACGCTACAAAGCTTCCCATCACACATACATACATGTTCACAGGAAGGTGAAATACATCCAGATTTCGTCCAGTATTTGGCTTACAGGTTGGATTGTTTTGTTTTTTTGCTGCTATCAAAAATGACTTTTAAACAGACTATCAGAGTATTCGGTTAGTCTGCTGCCTGAATATACTTTCATGTAGCTGAAAGAACTAAATTATAAAAACAAAAATTATATACCCATATGAGTTTTTATCAGGTTAAACTTTGTGTTTAGAAAGAATAAGAAAAAATAACTGAAATAAAAAATGTTCGATTTTGCACTAGGTTTCTTAAAAAAATTGTGAGAGTAGCACATCTGGTACCAAGAAATGACATCTTTTACAGCATACTTTCATGTTCCAGGGAAGATTATGTAAAGCAGTGGTTCCCAACTGGTGGGTTGCAGTCAAAAAGTGGGTCGCAGGTCCATTCTGAGTGGACCACAAGTGACTCACAAACAGGGATGTTCCTGGCGACTAATTTCCTTGTCAGTTAAACGAAAATTTTAATTCAGACTTGTCAACTAGTCTAAAAAAAAAAGGAAAACACTCAGAAAACAGTCAAAATTATTATTAAGTTATCATTTTGCGTACTGGCACGGTGTATTCAGGCTCAACATACTGCGTTAACTTCCTGAAGCTTTTACCTTCAAAGTTAAGTGTAAGCATATCTTGCGAGGTCATTGTCGTGATGAGCTGCGTTATCTTCTCAGACTGGGTGGGATCACAGCGTCTGCGGGTGAACGATGTCAAATTGGTCTGAGTGTGGCTAGCACCGCTAGCAGCAGCAGCAGCAGCCGTCGTTCCGTGCAGGTTAACATCCAAATGCTTGAGTTGAATGTGGTTGCACATTGCTCCAGTCGAGTGATTATATGCTAGTTTTTTCTGACACATCCTACATGCTACCTTGTTTTCATTTTCTAGATCAAACTACTGCCAAACTGCACTGGTTTTGCAAGGACGTCTCTCCAATCTCCCACCATGCTGTTTTAAAACTCCAGTCTATTCGAGCATTACGACGGGGAGGGAGGCTGCTGTCTGAAGGCTCTATAGCCCCCACTGGTGGAGGCTGGCTGCATGACAGTTAAGTGGCCTTGTACACGAAGAAAACACTAATTGGTTTGACGAATTAATATTTCAGATGTTGGCTAGCGAGGGAGCAGAAGTTTAATCATTTGGACAACTAATAGCACATGAACAAGTTGGGAACCACTGATATAAAGGATGGTATCAAGAGTTGCAATAAAGTTTGGACAAATTAGATTTGTTATTGGACACTTAACAATGATCTAATTCAATGTGATTCAGCAAAATTGTCAAAGATGGAGCAAAAGCTTCCAAAATTAATGCTGTATGGCACTAGAATATTTTATTCCATGACATCCATATTGAGCTATTGATTGTCTCATCAAATGCCGGTGAACTTCTGTATGTCTTGAGGTAAAATGAAAAACTACTTGGAAATTTTAAGTCCATGTGCCAAGCTGTACATTCTACCATCACATAAACACAACATGCATTTGTGGGTTTGACAACACTACTAGATCTCAACACTCTACACAAAAATAACCAAATCCACATGTCAGGTACTTAATGCAGGACAATCTGTAAATGAATATGAAAATATTGATATGCACAGGATGCATTTCAAATGTAAATGTTAGAATAATGAACTTTAAGTGGGATATATGTGGAATATTTGGCATTTACTCAAATTGGCTTGTACTTAATTCTAAAATTGTTTGGCAGTTTTTCCCAGTAGGGTGGGATATATTTGCAAAAAGGAAGCTCATATGGTTTTTATTGCTTGTAATCCAGGGCGCTGCCACTCCATCAACCATGCTCTGCTGTTACAGAGCCATGCAGACAATCCTGTACTATCTCACAGACAGAAGTAGCCAGCGACAAAGAAAAACAAAAACTCCAAAAATAAGGTAGGCATGTACAAGATTTCAATGGGCAGTCATTTGAGGGGGCTAAGTTGGAAGACGATGGTGCTATCAAATAGCCCTGTGAGCCAGAGAAGCACCATGGTCATTATTTCTTTATCAGTGGCTTAGTATAAGGATAAGGACCATGTGAAACCACTGCTGAAGAGTAGATCAAGCACTTCTGATTGTGTGGTCGGTTGAGAGTTGATGAGGCTTATGGGTGATGATGGGTTGTGATATTCACAATCAGACATGACAGCAATCACATAATAGGTCCTTACTTCACCTCAGACAAGGTAATACCAGCCTACGCAATGTGCCGTATATCAGCTGTAATCAATGATGGCATTAACCTGGATGGGTGGCTAATGAGTAAATCTCACGTTGGACCATGTGACCACACCAGAACTGTGCATCTACAATACTGAAGGTCAAAGTTCATAAAACTTCTTCTAGGACTGCAGAACACAAATACATCTCCTCGCTGATGCTCTTGTGTCACCTGTCACTGTATTTCAATTTCAAATTCTACATTTTCAGTCAAATATCTGTTGGGAGTATTTCCAGAAATGGTGCCAGTGTCACGGTGTGTCCAGACAGAGCCAATTTTAGTGGCTCTGTGCTGGGTTCTCTGTCCTTCCTCCCGGCTGCAGCAGGTAGCTTTGGCTTTGGCTCAGTGTAACATATGATGACCTCAGACGGATTGGGTTCGGGCTTCAACTCGCATGGGTCAGTTCAGTTCTGGTTGTAATTTTTTTAGCCCATTGGAAACTCGACTGGAAACTTGGAATTAGTATGTGTCTTCACATGTGTCCCGAGTAAGTTTAAGTTTATTTTTTAGTTTATTTACTTTATTAATCCCCCCAAGGGGAAATTCATTGTTTTCACTCTTGCTGTCAACTACACACAGGCCCAAAAGACACACACAAGCACCACTTGTGATTGGACTTGCTTCCCCGCTCTGTATGCAAATAAACATGTGAATCATTTCCATTTGCACAGACCAAATGACCAAATGTGTTTTTGTTTTAAACTGGTGGGAGCTTTGCAGTTCTATACATACACTTACAGCCTTTACTATTTAAAATGAGTAAAATCTTATTTTACTGTAGTGCTGCATGGAGCGTAATGACAGCCCCTCCATGTCTCTCTCTCTTTCTTTCTGTTGATCATGAGACAAGTGCCACTAGGAGCCGACTGTGGTGGAGTGTGAGCTGCGAGCTCCGTGTTGGGGACAGCTGGTGAGAGTTTGCCCAGCCACACACACAGTGACAGGGCTAACTGTTAGCATCACACAGCTAACGCTACTAACGGTTATTAACAGGTTTAATGACAGAGTTGAGCCACTTCACTGTCACAGCTGCTACTGCTGCTACTGTTAGTCAGGTCAAAGTCTACGCAGTAGCATGAGCTGTTAGCCAGGAGTAGAGTGGCTCCAGAGACAGCTCTTCAGCTTTGCATCTATGCAACCCCACTAACCAAAGTTTTCTTATTCAGTGGGGCATCAGATAAGCAAGGACATCAGCTGAGTAGTCTGCTGTTCAATATGGCCCAGGACACAGTCAGTACGTTTACATGGACAGTTTAATTCCACTTTTAATTGGAATGAACGGCCATTCCGATTAAAAGTGGTCATATAAACGGTCATTCCGATTGAAAAATGGTCATTCCGATTGAAAATGAAATCCGACTAAAGGGGGTGGTTTATTCCGTTTGTCATTCCGAATGAAAGAGTTTTGTGTGCATGTATACACTCATTCCTCTTTGAGTTCATTCCGGTCTTTCTGCGCATGCTCGTTTCCTTGCCTTTCTGGTGCGATGACGTATACAGCGCACATAGCAACGGGCTGCATAGCAACGGGCTGAGCTAGAGCAGTCGGACTCGTTGCACTCACCGGTTTCCATTCGCCACAGCACGGTCTTCTGCCTCCCTTCTCCTGCTCAACAGATGAAGCATTAGCAGAACAAGGTTGTTGTCGTACTGCTGCTTCAAGAATATAAGCAAAACAAGCCTGAAAAAGGCACTAAGAATGGCGTCGTCAAGCATCTTGTTATCCGGAGCGAGGACCACAGTGTTTTCTTCCGGTAAACGTAAACACGTAACATCCACCCCGCCCCCTATCCAATCAGAAACCTTCTCTGCCCCAAACCTTGCGCAGACCTGAATAAAGGCGATTGAACGGATCTCCCATGTAAACCCTCATTCGGAATTAATATTTCCCATGTAAACTACCTGGAAACACTTTAATTCTGAATGATTTCATTCAGATTCATTTCATTCCGAATGAGAAGCCATCATGTAACCGTAGCCAGTGTGTCTTGGTGATCATTTAGATTTGTATGTGAAACTGCTGACTTGTGACTGGATCACCTGAGACACATGAAAATACCAGGTATAATTAGGCTTAGAGTTTTCTTTTCCCCTGGCAAGCATTAATGTCGAGACCTGCCATTTTTCTTCACTGTCCCTCTCTGCTGCCTGCTGACAGAAGGTCTTACTCATTTGGAGGCACTTAGCAAAATAAAAAAATCACCCCTCCAGAAAAACACCCACCAATGTACCAATTAGCAACAGGGATGTATCATCCCTCATCCCATCGCTCAACCCTACAAGCCACTATGTTTTCAGGATAAATGTATGTTGAGTATAAACTGAACTTAGAGATCAACTGAAGGAGAGGTTTGAGAATTTTCTGCAGACAATTCAAATATTTTATCATTATCATTTTTTTACATTTAGCTTTGTCTCTGTGCTGCCATTGGAATCCACTGTAACTACAACAAATTCAAGCGATCAACACTTTTCACACAAATTTACGCTTACAAAACACAATTTTTTTTGTACATGTATACTCAAAACACAGATTTTCGGTGAAATATTCATTTGTATATAAAGCTAAATACAGTTTAACAGAGCAACCATCCAGTTAGTTTCAGCTTTAATAAGTTCCAAAAACTACATCTAAAAAATGTGACAAAAAAACATCAGCTCAACTGTTTGTAAACTGGAGAACTTATGAATTAAAATTCAACTTAATTAAATACGTACATTTCAATACTTTCTGAGATTAAGCAGTGTGTAGCAGGACTAGATATATTTCAGCACACACACACACACACACACACACACACACACACACACACATACCAGTATGAGTCGACCGGTTGCCAGTGTGAGAACAGGAGAGGCCTCCAGCCGTGACTAACACATGGTGCTACCAGCCACTGCCAGGACCCATCTGTGTGTGTGTGTGTGCATGTGTGTGTGTGCGTGCATCATAAATTAATAAACATATCTGACAAGTGCATTGCAGGCACCCGAGGGCATCATCATGTTTGCAAACAACTCCCCATTTGCCCCCCTCCACACACACTCTCCCACCATTCACACACACATATACACACACACAAACTCCCTGAGGAGTAGCGATTGTTTAATGATTCAATTAGCTGTGTGGCGTGCTGAGAGCTAGAGGCAAGATGGAGTGATAATTGATAAACATGTTTAATCCTGAGAGAGCGAGAGGAGGGGTGGAAAGATAAAACCAGAGAGATAGAGCACACAACATACACACACACATTAAATGTTTTTACCACACAATGGCTCATTTAGTTCTGACTGATGTTGGTTAGAGAGCATCTTGGCATGTGAACCAGTTTATGTAACATCAGGCAAATCTCCATCCACCTGTTTTTACAAGCTGAGTTAAAAAAAAAAGAAAGAAAAAAAAAAACACTTGTGTGGAAACACCAGAAAATTCAAAAAGGCTGATGTTGACACATCAGAGAGGAGAATATGCAATGCAATGAAGCTTGATAGGAACAGATAACCTACACAACCTAGACAACCTATACACTCTTTGAATGTAACTTGACGGTGGGGTACCTGTCTCTACTTTAACAAAAGATGAAGCCTTAATGTCACTCACTGATATCTGCTGCCATTTCACCAGAAATCCCCCAAATAAAGAAGTATCAGGGGTGTGCGTAACCACAATATACGCAGTTTAACCCCAGACCAGGACTCTTGTATCTCAATTGTGACTGACAAAAACACAAGTATATGTTTATCAAAGTCATTTATAAGATAGAAATAAAACATTAAATAAAAAAAATACACAAATTGTTTTTTTTTATTTAATGTTAAGAAGCAGCAATTAAATGTCTTGACATATTAGAGTTATAAGCAGCCCTGCTAATCCTGTGGTTGCTGCTGCTAAACTGGCTCCATTCCTCATACTTAATGTAATTAATTTCTCTTCTAAACCACTGAAATGATTTTCATGTTTTCTGTCAGTTTACCTCTGTACTGTCACAGAACAACAACTACAGCTCCCATGAGGCTTAGACAGTGCTCCTTTGTCCACTGTTGCCTTCAAATAGAAGCTGTACTTGGGAAGTTGAGTATACCAAATGCTTTGCATTCAAGCAGTATGAGTCATGAGAATACAAAAAAATAAATAAATAAAAAAAAAACCAAATGCTTTCAGTGAAACATTTTTTGTCTTCACATTCAACATGTTTGGAAGTAGAAATGGTCGACAATACATTGATTTACAAAAAAACCCACAAAGCTTAAAGCCCTGAATACCACATCAGTAGGTCTTTCAAAGAAACTTTTCTCAAGACGAACACATATTGTTGTTGATAATCCACAGATCTCAGTGGACTCTTGTCTGCTAAATTTAGAGAATAAGTAACCAGAGCATTTTGTCCGGAAAATGATATTACTGTTGCCTTTTTGAAATGTAAGCTCTGTCGTATGGACGTAGTGACAGAAGTCTTAGTGGCACCTATCTAAAATAATCTAAGCAAATAACACAGCTACTCTCTGCAGTGGAAAATCTTATTTTGTGACGTGGGTGAAGTGACCATCCAACATTGTAGTTAAAAATGCCAGATTACTGTAATTTGGCATCCATGTGAGTTGGCTACAAAGAATGAATGACTATTGACAATAGATGATAGTACATCTTACTGCTGTTACTTTGTTTACAAACATGTTGTGTTGTTTACTGAGGCTTATGTGTTTACTTGTTTCCATCCATGTTTGCGGTGAGGCTGCTTTTCAGCACCATGCATTCTCAGTGCAAAGAGAGTTTAAACAGCTGCTGTGTGTATGTTTGCCCGTGTCTACATATTTGTGTGTTTCCAAATGTGTGTGTGTGTGTGTGTGTGTGTGTGTGTTTAAACAGGGGAAGTCAGCGAGATCTTTTGTATAGGAGAGAAACGTTGACCTCACCTTCCTGGTTGGCCTTTGGCTTAAGGATTATAGGTAGAGCTCGTCAGGTGACCCTGGGATCAGAGAGGTCACCATCACTAAAAAACTCATCTGTTTCCACATGAGCAGAGATGTAGCAAACAGTGACTTCCCCCTGCAATCATCATATTAATTGTTGTTTAAAGTAGCTGCTACACAGGTGTCCAATAAACAGTTTTCTTGTGTTTTGAAGTTTGTCATTGTACACCACAAATCAAACAAGATCCAGAATGCAGTGCATACACTGTGAAACGATGCAAAAAAATGCTACCAAAAAAACGTGTACTATCATATTTTCAGGTCTTCATGTTTACATCATGATTCATAAACTGCCCCTAACACATATATCAGTGTAATCTACAGAAGAAATCAAAGCAAACACCAAATAAATAATAAATGACATCCTTTTCAAGCTTTTGAAACTAAGTTCAACAACCATTCCAGTTTCCAGTGTCTCTGTTGACACAGTGACACTGGCTACGGTTACATGATGGCTTCTCATTCGGAATGAAATGAATCTGAATGAAATCATTCAGAATTAAAGTGTTTCCAGGTAGTTTACATGGAAATATTAATTCCGAATGAGGGTTTACATGGGAGATCCGTTCAATTGCCTTTATTCAGGTCTGCGCAAGGTTTGGGGCAGGGAAGGTTTCTGATTGGATAGGGGGCGGGGTGGATGTTACGTGTTTACGTTTACCGGAAGAAAACACTGTAGTCCTCGCTCCGGATAACAAGATGCTTGACGACGCCGTTATTAGTGCCTTTTTCGGGTGTGTTTTGCTTATATTCTTAAAGCAGCAGTACGACAACAACCTTGTTCTGCTAATGCTTCATCTGTTGAGCAGGAGAAGGGAGGCAGAAGACCGTGCTGTGGCGAATGGAAACCAGTGAGCGCAACGAGTCTGACTGCTCTAGCTCAGCCCGTTGCTATGCAGCCCGTTGCTATGCGCGCTATATACGTCATCGCACCAGAAGGGCAAGGAAACGAGCATGCGCAGAAAGACCGGAATGAACTTAAAGAGGAATGAGTGTATACATGCACACAAAATTCTTTCATTCGGAATGACAAACGGAATACATCACCCCCTTTAATCGGATTTAATTTTCAATCGGAATGACCATTTTTCAATTGGAATGACCGTTTACATGACCACTTTTAATCGGAATGGCTGTTCATTCCGATTAAAAATGGAATTAAACTGTCCATGTAAACGTACTGATTGTTTGTCACTGTCTTCCAAAACTGATCACACTGGACGCAATACAACAATCTGTGACTTAAAACAAATGTGGCCAGGAGCATAAAGTGGGGGGCCAATGGCTCTTTCCTACTTTCTACCACCCTACCTCCAGCATCCTTGCTTGGACCACACCCATCTTGGTACTCAGCCTTAAAGTTTCATGACTGCATCTTGCATGGTTGTGATGCTATCATGTTGACAATATCTATCCACAGACCGATAGACAGACAAATAAACACCTGGCAAAATACTCGATACCATTTTTGTGGCAGTTCCACCACAATAGGCATCACCAGGGCCACATTTTGCCACGATGATGATGATTGTGGCAGGTAATGATTCATATGAGCATTTTCCGATCCACCACCTGTATGGCTATGGCTCGGTTAGGTTTAGGTAACGTGTAAAGATTGTGTTTAAAAGAAACTAATGCTGATAGTGGGAGGGAAACAAACAGCAGTCTTATGTGTCACACACTTTGACAATGCAAGTCTCACGAGTTGACCCAATTGTTGGCCAGGTTAGGGAAAGGTTACTGATTCGATGGGCAGGTCACAAAGTGCTTACAGAAACACTGCATGCAATAGTCCACCTTACACCTTCTCTTTCCCTCTCTCAGTCTCTTTGTTTCTCTCCCTCTGTCAAACACATAAGCACACACGTGCAGCAGCGCTCAGTCCTTGCCTTTGTCCCTGTCTCAGTCCTTAGACCTGATAATTGTGCTAGTATAATGCATACAGTTGAAGGTTTGTGGGTCAGGTTCAGTTTGGGTGGTTGATTAATGCATATTTGTGTGGTGCAGATTGGTTGTCATAAAGAGTCTCGTTGGTGTAGTATTAAAAAAACCCTGACCTGCGCTTCACTACCATGAATGGTGTTCACAATAAGAAAATGGCACTTAATCTCCTCACACAACTAACACAGTCTATTTCAATCCTAAATATCTGCCAACCTCAATAGCTAGAAGAACAATACCAGTACAGACTTTACCCTCTGGACTCTCTTTTTTGGTTGTTGACAATATCTTTCCAGAAAAGATTTCTTCACACTTGAATTAAAAAAAACAAAACAGTTCAACAGTGTTAACATTTTACCATGAGCTGCTTCTGTTGATGAAGCATTTCAGACTAAAGAGTTGAGGGATTTATATCTTCCTCTCAATTATAATCAGGTATCTCCTCAGTCAACAGTTGAGGATGATGTTTATTTGGTTTATTTGGCTCTGTCTACACTGTAGAAACTTGAAGAAATACAGTATCTATCCATCCGTGTGGTCCACAGAGTCCGACTCATGCAGTGACAAGCCACTTGTTCAGCTGCAGCTGAAGCTGTTTGTGTTTCCTGAAGAATTTTGAGACCACATTTAATCTACTTGTGACCCAAATCAGGGTCCTGACCCAGATTATGAAACACACTGATGTCGCTGATTAAAGGCCAAATCCCAACATGTCAGTTTCAGGACCCCGAGCCTGCCCTGAAGAGAGCCCACTGTTCAGATGGAGACACACTCACTTCACCCTATTAGCCCCTCGTAGGAGAGAGAGGGGTGTTTGTGTGTGTGAGGGAGGGAGAGAGCGAGTATGTGTCCTGCTGGGTAGCAGAATTAAAGGAGAGGTCTGTTTGAGAAGAGCCTTTGAAATGGACACACATGAACCTGCTCTCTCTCACACACATACACACATTTACTATATACTCCTGTAGGACCCTTTATTGACCATAACCATCTGGCTGCCCTCCAGAGAGGCAGAGAGTGAGAGTGGGAGAAAAGAGGAAAAGAGAACTACAGTTGGATTAGCTGTATGGTACTTTTATGGTATGGTACAGCCCCGCCCCCCTTTAGGTAGCTTTAAGGTTGTTAAAATAATCTTATATGACTCAGTCTAATAGTATCATATACAGAGCATTTTGTCTTCTTTAAGGCTATTTGTTGTTTACACTGGTACACTGATATTCAAACTATGATTTTTTTTAAAGCAGCACCATTCCTTCAAACTGAAATATTAGATGTGTTTCCTTTGTATTTCACAAAATTCATCCCAATAAATATGATATATTGGGGCAGTTTAGGATGTGGGTTCAACTTCAAAGTATGCATTTGTTATCACTAACCTGAGGTCACATTAGTGAGGTTTAAAAACATTGTATATTACTATATTAAACAGCAGTCTATACTACTACTGACTTATTCTTACTGCACTGCTTTCATGTAAACAGTATCAGACCCAATTAAAACAAAGCAATTGTCTTTTGGCAGGATAACTGGTGACAACAAATATTATAAATAACAAGAGTCTAAAAAATTAGCTTTAGTTTGAGATCTCTGGTAAAAAGGAAGTTAAAACCAAGCACATGGCCATGTATTTGAAATTGATAAATATAAATAGATGTTATTATTTTATATCCACAACAAAAATAAAAAGGAAATAGGGGTGAAAAGAATGTGAGGAACATGAAGTGACAGAGAAGGCAGAAGAGAAAGAAAAAAAGAAAGTGGGCAACATGAAGTACTTTAAATATAGGAGACATAAAAAGGGTGGAATATACTTTGAGATAGACATTGGAAATTGAGACCCAAAAAACAGAAATGTGATAAACAGAGGGAGAGAGAAGACAAAGATATGGGAGAGGAAGAGAGGGTTACGAAAGAACAATTGGAAGTCTCTCCACACTCTGCTGTCCTCTGTGCAATTACCTCAGGGTGATATGAACCATAGAAAAATCACCATGAAATGACTTTACTTTAATTTGTGGTTGTTATTCAGTTATGGAAATCTGTAAATATTTACTGTTAGCAGTGTCAGTCACAAAATATAAGTGTTGAAAAATCCAAAACAAATTGAAGTTTGTTTTTTTTATTCATGATAGGATTTAGGATTTTTGACCTTCCTTTTGCCAAGTGAGAGTCTGAAGTCTTGACTTAAGGGAAACTTAAGGGAAGTGGGGAAAGTAACAGAGGGAGATGAAGTCTAAAGAAAAAACAGGCTTCCTCCTGGCCATGATGTTTTTGGAATATGTATTAATACAACACAATCATATAACTTGTGTCACATGTCAGTTTCAAAACCGACTGCAGTAAAAAAGAATAACAGAGTTTCCTTTCAAATAAAAATGGGTTAACTTAGGAATTCATGTCATTTGCTTGCAATTTATTACTACTATTATTACATTTCATCACATAAATTTTGTACAGCACATTTTCTCTATTTTGGATGAGTAGCAGTTTGGAATGATTGTATTGATTGGACAGTATTGTTACATCGACGGAAACTCTAATTCACTTATGAAGAAGTCTTGTTACTTGTTACTCAATGTTACTTCAACAAGAAGAGAGCACAAGGGACGAAGGAAGAAAGTAAAGTAGGCGGGAAGACAGCAAAGCAGGTGGAAAAAGAGCAAAAGAGTTAGAGAGAACGAGCACAGGACGGCTGGCTGAACAAGATAAAGAATCAAACTGACCCTGCCCGATCACCAGCCCCCTTTCTCTCATAATTGCAGCATCTCCGAAACAACCAAAACAAACCAAATCAGGCCTAATGTGTTTCCCTGTCACAACTGCCTGGCGGGAGCCAAATAGCTGCTCCCAGAGAGAAATGTCTTTTTGAAAAACACCACTGGTAAATATGCCTCTCTGCATGGCAGATAGCAGTGTGGGCCCTCCCCCTTTCTCATCTCTCATCTCTCATCTCATTTGTTCTCTTTCACTTTCCATCTGTTTATTTCCAAGGTAAAGTGAGACGGCACTCTGCAGATATCAAACATGCTTCTCACACATTCTTTCACATTCTCCTCATCTCTGTTCTTATTTGCTTTTCCAGTTTGTCACTTTTGCAGAGTTTCACGACAACAGACACATTGCAAAAGTTTTGCTATTTACTTCTGCATGTCTTCAATTCTTTTAACTGTAAACATGATTAAAATGTTGCTTATACACATTAAAATCATTTTAAAGGGGTCTTCTGAAATGTAATATTTTTTAAAACAGGATGCTGCCGGGTACGTATAACACATTGATAGAATGTTTAAAAGACTTTGGACATATATACTGGTAGTGCTATTATCACCCTTACATATAACCTTCACAAATTATTATTCTCTAAGAAGTTCTCTTACAGACACAGACACTTAAATTATGGTACAGTCTTCCCACTTTCACTATCTAAGTTGCTCAAATAGCAAATTTTATTTTTTTATGAGGGGCAGGGACAAAACTTGATGATGAACTTGATGGTATATTGCAGAACTATATGCTGAACAACAATAAATCGATGACACCAGTTCTGGCAAATCTGCACTAATGAAAAGTTTAAGATCTTTAACTGTTTGTCACAAAAGTACTCAGTGAAAGTCCTAGTTTTTAAAAATCAAGTTGTAAAAAGTTTTCCCCAACAGTATAAAATGGTGTCATCTGCATAAAGATGAACACGATAGGCATTTACAGCAGCTAATGTCTTTACAAAGAAAAACAAAAAATGTTAGTGCTGCAGCTTTCCACAGTTTGTATAAAATCCAGTGTTGATTGAAGTGTTCAAAAAATGAGCAGATGGGTGGCATATTTTTTGTGATTTACTGCAATTTCATATATTTTTATATGCATATGTAGAGTATCAAAAATTGGTAAAGTTATTCTTTTCTCAGGAAAATTAGAGCAAAATAGTACAAAATAATAATAATCACAAAATGACATAGTCAACCCTTTCATGTTGAGTGTGAAGGCTCAAAACGCTGTCACAGCACTTCAACATGCACCTGTGAATTTTTGTAACTAGTACCCCATGGCTCTTTTCCATTCAACAGGGAAGACTAGCTGAGCAGATTTCCCTGTACAGAAATCTCTACAAATTCTCATAGAGGGATGACAGGGACAGTCAAATGGTCTTATACTCTTGGAAATACACAGCCCACTATGTCAGGGAAAGAAGAAGCTTTTTGCTGCAGAATGTGGAGGAACATGTAAGATCGCTGTCAAAGTTAAACAAGGCCTCATGGCAAGGGTGGCAACCCAGTGGGAAACAAAGTGGTATAAAATAATTTTGACTTTGAGGTGAGCAACAGATGTAACTACGGAACACAAATGTAATGTTTGGTCGGTTTTTACTACTGTTGCCAGGTATTCTACATTTCTGATAACGTTCACCCGGTAACACTCCTTGACTTGCTTATCCACAAAATATTTTATCTGACAAACCATTGAGCATAAACATATCTGTGCACACACAGTATATCAACATCTGTTATAACAGCAGGCAGTTAAAGGTTTTTTGCTTCTCTGTTGTTCTGAGGCTGAAACAGACACAGAGAAAAGAGTGATTGTTTGTCTCCTGCTCCACTTTATGTGTCACGTGAAACAAGCAGAGCGCCACTTTCAGGTAGGGCCTTCGATCAAGGACAAGAGCCATCTTCTGCTTTGGCATCTTTTGCCATCTTAAAGAAGCTGTCAAAAGATGTTTTTTAATCACCTGAATTTCAAGACTGAATCTTCATAGACATGGTGACACCGAGTCCACAAACAACTATTAAGGTTCAGCAAATACTCACAGTCTTACTAATCTTAAGCTAATATGTGTAAATGATGATATAAGAGGATACAAGTGGGTACACATGTCAAATAGTGAAGTATTCTGCTGCTGAATTGCTCAAAATGGATATCAGAACGATCCATTTCATGCTGCTTTCACTTGTTTCACTGTACTTTCCTCCATACATTTTCCTAAATTATCACTTTCACTTAACAAATCTGAAGATGGAAGCTTTTAAAAAAAAAAGGTAAGGTAGGTCTGTGTTTTCATAGAAAACAACAAAACAGCAGCCGCACACTCAAATACTGTGCATATATCAGTTTAATGCAAGCTTTTGGTCATTGTGACCTTCTTCAGGCAGCTTCAGGTCTGTGTTTTCTAAAAGTTTTATTCATGCTAACAAAATATCCCAACGGCTGTTGCCTTAAGACTAAAAGTTCCAATGTCTTAAAATGCAACTATCAAAGCTGAATGATGAACTCACCTGAATGACAAATCACCTCCCTAATAACAGGCATATGTTTTCATGTACTGTGTGTGTGTGTGTGTGTGTGTCTGCGTGTGTTTGAAGGCAGGTTGTATGTCATGGGAAGGGATTAACAGCATTTTAATGAGGGCTTAATGTTTATGTTCACAGGCTGACACAGGCAGAAAGACATGGACTATACTCAACCAATGACAGGTCTCACACACAAACACAAACACACACACACACACACACACACATACACAGGCAGACATACAGAGAGACAGACAGATCAGTGTTTTAATGCCTCTCTAACAGTATTAATGACAAGACTAAAGCTCATTAGGGGGTTAGAGGATGTTAGCCAGTCACTCAAACACAGAAATATGTCATATGAAAGTGCATGTGTTGATGTAGCTAATCTAATTACAGAAATGAAACAGGACTCACTGTCACCTCCTTGTACTGTGAGTACATTTGCTGTCCATTAGCTTTTTTTCAATTTTTCAGATGAAGTCATGAAAAAGACTTTCCAAACAGTTTAATTGTTGTAGGCTTCTCAGAGAGGTTAAATTCTTCAACATGAACCTCTGAGCCCTTAATGTTTGCATAAATATGGTTGTGTATTGGCAAGAATCTGGCAGTACAACACGCCTCAAGGTACAGAGGTTACCATTCTTGTGATTTCTGTAAACAAGGTAATAAAATGCAATTTTTTTAAAAAAAAAATCTAATTTCACAGCACTTTTTTGTGCAATCTGAGCAAAGGAATTAAAATTTGCCTTTATCCGTAAATTTTTTTTAAAAAAAAATAAAACATGCTTGCAGGATTCTTTAGGGACATAAATTAGAAAATAGTAAACACTATCTATAACTACTACTATAACACAATCAATATTGTTTTTGAGAATTGATACAGTATCACAAACACAATATGACAATACAGTAATCAAGTGTATCAATATATTCTTACACCCCCAGGGGGTTATCTTGAAAAACAAATAAATAACCATTAAGGTTGATTTATACTCCTTTTATGTACAAAAATAGATACATTCACTTCATTGTCCACATATTTCCAATTAGCGATGTTCCTAGCGACCAATTTCCCTGTCAACTAAATGAATAATTCTTATTAAGACTAACTGACTAGTCTAAAAAAAGGAAAACACTAATTTTATCATCTAATATTTCTGGTGTCAACTAGCGAGGAGGCAGATGTTTAATCATTTAGATGACTCATCACGCGCATCCCTACTTCCAAGCATCCATTAAGTTGTCATAGAGACACTAGAGGACACTCGAGGGAAAAGTCAAAAGTCAAAACTTTCCGACAACAGCAAACATGGCAGTGTTGGAGTCAAAAGTCACAGTAATGAACCTTTAAACAGAGGCAGTGTTGGAAACTGTGGTGGCTGTAATTATTTTCACAATATTAGAGATTAATTTCATTTTGCCATTTTTGAAATGTATTTGTTGTGTCCAACAGTCATGTCCCTTTTGAACTACGCTGCACTGCCCCAGTGATTACCGTTGGTACCACTGTTTTGTTGGCATCGTAAGCATTCAGAAAATGTGCACAAATACGGTTGAAATGAATGCTGAATACAGACAGAAGGGTCCGTCTGTGTCCATATACGTATGTAACATTGAGCATAAATGAGCCATTAGCACTTCTAATGCTGCATGAATGACATAATATCTACATAGAGTCATTTAAATCTAATGTCCTGTCATTGGTCACTTTAAATGTGTGTGTAACTCTGTCCTGCTGTGTAACTGACTTGACCTGCCAACAATGTGTGTAACATCATTGATATGGACGTGTGCAAGGTGTTATATATTCATACAACACATACATACAAGACATTAGCTGCTTTCATGTAATATTTAGTCGGCCGTGTGTAATTACTGTCCCCCCAAAGCCAACATCAACTTCATCCATCAATCACACACTATATTTCACAATACTTCATATGTCTCTCGTATATCTGTGTGTTCCTAAGGGCTAGAAAGCTACTCATCCAATATGTCTCTAGTTTTTATCAGTACCGGTGATCTGCATCAATGCTTGTGAGTCTTAACTATGGAAATCTTTCTAGTGCCCCAGGAATGAATCCAAAAACCTGCAAATGAGCTAGTATTTTACCACTCATGGTTCCCTCGTCTCCAAGTCAATGGGTTTTTTGAATGGGGTTTTTTGTAAGATGCCTGAAATAAGGTCTGTGGTTACCACAAGCTTAAGAGACTTTCATGTTTTGTTCTACTAGATAAAATCCGTCAGTAAATACCCCACTTGTGAACTTTGAAGCTTCTATGTGTCTTAAAACAGGCAGTTGTTAAGTGGTAAAATGAGACCACAGAACATCATCACACCAAGCCACCCTAAAGACGACTTTATAGTCTTTTATGGTGGTGATGTTAGATCATGCAACTGTAGTGTAGTTTGTTTATAGCCTAACATTAGCATTTTACTTCTGGCGATTGTGTTTACACTTCAATAATCATAAAAGTTGTGTTTATTTATGAAGATTATCTTGCGGAAGAAAAAGTGTTAGCGCAGTTTGCACAGTGGCGACCGGATCTTTGCTCTCAAACCACAAAAAAATGTGATGGCACAACAGTCTCCTTCAGTACATTATTCTATGCTTTCTTTGTGTCACGCACTCCAAAAGAAACTTGTTGAAACTTTAAACAATAATGTATTGTACAAAACAGGGGAAACAAACGCTGACAAAAACGGTTCCATAATTCATATTGAATTCAAAAGATAACGAAAAAACAGCTACACATTAGAGAGAATAGTGATAAAGTGGTAAAACTTGGCATTGATCCACAGCCTCAGACGGATGCGCTCAAGCATGCCGTGTGCACAAGCTCAGTTGGTAGGATAATATATTTTCACATTTTTAACAATGCAATTTAAAAGTTTTGATTTTTATTGATAACCTACATTTACCAACAACAAAAAGACTACATTTAGCACCAAAAAAATCTTTAAAAAAAATAAATAAATAAAAAAAACGAATATCAAATACCAAATTTTCATAAGGAATACCTACCCATAGAAACGAATACTTGTACGAGAAGGGGGATAATTGTGAATAAAAAACACCTGCTGGTCGCCAGGTAGATTTACTGTTTACTGTGTTTTACTGTTTTGGTAATATTACTTTAAAATGATCTGTCTCTCTGCCCCCCCAACCCCCCACCCTCCCCACCTGACCAGGTAAGTAAATATGTGCCACGCCTTAGATCAACCTCCTAATGCCTCTCACTCTCTCTGTCTGCTCTGCAAACTGCTTCCCTGCTGCAAGAGCCAACCTGCCCCTCATGTTGTTTTTCTCAGTGTGTGTGTGTGTGTGTGTGTGTGTGTGTGTGTGTGTGTGTGTGTGTGTGTGTGTGTGTGTGTGTGTGTGAGAAAAAGCGATGCAGGGTTAGGGCGTTGCTCTGGCTAGTTTACTCTCACAGAGCAAACAAATCTCTGATGTGTTTTTCTAACCCTGATAGCTGTGGCTGACACCGTGTCAACAACTGGGAGAAAAATATTTCTTCTTCTCCTCCCTTTCTCTTCTTTCTTCTCCATCCCTATATTCTCTACCTCTCACTGTCTTAGTCTTTCATTAACATCTTTCGTTTTCAACATTCTTTTGTCTGCATTCAAAATTCAGTTCCTCCCTATACTGTCTCTTTTCTTTTTGTCTTTATGCCGACTGCAATCCTACCTTCTCTTTCTTCTTTTGAGGAGAAAGCTGTAACCACAGAGAGGTTGTATTTAAAGGAAGTGACTGAGCCCAGCTTTACACTGCTGTTTAGTGATCTCAGTTGCCAATTTGTATCTGTAAGTCTTTGAGGATCCTGTTTGTGTGTTTGTTTGAGCCCGGCCAGGTGTGCTGGATGCGAGCCAAGGCAGAGATTAAAACCTCAAATCCCATTTCCTATTATACATATTGCTGTTATAATAGTTTGCTTTGAAGTATTTTTTTCCACTTGAATTGAAAGTTTAGTTTGCATAGTCATGGAGGTGCTGAGTAAGTTTCATGGCCCTGGGGTTCATGAAAAAGTTTCAAAACAAAAGTGTCACATTCAGTGATGCTGTGTTACATAAAAGCTGGCTAGCTATGACCACCAAGAAATAAGTTATAACAACATTTCTCAAATGGGTGTACAGGTACAGGTCTTTGGGTAATCTGGAATACTGCAGGGGTTACATGAGATTTTTTTTAAATGTTAATTAAAAAATATCTGTCATGTATAATTCCCAGAATACTTACACTATAATAAGTGAAATAAAAAAAATAATTGATAAGCCAAATTGGGTATATTCCATATTTCTGTTTTAAGTGCGATCATTAACTGCCATAAACCATCAACTGCTGCAAAAATGCAATCACATTTTCACCTGTTTGCTGTGTTTCTAGCAAAAAGATTTTGCGCTGCTCAGGGGAAAATTTGCGGGAAAAAACAACTGAAGGCAGGAACATTATTAAAAAAGTGTGAGGACTTCTGAGTTATAATTTCAAAACAGGGCTGAAACTACTGATTGTTATACTTTCAATTAATCTGATGATTCTTTTTTCAATTAGATTATGAATTGTTTACTTCATAAAATCTCAGATATTAGAGAAAATATCCATCATGACCTCACAAATACAAAGATTTATATAATGACAACTCAAATGACTGGTAATAGTATACAATGACATCATGTTTAGATTGCTTTAGTTCAACTGTCATTTCAAACATACAGCAGATGTGTTATGATCATAAAACCAGTAATTCGATTTAGTTAATAACAAAATAGAAGTTTTGGAGACACTATTTTAAACTCTGGATATTGTGTTATGGAAAGATTAAAGCTATATGTTTATATGTTGTCACTACAGATAGAGGATTTAATTCTAGCATCGAAAGAACAATGTTTTTTTTCCCCACAAAGGAGGCTCCATCCCGACAACGCCCTACCCACTGTTAATGCTGGCTGAAACCCTAAATAGTGGTATGTTAAAACCTTGTTTAACTGTTATGAGTTCTGAATCATACCCTCACTTCTGCACACATGCATGCATGCATGCACACACACACACACACACACACACACACACACACACACACACACACACACACAGTGGTGTTTTGACCGGTATGTCAGAGTTAAGAGATCAGTGCAGACCACCCCAGAAGAAAGGAAAGGAAAGGGTTTAAAATTTGAAGGTTAAAGAGTAAGTTTTATTATTACATTTCAATGGAAAACTACATACACAATCTTTGAGAGGTATGGAGAGATGGGAAGTCTCTTTTCCCTTTTTTTTAAATACACATTTAAGGACCAAACACTTGAGAGACAAGGCAAAAAAGTAACCTCTGGAAGATGTCAAGAAAGCCAGAGTCTTCCTCTCTGTGCGAAAATTGAAAAAGCATTTTCTTTCTGAAGCTCCACTCTGTGATAAATGCACCTGTGTTATTAAAATATTGGGTATTAGTGGGTAGAATGGGGTGTAGAGAAGTACAGAAAAGCAGCAATGAAAGGAAGAATGTTCCTTGACCTTTTTACCCTGCAGCAAAAAGATGAATCAAACTGTTTTGAACTTTTGAAGTATTGTTCCCAGGCTTTTACTTCTGTCATGAACAGCAGCCGTTACCTTAAAAGCTTAATCTGTGATCCAGACTTTAAAAAAAAAAACTGCCTTAGAAAACAGAAAATGAGGCATAGGCTTTGTAAAGCTGATTAAAACATAAAATACATTTCAATATAAATTATCAAAATCATATTTTCAGAGGAATTCACTGTCAGTAACAGTATATGTGTTGTAATGTTCAGAGTGCATTGTTTTGCTCCGTCTGGGCCGAGTCCGGTCAGTCCAGTTTAGGTCACGTTTCCCCTGAGCCATGCTAAGCCTTGCTCTGTGTACCTGTGCTCCCCTCCTGTTTAGTCTCAGGGCAGAGACACCCTCACTCTGGACAAATACCTTCCGGAAAACTTCCGCCCCTCCCCAAAACCACTTCTATCACTGGCCCAGACAATACACACTCACAAAGGGATTGAAAAGACCATAGCTACACGCAAGCATGGGCACTCACACACATAAATGCATGGACACAGAAGTGCATGTGTATAACTTGCTGTAAATCTGTATGTTTAAAATGTGCAAATGCCACTCAAATTCTTCTTTATTGCAGTAAGGGTAGTGATACTATGCTATGACGTTTGCCCCATTTTGCCTTTTCTTCAATGCCTGTACAGTTTCTAAATAAAAATTAGAAGTACTGCATTACACCGGATTACCATGCAGGTCTCCTCACACTCAGATATTCATATGTGACCCTGTTGGGGGCCTTTGGCCCTTGTTGAAGGCTTCAACACAACAGAACAGTTCATCAGAGGAACACAAATTGGCAAATATATAATCTTTTTCTTAAAAACATTTTCTTAAAGCATATTTTCTCTTGTAATTATTTTGTTTGTTGTGTCTTCATTGGAATCTTTAATTTAAAAAAAATGTATTCAGGTTGTTGACAGTGGGAGTGCTTGTAAATCATACATCATGTGCCATTCAGCTTTGTCCTTGGATCTAATTCAGACAGTCTGTATTTATTTCATACAACATTCCAGATACCTGATGGCTCCACAGACAAAACTTGCAACTGGTGGACAATCATCATAAGTACCTTGTATTTGCCTTTTATTTAAGTAGGCACTTTGTAACTTTATTTTGAAAGTTATTTAGTATAATATTGCCAAAATGTACAAATAGTGTTTTGATCATTTTAATTAACATAGAGGAGTATATGTATAGAACAATAAAGGATACCAGAGTAAATGTGCTAACTCCAAGGACTCCCTGTCAGAATGCTGACAATTGAATTGTCAATAACTAATTGATGACATTAATGAACACTTAACATGTTGGGGGGTTTTAATGCTTCCTGATTATTTGGTGGATTTTACTCTGCAAGCTACATGCATTTGTGTACTTTGATTGATATTTCAAGATCTTACCTCATATTGAACCAAATGCAGCAAAACTTGCAACATATAAAATTTCCCGGTCTGAAAGAAAATTTCACAAAGTGGGAAAAGTCAACTACCAGTTGTACCTTCAATATGTACTTGAGTAAATGTATTTGTTTACTCTCAATCTCTAACACACACACACAGAGGACAAAGAAAAAGCCTGGAATGTGTTTACCAGCCTTTACAACTCAACCTAATGTCCAAGGTAAACGTGAAGGACCCCTACCATATTCCTCATCTCTCTCTCTAACACAAACACACACACACACACTTTGGAATGAGCCCGGTCCACTGCAGTGTGTTGACAATGAGTCCATTGACAGACAAGGCTTTACTTTGACATCGATCTGCTGACAGACAGCTCCGATCTGATCTCTGACCTGATGTATTAAACCTGTTAGTCACTTCAGGTGCATTTATCAGTCAAGCTGTTATTTGTTTCTACCTGGCTGTTACACTTGTTTTAATGTGCTGCATAAGGTTTTAGCAATTATTTTACATGTCTATGGACTGCAAATACAATCAAAATCAATATCACTTTAAAATATATATCATTTTCACTGTACATTGTCAATGTTCAATAGGCTAAATAGACCAAGTTGAGTAAGGACAAAGAATCTCAGTACACTTAGTGCAAATCACTCTGTAGAAACAAACCAGATTTTGTTTTTAAAGTACACAGGTACGGAAAGAGATTTTATCTAGAGTACAATGTATGTCAAGCAATGGTGTGAATAATAAATTCAATTAAAAACATTTGCTATGAATTTTCTAATTTGGCACGATTTTCCAAGTCAACACTTGTGATGTGGCTCCTATAACTGTGGTCATGACAATAATGTTACGTAATCTTTGTGTGTTGCTGGTTTCTACTGAAACTGTATTCATAAATAGAAAGGAAAACAGCTGATGTGCTGTATGGAGTGGCTGTATCCATAAGAACAACACATACAAATGTTGTCTTGATGCTCATAATTGATGCATCAGAATACATCAGTGGACATTTTTGTGTTTTTGTGTGTCAGATCATAAAAAAAGTATCAGTTTTTATCACATTTGTTTCTCAGATCAGCACATGTTGGGTATTACTCATAGCGTTTCTATTCTGTATGGTGCGTCTGCTGTGTGCTATGGCATCAATGCAATGCTACTGTACATGACTCAGCTTTTGTGTGCTGCATTTTTCATCTTTGGTGACTTTTTTTTTAGTCACCAAAGAGAAATGACCAAATACTGCAAAAAGATAATTTAACATACAGCCTATATTGTAAACATTTGCATTCTTTTAAAGATTAAATCCACAGGTGTGGGACTATCAGATACTGATAAGTAATATAATATGATTAAAAAAATGTCATAAAAAATGTCATCTTTAATTTGTAAACCACCCAGAGTGTTAAAATGCCATCTCGACTTACAGATTCAAGTTTCTAGTTTAAAGCAGGTGAACCGAAGCACAATGAGGGCGACTACAGGTGAACGGGCCTCTTGGCATGCTGGGTAATTTACATGACATGATTAGAGTATCACTATAACTACTAAAGGGATGCTTGAGCCAACAGTGTCACACTATACGTAAGCGTATTGTCATGGTAATTTTACACAATCTTAGACAGTCTATTTTTGTTCATGTCCTCATTGAACCAGCAGTTCAGGTCTTACAAACGGTCTGTCTGACGGACGTGTTCGCTTTGTTTACAGCATTTCTGGAAGTTCATTGTTGTTGTTTCCAACTGTCATCATGTATGTCACAAACCTGAAGAGTGAGACAACTGCTGGGAATATTTCTCATGGGGAGTTTTTGTCACGCCTAACCGCCCAAAGTTTCATTCCTGGTTCCCACTAATTGTGGAAAAACAGCCGCTTAAAAGGCATTTGGAATATAACACAATACATTTGACATTATGTTTAATATATGTTTTTCAGATAAAATGGGAGAGCACATTGAACTGCGGGCTGCAGTGGCAAGTGTGTTTACACTTGTGGTCACCAGCCACCCTCATTCTGTGTATCCTGTTGAAGCAAACAAACACAGAGATAGCACTCTGCATGCAAGCTTAAGTCTTTATAGTTATCAACTTTTACTGGATGTTATTAGATTGTTTAAATTTGATTAATTTAATTTTATTTTAACACCTTGTTTCATCTCTGTAATCTTTTATTTGTTACTGATCCACCTTAGAGCTGTTCTGCCTTTATAGTTATTCTTACTGCCTGTGCATTTATTTCATCTGTTTTGTTTTTACTGCCTAGTGAAGCACTTTGTAACATTTGTTTTGTAATTTAAAAAGATTTTTATTCACGCTGCAAAAAAAAAAACAAACAAAAAAAAAAACAAAATCACAATAAGCCAGTGCTAAGAACATAAAGTATGTGGAAAAAAGTTTTCGGACACCCCATGCATTTGTGAAATATTGCATTAAGAATCACTCTTAGGTCTTCAAGTGCAATTTCTTTTAGTACAGTCACAGCCAAAATACTAAATAAATCCTAAAAAAGCCATTAAAAACTTAAAATTGATTGGTTCCATAAAAATACATAAGAAATTTTGAGTATTGGGTCATTTTGGTACCAGTGATGAAGGTCGTTCTTTTTATTAAAAGACACAATTTTTGTTGCCAAGCTTTGTGTCTACATAAAGCCAGCACATTTGAAAGTTCTTCAGACACAAAAATGGCTAAAACAAGGAACCTAATGCAGGAAACACGCCTGAAGATAAAGATTCTCAGCCAGGAAGGGTACAGCTGCCAGATAGCCAGGAAGTGCAGATGCAGTCCTTCAGCAGTTGGATACACTCTGCAGAAATACAGACGAACCAACAGCTTAGAAGACAAACCAAGATCTGGGCGTCCAAGGGTTTCTTCAGCAAGAAATGACCGCATCCTGATCCGCATGTGCAGGCAAAACCGCCGAATGACATCACAGGAGCTTCAGCAGCAGTGGTCAAACCAAACTAGTGTCCAGTGTTCCACCCGCACTGTACGCGGCCGACTTTTAGATCATGGCTTAAGGTCCTACAAGGCTATCAAGAAGCCCCTGATCAATGAGAGACAGAGGTTAGTCCGGCGTCGTTGGGCCCAGGCACACAAGAACTGGACAGCCAGGAATTGGAAGAAGATTTTGTGGTCAGATGAGTCCAGTTTCCAGCTTTATCTTCCTCCTACTAATGTGAGGGTACGCAGAAGGCCAGGTGAAGCATTATCTCCAGCATGTACAGTACCTGCTGTCAAGCATGGTGGAGGCAGTATCATGGTTTGGGGATGCATGAGTGCTGCTGGTGTTGGTCATCTCACTGTCTGTGATGGCACATTGAACTCTACCAAGTATTGTACCATTCTCGAAACCCACATGCTCCCTTCTGCGCGTGCACTGTTCCGTCGAGGTAAAAACTGGATGTTTCAACAAGATAATGCCCCTTGCCACACATCCAAGGCCAGTAGAACTTGGCTGCAGGAGCACAGTATCCAGGTCTTAGAGTGGCCAGCTCAATCCCGGACATGAGCCCCATTGAAAATCTGTGGTGGATTATCAAAAGGTCTGTTTCAAAGCATAAACCAAAGAATTTAGAAGAATTAAAAGCAGTAATTCAAGAAGAATGGGACAAGATTACCCCTCAACAGTGTGAAAGGCTCATGGGGAACATGCCAGCCAGGATTAGAGCTCTACTACGTGCCAATGGCAGGACTACTAAATATTAATTTGATGATGTGATGGTTTATTTATTTTTTGTTCAGTTTTGAACACATTCTCTGTTATTTGTTGACTTTGATACTGACAATGTTGAGAACTGACATATTGAAACTGTCAAGAATTTAGTTTTGTTAGTTTTTCTTTTAAACAATAAACAAAAAAATATAATTTGTATTTGTTTGTATCTGTCTAATGCAGCCACACCTTTTGAAACACAAAAAAGATTTTTCCACAAATATTTCATGATAATATTTGAGATTGTGTAAAATTTTAAGGATGTCCGAAAACTTTGTTCCACCACTGTATATACACCTGACAAAGGTAGGATTGACAGAAACGTTGATTTAATAAATATTTGAGCAGTAAGCAAGAATGTGTTGAGGATTCTTACAGTTCTCAAGTTACACCTTCCTCTGATGCACCTGTCACCTCTTGAATCAGCTTTGCTAATACTGCTCGTTACTTTTTCTGTGTCGACTCAATAACTCCATTATCATGGCAGTAAATTGCGATCGACAACAGCACCACTTGAATCTCCACCATGCTTACAGTTGATGCCGTGTTGCACAAATAATGATGCCTGTTCATTAGTTTATAGGGCATCATCACTGTAATAGTCATGCACAAAAACAACATGTGGTATAGCCATGGCTTTCTCAAATGTCAGCAAACTAACTGCCTAATATTTCAGATCTTTAGACTGCGGTTGAAACGAAGTCAACAATAGTCTGAGGGAACCTTTTAATTCCTTGAAAAGAAGTTTCTGGGACAGATAGTCCTGCGAACTTTGGGTGGAGCCCCAGGTTTACATTATAACATGCTGACTGTTTAGATGTGCTGCCAGCGTCATGTGTACTTTCAGCTTTAGATCTTTTAAATGGTTGTCTGGGTGCCAAATGCAGCTTCCTGTTTTGCCTTTGAAAGTAATAAACCTGAACTCCGAGGAACCCATGTATGTCATTGTTGAACCCGAGGGAACTGTCAAAGTCAGGGTGGGTCAGGATTGGGCGTACTGAACCAGGATTAAAGTCTAAAATTAGGCTGAGGGCAGGGGAAAGTATCGGGTGAGTCTGAACCATCTGAAAAACAATTATCATTTCCTGTCTGGCTTCTGTGTGTAATATAATTTCGGATGAGTTGCCCTGAATGGAATGCACAGTTAGCATAAAGTTTTAAAGCCAGATTTCAGTGGAATGCACTGTTAACTGAACAGATTAATAAAAGATTTGACTTGAATGGTTGGATGACTTAGGAGAGAGGAAGAGAGTGACTCGTCTGGGAGATTCCTCTGAGGCTAAGCAGCGCTTACACACGAAATGCACACGTTACTGCACACACCCAAGTTCCCCATCTCTCTTTTACACACACACACACACACACACACACACACACACATGCACATGCACACACACGCACAACCCTGACTTCCTCCTGTTGTTATGTGTGTTTTGTCAGTCTAATCTCTGGTCTAATCCTCACACTGCTGCCAGACAGACAGGCCCACCCAGGTGAATGAGTCTGAACTTAAGTATAAGTGTTGTGTGAGAGTGTGTGTTTGAGAGAGACACAGCAGGTGGATGTTTTAAGTCATGTGACTTAGATGACACTTAAATGGGGATGTGTGAGACATGGGAAAGCGAGGCCCGAATTCAATTCATTCTAATGGAATCCCGGCAATTAGTGAATTCGCTAACAGGGCCAAAGCAAATCCATACATAGTCGTTATCAACTTGGGTGAACTTTGACATCTGACTTTGCACCTTTGACCAATAGCAAATCGTCTTGACAGAGCTAACCTTTTGGAGAACAGAGAGCCAAAGTCTAAAATGAAAGAAGCTTTTGTAGCTTCTCAGTTGAACTGCACCTTTCAATTGAATTGAACCTCCTCTGCCAGAGCCTGTACTGCTCCACAAAAGAAATATGGTTTGCAAACAGTTATGAGACAGGAGTCCAGGGTACAGATGTTTTTTCCCCCCTACTGGTGCAGCAGTGTCACCGTGTCCACAAATCTCAGGAACATTGATAGAGCTACAGAGGTGGCAAAAAGACAGACATGTTTGTTTGTTTGTTTTTGTGGCTGCTCAAGAATACCAGCAAACTTTAAGGGAGCAACTAACATGACTGTATTTGGTTCAATTCTAAACATGCAAAATTGATAATCACACTTTGAAAGCACACATATAATTTACTAACTAGATGTGGGGGGTTTTAAGACCATGTAATGGTTAGAACAGAAGGTGTAAAAGCATTCATGCACCTGTTATAGGCGTTCAGTTGGTGACAGTGAGAAGCAAAATGCTGCTTTACTGTAAGCACCTTGTAGTGTTTTTTTCTGAATTAAAAGAGGAGTAAAAGACTGGATAAGAGAAAGAGAGGGTTGAGAGCCACTGACCAGTATGTTGCAGTTTTAATTTCCTGGACACTGAGCCTCTACCTGCTAAAGTATCGATAAATGTATATGTTCTGTAAAAATACATCTCTAATTATTATATGTCATGTGGTTATCTGGTGCCTTGACACCCCAGCTCCAAAAAATAATATTTCACTAACACTGTAAAGTGTAGCTTTGAAGTTTTTTTTCTTTTTTAATTTAATCCATGTTCTAGCCATTCCCAGCTGACATTAAAAACCGAGTTGCATTTTATATTCAACTGAGACATGCTGCAACTATTCTATATACCACATATGACAAACAGCTAATCCTTATTTATGCCTTGCCAAGCCCATCACATATTAAGCTGCAGTTGCATTATGGCCGGTGGCAGGTAAAGTACAGTAAGCCTGACTGGATTTGGCAGCAGCAGCAGAGACACAGACAGTAGACAGTTTCCTTCTAAACTGAAAGATATACTGCTTGAAGCTGACACCTTCTCTGAAAAACAATTGCTGGCATTAAAGTAAAACACATTATGTGGCAGGAAGTCATTAGTTATCTTGAGACCTTTGCTTATGGAAGTGATGATGCTGCAGTTAATGTCAAAATTTGTTGTAAAACTCTGATTGAGCAAGTTAAGTCATGTTAGGTTGATACATATTGCTCAATGAAGGGAAATTTGCTGTGCAACAATGTTTTAGCTCCTTGGCATTTTTCAAAAAGTCACTGCAGCTATCACTGTAAATTTAGTAAACAACCATGTACAAGCTGGTTTAATTTTTATATTTGCGAAAACTTATGCGTGTTTATACTCGCTGTAGTGTCACTGGCAGAAGCTTTGTCCAAAGTTGTCTCAGCGCTTGGTCTTGCACCTCAGAATTTTTGATTGCATGCTTATTGGCTCACTAAGGATGATGTGATTTACTCCTTCTGTACTGAAATTCTGTACCAATCAAAAGGGCATTTTTTTATACTCAATAGTATTGAATCAATCTGGTTAGTGTCGTAAAGTATCTAAGTTTATAACCCAGCCCTAGTGAGTTGAAGGGTAGAGCTTAACCTCTTTGTGAGGAAGGGTCAGAACAGTCTGGGTCTTCCTGTTTACTGTAAATATTCATGAACAAAGCTGAACTAAGGCCAACTTTCTGCATGCCACATTCAAGAATGCCAATTCATGTTAACACAACTTCTTCACTTGACAAAAGCTAAGACAGTCTTGATAGAAGCTTAGTACTACAGAACCGTATCAAGACAAACATTTAAAGTCTTAGTTTTCCTAACAAATTTAAAGGTTGCTGCAATTTTCTGATGTTTTTCTCCATCAGTGCAAATGATGCAAAACATTTCCATCTGCTTCAAAAAAGTCACCCCGAGGGTGGAGGAGGTCTTCCTAAAATCAATACTTGTGTCCTTTTTGCTGGATTTAGCTGGAGAATGAACTGGTCACACTGTGATACCAAAGTCCATGATCTTGTTTTAGGAAGGTAGGCTGTGTTAGTTACAGCTTCTGTAAGCACACATAGGCACATCACGAGTTGCAGGTCCGACGCGATTAGCATTTCTGCTGACCGCAAAGGGCTATAATGCCAATCTTTCGGTTATAAAGCACTAATAAGAAGGAAAAGATGAAGGCTCCAAGTTGATATAAATAATGTACGTTTGTAAATGATCAAAACAATGTAAAAAAGGAGATTCAAGAGGTATGAAATGCCTGAGTACCTTTGAATGGTAAAAATATAGTCATCTATGACAATGATCACCCACCAACTTCACTTCCTGTAAACATGAAAAAGTCATCCCTGCATGTTCACATACTTATTTAAGTATTTAAATGATATTAATATTTGGAGCAAATCAACACACAACTACATATAAACTAGGGCTGTACCCAAATATTTAGATATTCAAATATTCATTTCTATGGGTAGGTATTCCTTATGAAAATTTGGTATTCGATATTCATTTTTTTATTTACTTTTTTTTTAACATTTTTTTTGGTGCTAAATGTAGTCTTTTTGTTGTTGGTAAATGTAGGTTATCAATAAAAATCAAAACTTTTAAATTGCATTGTTAAAAATGTGAACATATATTATCCTACCAACTGAGCTTGTGCACACGGCATGCTTGAGCGCATCCGTCTGAGGCTGTGGATCAATGCCAAGTTTTACCACTTTATCACTATTCCCTCTAACTTGTAGCTGTTTTTTCGTTCTCTTTTGAATTTAAATGAATTATGGGACCGTTTTTGTCAACGTTTGTTTCCCCTGTTTTGTAAAATAAATTGTTGTTTAAAGTTTCAACAAGTCTCTTTTGGAGTGCGTGACACAAGTGTGTTTTTGAAAACGACCGCGGACTGTCACCTGCTCAACGCATCAGTACCTTCGGATGCCATGACAGTAATAGCCAATAATGTCAAAATATCATTTACAGACCGATTTAACAGACGATCACTGCTGCCCGACCCACAGGTCCATTTGCGGGTCCCGCGGGTTATGGGTTGACCTGCGCATCACTACTCAGCTCAGTCTATAAATGCTGTACACAACAGTAAGGCTATAGACATTATATTCTATTCAGGCCGGCAGAAACAGCAGTGCATCGGCTCTACAGTGCACGGCACTGCTGATTAACCATTTTATTGCAGCACAGAGTGTCTGCCAGCAACCAATTACTTGCAGAGGCTTCCTACAACTTGTTTCATGGTTCCGATTTAATCAGAAGACAAATTAAACAGGATGACTAGCCACTGTGAAAATCCAAAGAAAGCATAGAATAATGTACTGAAGGAGACTGTTGTGCCATCACATTTTTTTGTGGTTTGAGAGGAAAGATCCGGTCGCCGCTGTGCAAAACTCCGCAATACAATTAGGTCCGAAAAAACCCTGGAGGCAGACCGGGAAGGCACCCCCCCCCCCCGGCTGCGAACGAATATTTGAATATTCGTTATAAATTATGCCGAAGGTCAGAATGTTAAAAAATGGTATTCGGGACAGCCCTAATATAAACACAAATAATTTACAATTATTTCAGTTTCTAACAACTGGGGTCTTATTTTTTTTAGTTTTGGCCATCTTTATTAGTTAGGACAACATAATAATTCTCATGTTTCTCACCCTGTTAGACTTGACTGCAGCAATGCCTTTAATAATTACCTTATTTTCTAACCCACAAGAGAACATTGACAAACCTACCACCAGAGACCATGTTGCAACTGGATCACACTAGCCTCAAGACAGTAATCTGCGACTTGAACAAATGTAAGCCAGAAAAGCATGGGGGTCTATAGTAGTGTTGTCACGGTACCAAAATTGGGACCCACAGTACGATACCAGTGAAAATATCATGGTTCTGAGTAGTATCACTATACCACAACAAAAATGAGGCAGATGTGCCTTTTGTCATTTATAAAAAGATAAATCACTTTTCTATAATACATTAATATTTCAATGGAATAAATTACTTATTGACTTATTCATACTTCAAAAACAGCATCAATAAGTGATTAACATAGGGGGGATCAAAATAAAATAAATAAATGAAATAAAAATCAACCAGCCACCCTCCTCCCCTGACAAGTTAAGCACAGTCCCTTAAGTGCGGTGAGGTTTGTGGAAATGTGAATGGCTCATTTCTCCTCTGACACGTCACATACCTGTGTGCCGCCACGGCTTGGTTGTTCAGGTACTACTGGGCAGTCATAACACCAACTTATTCACCTGGAGCCAGGCTTCTCGGTTGCCGGTAAACCGCGTTATCTTGCGGTGGCCATAGCGCTTGGCCATATTCCTGTATGTGACCCCCGTTCAACCCACAACCAGTAGTATTCGCCTTTCGTTTCTGCTGCTGGTTGAAATCTGTAATTGCACAGTGTGCTCCTGAATGATTTCTTTTGTTTGCACAACACTATTTTTAGTCGTAAATGCGAGTAAAATGCTCTCACCGTAGAGCTCTGTGGAAAACAAATCACTGTAGCATATAAACAAATCTAACCTACAAGTAAAAAGAAATAAATAGTAACTTTCACTGCTTAAAGATACTCAATAACTCAGCTAATACCTGAAATGTCACTGGAAAATAAACCACTGCATATTGAGTGCCAGGTGGCCAGCACACGCCGTTATTGGACGGCGCATGGACACTCACCCTCTTGCAAATGGACTTTGAACTTATCCCACAGTAGTGGTGCCATGAGGTACCGTAGTACTACGGTTCTCCAACATGATGGTATCATATGTACCGTGGTGTTTAAGTACCACGGTCTACCGTTGGTATCAGTATACCGTGCAACACTATACCATAGTACTACGTAGGGCATTAACAGAAAAGTCGATTTGTCGGCGTGTCGACGTCAGTGGCACAAGTCGACACCCCCCGGGAGGAGTCGACAAGTCATGTGTTTTCTCTCTCTCCCTCTCTCCCTCTCTCTCTCTCTCTCTCTCTCTCTGTGCTTGTGTACGGAATGCAATCGCTGCCTCTGATTGGCTTACGCTGATACTTTATCCTTGAACATACTCGGGCGTACTGCGGAGCAGACTCTGCAAGAATGTCCGCAGTCATTCGGGCTTTCATAGTCAAGCGCACTTCCGCGTTGTAGTTTCCTGTAAAAATGTCCGTGAAAAATCCCTGCGATGTGAAAAATACATGCCAAGCAGTCACTGGTGCGCGGAGCGGAGTCCGCGCGGTCGTAAAATCTGAGCTTTGCACGCATAGGGGGTCCGCTTTGAGTCCGCACGGACCTCCACAGAGTCTGTTCTGCGTACCTTCCACCCGAGTATGTTCGGGCCTTCACAGACACACGTCACGTGTGGAGATACTTCACTTTCCTCCGCCGTGTCAATGTGACGACGTCATCAAATGACTTGTCGACTCGACTTCGACTTTATTGACAGTTAAGTCGACCTTAAAAAAATCAAAGTCGTTGATGCCCTAGTACTACGGTACTCCAACATTATGGTATCATATGTACCGTGGTGTTTAAGTACCGTGGTCTACCGTTGGTACCAGTATACTGTGCAATACTAGCCTATAGCACCTTCCCTACTTACTGCCCTCCTACTTCGGGCACCCTTGCTGGGACCACATCCATCTCTGAGCTCGGCCATCATGTTATCTTAATTACACCTGTAAAATTTTGTGACTGTATCTTGCACAGTTGCGATGCTATCATTCATTCATTCATTTTCCATAGCCGCTCATCCTGTTATGGATTGTGGGGGGGCTGAAGCCTATTCCAGCTGACATTGGATAAGAGGCAGGGTACACCCTGGACAGACTATCACAGGGCTGACACAAAGAGACAGACAACCATTTGCACTCATATTCACACCTACAGCCAATTTAGAGTCACCAATTAACCTAGCCTTTGGATGATGGGAGGAAACTGGAGTACTGCTGGTAAAAATAATGTTATTTCTAAAAATCAGACCATGGTCCTGGTCACAGTACTTTTAACTTTAACAGAGTAAGTTAATCAAGAGGCTAGTCTCCCCCCAAAAAAATGTCCTTTAAGAATACACCACAATAAATACATCTATGTGCAGACACAATATTAACATACTGTAGATACAGATGAGTAACATGTCTGTGTGAAACTACATTCCTGGATGTGTCAGAAAAAATTGCCCCCTCCTCCATTTTGCAGGGAGAAGTTTCTTGTTGAAAGCAGGTTGGACTGAAGCACCGTAAGGCTGATTGCAGGTGAAGAGGCCTCTTTGTATGCTGGGTAATTTACATGACATGATTACTCCAGCAGCCCTTTCTTTGTGTGTGCACGTGTGTTTGTGCATGAGTGTGTGTGAAGGAAGGAGAGAGACAGAGAGAGACAGAGAGAAAAAAAACATGTAGGGAACAGGGTTTAGTGGTAATATGGTGCTAAACATCTGTGAGCTTGATGACACTCACTTAAAACAACGAGAGGAAAGGTGGGAGGGAGTCATGATTGAAGGATGAAAAGAGGAGAGACGGGGGAGGTGAGGGATGCAAAGGGAACGATGAAGACGGGACGACAAGAAAAACAGCAAAAATATAGAAGAAACAGAACAGAAAGAGGAAGCAAAGATGGAAAAGTAGTATTACATTCATCAGACACCCTCAAGATACCAAAGCTTAATGTGCAAACATCAAAGACAGAGTGGAATACTGTGTGTATGTGTGTGTGTGTGTGTGTGTGTGTGTGTGTGTGTGCGCGCGCGCAGGGGGCAGGCAGGGCAGGCAGGCTGCATGGTCTAACTTGCTGTAAAAGCACCTGAAGAAACAACACAAGACTGGCACGATAACATCTATGCTGACTGCCCTTCCAGCTGTGTGTGTGTGTGTTTGTGTAGGTACGTTCAGAAGTCTGACACTCAGATTTATGTGGTTTTGTCATATCCTGCACTACGTATAACAAAACAGTTTTTTTCTTAGATTTTGTCTTTAAAGGGGACCTCTTATGCTCATTTTCAGGTTCATACTTGTATTTTTGGTTTCTACGAGTACATGCTTTAAAAACACTATTTTCCTCCTAATGTCTGTGCTGGAACACCTGTATGCACCCTCTGTGCGAGACACTCCATGTTAGCGCCTGTCTCTTTAAGCCCCGCTATTGAGAAAGCCCAATCTGCTCTGATTGGTCAATGTTTCCAAGGTCTTCTACATCTGCGCTCTCAGCTTCTCTTGATGAATGACTCTAACAGAGTATAGTGGCAAGCTCTACCTTGAAAATTCACCAGTGAAAGCTTTGAAAAACAATCTTTAAAAATGGACATGTTCACTAATGTTAACATGTAGCTGCATGTAGCAATGTAGTCAATGTAAACAGCAAGGGTAGCACACAATTGACATGGCATTTTATTTGTACCAGCTCTTTCTCATCTGCATTTCTCCAAGATTTGAGTCATTTTGTCTGTCAGTCTGGAAACACGGGGTTGATTACATTGCTTACAACGGTTCGGTGGAACAATGCCAGTTAAACTTTCGATATTAACCTTCTTATAAGACTCTTACTTGTTGCGCATTTAGACCTGTATAGTTGCAGTCTTTGTTGTACGTAAGGGGTAGGTCGATAAAGGAATTAATTTATCAAATGACTAAAATTAGGTTGGTTATTTTTTGATGAATTGCCTAGACCTATATATTTGTATATTGTTTTTAAAAAATTGTCTTTTGTTTGTGTTGATACGGTTGTAGTATAGGATTATAGACATTTGCTAACTGACACTGTCATATTTAAAAGGTCTAGGTCATCCAAAAAGCAAATAAACTAATTTTTGCATTTAACTGATTGTATCTAACCACAGTGATGGATTTTGTGTTATGTGACCAAATTGTAAAATGTCCACCTCTGGAATTTCTATCTCCACTCCAACACAATGGAGGTGAATGTAATGTTTTCTTGTAATGTTCGAAGCATTGAAGATATGAATTTAAAAAATCCAGCAGCTACTTGTCCTTCCAAAAGAAATGTCCTTATTATCCACAGACTTAACTGTGAGCAGCATTAAAACATTATGCAAATTTTTTTGCTTTACAGTAATTTCAAAATCATTTAGATGGTACATTGACTGGTGTTAGAGAGAATGGCACCTCTTTCACCTAATCACCTGTTCTTGAATTATGTAACTTTGGTAAGAAGTTAGGATCTTCTGAAGAACTGTGTGACCCAAAGCTTGAAGAAGACCTAACTCGGTATTTTCAGTAAACAAAGCATTCAAGACAGATTAAAATGCGATTCAAACCACCTACAGTATAGAGTAGGTAAACTGGGCCTTAAGCATATCATAATGTTATTGTAGGTTTTCAATATAGTGAGTCCCCAGGACCCTCAGGTGGTCATTTGAGTGGGTCCCAGGGAAACTGTGTGGGTCCCCATAACATTTGTGTTTTTTGACAAATTGTAGTCTTGGTTCTATTTATGATTATATTTTAGTATGTTGAAAATGTATCTTAAAGGAGCTATATGTAAGAAATCTAAAGCAAACAGTCGTAAAATCCTCCTAATATGTCACAGAGACTAAGGAATAATGTTCATATAACATACTGATCTCACTGACAACAATAGTACAGCCAGAATATTCGCATTTAAATAAAATTTTTACGGTCTGCATATCGTGTTTATGTTCTGAATTTGTGTTTTGGCCTGTTGCGCCACCCACCGCCGTCTACCAGTCACGCAGTCAGTAGTTACAGTTACAACCGAGCTACAATGGCTGACGGTGCAACTAAACCCAAACGACCTCGTTATGATTCCCAAAAACGCCAAGACAAAACGTGAGGCAAAGCGAGGGTCTATATAGGAGATGCTTGTGAACGGTGGAGTCGGCTGAAAGCGGAGAAGAATTTGAAATCGGATGTCAAAGTGACTACACTTCTCCTCAACAGATAAGCTTTAGCCAAAGTTGGCTCACTAGCATCATAGCTAGACGGGGATGGACATTTCGAATACTTTCAACTGTTATTCATTTTCGATCATGCATTGTAGCCCATGTGCAGGTGGGTCATCGACCCGACTGATTTTTTTGAGAAATAAATGTTAGCAGCACGGCAAGCAGCATTAGCAGTGTCCCAGTACATAGCATTAGCAGCCGGCTCCTCCTCCGCTGTATCCCGGCAGCAGCGGCAGGGAAGCCGGACTTGCTTGAACGGTCCGCTGGAAAACCGAAGATCAAGGACACGGCGACGTGGCCCTGCCACGGCAGCCGCCCGTGGGAAAACAAATCACCCCCAATTTCCACCAGATGCCTGTTGGTTGCATCTGCGCTCCAGCACGGCAGCGGAGCCGATAGGATTCAGTTCTAATCAATGTGTGTGTTTCCACCAGCTGCGGCTGTGCTGCGTTCCGGCTCCGTCTCTGCTGCGGCACTCCAGAGCCCTCCGCAACAGATACACAGGACTTCTATTTTTGCCAGACGCCGGAGCACAACGCAGCAATTCAGCACAGAGCAGCAACCTTGAATCTGTAGGGGAGGGGGGGCGGACACGACTCGGGGCACTATTTTTAATTTGAGTGCAGTAACTGTTTTGGCCACATTCTTACATACAGCGCCTTTAAAATTTAAGAAATAGAAATCCTAAATCTGAAAACTATCTTAATATATATATATATCGTCTATTTGCAAAACATACAAATGTTACATCATGAGATAATTAAAGTCATCTACCCAGTATAAAGTAAATCAAATGTCACATATGATTGCAATATGTGATTATACCATACACACGAAATCACAATCACAATATCACAATGTAGCAATAGCAGGGGGAAAAAACATGTTGTGACCCCTGTACGGTGAAGCATCATCAACATAAGTGAATATAGCACCTGCTGTTACAGCAGATGCAGCTGCTAGTGTTGTAAGATAACAGGAATGTCTGCAGTAATATCATACACCTTTGTGAATTTGGATACATTTTATGAAGCTAGAAATATGAGGTTATTGTCTGCTGGCAGTCCCCAGGGAGCTCTGTGCTGCCCAGTGGTCAGGTGTCAGATCTTTGCTGAGCACAGGTACTAAGACACATCACAGACAGTATGATAATAACATCCAAAACATTAGTTCTACTCTCAGTGGTTTCTGTGACATGAGAAGTACTTTCAAAATAAAAGTTATGCAGCATCACTGTCATGATTCCAACACGGATTTGTTGTTCACAAAGTAGAATAATCTGGGAAAATAATAGGGCACATTCCCTGGACCTATCAATGGTGAGTTTACTGTGTCCTTACAGATTTTAATGTGTCAGAGACACAGGACGTGTACTCAGAAACATCACTGGGCATATATAGCCATGTGCCTTCACTCTCAACGCTCCCTCACCCACACAGAATGGTCGGTGGTTGCACTGACCAGGGATCAGAAAAAACAGGTTTGCTCAACTTCATGTTGGATCCTTTTAGCCTCTTCCTGACGCTTTATGGGGACAACTGAAGTTAAACTGAAACAGCAATAATTCACCCTGCCACTATCACAGGAGACGGATCCTGTTGAGGATAGTTTACTGACAAAGTTACACTTGAGAGGAGTAAAGATTAATATGCATGTTAGAGAGATGGATGCATTTACACATGTTCATCAGCTAGTTAGAATGTGTCTCAGCTGCAAATATGTTTCTCCCAAAAAGCATTTAGTAACAAAATGTATATGGGGTCCTAAATGCCTTGTGCATAATTTCTTATACATTCCCTATACATACATGTGTTATTTAGTGACATTTTGGTGTTTGAGAAAACACTACTGCACCTCACTCTGTTCTTACTTCTCCTCTTGTGCTCTCTCTCCCAGGCATAGGTGGATTAGCAGAGTTCTGCTCCGTTTACCTCCACCTGTCAACGCTGCGAGGCCTCGTGTGTGTAGCTGTGTGCATGTGTGTGTGTGTGTGTGTGTGTGTGTGTCCTGTGCATTCAGCCATGAGAAGCTAGCGCTAAGACCCTGCATCATGGGTTCTGTGTAGGTGACAGCTAAACAGTCCCACCCAGAACACACACACACACAGGCACACACACACACCTACACGCTCTTAAAGTGACGCTTTTAGACGGTTAAGCCAAGTAAATGCTTTGGGTATCAAGTACCATTAGCAGCAATGCACTCAGAAAATGAAAACCTGACGCTGCTTTTAAGTTTCTGTTTCCACTTTCAACAGCTGAGAGGACAAGATAGAGAGAGACACAGAGATGGAGAGAGGAAAAAGTAGAGAGAGAGAGGGTTTGTTGTCTTGTTGTGTGGTCCCGTGTGACTGTGCGGGAGCTGCACCTCCACGCCTCACTGCCATCCTCCCTCCTCTTTCCCCCAGCTCTCAGAACCTGCTCTGGCCTGTTAGCAGGAAGTGTCCTCCCAGCTGACACACACATACACACAACGCTTTAAAATTTTGGCAAAATGCCCCCCGTGAGACCACAAAATGCAAACATTTCACTCAAACTTCAGAATTAAAGATGTCTGTGGATTCATTCTTGGAAGAGGGCCTGGGTGAGTAATACCTGAAATTTAACTGAGAGTTAACGAGGTGAGGAAAGAGAGTTTCAGCAGGTGGTGCTCTTTTGTCTGTTTAGCCTGACACTGCCAGCTTACATTTTTCAAATCAGTAACTGTTGTTTTGCAAGGCTTGGCAGGTATTTGTTTGCAACAGATGTCAAACAGGAAAAACATGTTATGAAAATGCTGTTAAATTCGTTGTAAACTATCAACCAAAGTCAGTGTCTGAATAGGTATAAGGACAAGAAGAAGGGCTCAAAGAGTTTCAGGAATGTTGGCTCATATGATTATCTTAAAAGCATCAGAGTGGTTTCCAGTCATGAGATTGTTATGTGTATTTTGACATTAGTTTTTCAAAGGGTTAAAGACTTTTGCTTTCAACCAGCATGACGCTACATTTTTCCCATTAACCTAACTGCTTATCCTTTCGGGGTGCGGCTGGAGCCTATCCACTGACACAGACAACCACTCACGCTCACATTCACACCTACGGGCAATTCAGAGTCACCAATTACCTGCATGTCATAAAAAAGGTTACAAAATGTCAAAGCCACTATAGATGGATATTGTATTGCAAGATCACATAATTTGGCAGAGAACAAATGGAAATACACTTTCAATGTACATTACAGGAGGTAGCCAAACATGTTTATCAACAGGTCCTCATTATGTTACTATAAAACATGCCAGCATAACATTTCGCCTCTATACATATCTGATGTTGCAAATCTGCTGAATACAAACATAATTTCTAGAAGACAGGGTTGCAATGGTACACCTTAATGTAACAGAGCAATTATTAATGTCAGTAGTTACTGTACACCTGTTCATTTCCTGCTATGACTAATTAAAAATGTTGCCTTTGTTATTTGTCAAACAAATTCAACCACTCCAAACACCTACCCCACTTTCACCCTCTGCATATCCAGCTCTTCCCGTTTCTTCTCATTGTTTTATAATTTTTTCAGATGCTCATGTCTGTTATCAGGAGACACTGAATAGGCAAAGCCTCTGACTTTCCCAGCAATGCTTTTTACTTATTTTGCTGCTCTGATCACTGATTTGTTGACCACTGCTTAAGTGATTTTGGCCATCTTAGTATCCCACTGACTGACAGGCTTCTTTTTAAGCAATTTACAAGTCACAATGGGAAATCAAAGAAGTTAACATTACTAATATTCCAAAGAGCTTTGACAGTGACAGCTGAAGCTCTGACTGTAACAAAAAAAGAGATACTGGTTGCAATCTGGGATGCTCGAATATTACACAAATTAGCAGGACTTCATTATGTCATGAGTCCTTACAACCCTGAGTGGTGCGCCTTTGTTGGAAAAGGGTACGTGTTAATTTAGAGCACTGTCTATAATGTCAAGGTGGTCTGTACATTTGTAATAACAGTGAAGAGCGATGGAGAGACTGAAAAAAAAAAGCCTAAAAATCCCATCACCTGCAAGTGATAAGGCCAAACTGTGATTAAAAAACACTGTACATACTGTAGCCACCAGGTCACAACTGAATTACTTATTTATTTTACTGTAACTTTTCCCCTGTGATTTAACGGGTGGTTTGTCTAAGTACCTGAATTAGAGAGAGACATAGAGAAGAGGCAGAAAGAGTGCTAACGAGAGAGGGAGAGAGAGAGAGAGAGAGAGAGAGAGGTAATTAGAATCCAGTGATTAATGTTCTAATGAGTTTATTCTCCAAGGGGATTAACATGGAGGCTAATAGCAGCTGTGCTAAAAACATCCCAAAAAACCCAAAACACAGGAGACAAAAACAGAGGCACAGGATTTACTGGTCCAAGAGAAGAAAAACATTAGTTTGTTGTTGTTGTTGTTGTTTTTAGAGTTTATTCTGTTAGTTTCCCATCAACTCCTGCAACCTTGGAACGACCTTCACTCAACTGCAGAAGTTTATCTTCGACTCAGTTGCAGCATTAAGGCAGACACAGAGTAGAGGGTAAATCCAGCAATATGTTGGCGTTTATTTACATTTTTACATGTAGAAATGAGAATCTATGATTAGAAGTTTCTTGCCTATGTCTCCATTGATTGTGGCAAATTATTGCAAATATTGTAGATTGGTGAGAGACAAAAAGGGGGCGATAGAGAGAGAGGTGGAAGGTGGGAGAAACAGATACCAAGGCAAAGAGAAGGGGAAAAAATATATATCCTTGTAACCAATTGGTTTTTGGAGTGATAGGGAGAGTGACATTCGGGTTGGCTTAGCCCTTTTCTGAAGGAAAAGGAGAGATTAAGACAATCCGCAGCGAGCCACCTTCCCTACGCCAAGGTGCTTAGGGACCCCGGGAGCAAAGAGGATTGTGGGAGAGAGAGGGGGCTTCTGGGATAGCGTCGCAGGGATCTTAGAGGGCATTAGCAGTAACGTACTCTACCTGAGATAGACACAGGAGACCACACCGCCAGCACTGGACCCCTTTGTTGACAGGCTTAGTGGTCCTGTCTCTCACACACACACACACACACACACACACACACACACACACACACACACACACACACACACACTCAAACACAGACACACACAAACACATGGGCACACACATTCAATCCTGTACACAATTGTACCATATTGTAATAAAGATGAACATACATGCACACACCCTCCACATGCTGCATAAACAGTAACATACCTGTATGCAAATACCGCACAGTTACAGTATTGTAAACATACTGTATGACCACAGAATACACACACACACACAGATGCACTCACACATGTCTGTGGTTTCTTTGTAGTTTTCTAATAACTATTGCTAAAATAGGTCACTACATATTTAAAAGTAAGGTACTAAAAATCGTTTAAAATTTAAATGAAACCAGCATGACCCACATGGAAATACTTTGAGTCCTATTTAGCATTCATAAACACTATATTAATATTTACTAATGGTTTATAACTCACTATAATATAGTAAGCAGATGTAAGAACTTATTATTGTGTATGTCAACAGCTATTACTCATCCTGTGGGCACCCATGAGTGCAGGCTGGGATATAAACAGGTAATGAATGATAATATGCTCAAACTAAATATAGTTGCATATGTCTTTATGAGTTTCTGTCGTTGACAAATATTCTACATTAATAAATGAAACTATATTGCAGTAAACCATTTAGAGGGACTTCAAATGAATACTTCACCCACAAAAGGACCATTTACATATCGATTATTCATGCATTCTACCTTGAATTTGTGAAGAAAGCTTTGTTTTTCTTGCATGCCTCTGGTGAGCTAAGAATCCAAAAACAGCAAACATTGTTGATTAATTGACATAAACGGTGATGACATTGAACAGCAAAACTATATCAAAACATGTGTTTAGAAACTCTAACACAACTGTGCAGTATAATCCAAGTATCATTTATTTCAATTAATAAACAATTTTTGCCATTTTTGGATTCAGAGGCAGGCAAAAAAAATTAAAAGATTTCTTCACAAATTTAGGGTAAAATGGCATAAATAACTGATATAAATGGTCATTTTGTAAAATGTTGACACCTGTAAGGATTAATAATGAATGTCGAAATACCTTCAGTGTCCATAAATGTTTTATTCAAAATCAGCCTAAACTGTATGTTTGTGACCAGATTAATGAACATACATTACTGTATGTATATGTAAGACCATATTAGATGTAACCTATATTTATAAACTACAGTGGCCTTTGACAGCGTAAAGCCTTACTACAGTATATGAAGGTTTCGGTGTAGTTCATACAGCAACATGTCAAATAATCATTCATCAGATTAATCAAGTAGGTACAGTATCATGCCATACATATATTACTAGGTGTATGTGCACAATGAGACATTGCAGAAAAGTGATGTATCAAAATCATTGTGATTCAATAAACAATAAACTGTCACATAATTCCTTTAAGTCTGTTGCTAATTTAACAGAATGTTTTTTATTTCTTCAAGAGCATAAAATTATTGAGTTGGCATCAAATAGACTGATTACCTTTAAACATCCACAGAGCAACAAATTAAAAAATGATGATGGTAACTTTGCTTTTATACTCCAGTAACTACAAATTCTGAAGATTTCAGACACATTTAGTTTTTTATTAAGATTGATGTCCAGTCATTGCTTTTCATTAATTTCACTTCACTATAAAACTTTAAAACAGGGGAAACTACCTAGAGAAATGCAATGTGTACAATCTGTGTTTATTTTATTATTTTTATGAGGGTATGTTTTGGTAATGTGGTAACAGATGAGAGCAAGTACATTTAAGTATAAGTGGTCAAGTGGCTAAAATGTGACACACCAGTTAAATCAATTATCCACACCGACAACACATAAACATCCTATAGATCTGCAAAAAATGTTTTTTATGTGAATATCCCGATAATACTCTCATTTATTTGAAGTGGATGGGCTTGTCTTTGAAAATAAACTCTTAACTGACATAACCTCTGCATCTCCATGATGAAATCTCAATGGTTAACATCAGACCGGTAAACTAGATTTGTAGTTAAATCCAACAATTTACAGTATATTTGTGCAGTCTGGTATTTTTCATTGCATGCAGAAATTATCACATTACATTCCTGACACTGTGTAATCACGTTGGATTTACTCACAAATCTCATGCAAACGGTTGACTCAGTTTTTTTATTTTTTATTTTTTTCTGCTGTGTGTTGGTATTTTTTAGCACTGCCATGTTGTCGAAGTGCGGCCTAAATCTAATCTGGGTTCTGCTGGCTGGTACCTTTGCCTGAGACATTGAGGAATTAAGGAGGAGATTAAGGTGTGTGTGGTAATCTATAAGGATGTGTTGATTTGTAAGGTGGAAATAGGGATAAGCATAACTCTGTGTGTGTGTGTGTGTGTGTGTGTGTGTGTGTGTGTGTTTCAGAGTTACATAAGTGAGAGTTTGACTTTGGGAAGTGATCTATTTCTTCTGAGTCAAGTTGTGTTTCTGACTGAGACACAAACTCAGAAACAAACACACACACATACTGTAAGTACACATATATGCATATTAATACATACACAGATGCTCACTAGTGCACTGCCATTCATCGACACAGTGATCTGCTTCGTCCGTTAAGATTAGTTGTCACCGTCTTTGTTAGGATGGTGATTTATGTGTTAGTCGTAAGGTCTAAATGCCGAGTGTGTGTGTGTGTGTGTGTGTGTGTGCAGCCTGAGGGTGAAGCAGTACGACAGCTGCAAGAGGCCTCAAAACCATCCATCCTTCCTTCTTTTCTCTCCCCTCTGAAATTTGCTGCTCTCTTTTTAGTTATATCACCTTTCTGAATTTCATACAGCTGAACGAGGAAACCTAAGGATATCTTACCCGATTTCTAAAACTGGTCACCCTCTCCTAAATAAGGTTAAAGAGGATTTCCCTGCAAAACAATGTACAGACTGGTACAGAAGTAATCCCTCTCACTCATAAGTGTGTGGTGGTGTATTTTTCTGCAGACTCTGCACTCTGTATTTTCTTATTTTAGGTGTCCTGAACATTTATATTCGTGTATCTCACAGTGCTCGGGGTTTTATAAAAAGGTAGTGACCAGGTGCCAGACCTTTAAGCAGCTTGCTTCCATGAGACACAGAACCAAAAGAAAGGCAAAACACAAAATGAGAGTGAATCTGGGGTTGGCTTTTACTTTCACTTTTGCTGGCGAGTGTGTTAAAAAACAATGACCAACAATCCAGCATAGTATACCTTAACTGTCACAATCGCTGTCCAGGGTGCTGATTCTGGAGCTGTCAAAAACACTCACCAACATTTGCTATTAGCATCACACTATTAGGAATGACAAAACAAACAACTAATGTTGTGGCCAAGTGAATTGTGACTGCAGTCTCTCTTTAACCTTAACCATGTGGGGTTTTCTGTTTAAACTTAAACATACGTTACCTTAAAGGAATACATTTTGGGAAGTGAGCATATTGACTTTCTTGTCAAGAGTTAGATAAGGAGACTGACACCAGTCTCATGGCTGTATCATCAGCAGCAGCTGGCTGGGTTAGCATAAAGACTGAAAATAGGGCTGGGCGATATGGACAAAAACTGATATCTCAGTATTCACAGGCTGACTGGCGATACACAACATATACCGCGGTATTCTTCGAAATGGGCTACATGTTTTCAGTTGCAAGTCTTAGTCTAAGTTTTATAAAAACAGACTGTGATTAAAATAAAATGTAAGACAGGGATTTTTTTCCCTGTATGCAGCTGCACAACAGTTACGCCTTCAAAACACTAGTCGGTGACAGGATTTCTGTGTAAGAGATATGCTGTGAAGTTTAGTTGCTTCAAAACACACTGAAGGTACACATTAAACATGGCTTAGTAGTCAATTTCAAACACAAGTACAAAAATCAGCTTTATTATAACTCGCAGCATTCACAAACAAAGCACTTGTCTTTTGCTGGACACATTTTCCCCACAAATACAACATGCTAATGTTTCTAGCACAAGCATATGGCATTTTACATTGTATCAATTAGCCTAGCGGCTAGCGGACTATTCCTCTGCTCATATCAAGCCAGGGACAACAGCTATATTTAGCAAAGGTAATGTTACAAAATTCCACTCCATTACAACTCACAAAGGTTCACAAACAAAACAACTGTCTTATACTAAACACCTTTCCCAAACAAATATAACATGCTAACATTATTAGCACAAGCCTATGGCATTTTACATTGTATAAATTAGCCTAGCGAATAGCGGGGATTTCCTCTGCTTATATGAAGCCAGGATAAATCACACACAAGACTTAAAATGCTATATTGTGTGGCAACTTTATTGTCTTCACAATTTATTGTTTCTTATCTGTGAAATTAAAGTAAAGAATGGCTTACAAAAATAGAAAGGAGGTCTGCATCGCTGCAACGTGTAGTTACATTTCTGGGGAGGTGTACTTCAGGCTATGGCTCTAAAAAGTGTTGCTGGAGAACTGAATGAGTGAATGAGTGAGGCAGAGCTGTGCGGAGAGTATGAGAGAGGAGAGATGCACACTGGTATGCGTCATGTAATGCAACTTGACCCTATAGCGATATAAACAGTGTTGTCTAAATTTACATCTTGCTTGAAAATATCGATATTTCATCCTCTCTACATTTAAGGGAGAAATTTTGGTTAGTATAGCTGCAAATGGAGTTACAGGTGTCTGTGACCAATTCAGGTTTGTTCAGTTACTACTGCCCCTCTTGGCCTTTCTTCCTTTTTCAAATTTATTCTTCATAGTATATTTCAAGTTTTGAAGACTTAAGACACTTCTGGCACGTTCATTGCACTTGGGTCCTATTAATATCCCAGAACCTGTCCACATCTGGCAGGTATATGGACCAGAGCTGGCTCACATTTGGTCCTCTGATTTGATGCACACAGCCAAGTGTGGCAACACTTGAAGGCTTACACCACTGGGCCCGGCTGTTATTTCCCTCCCTGCATTTCTCTAATTATCCACCCACCATTTTTTTCCCAATGTTCACTTTCCTCCCTCACAGGCTCCTTCCTTCTCTCACCTTCCTTTCCTTTGTATGCCTCTGCATCTTTTCCTCTCACTGTCTTTGCTTCCACTTGTAACTTCCTCCACCACTGTCTCCTCCCCTCTACTATCATGTTTATATGTTTTGCTTGCTGCATCTAAATCTACCATCACATTAACAGCCTCAAAGCAAAACCATTCAAGCCCATCTCACTAGAAATTCCATTCATGCATTCTGCAGCACATAATTTACATCCAGTGCCAATGTTCAGAGCGAGTGCAGGATGTGCTGTGTCTTCTATAAAGCAAGGTGAGAAGTCATTCACAGAGAGTTTGTATTCCATCCCTTAGAACTTTCTTCTAATGCCGCCCTAAGGTCAAGTGCAGAACAAGAACTGATAAACAACTCCAGACAAAGCAATTCATAATATTCCACTACGTTGAACACTGCAGCACTACAGACAGCACTATTAGAAGCAGAGAGGCTGGAGCCAGAAACTAGGATTTAGACTTACTTACGTTTGGCAGTAATAAAACTCCTATTTTTTTTACAGCAGTGAGAAGTCCAAAACTTTGATTTTTCTGTTACACTTGTTTTATTATGGGGTGAGTTTTATGTTATAGTCACTCTTATTTAACTGTAACAGGTGGGCATGAAAAGGGGTCCCCACAGGGAGAGACACAGAGTGGTATGATGGATTGATGGTGGGCACGGCTGATGCCAACCTCTCTGTGACAAGGAGAGGCAGCTGAAACAGACGGCCCCCTCCCCTTTATTTGTGTGTGTGTGTGTGTGTGTGTGTGTGTGTGTGTGTTGTCACACTGCACTGGCAGGGGTGGCACAACCATCTGCCTGGTCAGGGTGGTGTGTGTGTGTGTGTGTGTGTGTGTGTGTCTGGGGGAAGACAGGCCGAGATAAACGGGTGATTGAGTGTTCAAGGCTGCCTGGTGTAACTGAATGGACCACTGGCACTGCCAGCAACACACACACACACACACACACACACACACACACACACACGGTCAGCTGTATGCACGAGACATTAGGCTATAGTTGACCTGCTTGGAGACAGACTGGGCACCATGTTTGTTTACAGCTCAGTGTGTGTGTGTGCGTGTGTGTGTGTGTGTGTGTGTGTGCATGTGCGTGCATGCGTGTGCGCGTGCGTGTGTGTCTATGTGTGATATTGTCAGGGGTGGAAGAAGAACTGTGATCTTCTACTTTAGTGAAAGTAGCAATGCCACACTGTAGAATATACTCTGAACAGGTAAAAGTCCTGCATTCAAAATTTCACTTTACTGCAAAAATACTAGCATAAAAATATACCTCAAGTACAAAAAGTAAAAGTGCTCATTATGCAGAATGTTCCACTTTAGAATAATGTATAATATATTGATGGATTACAAATACTGACAGATTGTGTTCATTCTACTTACTTTAACTACTTGGGTACCTTGCAAATGTCACTCAGGGATCAATAAATTGTCCCATAACCTGTAAGTAACTACAGAGCCTAAGTTAAAGTAGTGGAGTAAAAACTACAATAGTGAGATATAGTGGAGTATAAGTATGAAGTCGCAGAAAATAGAAATACTCAAGTAAAGTACAATACCTCAAAACTGCACTTAAGCCCAGCACTGAGTAAATATGCAGCTACTTCCCATCTCTAGATTTTGTTTTTGCTACTGTACATCTATGTTTTCCCAGTTTACATGAACATTGTTTAACAAAGCTTTCCAGCTTTTCACTTAAGAGGTAGGCTAGATTAAATTTAAAACAATGGTGTTTTCGCACCACTCTCAAAAGTATACTTCGGCACTGGGTGAAGAATTAAAACAAAGTAAAGGTATCACACAGTTTAAAAACAGGAACAAAGTCAGTATCTTCACAAAGTGCAGAAATGAGGAGAGGGAATGTAAAGTACACTCAGGGTGAGACTGTTGCTGGTAGTATGTATTTGTTTTATACATGGGGTAATATTTGTTCTCAGGTATTAAGAAGTGCACTGGTGTAAATGTGTGGTTGATCGATTGTGAGGAGTGTATTTCTGTAACAGTCTGCTTAGTGATGGAACAGTATAGTTTGACAAGTATGTTGCCTCTTCCTACTCTTTTTCGGACATGAAATGTGAATCTATATTTCTCATTGTAAGTCTGTTTATGATTTCTCATTTGTCTCTGTTTTGTAGGGTTTTGTTCCTACAATATATTCTATTTTTTAATGTTTGAAATAAATTAATCAAAACAAATCATTTTTGTCTGGCTGCATTGTGCACACATTGAGTATGTGCATGTCTGCATGCAGGGAAAGAGTACCAGAAAATTTCACACGTCTGTGGTTTCTTTGTAGCCTACTCAGGTACAAGTAAAATTACTTGTGTAAAAATGTGCTCAGTTAAAAGTAAAAAGTAATCAACTTAAAATGTAATCTGAGTAACAGTTATTGCCAACATACTTAAAAGGGAAAGAGAGGCGGGGGGGGGGGGGGGGGGAAAGAAAAACATATTTATGCTATATTTACTATGTTTAAACACATCAAAATAAGGTGTATTAGCATGTCAATGTATCTCATCATCCATATGATCACATCACACCACAGAGCTCCTCTGTCCAAACCAACAACATGTTCCTTTTCCACGGACGCAATCTGCAGCCTGTGTTACCAATTATTAATTATTAATTATTAATTATGCAGCCGGAAAAGAGACATAACTCGGACCATTTAACAAAAACGACCAAACACCGGAAGCAAACAAAAAGCAGCACAGTTTCTGCACAACCCGCAGTGCACGCATACACAACACACAAGTTACAAGCGTCAAAATCAGTGTGTCATTGTAGCTGATTCACCTGTCTGAACGGCCTCCTGTGAGTCCTCCTCAGTCTGCTCCAGGTTCAACCTCTCTGCTCCAGTGTTCCCAATATAACCAGTCCACTCAGTGTCTCTGTCCCACGAAGCTCCTCTAACTTTTCAAACATGTCGAGCTGACTGAAGCTCTGCAGTCACTAATGTAAAAGGACCTAACGCTCCCCATTGAGTCTAAATGTTTCTCAGTGAACGCCATCATTTAGCATTTAGCATGTTAGCCACACCTAGCATACACCGGGGTCGCACAGGTGTATTTCATTTGGGGCACTTACTCAGGGTGCTCGGCGGGTGGAGAAGTAAATGAGAAACAGTTGTATTTTTCTTACCTATTCCAAGGCAGAATATTTTTAACCGACGTTAGCTAGTCATAACCCCATAATGCCATAATTATTTATTATGACGCTGTGTTATTTTGGTCAAAGCGTCACGCGACTGCACCCCCTGCTGGCATGATGCGGCTGCGGTTTTTTTTTTGTTGTTGTTGTTTTTTACCCTCATTGGTTCCGGGGCAGGTCCCGCCCTACTGTGCTGTGATTGGCTAATACTCATTACCTCGTTGTTGTGCTTGTATGCTCTCAGTATTTCGATTTAATACTATACATTAAAGAGTAAAACATAATACCTTTTATTGCACTGTATTTTACTAACAGCTTTAGTTACATTAGTTACATAAAAAAAAAACTATGCTTTTATGATGTGATGCAGTAGCCTATTCTACAGATTTAGGCTACCCAGTGGTGTAAGAAGTATCAAATGAACTACAGCATTAAAATGCTTACATGTATTTGTCAGTGGTAAAAACAGAATACAACAATAATTTATTATAACACTGTGAAATTAGCCTTGTAATACTTTAAGTATTTTTCTTTCTGATAATACTGAATTGTAATATTGATTCAAGAGTTTTACTTGTAGGCCTAATGGAGTGTTTTTAGACCATGGTATTTCTACTTTTACTTCAGTAACGGACCTGAGTACTACTACTACTCTGTCTCTTAAAAGGTCTAGTTAATAAATATTCCCTCTATAGAGGTGTCAAAGCAAACATCTGTTGTTTCTACGCTAAAACTCCGTCCTAACAACTGACACACAGCCAGAACTGTGTCCGGAGGCTGTATATTTAGAAGCCTACTGTGGCATGTGTGTAGATTGTCCAACAGGCAACGTGTGAGTGTGCCTCAACTCTACATTGTTTTTATCAAATCTAAGCAGTGAGATGAAAACATACAGACATAGTTTAGTGAAACTTTTTTATTCCACAGAGGTCGTTGAACTTGAATTTGAAGGAATAAAAAATAAATGACTGAAATTACTCATGTCTGACTTTGATTATTACTGGCTTTCAAGAAAAAAGATATATAAAGGTTCAGTTTTCTTTACCAACTGGATGTTTGATAAATGCATCAAAGAGTGACTCTTTCTTTCTTTTGGATGCAAATTACAACAGGATTCTGCATTACTTTATCATGTATATGCTGAAATTATTTATTGAACATGATCCATCTATCCCCACTGTTGCTGTATTTCTATGTATATTTTTATAAATACAAGCCTTAAAAATCTGTCTGCAGTTACATCAGTCAGTGATGACCAATAAGAATTCATCTTGCTGAGTGGCTTACTGTCAGCCAGTGTGACAGAAGCTAGTTTACAGTATGTATGAGGAAACCATAGTTAGATACTATTTTTAGATAGTAATTTTTTAGGTTCAATTTCAATTTGAAATATTGTTTGAACAGTTAAAGTAGTTTTCACATGTATAACAGCAGAATAATCTGTAAAAAAAATTCATTTTAGAGGCAATAATTCACGCACACCTCTATGGAGCACAATCACTGTTTGTCTCATAAACCTCACATTACAAGCATTTTGTTGTTGCATTGCACTTTCTTTTCCTCCTGTTCCTCGTCAATGGATTTCTACCTATTGAACATAAAAATGGTTACTGTAGAAAGAAAAAGGCTTTGCTCGATGTTTCTGAGCAACGTCAAACATTACTTGGGAAATCTCAAGGTGAAAGGAGAAAGGAAAAGGAGCAGGAAGGAAACAAATACACCGCCAAGTGACAAAATGAGAAAGACAGACATCACAAATATGGCTGGTTTTGTGTGTAAATAGTGTTTGAGTGGAATTTTAACATTATGCAAATTCATCAGCATGCTGCAAAGCATTTTTCTTTGGAATACCATACATACTGCATTCCTCATGAGAAAGATTGTGTGTCTAAAGACAGACACTTAACAGCGAGTCTGGTGTTTGACATTGTACTGTAAGTTGACAGCTCACTTAACAGAGACACTGAGACAGAAGAGCTAAACAACTAAAGACTGTTGTGTCTTTTCATCTCTCTCTCTGTCTCATCCTCTCTGTCTCTCCTTCCTTCTCTCTCTGACTGAGACAGACAGAGAGAGAAACCACTGAGCAGCAAGAGCAACAGTATCTGCTGTAATCACACTTGTCTGTCTGCAGCCTATTGACTCTGGTTAACTGAGACCCACTCTCTATGTGTGTGTGTGTGTGTGTGTGTGTGTGTGTGTGTGTGTTTCTTTTATTTATTTAAAAGGGACAATGTACAGCTCAAACATAAATGTCACCATTTGATGCACCGTACCAGATTATAGCTTCAAGCTAATTCGCATCTGTAGTCCCTGTGTGTGTGTGGGTTTGAAGGTCTGAATGTACATCCAAAGTTTATGCATTGCTGCATAGCTTTATTACACTTAAATCCCCATTTAATATGCTTTATTTGTGTTATTTCATACAGTATGTATTGTATGTATCGTTGACACACTGGCCATCATACCTACAGTTTGTTCAATGCTTTCTGTCCGCTAGCCTAATTTATACATTTTATATTACACATACACAAGTTCATATTTATACTTTTATTTAGCTGTAGGCCTACCCTTGTTAATATTTTGTTACTTAACTTCTCCTCATTTTTCCAAACAAATATACTGTAAATATTTGAAATGAAGCTAAGCATATTATTTGACTGTGTGGCCAGACCTCATGCTTCTTCTCCCCTCTGCTCACTTCATCTATCTCTCCATTCCTCCCTCCCTCTTTGTCCAACCTCTCTCACTTATCTCCTTGCTCACTCCCTCCTTCCTTCCCTCCCTCCCTCCCTCCCTCCCTCCCTCTTTTCCTACCTGCCAGCTGCTGCTCAGGGCCTCATGGCTCTTACAGTTCCCAGACAAAAGAATGGATAGAACTACAAAAAAAAGAAAACGAATGACAGCTATGAACTCCTTTGTTCCCTGCACCACTGTTCTAGTCTAGTTCTCTCTCTCTCTTCTCTATTTTATCCCTGAGGGAGTCTTCGTGGTCTCTGGTGTCCCAGTCTTGTCTAACGGTCACTCAGACCGTCTTGTCTGCACAACTTGAACTACAATGGCCCACTCTCTAACACAGGGCCTAACACAGGGCCAGCTGGGGCTTCATCTTCACTCTTGTTTATGTTACAGGGCCAAAAAAGGTCAGTCAGGATATATTCCTCAGGTCCACTTCAGCTTTCTCCAATGTCCCTCGTATCATTAACTTGCAGGTCATTCTTTTGCCTGGGTTATCTAATGTAGTTATGTAATATCTGTATGACCGGGCAAAAGATGGACTCATGTATGAGGGCTCAGTCCGTGTAAAAGAAAAATGTATTTGTCATTTTGGGTGGAAAGTTAATCACTGCTTCAGTATGCTCACTTGTAACATCTCTTTCCCGGTCCAAATGTTATAGTCATTTACTTGTGGTCATGGGAGTCGATTGTGTTGGAGGTGGGCATGCAAGGCGCAGGACTTTGTTACCAGTGTCCAACATTCACATGCTGTCCTGCGCCCCAGATCATGGTAAAATATTGTCTCCTACTTCATATTAAATTACAATATAAATGTAACTTTAAGTTGACAGGTTTGTTTATCCAGATAAAGTTTGGACTTGTTTAACAGAACATTTTTCAAAGAAGTTGTTCAAATACTTTTTTCCACATTTGGTCCTGTACTTACTACTACTAAAAGTATCACACTTTCAAAATTCCATTTTTTAAAAGAATATTATTTATATAACCTACCACAATCGCAGTACAATAATTACATTTACAAAAAATATAAATAATAATAAAAGATAATTAAAAAAAATATTAACTTAAAGAGTTTCAGACAATGTGCAAAAATTCCTGAAAGCACAATGATATTCTTTTTTATTATTCAGCTATACACAATTAAATCATAGCAGCTCTGCATTCAATAAAAAATATTGTGTGTTGCTGACATTATAAAACCAAGAACGTCTTGAGCACAAGGTTAGTCTCAGTGTCTAAAAATCAATACAATCCCTTAATGTACACCTGTGATGTCACATACGACGAGATCTGATTAAAAAGCTTTCAGGGTCTTGAAATTGTCCTTGAGATTTTTCAATAGAAGCATTGGACAAAATGACATTGACATGAATTAAAGGTATATTATTTAAAAGAATAAACACAGCTGATATAAATTTGTCCCAGAAGCCTGACTAGCTGACACACTCAGACTTATGATTCACTGTCATTCGCCCAAGGCTGCAGGACATTTGTGTGTTAGGACACACAAAAGACAGTTGATCTTTGATTTATTAGGGTCCAAAAAACTTGCTCCGCCTCAGGAAGAGTCACAGAGAAACCCGAGCTTTATGTTACATGTCATCAGCAAATGTGGATGACAGTTGCAGGTGAGAACGTTACTCTTCAAATATGTCATATCCTGAGCTTAGGCCCTGTATTAGAGTAAAATGTGAAAAAAACTGGACCATGGAGATGTGAAATGTCAAGATACCAAATGGACAATGAAGAACCACACATGCTCAGGTGCATGCTGGTTGTATACCCGCCTAATTATACATCCCTGAGCTGCCTATGCCCAACTATTACATGACCAAACCGTACAAAAAGATAGCAGAGGAAAATAAATAACTCACAAGTGCAGGATAAATAAATAAGTAGTTCTCCATCCTAACATGAATTTCAATTGTAATTGATCAGTGTGCTTCAGTAGTGAGTCAATTATGGCTAAGTGGCACAGTCAATGCAATAATGATAACACAACTTCTTATGTGCATGAATTATGATCTATCCATTAATGGGGTATTCTGTCAATTTGTTGAAGAATTTTAATAGATTTTATTTTTATTTTACTTCTCATCAAGTGACATCACATACAAATAAATACTTCAGGATAACTCTTCACTCTTAAAATTTTAAAAATCTTTTAATATGATTCATTTACTTTCTATCAAATCTACACTGTCTAAAGTAAACAGAGAACAAAGTTTTCATATTTAGAAAGTTAAGAGTGTCTGAGAATCTGTCAGAAGTATTATTTTACTTTTATTTCTAGAGATCTTACTGGTATAAATTATATGATATTATATGAACACACCTTCACCCTCAGAGGCTGTGCATACATTATTCATTCATATATCATATATTCTTAAATCAATTTAATACAATTAATTAAATCAAAAAAGTAACTTATAACAGAGGTTAACTGATGTGAAGAAAGCCTAAGGTCAAATTTGTCAGCATCACTTCTTGAAGATGTGAATTATGTGTGCGCAGAAACAAGGCTGAGATTCAAAACATTCAATCTAAAAGGAGGCATTTGTGCAATTCAGTAATTGATTCTACAATGAATAGTTCTGTGTGGATGGGTAAATGTTTGTGAGCGACAGAATCAATCTGTTATGATAAAGACCTCCAGAGAATGAATGTTAATATTTTTTGTTTTGTTTATAAGAATGCAGCAACAAGGAGGCAAAGACAATTTTCCGTAAGGTACATCATATGTTATCATTTTTATCTGCCAAGGTAATGGACACCTTTGTCCCTGCTGTCAACAGCTTTCTGATGGAGTGAAAGCAAATGTTATATCAGGGCTGAAAAATGAAATCAACGTCAAGTACCAAGAACTGCAGTTCCTCTAATGGCCACTTGAGGCTGATTCAAGAAGTGAGTCAATCCCCACAGACCCCTATGTTAAAATTCCCAACTTTACAGCTGATAAATAATAAACTGATAAGCCTGATACAAAAACAGGTTTTGGTCTCTATAGCTAATGTCAAAATACATGACAACTGTGCAGGGTTAAATCTTTATACAACTAACCTCTTTACATTTATTAAGGCTTTAAGTTATGCATAATTAAAGGCAGGCCGCTTTGCATTCACAGGCTTCTGCCGATAGTATCCTCAGGTTTTCAGTTGGATCCCCTTATTTTCTATTTTATTTTTAGCTCTGTTGCTTCGGTCCAGACAGAAATATCTTAACAATTATTTGATGGGCTTCTGTTAAAGTTTGCACAGACATTCATGGTGCCCAGATGATGTGTCCCACTTACTTTGGTGACCTCCTGACTTTTTATCCTGCACCAAAATGAGTTTTTTCATATATGATTTACAGTTAAATGTACTGGTTTGCTATGAGATTTTCCCTTAAGGATGAGCTGCAATGGCTTTTTAAGGACTGACTTTACCTCTAACACTAGTCCACATTTTTGGCTGTTTTATGGCTGTTTGTTGCTACAATCAGCCAGACCACTTGTGCTCCAGTTGACAGTATTGAATGTCTTCTTTTGCAGTCTGCGTTGGTCGATGTTTGCTGTCCACACTCCACTCTTCATTTTGTCCTTGTCTCTTTACACAAATAAAATCACATCCTGCAGTTGGGATATCCACAAATATTTCACTAATTCTGAGACAAATCCAGCACATGAGGATGTTTTTATCTTACCTCATACCACATAGAGTGAATCCACATCTGTTTGTATCCTCTGCATAGAGATATCACACACTGCCTGATTCACACTGCTTATCAGCCTAATGACTTTAATAATTTATCACAACCTTCATCTCCATGTAATCAGATTACTGTCATTAAATCCCTTTGCATGTCAATCAATTTCACGTCTCTGTCTGACAAGCTGACAGGCCGTATGTATGAACAACAGGATGTTTTGAGACAAAATATTTAAAGCCACAGATAAGTGACGTGTAAGTGTGTGTGTGTGTGTGTGTGTGTGTGTGTGTGTGTGTGTCTGTGTCTGTGTCTGTGTCTGTCTGTGTCTGTGTGTCTGTGAGTGTATGTGTGTCTGAGTATTTTGTCAACCCTTTACTGATTGACATCTGACTGCATTCCTCACAGGTGAGATGAAGTGCATTGTGGGAAGTGTTAATGTTTAACAGAGTGTACATATGAGGCAACGCTGAGGCAAGAGAGGAAAGATGGACGAGAGAAAAGAAAGGAGGGAGATGAAGATCTATCTATCTATCTATCTATCTATCTATCTATCTATCTATCTATCTATCTATTGTTAAAGAGTTCCTCTTATTAACCTGCTGCCCTCAGGATGTTAATAATACAGGAGGAACTAATTTTGAATTTGACACCAAGGATTGCCGGCCTTTAGCTTTACAAAATACCTCCTCCATCAATTATTGAAAGAGCAAATCCAATATGGGAGGGCAGGCCACACTGACGGACCGACAGAGGGACAGAATGAAAGATGGACTGATGTGGAAATAGGCCGATACACAAAGAGGCAGACAGGCAGGTAAATGTAACACACCTTGTAGTTTCCATCCAAATGTGGCACAAATTTCTAGAAAGTCTACAAAAGAGAATGTGAAATCATATGTGCATCCATCCACAACTGTTATGTGAATTTCAGGAATTGGTTCATGGAGAGGTGGTCATTCTCAAGTTAGTCTCTAGTCTAGTCAGTCTTGGATTGAAGAGCATGTTCTGCTGCAGAGGATTAACAATAAATGTTATTTAGTAGGGAACATACACACATTCCTTCAGTCGGTGTTCCTCTTTTCTGCCTGAGACTGAAGTACTGTGCTGTTTTACTAAAACTATGACCTACTGAACTTTAACCACCCAGAGCTGCTGAATCAGGAAACACACTGCATGCAAAATACAGAAAGCAAAAGCAACAGAAACTCTGGCACAGTCAAAAACGTGTGTGATCATGGACAAATAGCAGTGATGGAACGTCAGTACAGTTCTTCTGGGTACTTTGCTAGAGTACTACCATTTTATGCTACATTAAGTTCCCCTCCACTGCACTCCAAAAGAGTTTATGGTACCTTTTACAGTTAGTGTAGTATTTTTCACATTGCAGTATTTCTCCTTTTACTTTCTATCAGTCTGAGTCAGGATTTCTTGCACACATCTCTCAAAATGGAGGTGTCTGAGCCAGTTGCTAGCAGCTAACAGTGCTAACAACACAAACAGTGCTAATAACAGCAACAGTGCTGACGGTATTAACATGACGGGGTGATGTTACATTGCTGTGATTATCACTGCCGTATAAGTGCGGTGCAGAGTGGTAGCCAGTGGGATACAGACACAAGGATGACATAGATCACATATGCTAACATACACACACGGTCAGCTCATCTACCACAACAAAACACTGACTGAAACAAGCAGAGGGAGCGTGACTTCCTTCTCACTCAGGACACCTTTACTCCAATATATCTTTACATAGCAAATAGTTGTTTGCTGCTATATTAATGCTTTAAATGTTGCATTCTTCCACCACTGTCTAACATGGCTGCCAAGGGATGGTTATTTAACCTGGAAGCTCTCTGCTGGAATATTTTCTCGACCACAAACCGCCCGCCCCGAGAGCAAGCTGTGAAACACTTCGATGCAGGACAGGGGAAAAGCTGAATGTGATCTGCATGGGACTGGTGCGTGAGTATGATGTGGTGTGAGGATTACTGGTGCTAATACCAGGTGTTAGGGAGCAATCACCCTACCCATACACACACACACACACACACATACACACACACACATACAAACACATACACGTCACAGCCCGTCTCCAAGCACCTCAGCTCTCCATCAGCACACAGATAAGACAAACACAACACCCACGCACAACTGTGTGACTCACCGCACACAAACACACTCACACAGGTGTGCGCGAAGAATTTGCACACCTGCGCAGAAGCGCGTTCAGAGGGAAAAGCACGTACACGTTGTCATTGGCGTGCACGCGCAGGCACACATACACACACACACACACACACACACACATATCACAGTGCATTTGCAGAGCTGGCTGGCTGCCTAAGCTGCTAATTACAGCTGTGTGTGTGAACTCTCACTCTCACTGACTGAACAACCCAATATTAAACAGCAGAGAGAGAGAGAGCGAGAGAGAGAACCTCAGGGTAGTTCCTCCATAATCCATATTTAATGGCTTATTATGGTACAGCCTGTGGTTGTGTTCTGCTTGTGTTTTCATTAGGCCGATTAAAGGGATATTTACAGAAACCTTCTGTTCTGTAAATAGTTTCTGTGTGTGTGCATGTGAGTGCGTGCGTGCGTGTGTGTGTGTGTGTGTGTGTGTGTGTGCGCGCGCGTGTGTGTGAAGATGCTCCTCTCAAGCTTTACAGTCTTTGACCTTCATGCCCTTTTCTCTGTAATATACAGTCTACAAGCAAGTTGTGTTCAGCTAAAAGCCCTTAAGCCACAGTACAGTAGACTGTAGAGAGCAGCTCAGATGGCTTGTAAAAACATATTTTATTCACTGGATTATGTACAAATAATTCAATTTAACCTTTCATTCCCATCAATGACCATTCATTTGTGAATGGAGGTTAGGATCAGTTATAAAGTGAGTAGCATAGCGGTGTACTTACTGAATATTTATCATAGTTTTTAATACTAAAAGGCCCAAATAAACTCTTTTATCAGCCATATTCTACCTCCTAAATTATATTTGTGTAATTTAATTCCTGGTATTTTTTGTTCTTTCTTAGCTGCTCTTATGCTCCAGCATGTTACAGGAAATGAAAAGTCTTTTCATTTCTTATTTCTATTCTTTAGCCTTGAAATAATAAAACTTCAGAGATGCTTCCCCAGACTCATCATTAAATGTCTTTCCTGTCACCAGAAGAAAATGTTGGCATTGTATGTTTCTGCAAACCATGAATATGTTACATTTCATACGTATCATATCAGTGTTTCTAAGGGGACGTAGTATGTGAGCCGACTTTGTCATCAGGAGGTGGAGGGGATGGTGGACAGCATGTCACCTGGGCGAGACGCCTGCCAAGCTGCAGACCACTTTTTGTGACCAACTAAACATAACAATTGTGATTTAGTGAGTCATCACTATGTTTGCAGCGGGGATAGAAGTGCGAAATTTTTTTTTTCATATATACTGTATGGACCGAGACATGACTACATTTCCTGTGGACATAGCAGCACTAAAAGCAATTGTATTTTAAAGAGACATTGCTGCTTTTCCAGCGGGTCTGGGTATTTTAAGCCAAAATATGATCTTTTCTTAACAATAAGTGACTTTTTTTTTGGGCTAAACCTAATTCGACATTAACCTCAGCATCCCTGAATTGTGAAGTATCCTCTCAATATATCCTCTACACAAAAATGTGCAAATGTAACATTGGTGGTTTGTAGAAATGTAAAATGCCAACATTTTCTCTAGAAATTGGATTGTTCCTCTTCAACCTCTGTGATCTAACAGTGGAGACAGGCTTTGATAAGGAGTCATACGAACATGGGCAGATGCTGAAAGCAGAGAAGAGAGTACAAAAGTGGAGTAATTAAATGTAGAGCAGGAAACAGGTTTATCATTGAAGTCAAGACGCAATAGCTGCTTAGGCCTATTCTGACACCATGGAGTCAGAACAGCACACATTGTTGCATTCTCAGATCAGATTATCTTTGAAAACAGATGACAGTAAACTAACAGACATTATTTACGCACACACACACAAACACACACACACATTGTAAATAATGTCTTTACTTTGTGTGTGTGTATGTATGCGTGTGAGTGTGTATGGTTTTTAGCATATTATCTATGTGCAACCTCAGTAAGGAAACGAAGTAACGATTCATCCTGATTCAACTGAGGAGATGAATTTAAGGCAGTTGACCCTTCACACAGTTGTAAATCCTCCACAGATGATTTGACTTGTAACTTGTTGAGGCAAAAATACAAATGAGCAAATTATGTATCACTGATATATATATATGGTCCAGGGGAAAGTTTACTTAACTCAGCATAGTTTACTTATTGTATGTGTTGTTATGTCTTACATGAGTCCGTTTTTTTGCAATCAGGAGCACACCTTTTGGTCTGACTTCACACTGTTTATCTACTCGAGGTGGAAACTTTAGTTTGCAGTTGTTCACTCACTCACTCCAGTATTTCCTAATGACTTAGTCAACACTCAAGCTATCTGTGTGCATGCCTTGGTGTGTGTGTGTGTGTGTGTGTGTGTGTGTGTGTGTGTGTGTGTGTGTGTGTGTGTGTGTGTGTGTGTTTGTGTGTATGTGCATGTCTTGCGGTGCCCTGGTGAGCCAGCTAAGCCTTCACTTTGCCTCAGACATGTGTGGAATTTTCCCTCTTCATGAAAAATAGTCTTGAAGAAAATTTAACCTAGAGGAGGTGTCTTTGTGCTGGAAATGTTGATGGGAGGGTGGGGAGCTGTTGGGAAAAAAAAATCTACTATGGAAAGGTGTCAAGTTGTATCCAGTCTTTTAACTGCCATTGCCATAAAAGTCATATAGATTTATTCAAATTATTAGAAGCTGCACTAATCACTCTGTGCTGTGTTTCCCCTCCACCCTACAGAACATTTTAGCATCTATGAGTTCATTGTTTAGGTTTCATGGTGAGCAGATCATTCTCGCTGCTCTCATCTGCATTGTTTTAGTTCTAATAAACCCACTGCAGCCTACACAACCTGATTAGCAACAAATCACAGACAAAATTAACAATTTCCCTGTGAGAAAAACAGAGTGTTCAGGAGGTGAACAGCCAGATATTTCCCTCCGGAGTTGGTAGAGCCCAAAGCAGAGCTAAAAGGAGAGTGAATATGGATGTTTTATTGGTCATGTAGTCAGAGACATGTCTCCAAATGAATGCTTATGTTGCTCCACGTCTGCTAGATCAGCCTTAACCCCTAACCCTTAACCTAACAGTAAAAAGAAACTGTTCATTAATTCCAGTGGCCAGAAATCGTGTGAGGTGACACCATCACACTCATTTCTCAAAGGTTCCAAACACATAATTGATGCAAAACACATACAAATATATGTGCATGAGGAACACGCTTAAATATTTTACATTTTCTGCAAATGTGTCTGCAGAAAATGTAAAATTTGTGACATTTACTTTTTTCATTTTTTCTTAATGATTAAAGCTGTAATTTATACATATATTCTTACATAGAAATCTTTCTAGCATTGTGCAATATTTTACATGTTTTCCTCCACCCAAGAAGCTTTAATTTGGTAATATTAGTCTGAAGTACATTTAGATTTCAGATGTTAGAGAAATCAACAAGTAAAGTGCAGTGATTCAGTAGCAGTGGTGATAAAGGTTCTCTTAAAGGTTCTCTTTTCATTTTCTTTTAAAATAGTGATGTGGATGAAATATGATCTTCTGTTTTTACCTTGTTCACACTCAACACTGTATCCATAGACGTGGAGAAGGACAATAATAACACAGGGTTTTGGTGTGTGTGTGTGTGTGTGTGTGTGTGTTCATGCACTGTGTGATGGCGGATGTGTCCTCCCTTCTTCTGATGCTCGGGCCTATGTGTGTGTGCAAGCATGCATATCCCCCAATAATGCCCGTCCTGTCTGTTTACGTGTATGTGAGTGTGAATGTGTGTCCGTACAGTATGAGGGTGTGTGTGTGTGTGTGTGTGCCCACAATACTGTTAGGTTGAGGTGTTGACAGAGGAGGAAGGTAAGAGTTGCAGAATTTTCCAGATGACTGCAGACACTGATGGCTGAGCCCGATATAATATTATAATGACCAGACTGAATGGGCCAGACAATGTGCTGGTGTTATCTGGAGTTAAGAAGAAAGTCACAGACTCCTCCCTGCCCGCCTGGTTGTTGAAAAAATCCACAGGTCAAATACAAAATATGTCTGATGGACAGGTGTTTAGGGTTATGAACATCTCTTTAAAGGAGCATTCTGCCGCTTGAGGAAAATGATCATTTCTATAATACTGAATTCAACTCATCACTCATTATTTGACACCTTTTTAAACAATATCTTACTCTATTGTAGTTACACTGTTTTATTTTCTGCACTTTTATTCAAATGATTGTATTTACTTGTAGTGTTTAATCTTTTTCTCCCTGTAGAGGGCTTTGTAACTTTGTTTTGAGAGGTGCTATATAAATAAAGTTTATTATTATTCAAGGAGTTTGCAGCTGTATTTACTTGAATTGTTTATGTGATTCTGTTTTACTGTCAGCAATAAATAATCTGTGTATATTGGTGAAATTTAATTAACCCCAACAGGTCTGAATAATCTTAAGTCAATTCAAATCAAATGTTTGCTCCAACGAAAAGTAAGAAAAGGCCGTCCAACAACTCAACGCTGTCTTATGTACGTGTTATATCTTGTCATCTTGCAGGTTAGTCACCAATATATCCAGGCATGCCCAGCTGCTCCAATTTGAAACTACTTTTATCACCAGAATATCTCATTATCTAAAATCTACATTTGTTAAAAACATTAAACACATTATATGCATGAGCCATGAAAAGCAAGTTTTCCGTGGATGGACACTTATTCTAAATTCTTTCATGCAGTAAATCTACAAAGTGCAAAACATGTCGGTGTCGCAGGAATTTTCCAACTTCAGAAAAGTGTAACCTGCCAATTATGGATTGAACCTTTTGTGTCAAGCCTGGGCCAGCTGCTGTGAGTGTGTGTGTGTGTGTGTGTGTGTGTGTGTGTGAGTACACGAGGAAGTGGTGGGGATGAAGCTCTGTCAGCAGGCTGGATTAGACCCAGTGCAGCTTCAACAAGACGAACCTTTTCAGTCCTTCTCATCAAAGAACCCCACAGACACACGCGCACACACATACACACAACCGTCCTTCAGTTTCACACTCGAGCAAAATCAGTGTTCACACTGGGTACAACACACCTGTTGGTGTGTGTGTGTGTGTGTGTGTGTGTGTGTGTGTGTGTGTGTGTGTGTGTGTGTGTGTGTGTGTTTGCGACTGTGTAAACCCTCCTCCAAGCAGCAGGGTTTTAGCGAGTGCATTTAGAGATCAGAGGTTTCTCAGGGCGATAATACAGCAAACTCCACTCCCTCCCTCCCAACCAAACCAAACCAAATACACCTGAAAACACTCACACAGGTGTGTGTGCATGTGTGTGTGAGTGAGTGAAAGGGGGAAGGGGAGGAGAAGGGTGTGGAGGGGAGGGGAAAGTGAACACACAAGCACTTGCTCTAATATACAAAAACAAACATGCAAGTTCGCTCTCATATCTCATATTCTCTCTCACACATGCATGCACGCACACACACACACACACACACACACACACACACACACACACACACACACACACACATTGATCCAGGGCTCGCAGGCAAAGGATTATGGCTCTGTGGTGCAGCTTAGCTCCGATGTGAAATGTGAGGAGGCCTTGGATTGAACTTTCAGACTAATTCAATAATTACAGCTGTTATGAGCAAGAAGATCTGACAACCTGTCTGTCTGTCCCTGTACCTGTACCTGTCTGTCTGACAGATCTGTCAAACAACATGTCTGTCTGTTTCTGTACTTGTATGGCCAACATGTCTGTCTGACCTGTCTCACTTAACCACTGTCACTGTACCACCTCTGTATTTGACCTGTCGCTGCACCTGTCTCTCTGGCCTGTCAGCCTTTATACCTGTCTGACCTACCTCTGTATCTCTAACCGTTTGCCTCTGTATCTGTGTGACCAACTTGTCCTTCTGACTGTCTATGTCTTTACCTGTTTGTTTCTGGACCTGTCTGTATTACCAGCTGTCTGTTGTTCAGCATCCTATCTTTATATCTTAAAGATGTCTGTCTTTACTACCTGTGCGACACTATCATCCAACCTGTCTGTTTATCATCTGTCTTCCTGACCACCTGCCTAACTTCTTTTCATTTCGCTTTCGCCTATGTGTGTGTGTGTATGTGTGTGTGTGTGTCACCTGGTAGTTATCAGGTCACAGAGGGTTTAGTGGTTGACTGCCAGAAACATAGGTGTACTGTAGTTGCCGTGGTAACATAATATGGCAAGCATGCTGAAGGTTTTAAGCCCCGCCTCCTGTAGACCTCACCTAGTTTTCTACTTTGACAAAGTTTACATGAGGATTTTTGGCCAACCAGCTTCAAATGACATTTACAAATGACTTTTATGGTTTTGTAACACTGCGTTCATTTCCCACACACACAACACATGCCAGGAACGCTTTAGACAATCACAGGAGGCCTTTTGAAAATGACAACTGACAGCTGATCTGATATGGTAAAGGTCACCCACATGATGTCATCAGGGCAGATGTGGGGCATCCAGAGATCTAAAAGTTTTACTCAAGGCTGTAAAAAAGATAATATGCTTTAAATAAAGTTCATAGTTCCATAGTGAATGACTATACTACTAATAGTCATTCACTATAATGACTATTATAGTACTACTAATACTACTAATGACTATACAGACAAGGAACACTTAGTTTCACCCAAAAACAATACAAATTGTAGTACTTTTGTACATGAATAAAGGCTGTTACACACTTGAGGCGTGATGAATAAACGACATGTGAAATACTTGCCTGCCAATATTTGGCATCAAAACTAGTCATGCCAGCAGCAATGCAAATTTGCAACACTTTTCAACACAAAAGGTTTTGATGAGAACAGATTTGCCAGCAGCGATACGAATATGCAACAACTAGTTATCAGGATCCTGTTGACCCAGAGCAGTGCCTAGTCGTCTGTCTGAGGTGAGTCGTTGTATAGCTTCAGCTACTGTGAGCTATTTTATTGAGTCTTCTTCATGCTTCAACTGAATTTGAGCTCCCTCTGGCTAACAGTTATGTGTCTAGGGCTTTTATTATGAAAGGACAGAAGGAGTGGATCTGGTATGTGCTGCCTTTGTCAAGGTAGGACTAATAAAGTTTTCCATCTTGGTTCAAAATACGGATCATAGACAGAGCCTCAATGTTGTTGTTTTATAATCCTCTTAATTATAGGCACAGCATAATTGGTTGATGCCTTTATTTGCGGTATGAAAGCTCAGAAAAAGCGAACTCATTGGCTTTTGATGAAAGAACAATAGTTTGAAAAATTGCAAATTATTTGCATGATAAAAAAAAGTCTCGCATGTCACTGTGGGCATTTAATAGGACTACAAAAAATTAGGTTGTCATAAAAAGTTTGTTACAGACACAGAGGGACAGGAGAGAAAGATAAACTACATAAAATACAACAAATATGATAACAATCAATTTCTTCATGTCTTTTTTGTTACATTGCATGTTTAGATTGTTATAGCTCTAAAGAGGATACCATTGATGACATCATCAGTGTTATTTTCTCAGGCTTGACAAAACTCCCCCAGAGCCACGGAAGTCATCAGACAACAGCATAAGTACCACTCCTGATGACTAGTGAACCGACCTTTACGTGTAAAATCTGCAGAGGTGCCCTTTAATATTCAAATGAGTCTGAAACATGTAGTTAAATGTTCCTGCAAATGAATGTTATTAAATTTGAGAAAATGTTACATTAAGATTAATTAAAATGAAATTAATTTGCAAGTTAATTATAGCAGCTATTATTTGGCCTGATTTTGGTCAGTGAATTTACATTTTCACATTTAGGCAATAAGTTAATGCTCTAATCCTGAGTGATTCAGCGTGGCGGTTAAACCACACTGTCATTACAAGTTACCAACAGCAAAGCAGAGTAGTTACAATGTGTGTTTGGATTAGATATTCTTATTATTATTTGTCATTATCATTTGGAAACGAGAGAAAGGAAGTAAAACATTTACTGTGAAGGTTTTTCATCAGTGGTCTAATTAATGTTATGTGTTCATAATGACATACAAATGTGGTTTTGTTGCATGAATAATAAAGACATAACACTTTGTAGCTCTGTGAATACAACACACAACACTGTGAGGTCTCCCAAATTCAGACCCAGTTTGTTTGACCAACATTAATATTTAGGACAAATGTAAGAAGAAATAATGTTGTCAACAGTCAGAAAAAAAGTCGGGAGATTTAGACTTCAGGATGTTCAACAGAGCCTGCATTCAACCCCAAAACAGTAGTTAGTACAACTTGAACTGAGGTCATGGAAAAGCTTGAACATAAACAACAAACAAAAGTATGATTGAGCTCACATTGTTTGTGTTATTACAGCAGCTTTGTGGTCCGCGCATCTGTGTTTATGTAAGTGTGTACACATGCATCGCCTGTGTCGACGTTCAATTAAGTGCATGGAAATATGTGCATGTGCGTATGTGTGTGTGGGTGTGTGCGTATGAAATCAGATGAGCTCACTGTAGCACTATGAATGGTAATCATACAGCCCCCTCTCAGCAGTCGTGTGTAACCTACTGAAACCCAAACAAGAGATGAAGTGTGATAATACACACACACACATGCACACACACACACACAGACATACAGTGTGATAGGAGATGCAAGGCTATTGTGGAACTTGAACCCTCATGTCTCACTGCCAGGTGATCTCATGTTTTGGCCCAAATAAGACGGGGGGTGGGGGTGGGGGGTGGGGTGGGGGGGGGCACAGTAATAAATACACCAGCAGTGATACTGTAATCTGATATCTGCACTTGCTGCTGTGAATGTATCTTCACAAACCTGTGGTTGACTGATTACTGTCTGTCAGTTATTAAGCAGGGACAAATATACATATTTGGCAGGAGCAGGGATGAAAATCATTTTTTTCCTTCCCGCATAATCACCTGTGACCAACCCAAATAATGAGAATAAAATTAACCTAGCAGTAGAACACAATCTCCTCTGCAAAGATAAAACTTTGTTCATTGATGTTTAGCCATAGTTGTAAAGAAATGTGCTTCATGGTTGACTTTAACTTCCAAACAGTTCTTTTAAACACACTGAGCTAAATGTTGTTTAATTTTTATCATCAAAGGGGACTTGTAACCTTTTCATCTCTGTCTCTGTCTCTTCATTCTCTGTCATAAACATAACGATAGAATGTCGGATGTTCATATTAAAGGTGGCCAAAGTCTTAAATCACAAGGTACAAGCTGACGTCAGCTTGTGATATGGTGCTTCATCAGGTGTTTATATCATTCAGCTTACACTCCCAGCTGGCACTGGACGTCAGTATGATGTCAGAAAGATGTTGGAATCTTGTCTCAGACAGACATCAAATTTTGGTTGGAATAAAAATCAGGTTGATGATATTTTAATTTTATGTTGTGTGGATGTAAACATTAGGATGTTTTGCAGACATTGGTTTTGTTCTCCATGCCCTACCACTAAATGTCAGTCTATGTCAAGGTGATGTTGGCATAAGGCATTTGGAAGACACTGGATTTTGGTCACTTAACATCAATGTAAAAACAATACAATATCTACATTGGCATTACATTGAATTATGGTCACCTGACATCACAACCCATATTCAAATAAATGTCAGCGTCTAACAACATCAGTGGCTAGCTGGGCTGTGACATACATCCTGACATCAGGGAAACGTGATCTTAGTTGCCAATATTGTTAATTTCTCCCTAATTTTGCATATATTCTTGCTGGAAAAGTTTGTAGATTTGGGTTTAAAAGCTTTTGTTGATTATTTTTCACAGTAGAAAGTGCTGCTATACTCAGTTACAATAACTCCCACTGACGGTGCACAGACACCAAGATATGGAAGACACAGAAACGTCGACCAATCAGAGCAGTCTGGGCTTCTCGGGAGGAGAAAGAGACAAGTATTAAAATGAAGCGTTTCAAACAAAGGGCAAATACAGACAGCACAGACTGTATGAGGACTGTCAAGTGTTTTAACTGAAGCATGTTAACATGTTCGAATAGAAACTTCAAATACAACTTTGAACCTGAATATGAGCGTAATAGTGCCTATTTACATGACACTATGTCTTTCTTTATTATAAAAAATCCCACAAGAATATAATGTATCTACACAGTAGTTCAGGTACGATTCAGGATGAGCACAAGTGTAAAAATAGAGGAGCAGGAGTCACTGCTATGGTAAAAACCACACAAGTGTTTTCACTTATTTTGCCTGATCAGACCTCTTCTCAGAGTGTTTGACATCTCCCTCTCCCTCCTGTCACTCCAGTTGTACCTGTTAAGGCGGGATGACTTTCACCCTCATCATTCTTATTGGTACACTGAGTTGGTAAAACGTAGCAGAGCTCAACCCAACTTAAGCCTGAGCAAATAAGGTCTTATCAACTAGAAAAGCTGGTAACACCTGTGTGACCGTGCAGGGCCTCGGAACAGAGAAAGAAAAATAGCAGCTGAGAGGAAAGATATTCAGTAAATGAAGATTTATGTTTTGATCATCATCAAGATAAACACAAAAATGTCTTAAATCCACTTTCATGCACTACAGTTGGAGTTCAGAAGGAGTTTCAGGAAACAAAGCTTACATTATAAATTTATTTTGAGGGAGAAGCATCGGGTGCATCACAGAAGAAAAGCTAAGTCACGTTTTTCTTACAAAATTCCTCATAATGCTTACAACCACACACACACACACACACACACACACTGACAGGTCGTGACCCCTGTGAGCCCCCACAACCCCTCAGGTTCCCCACCAAGTGGAAATGGCATTGGCGGGGGGGGGGTATTATTTGTTCTAATTAGTTTGGTGGCCTGGAAAAAAAACAGACTCCTCCTAAACTTCATTTGGTGCCCCCCAGTCCTGGATAAAGAAACTAATATTTTTCAGTCAGGGCGGCTTAATAATAGTGTTTTGTAGCTACACAGGCAGATTTTTCAGACTTCAGAGACGATAATTATAAGTTGTTGTTTTTTTTTTAAAGATATTTTTTGCCTTTAATGGATAGGACAGTTGAGTGTGAAAGGGGGAGAGAGAGGGGATGACATGCAGCAAAGGGCCACAGGCTGGACTCAAACCCAGGCTGCTGCGGCAACAGCCTTGTACATGGGGCACCTGCTCTACCACTAAGCCGCCGACGCCCCAAGTTGGGGTTTTTTAAAATTTCTTCTGCAATGTTTCCCCCATAACCCCTAAACTTTAGCATTAATTGTTCAGGAGATTGCAGAATTGTTGTAATTTTCTGCATACTTCAGTCATGCTCTGAGAAGAATTTTATCTTCATACAGTTCAATGTGATGTAGCTATACTTTGCTGTGCCTATGGAAGTGTTACAAACTTACAAGGGAATACTGACATTTTTATTCTGGGCCTAACTGTTCCTTTAAGAAGAGAGAGAATTACTGGGGTGAGAGGGACGACGCAGGGAAGACTGGAGAACAGAGGAGGGAGGCAGGGCAGAAGGGATGGAGGGCAGTCACCTGTGGTGTGGGAATGGAGCAGTGCTCTCCACGGGGGTTGGTGGTTTCTCCTGCTCCCCACTTCTCACCCCATCCCTCCCACCACCACCACCACCACCACCACTCCACTTACCTCATCCCCCTTTTCATCTCCTCCTCCTCTCTTTTGGATGCAGCTGCAGGAGGGGAGGTGCGGGTGGGTGTATGTGGGAGAAGCGGATAGGTGCACAGTTAGAGGGGTAAAGTGACAGAAGAGTGACAAGAGACAGAAAAGACAGAGACCAGGATGGGTGAGTGGATGAAAGCCGGGGAAAGAAACAAACCCAACTGACTGCGCGTTTATGTGTAGCGTTATCATATTAGAAACATTAAAAAATACATAACACATACAAATTGTGGAATTCAAAATTGCTTTGTTATTTGGACTGATTGTTTGCCTGCTAACACTTTATTTTATGACTGCATCACTATATTAATGCACCAACAGTGGCTTGCAGTGAAGAAGTTGTCCTTTGCATCTACAATGTTTGTGTTGTTGCTGAATGCGGAGCTTTATGCTTGCTTGTACCAATTGTACCTGCTGACACTTCTTTAGACCTCTAAAACCCAGAACTAAAACTTTTTTGTACCTCTAAAATCAACATTGGATTTTTTTTTGTACGTATTAAAAACAATTAAACATGTTGAATACCCTAACCCTAACCCCTAACTTCTCTTTGGTACCATGTTATCGTGGCTAAATATGTTTCCTGTCACTGAGAATTTGCTGCAAACGTGTCACTTGAAATTGTAGTGATAACCCGTCAAACTATACACGATGACGTACTTGAGTAGGTGTGTGTGCGTGTGTGTGTATGTGTGTGCTGCCCTCCGTCCCCGAGGCAGCTGCTTCCAGATGACCTCCAGCAGCGAGCTGTCGCTGGACATCTGCATCACACAGACACACACACACACACACACACACACACACACACAGTTTGTGTGCCTGTGCGTGTACATACAAGTGTGGTGGCCTCTTTTCTGCTTGGTTGGGATTCTGTCACAAGTATTCGAAGCGTCTCACAGCCACACACACTGACAATCACTGACACTAACTACAGGAGACGGACAGACAGATGTGAGTGTGTGTGTTGCTGATGTTAATGATGAGAGAAAGAGTCGTGTTACTACAGTGCCGCCGAAATCACGGCCCGTGACCCTTTTATTAGTAGACACATGCATGCAAGTGTGCACATATCATAGTGTAAAAATCGTTGGTTGTAACATAATGAAATACAGTTTACATAAATTATTATTTTTAAATGAAAAGAACCTATTAAAGACATAACATTGCAACCGAGAACTTTCCCACAAACTTTTTTTGTTAAATCTTTTAACTGATTGTCAGCTTGCTTAATTATCACAGACTCTCCACCTTGTTCATTGTGCTTTTCCCAAGGTTGATTTCAATGCTCATTCTATGTTTCCTCATTGCATTGTACACTTGCAACTTTAGGGGAACAGTGATCTCTAGTCTGTAATATAGCTTTTTATTGTGATTTAAGTCGAGTAAGCATCAAGTTTAATTCTCAACCTGAGAAAAACAGAAAAGAGATGTCAGAATCAGAAAATATATAAGGTCTGCTTTTCAGCAGTAAACTTTGGGAGAAAAAAGGTAAGGTGAATATGTAAACAAATAATTACAGTAAGAAGTAAAGAATATAAAAGTGTAAATCACTTTGCTTCTGTTCTTGTCATTTAGTTAATATAGACTTACACACAATTGCTGTGAATGAGTGTGTTTATAAAGTGAGAGTGGTAATAAAGATTCTGATTTGTTTTCACAAGCTAAAACTGAAGCTTCAGGGTTTACTTTGCGGTGGAAGGAGCCCAATTTAACTAAAATGCTGCAGCTGTAATGGGCCCTGACACACCAAGCTAACGGTCGGCTGTTGGTCAATGTTGGGCTGTCGATGAGCGTATGTCGCCATAGTTTTTGCAGTGCGTCCCACACCATCGGCCCTTGTCGGCCCTCATTGGCCTTTTTTTTTTCTTTTTTCCCCATCTGATTATCATGTTGAATTGCTGTTGGAGATGGCAGAGCCTGTCAGTGAATGAAATCAATCTGACTGGCAATTCAGTTCAGTGCACGAGAAGAGAAACGGATGTGAGGAAAGCAAACAAACGACTACATTCAAGAGATTGAAATATTAGGTTTACTGGGTAACTAGGTAAGATTTCTTTTTAGCCATTGAGCTCTTTAGCAGAAGCAGTTCACAGTTGTGTGTGTTACTGTTCACTAGTGCACAGTAACTGTTCTTTCAACAAGTTGTGCTGTTAATGTGCTAACTGGCTAACTCATGACTTGAATTCGTCTTGTCGGTCTTCCAGTTTACTCTTTTGAATAACAAATACAGACCATTGCAGCCTGCTGCTGCCGGAGAGTTATTTCATCTCATGCAGGTGCAGAACGTAAGTGTTCATTGGCTGCTGGCTGTAGTGGTGTGTTCAAGTGCAAACTTTTGGCTGAGACACAGGCAACATGAAGCAATGCAACAGTCAGCCTTCACTGCAGCTAGTTCTGTGATGTTGGTTTGGTGTGTCTGGATCCGTAATACACCACAACTTTATAGGTCCAAGATAATATATGGATAGATTTTTAATTAGCACTCATTACACACACAATTACTGTATTTACATTACAGTAAAAGCACTTCTAAGAAGCTATTTTGTGTCTTATGCTGTAAACTCAGTTCTTCTTCTCATTGGTGATAAAAAGGATTATAAAACTGACATTGATCTTATTATCACTGAGAACATTAAACAGTGGTAGTTCCTTTTAAATTAAGTCAGTGAAAAAAAAACAAAACAGACAGACAGACGGACAGACAGACGGACGAACAGGAAGACGACTTTCTTTCCAGTCGTCTCTAAGTCTTTCTGCTGTGCACACAAGTTGAACGTCTGACAGAGTTTTCCGGCAATCTCCCCTAATCTGTTGAAACAATGTGCTGAGGTGTGTGTGTGTGAGTGTGAGTGTGAGTCTGTGTGAGTCGGGTAAGGTAGGGTAGGGTCCCACACCACTGTGATTGGGGTCAAAGGTCGTCAGGGAACCAGGGAGCTGTCATGCTCTATTACATGGTGCTTTGGGACAGAACTAAAACCAGAGTGAGGTGCACTGAAAACTTTTTTAGTCCACTTAACAGCCCCATTTTACACTCATCTGGACACTTACAGGTTATGCATGACCACACACGCACACACACACACACTCTCACATACTGTATTTGAAGGGTTCTTTAATTCATAGATGACAGAAAAGGTCATATTGGTGCTTACATGCAAGATGTTGGATGTATACTACTCTTTTATACTATCGATATGAAGGTGTAACTCTTTTCAAAAACATAGTTTTTTAACATCTTTTCCCCAGTGTGTCTCATTAAACCAAGCAACTGTAGCAAGGGTTGTTTTCTTGAGTCGTCCTGCATTGCTAGAAATTATTTTGGTCACAATCAGTAGCTATGATGGGGAATAGGGGTAGGTGATATAGATAAAATCCAACCCTGTCACATAGCAAAGCTTGGTCAGTGACCCATCTGTGTTAGACACCAACAAACAGTGGCCCCCCTCACATGGCAGTAGGAGATGCCCTGGGCGATGGCAGTTGTTTACGCTCCAGCCAACTACTATATTAAAAAGAGCAAGAAAGTAAGCATGGGGTGCGTGGTGCATTTTGCACCTGTAACTGACAAAACTGTCCAAGAGATCATCACCAGTCTGAGTTCGTCTACATGCTGCCTCGATGTGTTACCCACTAGATTTCTAAAGTCTGTGCTGAGCAGTTTGTTACCACCACTCGCTCACATAGTTAACATGTCACTACAATCTGGAACATTCCCAAAGGCCTTGAAAACTGCGGTCATAAAGCCTCTCCTAAAGAAGAGCAGTCTTGATGCCACAGTACTGAACAACTACCGGCCCATTTCAAATCTGCCGTTTTTAGGCAAAGTCCTTGAGAAAGTTGTTTACCAACAGCTTACTGACTTTCTCCTAAAGAACAACTCCTTTGATGTTTTCCAGTCAGGTTTTAGACCCCATCACAGCACTGAGACCGCTCTTATTAAAGTGACAAATGACATCCGCCTCAACACTGACGCAGGCAAAGTCTCAGTTTTAGTCCTGCTAGATCTGAGTGCTGCTTTTGACACTGTTGATCATGAGATCCTTTCACAGAGACTAGAGGACTGGGTGGGCATCTCTGGCACTGCCCTAAATTGGTTGAAGTCCTATCTAGAACACAGGAAGTACTTTGTTGAAATTGGTAACTGTGTCTCAGACCACATGGCCTTGACCTGTGGGGTGCCCCAAGGGTCAATCCTGGGACCCCTTCTGTTCAATCTCTATATGCTGCCTTTAGGCCAGTTAATACAAAGTAATAATGTGTCCTACCACAATTATGCAGACGACACTCAGATCTATGTCTCACTGACAGCAGGTGAATATGGACCAGTGGATTCACTCTGTCACTGCATCCAACAGGTCAGTGTGTGGATGCAAAACAACTTTCTCTAGCTAAATTCAGACAAGACTGAAGTCATCATTCATTTTTACAATACCTTTGGTCTAAATATGGTATTTCATCTTTTTTTCTGATTTGTGAAACAATAGTTTATTTGTCGCATTATATACAACACTCTCGTGACTCTGTACCAGGATAAGCAGTTACACATGATGAATGAATCAATTAATGAATGAATATACAATGCTGGTTTCAGTTTCACATTTGCCTCCAGTATAAACTTTGCATTTCTCCTGTCAAACAACTTTTTTCTCAGTGAGTAACTGTGGTACGAGGTTGTTATACACTAAAAAAAGGAAACACACTTTCATGGCCACATTCTTGGCCTCCACCTCTCCTTATAATTGATAAACCTGCTACGCCATCTAGGTAAGCAGTAGGTAAATCTCTAGATATCACTAATGCAGTATCATGGCTGTTTCACGGGCGTAGAAACTAGCCAAAAACACACCAGCTTCCTGCAACATTAATGTCTTCTTCCTGCACTGAAGCATGAGACGGCACTGAAGACAAAATAAGAATACTAACCAGGAATTTCTGGCTTCTTTTCTGACGTAACGTTTGGCCATGCATCACTGTACCTTGAAAATGACCACTAAAGAATGTTGATTTGAAAAGGTTGTAATGGGTTTGTCCTTTCTATTCTGAGGCAACTTTCCACCATCTATGAACAGACTATTTCCCTGACAGAAGGTGCTCCCAGCTGTCCACAGCCTATTCATCACTCCAACAGGATGGCTGACTTAATGTCTGCTAGCGCTGCACACAGAGAGACACGTGATGATGGAGCACAGTGCACGGTATGCCTGGGCAGCAGGTGTGTGTGCATATGTGTGTGTGTGTGGAGAGAGACACAAGGAGGTAGTCTTTTATCTTTCATCTTGTCTGGTCAAGTCAAGATATGATCGATTGGTTGAATGACCAGCGGCGGAGCAGGGAGGTGGCTTCTGGGGCTCCAGCCCAGAATGTTTTCTCAAAAGCCCCGAATCTATGCTGTTCCCTGAAGAAACCTCTATGGAAAATTCAGCTCACAGTAAAAACCTCCTTAACATCTGGGTCAGAAATAAGGTGAGCTTACATGAAGTTATCAGAGAACATAGGTGAGCACACATTAACAAGTGCTGGGCTAGCAGCCCATCTGCGACATCAGAGAAACATTGATTTCTAACCTGAAACTGCTTTATTCAGTGTTTTTACTGGTTTTAATCAGCTGGTCTGTTTGTTTTGGAGAGGAAGAGACCTCTGCGGAGTATTCAGCCTTCGTTGAAAACCTCCTGAAAAATGAACAGCGAAGGAATTGGGAGACTTCTTAGCTGGTTGCAATCTGCAATTCTCACCACTAGATGCCACTAAATCCCCTGAAATCTTACACACTGTTACTTTAAAAATCGTAACATTAAACATTTTTAAAACCTACCTAAGATAGCATGAGTGAAAAAGAGTCATCCTCAACATTTGTTGTCTTATGGTTTCAGAATGATGAAGACAGCATAAGAACAAATAGATAGAAAATGGGATGTAGACTCTAGAGGACGACTATCATGTTTTTCCCAAATGACTGATAGATTCTTAGGCCTTCTGTTTTGTCAAATGGCTTGAAAAATAATGTATAAAGTTGCCTTAAATTAAGGGGAAAAAAGCTCCCCTAGGTTTGGACTAAGTCCCAAATGTGTACAAAGTTTGGCTCTGACTTTTTACTATTACTATTTGCAAAATCTTGGAGTGTTGGGTTATGCAATTAAAACTGCAGAGAGTCCTGAACTGCCCCTCTGTGTGACATCACTACAAGACAAACTACTGTGTTTAACTTTTCTAATAATGGGTTTATATATATTGCAGTGTGGATTCTGAATAAACAGTTTGTTTTTTTGAATTCGGTATAAGTTGGAGGTCTGGAAATCAAATATTTGTTGGAAACACTGCATCAAGCATACATAATATCTCCACATAGCTCTACACAGCCAACAGACAGATATCGTAGCCATGACGATATATAGTACAACATCACTCCCTCTCGTGTGGTATTGCTTAATTAGCCCAAAGACCGAAAATGGAGGGAAACAGTCAGCCTGGCTCTGTCCAGCGACAGCAAGAATCCTCCTACCAGAACCTGTGAGGCTCACAAAGTAACACCGTATATATCCCATTTGCCATTTGCAGGGGATTATGTACCGGACTATTTCTCGGCTATGTGCATTTACTAGGCAACCAGTTAATTACTCATGTGAACTTGCGATTAGCAATGAAAGAGCTGGATTTGGCCAAAATGACATGAGGTTTTATGTGGACTTTAAAAAGTCTTAAAAACAGCTCAGAGACACAGAGACATCCCAATATCATCTCATGACCTTGAAATTGTATTTACTGTACCGTGTTTGATTACAGCTAAAAATGAAGTGAGTATCTTTCCTGACCTCTGCCACTCCTAACTCTAACATTTTCCAGTACTTTACTTGCATCATCCACATACCTTCGTACTCTTGAACAACACTGCCCTGTTGAGAAACCGATAAGGGGACACAAAGGTGAGCTGTGAGAACTGCTGTTGCTGAGATGCTGGGATTACCAGCCAGCAGGTCTGTGTGAACTGGGTGGTGATGGTGCAAGCTGCTCCTAAGCAAGCAGCTCATGTTTAGTCGCAGTCTAGTGGAAAAAAACCTGCCTAACCTGTCCAGTACTCCCGCTGCCATGTCAGTGTGTGTGTGTGTGTGTGTGTGTGTGTGTGTGTGTGGGCTACTTACCTCACTGGGTGCTGTAGGAAAAACATCCGAACATTCATCAAAACAGCAAAACACAGATGAAGATAAGGCCACTCTGTTTTTGTATGACATGTCTGTTTTTGAGCGTGTGTTCCTCACAGAAGACAGAGAGGGGTTTCCGTGTGTGTGTGTGTGTGTGTGTGTGTCAGAAAGAGGGAGACACAGTGTTTGGGAAAGACACAAGACAGGACATAGAGACAAAGAGCAGGCTACATCTAGTTTTAAAGCCATATGCTGCCACCAAGTCAAATATCTGACTTTGATTGGAGCTCTCTGGAGGCCAGATAAGAAAAGCTTCAGCAGTGTTTGTGTATACGTGGTTTTCAGCTTTCAAGGCATCTCGTTTTTCCCTAAGTCTGATAACACACATTAAAGGCTGCAACAGCCTGAGCTCCTTTATGAGCTGTGTAGGGGGGCATAGCATCCTGGCAACGGGAAACAAAATAAGGCAACAAAATGTCAAAATAGGCTGTTTATCAAAAATGACCTGTGTGACTTTTTTTCAGAACAACTCATATGAACATTTGTTGATCTGCAACCTGGTTAAAGGAACTCTTAACTCATGAAAATGATCATTTGTATAACAAGTACTCATCCTGTATTATGTTCGTGAAAAAAACTTTCACGTTTTTCTCACATGCCTCCACGGTAAACAAAGAATCTAAAAACAGAGAAAAAAATAATTCTTCATGAATTGGAGTAAATGATGGCTGCATTAAACAGCGAAAGAATATTAAGTATAATCCAAATCTCATTTATCCAGTTGTATGCTGCTAAACACTTCCATTCGACCGGTCTCGCCCCCCTGGGCAAGCATTTGTGTTTGAACTCTGCACAGTACAATGCACACGCAAAGTTCAAATGCACTTGCTTACTCAAGTGCACTATTTGTGTTTTGAATAGAAAGGTTTTAGACAAAATGCACATTTGGGAAGTACTGTACAAATGACTGGACGAATGAAGCTTGGATTATACTGGATGGGTTGAGTGAGGTTTAATCACAGAAATAATATCATAATTTGTACAAAGAAAAGTACAGACCCGTACAATCTTTTAAATTAGTCATTTAAACCTTGTAATTATTAATTCATATCCACACACTAACACAAGACAAACAACATGTTATTCTGTATGTTATATTTAAGCAAACCAACCCCCAAAAAGATTTGGCATTGTAGATTTCTGCAAACTACAGATTCAGTACATTTGTACATTATTATGTAGCTGTTAATGCGTGGTTAAGTTTAGTCATATAAACCATGGTTATAGTTGGGAAAGGGTCACGTTGGGGCTTTTGTGGCACAATCACAGCTGGAGAAACTGTAGATGTCACAGGAAAAAATAGTCACTTTTTGTGGCACTGTCTTCGGTGGAAACACAGCAACAGGTAGCTAAAAACCACCCACATTAGGTGACTAAAAAGCCGCTGGAAACACAGCAGTGACTCGCTTAAACACAACAGGTTTTGTTGTTTGGTGGTCTCTGACAGTGATCTGCAGCTTCTATCTATCATTTAATTGTGTATACACACATATATGTATACACACACACACACACACACATATATATATACATGTGTGTGTGTGTGTGTGTGTGTGTGTGTGTATGTACACACTCACTGGCCACACCTTGCTCGTACCAGGTTGGATCCCTTTTGCCTTCAGAACTGTCTTAGATCTTCGTGGTATAGATTCAACAAGGTGCTGGAAACGTTCCTCAGAGATTTTGGTCCATATTAACATGATAGCATCACACAGTTGCTGCAGATTTGTCGGCTGCACATCCATCTCTCCATTTGATTGAGATCTGGTGACTGTGGAGGCCACTGGAGTACAGTGAACTTACTGTCATGTTCCAGAAACCAGTTTGAGATGATTTGAGCTTTGTGACTTCCTGCTGGAAGTAGCCATCAGAAGATGGGTACACTGTGGTCATAAAGGGATGGACACGGTCAGCAATAATACTCAGGTAGGCTATGGTGTTATCCACCACACCATTACACCAGCAGCAGCAGCCTGAACTGTTGATACAAGGCAGGATGGATCCATGCTTTCATGTAGTTTACACCAAATTCTGACCCTACCATCTGATTGTTCTTAGCTGACAGGAGTGGCACCTGGTGTGGTCTTCTGCTGCTGTAGCCCATCTGCTTCGAGGTTCGATGTGTTGTTGGTTCAGAGATGGTCTTCTGCATACCTTAGTTCTAACGAGTGGTCATCCGAGTTACTGTTGCCTTTCTATCATCTTGAACCAGTCTGGTCATTCTCCTCTGACCTCTGGCATCGACAAGGCATTTCCACCCAGAGAACTGCTGCTCACTGGGTGTTTTCTCTTTGTCAGGCCATCCTCTGTAAACCCTAGAGATGGTTGTGTGTGAAAATCCCAGGAGATCAGCAGTTTCTAAATTTCTCATACCAGCCTGTCTGGCACCAACAACCATGCCACATTTAAAGTCACTTAAATCACCTTTCTTCCCCATTCTGATGCTCGGTTTGAACTTCAGGAGTTAGTCTTGACCATGTCTACACGCCTAAATGCATTGAGTTGCTGCCATGTGATTGCCTGATTAACTATTTACATTAACAAGCAGTCGAACAGGTGTACCTAATAAAGTGGCTGGTGAGTATATATACATATAAACACAACTGAAAGCAAAAATATAAGAAAATAAAAAATATAAATAACAAGTAGCTGACTGAGTGTGTTTATAGTTTGAAAACTGTAATAACTTACATTATTTATGTGTACAAATTATGGATTCATGTGCCCGCATTAAGTAAATAAATTACAGCTGCCAGGCTTTGTGGAAGAGGTTTACTTTTCAGTCTTACTAAGAGAAGCAGGAACCATAAATTTAATCCCAACAAACTGAATTCTGTCCCTCAGCTCCTGTAGCAATGTTGAACTTGATGCCAGCGCTTGGACGACGTAACCTGTCATAATTTCTCTTACAAGTTGCCCAGCATGTCACGGCCTTAACATTAATAAAAGTGTAGCTCCTCAACAATCACAAGCAAATCTACAACACTTTCACATGTTGGCAAAGCTTTTTCAGCTAAGGAATAATATTTAGTGAAGTGTGAGTGGGATTTTATATATCCGCGTGAAGCCTTCTGTTCTTTTCATTTAAAATAGCTAAACTTATAAGTGAGTGTTAAAATTTGATGAGGGATGGGCTCACGACTTTAAAGTGTTTAACTTTTTTTTTTCTCCAAGTCTTTCATCTCTCCCTCCCAGAGACATTTTAATATGTTACACATTAACTCTACAGATGATGTCGGAGGCGACAGACCAACGTGTGCATGGCAGAGGCGTGTAATTGTGCCGTCGCTCGACTCGGCGGTTTGTTTTCCGAGCTGGGAGATGATTGGAGCTGATAAGACGAACCTCTAAATATAAAGTTTTGGAATCATTAAAACCATGTAAATATTCCCCTCCAATCCCTTTACACTAATCCCCACCATGGCCAATGAAACCATTCATTAGAAAATCATCAGCTTTGCAACATTCCAGGATTTTTGACTTTATGCGTGTGTGTGTGTGTGTATTTGCATGTGCATGTGAGCATAGAAGTGAGGGAGCCTGTGCATGTGAGTGCATGTAGCGCAATTATGCATCTGTTTCCGTGTGTGTGTGTGTGTGTGTGTGTGTGTGTGTGTGTGTGTGTATGCGTGCATTGCCCTGGTGTGCGCTGCTTATTTATGCAAATCACTGTGCCATTTTTATTTAGGTATAACTGACAACATTAGGTCTAATCCTGAGGAGAAAGTATAAGACATTGTTTCTGGTCCATTTAAAAGATTGGCAACACAAATCCTACCTGGTTAACATTTTGTGGCCCAGCTTCAAGGTCAAGAAACTGTTGGATCTTTGAAAAAATGTATTTTATTAATATCTGTTTTAGATTTGAGTATGCAGTCTCTGGGGTTCAGGCTTCTAATCAACTCTGAAGCTGGAAGTATAGAAGCTTCCTGATGTGCAGCTCACCTACAAATTAGGTTTTGTTTTTGTGTTGGAGACTACCATAACTTTGCTTGTACTTGTGAGAATAGCAGTGGTTTTATGACTGGGAGTTTTTGTTCTTGCCTTATATTTTCCAGGAGGTGATATTTCTCCAGTTTCTTGGGTTCTTTAAATTAACAAATACTAGTTTAAGCCTAATGTGGCTCTATCAAAATTTAAAACAAAGTATTTCACATGTAAAATTAAAAACTAAAAAAAGCTTACTTTACCGTAGTTTGGTGTGGTACGACGTGCTCAGAGACACTCACAAGCTACCTGCCAGCAAGATGGAGGAGTGGGCCTCCATTTCAGGCCAAGCAGTGGGTATCGGTGAACCTTCCCCCAGGTGTGTGTGTGCGTGTGTGTATGAGTAAGAGAGAGAGAGGCACCCTCCTTGGCAGCCAGTTTGAGGAAAGATTATCTTGACAAATTGGATAAACATCTTGTGTGTGACAGGATGCTGATGGAGGGTCTGCCTGCCCACACACACACACACACACACACACACACAGTCATAGTCACACACACCTGGGGTTGTTGGTTTGTTTAGCCAAAGACCGTGTGTGTATTTGTGTGTGTATGTGTGTGTGTGTGAACCCAGCCTAAAGGCAGGTAACAACAGGTCTCCCTCCTCAAACAGAGCATGCAGGTTCTCAGGTGTGTCTGCCCGCTCTGCTTCAAATACCCGATGCACATTTGTGTGTGTGTGGAGAGTGGTACTCTATAGAGAGTTTAAATTGATCTCAATGCTGTTTTCATCCTATGTTTGATTAAATATGCATATAATATCTACAGCTATCCTCTGTGCGTAGCTGTAAAACCATAACTCTTTGTTGATTTGTGGTATTTTCCGTCTCCAATTAAGTCTGATGTTTTTCTTTTATGTTTACTGAAATGTCCAGTGTTCTGTGTCTGTAAGCACCCATAATTAAGGAACCAACATTTACCTTATCTTAGTGTTAGAATCCTCCAGGGCGAGTATCCAAGCTTTTCTTGCCAAGAGCCACATGCAAAAAAAAAAAAGAGAACTTGAACTGAGTTGTAAGCACTTTGTGTTGCACACCTTTATCTATCAGAAGATGATTATATCACTGTTAAATTTCACTCACTGGTAAATATCACCACCTCAGTCAACCACCAATTTGTCATGACAAAAACAGGGAGTCACACATGAAATGAACTTAAAACAAATTAATATAACCCAACTATGACTCTTAAAACAAGAGCTACAACTAACATTACCTAAAAGAAACCAACAATGGTAATTAAACCTCACTACTCAACCTAGCATCCCTGCTGCTAGCTTTCCTATTCATGGGAGTTCTGAGTGTATGTGTTATCAACAGTGAAATATTTCACTTTAAATGAGTACACATTTTTTGAATGGCTTTAACTTTGTTGACAAATGCATATTGTGTTGTTTAGGACTTAAAATCCCAAATTTAGAACTTTATTTGATAGGTAGATCAGGGCTTGTCTTAAGATTTGAATGCCAAGACTTGCGTATTTGGACACAATAACTTAAGCCATGTTTCTACCAAAAACTATGGAACAGTTTCTTTAGAGCCAAAAGTAACCCCTATGGACATGTATCTAGACTGTAGCTTTGTTTAGCGTTTCCACAGCAGACAGTACTGCTACAAATGTGGGTAGGATTGTTGTCACTCACTGTTTCGTCCAGCTTTTGCTGTATTTCCTCTTCATCGTGGATATAGTGAAATGTCTGCACCTTGTTCATCGTCCACAGATCAGGTTTGCATGCCGACATTTTTAGAACAAAAAGAGAACAAGCTGGATTGAGAGTCTCCCACTGTGGTATAATTCAAAATAGTGGGTTTGTGCAATGAGTCCTTGACGCCGCTGGAGCGCACCTGAGCGACACTCCACCACGTTTTTCCTCCAAGCGGGGATCAGAGTATATGCCAGTTGTAATTCATATATATTTTTTAAATGCTTAACGATCCAGTGATCACAAAAAGTGTATGTCATTTAAGAGAGGCAATAAAAGAAACCCAAAATGAATGGTCAGTGTTGTCATATTGACATTTAAGGTGTGTTGATTGATTCATGTCGTCAACTCATGCATTGAGTCAAATAACAAGTAAATGTTCCTCCTTAAAAGTGGCCAGTAGCTGACAGCTGTCTGCACAGTGAAATGAATAATTATTTCTCAGTCTACAGCTGCTGCTAGAGGCAGCAAATCATAGTAATAGAACTTGCCACAGTAGGAACAGTGGTTTCAAAACTAAAAAACAGCCTCAACTCAGCCCTGAGCAAGAGATATGGTACTTTATTGACCAATGCACATATTGCAGTGTTTCTACCTCCGCTTTTTAGTACCGGATCAGTGTGTTAGGTACCCCAGAAGAGGGGTGATGAAAAATGACAACGGTTCTGTTGGTACCACCCACAACTTTTTACAATGGAAAAAGAAAAATAACCATTCTAATGTGTACCGAACGGAACTGAACTGAACCAGACTGCTTGGTGGAAACAAGGTTTTAGTCCAACTTCTGCAACTTGTGGTAATACTTTGATAATTGTATCATTATATATATTATAGAAAACTTTATCCATTCCCTGTGGTTTTTGTGATATAACTTTGTTGGAGGCTAGTTTAACCAGTCATACACTCAGATACGCTGTAGTAGCATGCCGTTAAATCCTAAACACATGCAGCACATACAGTAGATAGTCACAGACACTGGAGTCATTGAGAGGTTAATTCATCCACTCCCACCCTCTTTAAGTCCCACTTTGATGGGTCCATCTCTTTTTAAATCCAGGATTTGGCGATTCGTTATCGCTCTCCCTCTCTTCTTCTATCTCTCCGTCACTCGAGTTCCTCTCTGCTCCACGGGGGGTTCGAGGCTCTCGCATTTGGAGGATTTTCAGGGCCACTTTTGTCTTAATTAAACCAACAGCCCAGCGCTGAGTTCCACCAGAGGAACAGAAGATGACTATGGCGTACAGAGGGACACTGAAATCAGTGTGTATGAATGTATGAGTCTGAGTGTGTGTGGGGATGGCACAGAGAGGTCACAGGCTTTACTGCTAGCATAGCAGTGCCATGCTTGATGCTCTTATATTCACACTTTCCATTTCGGGCATTTAGCCAACGCTCTTATCCAGAGTGACATAAAATAAGCAAAATCCAGCATCGCCTCTCCCCATCGTGGCTGATAGCAGAGTATTAAAATTCCACAAAGCACAACATGACCAGCAAAACCAGCAGGGCGGTGGTTTTAACTGGGGTACATTGTGAAGTAATAATCATGAAATAAAAATGAAAGCTTTACAACAGCCACTTCTCACATTAGCAACTAAAATGAGCTTCATTGGCACTGGAACACGCTATTTGTTGCCAAAAGAAAACACAACAATACATAAGAAGTATCAATATCAGTTAGATGTGCTGCATTAAAAAATATCTGTCAAATGAACATTCATAGAACAAATATAAGAAACATTAGCAGTAATTAAAACCTGGTGTTTCTTGTTATCATAGCACTATCAGCAGCTGGTGAACACTCTTTAACACTCTCTGTAGAAACATTTGGTGAAGCTTAAAAATGTTCTGTTTTCTTGCATTTTCCCATCTGGTCAAAGTTACTATCTTGAAGTGCAGCAACAACAAGCATTCAATTTAGCTAACAGGCTACATGCTAATGATACCCAGCTCAGTTGTGTGTATGTCAAGTAATTACCCAGGCATAAAATAAACCAGATAACAACATTAAAATGGGGGTTTGTTTATAACATGACTGTTATGGTGTCTTACGAGGCAAATGTGCTAAAACGGCCCCAAATCACTGTCATCGGGAGAAGCATGCTGCAGCTTCAGGAGCAATGCCAGTTAAAGAACACATACGGCAAATACAACGAAAGCATGTTGCTAATGAAATAACAGGCTGAACAAAACCAAAAACAAATATGATGACATGCTACAAATACAGAAACTATGTTAAATGTAAAACACATAAACCCCGAAAACAAATGCAACAGAAATATTGGGTCAACACAACTGCAGTTCTCCTGGCCTCTAGGGGAGCACTAAATGGAAAAGTTTGATTTTTTACCAGAGAGAGAGACAAGACCAGAGAGTGTGTAAAGAAGCAACATATAAAGATACTTATCAATCAATCAATCAATCAATCAATCAATCAATCAGTTTTATTTATAAAGTCCAATATCACAAATCACAATTTGCCTCACAGGACTTTACAGCATACAACATCCCTCTGTCCTTTGGACCCTCACAATGGATAAGGAAAAACTCCCCAAAAAAACCCCTTTACGGGGAAAAAAAATGGTTAAAACCTCAGGAAGAGCACCTGAGGAGGGATCCCTCTTCCAGGACGGACAGACGTGCAATAGATGTTGTACAGAACAGATCAACATGATAAATTAACAGTAATCCGTATGACACAATGAGACAGAAAGAGAGACAGAGAGACAGACAGAGACAGATGCATATCCATTTTTACATTTGGCCATATTATTACACAAAATTATAAAAGAGAAACAGATTTACGTAGCAACTGAGTGCACTGTGTTTTCTGGTTATGTGTCAGTTTCTGTTACATCTGTCTTCCACAGTTTTCGTGTTTCTGACTTTGCATCATTTCTGTAATTGCAGCATGTTTGCTGTTAATGTGTTTGTTTTGGACTTGATGCGCTTTTGAATTGGCTTTGTTTCTTAAGCTGCACAGTCACAAGGGCTCAGGGAAGTCCCACCTCTACTTCTGCTTACTTCTTCATTGTTATCCAGTGTTCTGGCTGAAAAAGAGCACAAAATACCAAAATTACATTATCGAGATACTCTTTTATCTCACACTGGCAATGTCTTCTATCAGACTGTTCACATACACAGGCCCAATACAAACGTAGAGTTTGCAAGGTATATTTATGAATCTTGTTTCGGCATTCACTATCAAATAGGTCATGGCTGAAAAACTGCATCGTCAGCAATAGCAGCTTGTTGAAAAATACACACTGACAAGCATCTCCGTAGCAAAACAGACATACACCATATACAGGAACCCAATCTTTATCCTCACAAAATCCAATAAGATGTGACAGAGCTGTTTTTTGTTTGGTTAATTAGACACTGCCTTCAAATGGACATAGGAGGTCATGTAATATGCTTGTCAATAAAGTTAAGCTATGAAAGCTCAGCTGCCAGGCAACAGCAAACTGACTGGCCAACAAGCTAGCAAGCTAGTGAGTGGGTAAAGTAATACAGGAAATAAAAAGGCATAATGACAGAGGGAAAAAATGAGGCCATTGGGAATATCATCATTTCCCTCAGACACATATGAATACAGATATACACATGCATACACATCTAGATGGTGCCACGAAACTGAGCGTCTTGAGTGCTGCTAGCTTTGTGGCACTGTTTACCACATGGGACATTGCTAGCTAGCATTGCACCCATACTAATGAAGGTAATGAAATAATAACACAGAGGGTCTGTAGTCTGACCCAAGACGACAAATTTGTTATTGCCTCCCACATTGTCAGCGGCAGCACATTAGCTTCACTCCTTCTGTTCTTACCTTTCACAGTTTACACTGCATCACCGCTTACCAGAGTGAACTTACTCACACACTGAGGCCATGGTGATGAGTTCTTCAATATATCATAATATCATTTTGTTTCAGATTCTGCATTGACCTGTTCTACAAGTTTGTATTCAACACAATACCTTAGTATCTAAATGAAATGTACTAAAAATGTATATGTGACACAAAAAGGAAATGTATTATTTTGGCCAGTAAAAATGATGCCTGGTTGGTGGATTTGTTTTTTCATCTACCAGTCCACCTGACCGGTGAGTAAAAAAGTTAATTTTGGACACTTTCTACCATTCAACCCAAAAAAATAACTTCCATGGCACCTACCATGTCTAAAAGAACATGTCACAACTTGTGAACTCTTAGCTTTCAGAAAATGTCCACTTCAAAGGTCTGCAATACCAAAAGATCTTGTGAGCACAGTAAACATGACCCGTCTGAAGGCAGCACCCATGTATGTAGGAGAAACCAAGAGAGTCTGACTTGTTTACCACAGATGTGACACACCTGAGAGAAGCCAGGAGAGAAACAGGATAATCTTGACAGGGTGAGCATGTTAGATGTAAGGTGGGCCATGTTTTAGCAGTAATTTCCTGCTGAAGCTGAATTTTTCGCCATCAAAACACATTGATTAGCAGGTGCTTTTTGGAGTGTCTAATATTCGAGACATCAAGATGTCACTGTGAATAGATCTCACTTCAAAGTCCATGTACAGTACTTAGCATTAACTAGATATAGAGTGTTGAGTTGTTTTAGTAACACCCAGTACGTTTACATGCATGCAGTAGTCAAGCTAAGCTCGTAGCTCGGGTTAATCAGTCAAGTCGGACATCTCGTCTTGTCTGAGTATACATGCAGAAGAGAAAATCGAACTTCTGACCAAGTATGTCTGACTCCGCCTCGATAGGCAGCGCTGTGTCCTTTTTAATATAGTGTGTACTGAACTAGTTCCAGTTGACCTGAAGAGAAAGCTTACGACTTATGAAGATGGAGGAGCATGAATGCAGTTTCCTCATCCGTCCAGAAGTGTGTCTTCTGCTTCTCGGTTGCCATGGTTTGTTTGTTTTTTTAGGAGTTACTGCACTGCTATACTGAAGTGCTGCTACGTCATCTCCTTCTTCTTCCGGGTGAAAGCCTGCGAATGAAAAAGTGGTGCATGCGCAGAATGGCGAGTCCAACTCCAGTGGGTACATGCAACAATAGTTCGATTTTCAATCAAATTATCTCGGTGTGTTAGTCAAGCTACAGATAGTACAATTTCAGTTGGACTAAGCTTGCATTTAAAAATCTGGTTTCAGTTGGACTAAGCCAATAATTCGATTTTCTCAAGCTGCATGTAAACGCACTGACTGTGTTGGGGTGTCAGCAGTGTGGGAATATCAGTGGACTGTGGGGAGGTTACAGGGTGGTGGTGAGTGTCACGACAGGCCACAAAAAGAAAGTCTGTTCACTGACATACAGTGCTCACTATTAGGGTTTTGGCAAGCAATGGCCAATGTAGACCCTCAAAACGCATATTCAGTAATGAAGCCACACATACACACTCATCTAGTGGATATCCCTCTCCCTCTCTCCCTCTCTCCCTCTCCCTCTCTCTCTCTCTCTCTCTCACACACACACACACTCTAAATAACGCCACTGTTGTCAAAACCTACTCAATACAATGTTGCCAGTCTGTGCATTGCTAAAAATACTCCAAGCAAACAACCTCATCTGTCTCGTCTGTGTGTGTGTGTGTGTGTGTGTGTGTGTGTGTGTGTGTAGCAAGTGAAAGAGGGCACTAATCAACTAACAAAGAAGAGCTTTTGTGGAGAAGAGAGGAATAGAGATTGAGAGAAGAGAAGAATGGTAGCCAAATGCTATAGATAAAGGGCAACGATAGACAGAGAAGATAAATGAATAGATGAGAGTGAGGGAGCTGAAAAGACTGAGTCATGACAAGGCAGAATAAATGTCATTTTACTGAAACACAACTGTATATTTGTACATATATGATGTTGTGTGAACAGCCCTTAAATATCAGTCTTATGCTGCTTGGGCTGCTAGTTTGGCATCTTTGTGAAACACACTGGACTTTCCTCCAACTCTGATGTAAACCCATCTGCATCATTATTAGATGCTCAGACCATAGGATGTACACTGAAGAGCGTGAAAGTACACTAAAGCTGAGTCGGACGGGAAGTGGATGGGTCCAACAAACCCTAGACTTTGACCTCGAAGAGCAGAGTTTGAGACCAAAAAATAATAGCACTGGTTGTGGTGTCTCTGCCCCTCAAAGCCAGGCGTTTTTAGCAAAATCTGCAAACTTTGCCTCACGATAGTAATTTTGTTGATTACACCTAACTGCACAACCCCTCTTACCGCCACAGTTGTGCCACTCAAAGCCGGGTATTTTTTAGTGATGTCTTTTCTTAACTTTCCTATTGGTGATCCGGCATGGCTGTCAAACTAGGTGGGGTGGGCCTACCTAGGTGTAGAGCCTGTGCTAGTTTGAAAAGGGCATACAAAGGGACCACAGCTGATGAGAGATGTTTAGCACCGTGAGGAAGACACATGGTGGAGTTTCCTCCTTTCCCTATGAAGTACTGTTTTAAGTTATTGTCCATGTGTTTAGTATCTACAACTGAACTGTCATTGCAGTGCCAACGCTAAGAAGTGGAGAATGAGTTGACTGAGTGATGGCCGTCGGATCAGGACCAAGACAGCAGGGCAACAGGTGGGCCCACATCACTTGCCTTTAGCCTGGCAGCCCAACGTTCACTCTGTGGTATATGTACAAGCTAGCAGAGCCCTGGAAGCCCTAGACAAGTGTTAACCCTAGGTTTATTTATTTTGTTTTTATTCATTCTTTATTTAGCCAGGGAGGTCCCATTACGACACAAGATGTCTACTAACAGGGAGTCATGGTCAAGTAACAGTTTCAAGCGCCCAGGGTTGTGCTTGCTGTGAAACTAATCATAACCAGGGTTGTTACTAGGAGTTGAAAACATCTGGGGTTTTAGTCCTGAAGTGGTAACAATTTTTTACCTGGGGGTCCGGGGGTTTCTCCCCCGTGAAAATTTTGAATGACTTCCTTTTAAACACATGACTTTAACGTATTTTGACAAAGAATGAACACTCTTCTATTGGGCTGCTCAAATTGTTGGTTAAAAACCCTAAAGTCCCCCAGTTGGAACGACTTTGCAAACACAGAGTGAAACAATGCAGTAATCAAGAGGAATATGCTGATGCTGCACATCAAATTAAACAGCAGAACCTGGGCTACAAGGCTGTATAAACTCTTTTTACATGCCCCAAACACAGCTCAAACAACAAATAAATAAATAACAACAAATCCAACTCCATACAGCACCGATATCCCGACCCAATTGGCATATTTTGGGCTCTCCTTCAACGCCACATTATGCAAAACACACGCCGTTCATCTCAAATGAAAGCTGAGACTCCACTGTTTCCAAACCATCAGAGAGCTAGAGGCCAAAGAACAACAACAACAGAAATCTTTTAGCCAAATTATATTTGTAATATTTCTCTTACCTTGTTGTTTTTGCCGTGAAAGCTCATTCTGCTGGTAAACATTCCTGGTAGACGGACGTGTTGTGTTCAAATGAATCCGGGCGAACATGACGGGCTTTAGGTTCTGGGGGAAAAACGGCACCTCCCCCACAATGGCGTTCTGCTGACTCTGATTGGCTTACAGTGCTGTCAATCTCGTTTTGGTGGGTATAGCGTCATTCTATTGGCTCTAACGAATCAAACGAGGTGTCAATCACTCAAATCGACCAATCCGTTGCGGAGATAGAGCCTCCAATGCACAGAAGAGAAAATCTGTTTCACATTTAGATGGTGTGTGTGTGTGGTCAGTTTGGAGTGGGAAATACATGACAAAAACGAAACGGACAGTTGTGTACAAGACTAAAACGCGGCGACTCTGTGCTGGCCACCAGTATGCACAATAAATACACTTGTAATACAGAGTAGCCTGCTGCCTCACGCGCGTCAGATTCAAGCTAATGTTAGAACCAAGAAGTGGTGGGCCCTAAGGGGGTTTCAGTGCTGCGGAGCTGCAGAGGTGCCGTTGCACTGGGAGGTTTAAGATGGTTGTCATTGCAAATGTGCCTAATATGAGTGGCCGTCGGAAACCATTTCCGAATTTGGGGGCTCCAACCAATTGCCTGGTTTGCCTATCCTGTCTGGGCACCTCTGAACCTAATAGGTGTGAATCACCAAAAATACGTTCGGGGCTAGAATCAAAACATCCGGAGCTGAAGCCCCGGAAAAAATGCTTGGTGATGCCACTGATCATAACCAAGTGGTTTTGTTGCCTTAACCTGACTGCCGACCCTTTCTGCCTCAATATACAAGGCCTCTTTAGTACCGTCTGGGCTTCCGTCCAAGTGGCAAGATATGATGAGTGGGGATGAGATCATGTTGAACAATGATATGACGCCAGATGTGTACATCACTAACACGCAAGTATTTCACGGGGAAAGTTTTATAAAATGTCAGTACTATTGGCATTTCGGGGCCATCTTGGGTCCGATGCTGGTTGAGGAGATAGTTCTGTACATTGAGTTGAGCAGGACCGTGATGTTGGCTCTGTTTTCCCTTGTGGTACTGCAGGGCTAATTTACAGCTTACACACAGGAAATGACCATAATCCCCTGAGCTTCCCTTAATCTGCAAACTCTTTCTGTTCTTCATGCTCCAAATGATTGGGTAACACACACACACACACACACACACACACACACACACACACACACACACACACACACACACACACACCTACACACTCATAGTCCTGAGCTGCTCAGTGGTCAATGGTAAAGGAGATCCCGTTCAAGGTGATTAAGTCTTCTCTTCAAGACAACAAAGAAATAATCCGGAAAACTTTGACATTATGCCCAGTGGGACTGACTGTAATATCTTAGCAGCTGCTGTTTACCCTCTGTGCTTTAACTGAGGAGGCTAACCTGTAACTATGTATCTTAATATCACTCTTTGTGCACTTCCAATAAATGAGACAACGTTTCCAGGAAACTCTACTGGCTTAGTTTCTCTCTGCAACCGAGCCATTATATTTTTTATTGGTATTGTTTTCCAAGAGCAGAGGAGACGTCTCCCTGTTTATTAGGCTGCACTGGAGCCATATATATAAAATAATGTTTGGCTTTTTTTCAGTAGCATCCTGTGAACCCAAAACAAACTGCCAACCGGAGACTCCATGCCAGTGGATGTTTCGGATGCAGGCCGTCTCACCTTGGTGATGATACGGAGGATGCTGTTAGGGCCAACAACACTTAGCTCTGAGTGCTGCCAAGGTAAACGGCGTCCTCCTGTGAAATGCCTTTCGGCCCGTTTCTAAGTGGTTAATGTGGTGTCTGTTGCCAAGGCAACACAGCACCTACCAAAATTATGTTTTAGATTTTTGGCAGTGCCTAACATCCATTTTGACAAAATAAAGCGTAAACAGGTACACAAATATTTACAGGGAAGCGGTTTTGATTTTTCACACGGGCACCCCCGCTGAGATGTGAGACCATAACACACACCTCGCTGTGATGGGTAGTCATGTGATCCTCTCAGGTATTATGGCCATTACAGCATTTTCACACTTCAGCTAATACACTTTTCAATGGACAAATGTGCTTTTAAATTACAATAAATTCCTCTTGGCTGGCACAAATTCAAGACAAATTTGTGAATTTGTGTGTGTGTGTGTGTGTGTGTGTGTGTAACAACACTCAAACACTTGGCCATGCTCCCAGTATGGGCTGCCATGGAGCACAGGTTAGGCAACCAGGGCCTAGATGAACTGAGAGCTGGACAGTGGTGGATAGATGCATGACACTCCACCATCTGCACTTTAATCACTACATCTCCTTCTCTCCATCTGTTAGTTTCATTACGTTTTCGTCAAAAGACTTTTAAACTGTGGTCTGATGTAATGGCATTTTCTTACACCAGAACCCCGGGAAGACATGTCCATATTGGACAGTTCTGCACCTCATGATTTTCACTCAATGCCCGCGTTAAGTGCCAATGCAGGAAGTAGTTTACCCTTCATGTAGTGAGGCTGAAAGTAAGAGCGTCAAGGTCAAGGTGGTGGATTGGCATTAAAACTTTTATGCAGGAGACTGAAGTTTGCATCCTGTCACAGACCTGCAACTCATGTTTGCCTTTTTATTATCTATAATCATGATCTCCTCCTAACCTTAACCAGGTGTTTTTGTTGCCTAACTCTATGCTGAATGCTTTTAAGAGTACCTTAGCATCAGACTGAGTGTTTCACTGCCCTGTCTAGTTGAAAATTTCCATCATGTTTCAACCTCTGGGTTCTGGAGTACACCTGTGCTGTACATCCCTGCAGCAAGGCGAGAAGTTAAACCCGAGTATATAAGTAAATATAAGTGTTTATAAGTGAAAACAAGATTTTCAAGGGTTTCAAGTTAGTCTTTCCATACTGGAAAATGTACATGACAGTTGTCTGCAAACTGATGTTTCCCAGTATTCATGGCCTGTTGTATGTTTTCATGAACATGATGAAACGCTGGGAGGAATACATGCTTTTATCAGCACTGAAGATCCTTCAGCATATATCTTTAATGTGTGCATGTGGTCACTATTACTACACTTATCTTGCCGTGCACATAAATTGTAGAAAGTGAGAATTTTAGAAGCATTTGCATGAATGTAATCTGGGGTTTTGTAGAACTGATTTCTCACAGCTATGTTTTAGTTTTTAAGGTGCATTCCAAGTTTGATTTCTCTATCTGTTTCACTGTTGCTCCTCTCCTTTTTCACTTCTTACCTTTCCTTTTGACACAAAAACAGATTTTCCCTATACTTTATGTCCTCAAGAATCCAACGTTACTGGAACAAAGCACGATTGACAGTGTTTTTGGTCCGTGCAGTTTAGCAAATGCTTAAAGGTGAAGTATGTAAAAAATAAAGGGGGATTTAGTGGCGTTTCATGGTGAGGATGGAAGATTTCAGCCAGCTGAAACCTCTCCCATTTAGAGCTGCTTTACTGTTCATTGTTTAGGAGGTGTTTTTACTGGGAGCCGAATTAGCCACAGAGTTTTTTTCTTCTTGAAAACAAATGGAGCTGAGATTAAAATCAGCAAAAACACAGAATAAAGCAATTTCAAGTACGAGTCACTGTTTCTCCAAAGCTGTTTAGGATGACGGAGACGGGCAGCAGTGATGTAAACCGGTAAAAACACTGAATAAAGTAATTTCACATTATAAATTAGCATTTTTCTGATGCTGCTTGTTGCAGATCAGATTCTAATTACAGTGCCCAACGTGAAAACATGAATGGCCATATCTGCCATGTGCCAGTGTTGGTTTGTCTGTTCTGGGTTACAATAGAAACATGGCAGTGAACGAGGTGATGTCCATAAATGAGGACCTGCTCCCTACGTAGACATAAATGCCTTTTGCTAAGGTAAGACAAGGTAACACAATGATTTTTATTTTCAAGTGAACATACACTAAAGAAAATATACTTACTATATCCTATTCCATTTCGGCTAATACACTCCCTAAATCCTACATACTGGACCTTTACGTGAGAGGACAAAGCACAAATGAGGCATATCATGCACTGAAATTTCTTAAAAACCATTAAAGAAATGATAAAAATCAGTTCAAATAGAAGTGTCTGATTGAAAATGGTATCAGTGCTTTGCAGATTTAAGGATAAAACGTGTGTTTCCTGTTGTGATGAGGAGGAAAGTGTCTCCCCTGCTGTTGTCTCTCGCCCTGAGACTGCATTGTGTTTCCTGTTTGTGACAATCAACGCCATCAACTCCAGTCACCGCCTGCACTTCATTAGGACTCTGTTCTAGATGAAGATGAAATGGCATGACACAGTTTGATATGAAATGAAGAGGAATTGCTTTATTTTACCTTTAAGACTGTAACAGAAGGACTGACGTGAGGTTATTCAGAGGCGATGGGAAGAGATGGAACAAATGATGAAAAGGAGGGAAATGGGGTGAGATAGGATGAGACAGAAGGAGATTAAGAGATGAGAATAAATCAGATTGAAAGTGAGGAAATAAGTTCAAGGGAGAAGATGATACAACACATAGGCAATATTTAAAACATAACTGGGTCATATTTCTAACAATAAACAGTGTTGTTTACAGCACACACCAGTCTTTCACTGCACAACATATGAAATGTGTTGTTTTATTTACATTTAGGAATTATTATTTTCTGTTTCTGTGTCAAAATACATTGGTGAGTTTATCTGGATTACATTATAACAAACAAAAAACCTTTACCTTTACTACTTTACTATAATATTTTCCATTGCTTGAAAATGTATTTTTCTGTTGATTTCCTGTGATATTGTTATTGTAATATCACAGGCTTGACAAAGACAATAATGTTTTACTACTTGTATTCATGTTTGTGCAACAAGAGTTAAAATAAAAAAAGATGTATGACATCATTGTCTGCAGACACAGTCGTGTGATTTGGAGAACCGGAGGCGAGTGTGTGGCACCAATTCACTCTCTGGCTGTTGGGCTATTCAGCCTCTTTCAAAGGAGAAACTGATGACTTACACACACTCTCACACATTTATCAGGCAAGTGAGTAGGCACATTTGTCTGTTTTTATGTATGCGTGTCTGAGAGAGAGGGAGAGCCGGGGGAAGCCTATAGAGGAAATCTGGCATTTATTTGTATTTTACTGAAGCATTGTAGACACAGAAAAGTAAAGCCATTATGATTACTTGTCATGTCACATCATGTTTGAAGATATTTAGGGAGTTACAACAAAGCCTAGAAGCCAAATATCGACTCTTAACATATTCTGCATGCATACAACAAACCCCAGGCCACATGATATGGTTGAATTATTAGTATCTTATGGTACAGTGAGACCAGCATACATAATACAGGGGTCTTAGGGATCTTGAATCTCTTAATAAACACCTGTAATCAGTGGTGCAGTGGAGGGTATATGTGGGTATACAGGGTATACCAAGCTGTCCATTTACGGCATAGCCACCTACCAGCCAAAAAGCTGTACATCTTCATTGTAGTACACCCATCTCATCAACAACCATGACACCACTGACAGGGATTCCCTGAACATACGAAAATGAAATCTTGGTGGGGTCTTAAAAATGAATTATTTTCTATTTACAGTGGTGGATTAGGTATTTGAATCCTTTACTTGTAAAAGTAGCGATACATGACAGGCCTTTTTTGTCCAACATATAAAGTTCTTACATCAGCTCTTACATCTCTAAAGAAACTAACATTATATAGTTTTTGGAGATCTGCTAGTTCACAGTATACTTAACCAGGAAGCTTTGTGGAAATGTGTAGAAAATGATGACCTAGCTGTTTTATCACAATTTGATGGAACCACGATGTGCAGTCATAGCTTGCGTTTGAATATTTTACATACTGTCATACAGCTCTAATTGAGTGTTGAAACAAGCAGACACATATATGACATTGCCATATGATGTTTATAATATATTTGAAGTGAACTCTTAAAACGTAAAGTAGGAATTTAATTATAAAGATACCTGTGCTCAGTGCAGAGCTTCAATGTCTTGCTTTGTCTCTCCAGAGAACAGAAAAGAGAAGAGATTGTTTCTCTGTATTACTAGTACTTTTTACACATATATTGTGTTATAGGGCTGCTACAAAGTCCTTTATTTATGCCTCCTTCGCATTTTTACACAGTGCCTAACGACGACGGCATCATGCTGCTCCAGTGTGTGATTGTAGACTGCATTGCAGCATCCTGCAATCAAAAAACATGATGTCAGAAGTTACAACAGCATAACACCATCTCTATCATATGGCAGCTGATCTCGTCCTCTGCTCGGAGGGTAAGAAGCTCCCAAATCTCATTGTTTTCCCAATTTGTGGACATTTATGGCTGCTGTTCTTTGTTCTTGACTAAGCTGCTAACTGCTAACAGCTACTTTTTCAAAACTCCTGTGGTGGGTCGCACGCATAACACGTCTTCAGAACGTCTTCAAAACGTCACATCCATGCCGCCCATGATCCCGTCCTGTCCAGCTTTCCTGTTTAATACAGACACAGTCTTGGTGCTGTTACTTCCTCCTGTGGCGAGACCACTCTGAACCCCCATTCCACGATCGTACAGAACGGTGAGGCGGCATAGCGGTGCGATATTCTAATCCTAAACAGGTAGTGTAAAAGGGGCTACTGTCACCTGTCCGTTTGTCTGTCAGTTTGTCTTTCTCCTACAAATCTAACAGATAATTAGCAGAAGTCCCCTTCAAGGGTGAAAATCGAATTTTTAGTTTTATGCTTTGGCAGCTAGACAGAGAGCGGAGTGAGGAGTGAGAAAGACGGATGCCTCCTCACTGACCTTGTAGCTAAACTGTAATAATGTTGAGCCATTTCTCTTTCTCGTTCTGCTGTGTGTGTGTGTGTGTGTGTGTGTGTGTGTGTGTGTGTGTGTGTGTGTATGTATGAGAGAGAGAAGGAGGTGAGATGAAGAGAGTATTCCAGAGGGCTTAAGGGCATTTCACAATGTTAAAGGGGTAGGTTTTCAATTACAGTGTGTGTGTGTGTGTGTGTGTGTGTGTGTGTGTGCGTGTGCGTGTGTGTGCGCGCGCACGCTCACATGCCACCTACACCTCTCTGCCACTACAGCAGCTGCCTTGCATGCAGTAACATTCACTTTTTATGACACCATAACTGACAGGATAATTTACTGCACGATTTATTTTGTCTTGTGACATGAACATGAGAGTGTTGAGACGTCAGTGTGATTACAGTAAATACAGGAGATCACTTAGAAGCCTCTGATGCCTTCTAGACTTTGTTTTACATTCTATGTCACCGGGTCAGATATGTCTTAAAATCTGATGCCTGAAATGCTTAAAATGATTTATTCTCATGTTTACCTGACAAGGGTCTCTTGTGTCTGCATGTGTACTGATAGTTATCTCTCAGGAGCCATGTTGACATGTTGTTACAGTGCTGCAAAAGCTCTAAGCGAGGAGGGGGATAGTCAGTGATACGTAGTGTTTGACATGTGAGACTGTAGTTAGCATACTGTATCCTGTCAGCAGCCAACATATATAAATACATATAACATGTGTTTATCTGCAGAGACCCTACCCTCAGCCTGTATTTTCTTATTTTCTTCTGCTGTGGTTGCGACATTTATTGGCTGCAACCTTTGGGCAGTGGTGTGTTGCCCCCAGAAATTACAGCACGCAAGTGAGGTCTGGGCTTTATAAAGAGGTAGTGACTAGGTGCCAGACTATAAGCAGCACGCACATTTCTATGGATGGTATCTCTTTAGATCTCCCTTTACCTTTCCCTTTAATTGATTTGAAATAAATTAATCCCAAGCATATGTGTATTTGTGTTGCCATTAACAAGCTTACCTTTGATGCTGTCTATCACCTCTTCCTCATTTTTGCTGTGGAGTTGTCACCTGAGGTTATGCATGAATCCGCTCCATCTGTTTGTATTTTGTGCAGCCATGACTCTTGTATGCTCATTTGCCCACCTGTCCTTGTTAGCGCTGCGCCCAGGCATTCATTCCTCTTCTCTTACCCAGGGTGGTATCTGCGCCTCTATGTCGATCAGAAAATAGTTTGAATCTCTTGAATCTTACAGCATAGTTGAATAGACATTCTGGGAAATAGACATATTTGTCTTCTTGATGAGATTTAGATCAGTGAAAATTATAAATAATAAAATAGAAAATAATAAATACAGGGAGATATCCCAAACACCCACCTGTTGCCACACTCAGTCATCAACATCCTCTTTTTCTCCTCTACTTTTGTAAGCTGACACCATTTCCCTCAGTGGAAATGAAGCTTTTATTTACTTTCATTTCACAGATGAGAAACAATAAATTGTCAAGACAATAAACCCCCAAGAAACTGGCATTTTAAGTCTTGTGTGATATTTATCCTTCAGGAGGGATTTATCCAGGTTTCATATGAGCGGAAGAAATCTCTGCCTGTCGCTAGGCTAATTTACGCAATGTAAAATGCCATAGGCTTGTGCTAATAATGTTAGCATGTTGTATTTGTTTGGAAAATGTGTGAAGTATGACAGTTGTTCTGTCTGTGAACCTTGTGAGTAATAATGAACTCAAATTATGTGCCGTTACCTTTGTTAAATGTTGCTGTCGTCCCTGGCTTTATATAAGAAGAGGAAAAGTTTGCTAACTGCTAGGCTAATGTGTTACCTTCTTCAGCTTTGTGGTTCCTAACGGTAGTATGGAACCGCTGGTTTCTAATTCTAAGTCACATTTTGCGTTAGCTTGGCTCGTTGGGTGCTGGTAACTGGCAGTCCAGGCTAATCCCACACACAGAGGAGGAGTAAAGACGGAGTATTTTAACACAAGAGCCGGTGTTCTGACACTGACACTTTTCCGTGCCATCACAGGACAACTACAAGGCTACGTCACACACACTGCCCATAAGGCCACCTTCTTAAAGGGGATGCTCCGGCAGGTAACAAATGTAAAATGCCAAAGGCTTGTGCTAATAATGTTAGCATGTTATATTTGTTTGGAAAATGTGTTTTGTACAAGACAGTTGTTTTGTTGGTGAACCTTGTGAGTTGTAATGGAGCCAAATTATACCCTTCCCTTTGTTAAATGTTGCTGTTGTCCCTGGATTTATATGAGAAAAAGAAAAAAAATCGCTAGGTGCTAGGCTAATTTATACAATGTAAAATGCCATAGGCCTGTGCTAATAACGTTAGCATGTTGTATTGGTGGGGAAAATGTATGCAGATGAATGCAAGTGCTTTGTCTGTGAATACTGCGAGTTATAGTGAAGCTGATTTGTGTATCTGTGTTTGAAATTGTCTCGATTAAGCCATGTTTAATGTGTGTTTTGGGTGTGTTTGAATCAATTAAACTTTACAGCACTTTACAGAAACCTGCAGAGTGACACAGACACACCACCACTCAAGTATAAACGCTCACAACAGCATAGGCGACGTGCGTAGGCTATGTCAACAGGGTCTGCAGCACAAGTATTTAAATAGCAGTACATCATCGTATCCAGACTAATTAAACTGAAACTGAAAGCCAATATATCTGTTTAACTGATGAATCATTTAAGCAACTGTATTCACTGAAACAACATAATGTGACTGACATATTGACTTATTGAAAATTAATGAAAAATATTGGAGTTATAGTTTGTTTACTGCAGTCTTACATTTTGTTTTTGAATGTGTCTTCACAACGAAGGTCTCATTTTCTTCTTCTGCTTCTTTATTCCCAGCAGACTTAACACTGCAACAGTGTATACTGTCATCAACACATAGTTAAACAGAGAACGTCCATTAACTTTGTGTTGAATACCTAACTGTTGCCGCAGTACATCCAGATACCTCTCTTTTAATGTTATCTTTTATGGCCATCCGCCATATATGCGTACAAACCCACATATACATGAGTGAGTAGAGTTTAAGTGTCTGTCATCACCCTGTGTAACCTGATTAATCTCTGTGTGTATTTCAAGTCATGAAAATAACACAGAACATACACAGACACTGTAAGATATCCATCATGAGAACACTTGCTGTCCTGTTTGAAGCTTTTAATATCAACATGAAAATTAAATTAAAGCGTTATTAATAATATAACATTTTATTATTATGATAACATTTCAGTTACCAGGACAATCTCTGCAACAGGTGATCATGCTGCTGAATTTATCAATGTTCAAATGATTAATTATCATCATCAGCAGAGATATGGATCAATGAAGACTTTTGGACAAAAGTACAACTGTGAGATCTTGGTTTTACTAAAATTCTTATTTCTGTACTTGTGCTTTCATAATGATAATAATGTAAGCCTAAACACAACACTTTTTTCTTGCTATTTCCTATCATGCTAAAGTACAGATTTTTGGTTTGTTTCACCAATGTTGTCTGAATGTGTTGTGTGTCTAATGAAAAAAGTCAGGTAATCCATATTAGACTTAAATAAGTTGAATTTATTTGTTTAAATATTGATGCTCTTAAATTTGAAAGAAAAAGATGAAGATTCTGCAACAAAAGTTTCAGTTTATTAATTTTAAGTTAGGGTTTTTTTTTTTTTTGTTTTTTTTTAAGATCACAGTGAAAATGTGAGCCATTGTCACTTGTGTGTGTGTGTCTATGCTCCTCACTTCACCGTGCTTACTGATTAATCTGTCCATCGATCAATATCAGCTCATCTCCACCCTGCAAACAGAGATATCAGTGACGGATCGCCCTGATTTGTATCAATAGACAAGACCTAATCAATAAGGTTAAACACACTAATGTGGTCCTAGAGTGTGGGCAAACAAGTGTGTGTGTGTGTGTGTGTATGTGTGTGTGTGGATGGGTGGAGGAAAAAGGCAAGCTGGGGGGTTTGACTCTGATGTAACAGAGTCGGTTTCATCACCTGAGGCATCGGGGATGAGGAGGAGAAGACGAGAAGAGACAGAAGGGAAGCGACATGAAGAGTCTAAAATGACACACACTCTCTCTCTCTCTCTCACACACACACACACACACACACACACACACACACACAGATAGAGACATTAGGTGTCACTTTCCACCAGTAGCCTGTATGACTGTGAGTTATGACCACAGCTATGCGATCATTTACACTCACTGCTGCAGATAGCCAGGGGCTACCGTTTTCTGTGTTCATGTGTGTGTCTGTGTGCAGAGATTTTGTTTGTCAATACACAACACTTGCTGGAGTATGGTCTGTCTGAAGGACACAGCTGAAGATAAACCCAAAGTGGAATTTTTATTTAATTTATTCACATCTCAGAAGACACATGTAATAAATCCAACAAGACTTTAACTGCAGGCATTAAACCTTAACTACATTTTACATAAACAGGTTACATAAAATGACAAGGTGCTTTAGTTTTACTGTCCAGCGCATTAGTAGATACACATTCAGCTTCAAGTGTAGACAGAAAGAAACATGTCACAGCTTTTCAGAAAGACTCATGGGAAACTTTGTGTAAGAAAAAGGCTAATGTGCTAATGTTTTTTGTTTGTTTGTTTGCTTGTTTGTGCCACTTGGGGGCAGTCTAAAAAGACTTTAACAGAAAATCAACGTATCACATATTAAGCTGATATAGAGAATGTGTTAGCAAATGGTTGCTGATGTGCACATCCAACAGTTACAGAGCAACATGATCACTCATGTGGAGTTATGTTTGTGTCCACCTGATGAATGCAAGTCCACTAGTGAGTCTCTTTTAGCTCTGCTTTTGGTCTCTACCAACTCCTGACGGTAATACAGTATGTGTCTCTTTAGCTGCTAAATGCCCCACTATGTTCACCAGATACAGTCATTAACCATATGGTCCATAAAGCTGAGGGGAGCTGCAGATTCAGGTTATAAATCTCTGTAGGATCATATCAATAAGCAAAGCTTTTAAAATTGTCATCTAATACATTGTTATGGGGGGAAAAAAATCGATTATAGCTGCTCTGATGTTCGAATGTGCACATTTGATATAAATACTCAGAACATAAATATCACAATAAACTAATAGTTTTGGAAACGTTTGGTCTAAAATAAAAAAAAGTTTTGCTTCTGTTCCTTCATCCTGAACTTGTAGATTGCCGTTTTTTGTTTTTTTTTTTAACAGAAATGCCATGCTAGCCATGTAAAACTGACCGTCATAACACACAAAAGATACATTTAGAAGATAATGTGTGACTTCTTGAAACTTCTATTAAAAGCAGAGCAAACCTTAGTGTTCTCCTGACCATGAGTGTGAGGAACTCAGGTTCTTAGTCAAGAAGTTCTCAGGTTAGGGCTCCAATAGCATCAGGCTACATCCACACAAATATGATTTCATTTCAAAACAGCGTTTTAAAATGAAAACAATCTCTGTACCCATGAGCATTTTAGCACCATTTTAGAAATAATTTCTGTCCATACTCACACGCGTGAAAACAAGTATCACATGACCATTCACGTACACTGGGCATGTGCATTCCAGAAGAAACAGGAAGCAAATTGTTGGTTGGTTGATTAGTTACAGAAAATACTATAGAGTAAAAGTTCTTTGCGTCATCCAACCAAGAGGTCGAACTGTTGCTGAAAGTAACACATTGGTATAAGGCAGAAAACAGATTAGTTGCAAAGCAATTACGGCGTCATTTTTGAGCAGTACCAGAAGCATTTTTGATCACCGGAGGAAGCCATTGCAATGGGAAAGAAAAACCCACACAAAAAAAGAATGAAATCACAAAAGGTATATAGGCCTTGCTATAATGTTTTAGTTTGACAAATTGTGACTGATAAGACACAATCAGGAAGTGAATATGGGTGTCTGCATCAGTGTTTTTAAAAGTCTCTGTTTCTGCCTGTCCACACTAAAATTTTCAAACTAAAATAGGGTCAGCAGCATTTTCAAGTCTCAGTTTTTGGGGTTTGGAAACACCATAACAGTGTGGATGGATGCTAGGTGAAACTGTAGCAAAAGTTTTAAAACAAAACTATATTAGTGTGGATGTAGTTTCAGACTTTTACTTTAGGATGATTCCTTCAGGTGTTAAAGGGACATACCCGTTGTTATTACCAACCCTTCGCCAAAAATGTACAGTGGCACTGCAGGTTTCTAATGTAAATTTTTCATTGTGTTTATGATAAAACGAAGACAAAACACATATGAAAGCTGACATTGCACAGTGTCAAAATCCATACAAGTTTAATCCATGTCATACAACATAATGTAAATGTGAAAACACAGGCAATATAGCATGGAAAATCCCCCAAAACAACAGGCAAAGAAGGTTTTCATGTGTAGTCCTTCAAAGTTTTTCTCTGCCTGAACATTTTTTTTCCCAAATCCTCAGAGAGCCGTGTGTCCTGTCCAGCTGAAGAATTCGTTTCAGTTCAGGTCAGGTCATTCCGGTTCAGATCAGTTCAGCTTGATTCAATTTAATTCAGTTTGCTTCACCTGCAAACTGCTCACACCACTGACAGCAAGCTCTCATTTACTCTCCATCTCTTGTACTCCTACTGGCTTGATGTTCCACCTACAGGGAGACAGAGACGCAGCCTTAGTGTGTGTGCTGTTGAGAAAAAGACACACACGACTCAGGTGTGTGTGGATTTAATACCTCTAGTGCAATTACACTGTTGTAATATGAAAACCTCCAGGATGTCTACTTTGAGGAATAACAGGGTGGTGTTTCTTTAAAAAAGCTAACTGTGAAAAAAACATACATTTGTGGAAAATATCAAATGTGTTTTGTTTACGTCATGAGAACATAGTGAATTCTTCATTTAACCAATGACTAAAAACATTATAAAATGATGTACATACAGCAAAAGGATGAGGTGTCTGTCAACTCAACTCAACTCTCTCTCTCACTCTCTCTCTCTCTCACACACACACACACACACACACACACACACACACAAAATTCAATCATGTCTCTGCTGCTGCCTGGGGGAAACAGTGTGGAAGCCTCACTATAGTGGAAAATCACCTTTTCCATGTTATTTTACACAGCGGCACCTTCACTACACACGCACACACACAGAGGGTCGGGCTGCATTTACACCAGGAACCAAGAGATCTGATTTTTTTTTTTTTTTTAACTCTTTGTGGTGCGGATCTCACACCGTCATGGCTGTCTCAGCCAGAAGAGTCAGTGAGGAATGTGATTTTTATACAACCGTGAAGAAGAATCTGTGCCTCAAAGAGCTAATGTGATCTTGTGACAATAGCAGGTTTGGTGCTGCGAGCTTTCTAAGTAAGGTTTGTATCACATGATGCTGGACTTGACTGCCAACAGGCTATATAGCAAAAAAATATACAGTATTGATCACTGCTAAAAAAAACAACAAAAAAACAACCTCAAATCTCTCAGTCATTAACTTTATTTTAAAGGGTGTGACATCAGCCTTATTAATATACAAGTACCCTAAGTGTAACTCATAATTTTTTGTTATTTATATATTATATAGTAATGAATGTATTATTGATCTTCCCAAAACCAATTTCTGTTCTTTTGAGTGGAGATAAACTTTATAAGCACACTAGGGACCATATGAGCCAAATCAAATTACACAAAATTCTAAGAGAACACAGATATGTGGGAAATATTTTGAATGCACAAAAAGTTTTGAACATAAGCATCAAAATCATGTGAGCAAATCAAGTTCAGGGGTTTACAGATTAATTTAATTATCAATTAATGTGTCATGGATGTGAATAGGTGCCACATGCACATTTAAAAGGGTTACTTTCAGAAACAAACAAACAAAAAAAAATCTAAATCAGTTCTATAGGTGTGCTGACTCAGGGACAGCGTAAAATGAAAAAAAGTTGATCTACACTAGTATAAATATTTGAAAGCAATTCAGAATGCTTTACTGAGAGCTTTACTGTATTATATTACGTTATGTTTATATATTTTGAATTGTCACCTGTTACCTGAAATTTGTGTTTTCCTTTACATAAATGAAGACCTTCCCATCATAAATTGGTGCATAAAAAAATCACTAGAATGCAGGAAATTAAATGTATGATGCTTAAAATTTCTGAAAATTTCTCCTAAAACTATGTCTCCCATAATGTTAAAATGAAGCCTATGCCCTTGGTGCAATCAAACAAGATATATGTTGTAGGCAGCTTTTATAACCTTTGGATAAAGCCAGACAAACTGTTTCCCCATATTCCCAGTCTTTATGCTAAGCTAAGATAAGCTAACCAGCTGCCATCTACATATCTGCCATACAGACAAGAAAGTGGAGTATCAATCTTCATATCTAACTTTTAGCAAGAAAGAACATAGCTTGACACAAGTATCACAAAGGCAGGTCATATGAGCATAATCCCACTTTAGGTTTCAAAGCAACTTGATACTCAAAGAGATCCAAAGAGGCCAAATTATTTGCATCCAAAGTTGCAGAGCATTGGTCAAAATCATTGAATATGTCCGTGGGAACAGCCTTCTGGTGCAAAGAAACCAAAGTCATGAGTTAAACAGTAATCAACATGGACCCAAAGCACATACAGCTCATGTTGCAGCAGAGTGTTTTTTCCATTAAATGTTTTAATTAATTTGTCTACCTTTCATTCTGTCTACCAAAAACACAGTGTGTTATTGCTCCAAAGGAAGAGTTCACTGCTGGACAAATATCACATAACTACATGAGGAGATAAGCAGCACTGAGCAGGGATCTGTGGTGTTCGGCTAATGCTACAACCATTTGCGAGGCCTGTGGTGTGATTCAGAGTGTCAAAGAGGAGGGAAATAACATGTTGAGCATCTCGTCAAATCGCTCCGGCTTTAAACGGCCTCTCTCCAGAGTGTGTTTAGGAAATTAAAGGCCAGGGATTTTTTTTTTCATAATTGTCTGTTTTATCATTTTATTACAGCTAGCTTTCCTCTGATGGGCTCCCTTTATGATTTATCAAATACAATTATTGCGTGACTTATTTCAGGAGCCTCTCCATTGCTGAGGACCATTAGTGTGTGTGTGAGAAAGACTGTGTGTGTGTGTGTGTGTGTGTGTGTGTGTGTGTGTGTGTGTGTGTGTGCGCGTCAGCTCTGGTGTATTTAAATAGCATTAAGTAATTGGAAAAACAGGAAAAGAGGCTGGAAAAGCTAAATTGTCTTTGTGGATTTATACCCCCCATCCCTCCTCTTTGGCTTTCCCTCTGTTGCTCTTTCTAAATATTCCACAAGCTTCTATTTCAAATGTAAAATAGGATAAATAATAAAAACCTACTGTTTTAACTGAAACAGAGAAACTAATATAAAATAGTTTCATTTTTTTTTGCTGCTAAGATATTTGTTCTGTCAGATAGGGAGAGACAGAGAGAAGGAAAGAAGCAGAGAAAGAGAGAGAGGTTAATTCCATACCTTCCACTCGCTGTTAATGAAGTGTAGGTGGCGTCCCGGTCAGTGTAGCTAATTGAACACTGGAGATTACAGCAGCCGCTGCTCCTCTGTGAAAGGAAGGCCGTGTTCATTAGTTGCAGCCATATAATATTCATTCTCTGTAGAGATATGTAGATAGTAATCTATGCAAAGAGCCTCTAAAGCTCTCAATATGTACTGTGGTAACAATAACTCATCGCTTGAAAAATGACGGGTGTTGGGCTGCAGTCCCTCCTGTGTTCGTCGTATCTTTGCCTTCCTGCTTGGATATGTGTTTATCGAATAGTTTTACATATAGTGAGCTTAGTGTGTTGGCAAAATTGTGGCACTATCCCAGCAATGTTCGAGGACTGATGTGTATAAATACTCAGACTCTTGCATTCAAAATCTTATTGAAGTAAAAGTACATAAAGTATATACATTAAGTACCAAAAGTAATGGTACTGGTCATGCAGAAATGGCCCTTTTCAGAATAATATCATCATTAGACTGTGATGCATTAATGTGTACATTACTTTAATGTTGCAGCTGCTGATTGTACAGTTTACTGTAAACACTTTATATACTGTTGAGTTACTTAATCCATAATAATAATACAACTGTAAACTGTACTTAAGTACAGTACTTGATTAAATGTACTTAGTTACAGTCCACCAATGCCCCGGGTAGCTATCATGCTCCTTTAAAAAAAACAAAAACAAAAAAAAAACAATAAAAAAGTTAAGAATACACCCCTTGTTTGTGTTCAGAAGCTGTTTTAATATTATATCAATTTACTTATTTATGTGAAGAATATTGCTAAATGTCTGTTTAAATAATTTGATACACACTTAGTGGAAAAAATAACTGGTTTTAGAAAAGGTTAATGTCAATGTCTTGCAAAGCTTTCTACTTATTCTATGTACCATATATCATAGAAGAGTGACTGTGGAGAATGTACAGATGAAGGTGTCTACAAAGATAAGCAGTTATATAAGCTTTTTGCATCTCTGTGAATGGGTATGAATATATATGTATGTGTACACACGTAAGTACTTGGGTATCTAAGCGCAAGGATTGGCGTCTTGTAATGTAGATTTACGAGTAAAACAACTTCCTCTAATGAATGCCATAAATAACAATGAATGACCCTGGACCTATGCTTGGGACTTTCGGTGGAAATGCTCATTGTATGGTCATAAGTGGATCCATATCTTGAAAAGGACACAAATTGATTCAATGGACAATCGCACTGAAGGTGCTGAGATGGACTGGAGTGAAACAGCTCCTGGACTCGGCCCCTTTCCCTTTACCAATGATACAAGAGCGACTCATTGACCTGACCTTTTGTTTTTGATTTCTTTTTTATGACTGTCTGTGCACTTTTCTGTTCTACTCTGTTCTTTGTCTTTTTTTCCTGTACTGTACATCATTTATAAATATATAAAAATAAAGTTTAAAAAAAAAAAAAAAAGGAAGAAGAAGAGTGACTGTGGAATAAAAATTATTCCTACTGTCGCAGTCTGCCCTACTCTATGACTCCAAGTACACCGGGTGAGTATTTTAATGAATACAGCGAGACATTATGAATCACAGGGTCTGTTTTCAGTTAAATGTTCTGCCAATTTTAAGGAAATAAGTGTGCAAAACAAGATTACGTAATTAAAAGAAGCACCAGTAACCCCAGTAAATTGTGGCGTTGTATTGCTACCTCTTGGCGTTTCCTGTTATTTTCATTCATTTAATTTCGTCTTCACACCATGTGACATTCATGTCTGCTGCTTCTGTAATTTTTTCTTTTAATGTGGTTTTGCAGTGAAGTAATGTAATAATGTCTGGGGGCAATATGCTGAAGTTTTTCACACAATAAGAGGTTGTTTCTCTGAATAAACTGCATCTATCTCCCTTAACTGCATCTTGCCTCTGTTTTTTTTTTAACTTAGCTCTAACTTAGCTATGGATGCAAAGTTTTTAATAGGCCTATACACATTTTTTCATGTACTTCCGAACAGGTGGATGGGAGCCTGGATGGGACAGTGAACAAGCAGCCGTGACGCTGAGTTTCCTGATGCTGCAGTCGCTGCAAATAGAACTCAGTAGAAACCCAGCACGTCTTTATCAGGAGAAAAACAAAACCCCTCTCTGCTTCTGTCACTTTTCTAACCCCACCGAACCCTCTCCTCTCCCCTTCTACCCTCCCTCCCTTTCGGGTTGCCCATCCAGCTCAGTGGGACCCTCTCTCTCCCTCTCCCTGTTTCTCACTGTCTCTCTACCTCTCTCGCCCCCTCCCTCAGGGCAGAAGTAAACCACGCCTTGAGGCCCTGCTCCCATTGTGTGTCCTCTGCTACTTCTGTTTGGGGCCTTTGTGTGCCGCTAATCAGCCGTGGGGCCATGCTCAGCCCCGAGTGTGTGTCTATGAGTGTGTGTGTGTGTGTGTGTGTGTGTGTGTGTCTGTGTCCCTTGCCCTCATTACGTAGCCACACTGGGAGGCCAGCATGGGAAGTTTCTGCCGCACTATACACCTCCCTCCATCCCTCCATTCCCCCTTCTCTCTTTCCCTCCCTCTAGCTGTCCATCACTCCCTTCCTCCCCCTGTATCATCTCACCACCCCAAGACTTAAAGCTACACTGGCCATGGTTTTTTATAAAGCTACTCCTGTTTAGCCTAAGTCAAGCATCTGTCTTCTGTTACAAACTTGTCCTAATCCGATATATTTATTATTAGTATTATTTAGTATCAGAATGGTCGCTGGCTTGACATACTAAAAGTTTCACACGTAAATTGATAGTCGAAAAGTATTCTAAATAACATTTAGTGAGATCTTTCCTACGTCATCACACAGTGAGAAGATAATTGGCTCACAGGATTTCTGGTATTAACATTCTCAAAAGCAAAAGTTGCTTCTTGTTGACATTAACTGGTTAAAAATGAGCAGTTAATTACTTCACTTGAAATATCGCAACAGATGCAGAATAATTATAAACTGTCTGTACTTTATATACTGTACTATACTGTGTAGAATGTAAAAAAAAAAACAAAGCAAAACATTTTAGCCTACACTTGTGACAAACCTTGAATACAAGCCACACAGCCACTACATTTTGTGTATCTATTACAATCTATATTACAGTCTGTAAACACCATGACAACTAAGCAGACTATCTGCTGATGAAGGCCACTGAATGTTGCTGAAAGCTCAGGAACATTGCCAGTTTCTGAAATCAACTATTTTTTTCCATGGTCAAAAATGATGAACCTTCAAACTCAACTTTTTATGTTCAGTAATTAGTGTAGACTCTTTGATATGACATTTCATAAAAAATGTAAATTGACAGGTTATATCAATGACAGTATGAATAGTATTTGACATTTTAATTGCAGCACACAAATAAAATAATCTGTGAGTGTAGAATAAATAAGTATAGAGCTAAATAAGTGATGATGGCAAAATGTGAGCTTCTCCCCTCAGGACAGAGATTACTAAAGACTGAGTCTAGCAGGTTGAGAAACTCTTGCTATCAAGTTTTTACATGCTTTGGATGAGTCAACTGATGATGAGTAGTTTTCCATGTAATTTGCGGATGATGATATTATGCTGGCAATCAAGTGAGTTATTTTAGGTGAGCTTGTGTGATGGGTTTTAATTCATATGCTTTTTCAAGTCTGTGTGTGTTCTGTGTTTCACCTGGCTGCAAGAAAAGTTTATGATTGGGGACAATAAAGTGGAGATAAAAATGTTTCCCTCCTCTTCATATACAGTATACCAGGCTCAGTATCAACACAAAGTTGAAGGGAACAAGATCGCGGTACATGACACACTGTTTGTTTGGCAGGTGATTGTACAGTAACTAGAGCTTATTGTACAATAATGGAAAGTGTGAGAAAAGTGAAGGATTATCTCTGAGAATTCTGTCAGTTTCATTGTTACTTAAATATGTGAATAAGCTGGACCACATGAACTGTCCGTTGCTCTCTATTGCGCCCCTCTGTCACCAGCTGGGTGCCCCCTCACCCTCCTGTTTCCCTCCTCCTCCACTTCACCTCCTTCTCATCTGTCCATCCCTTCTTTTCACTCTCTCTCTCTCCCCAGTTTCCCTCCTCCTTCTCACATCCATGATGTATCACCTGTCCGTGTGTGTGTGTGTGTGTGTGTGTGTGTGTGTGTGTGTCTTGGTGCCCGATGGGGTTTTAGCCACTGGAGCTCTTTGACTTGAGGACAAGCGTTGTCTGTTCATCGCTCATCTAAACACACACACACACACACACACACACACACACACACACACACACCCTCTCTCTCTCTTCAGTCAACAGCTACACTCCTATCTCAAATTTCAGTGTGGGACCGAAAACTTCTCTCTCCCTCTGTCAGTCTCGCCTCCCTCATTACTTCCTTCAAATGAGTTATCACACAGGTTGGTCATGACCCATATTTGTCATACAGCACATAATGAGGTTGTTGCTATAGCCTATTTTACACTGTCTGTTCAAGGTCGAAATTTTGCTCTGTTATTCCACCTCACCATTCTTTATATAAGGTAGAATCGCAGAATGGGGTGACAGAGTTCTCTCGCCTTTAAGTCAGCAGTGGAGGTGGTAACAGCAATGAATCAACGTCTGTGAGAAAAGGACAGCCAGCAGGGCGGTACTATGAGCGGCACAGGTGTGATGTTTTGACAACATGTTACTTGTGTGACCCACTGTCAGGAGATTTAAAATGCAGCTGATAGTAGTTAGCAGCTAACTCATGAAAATCAGTGGCCAAAAATGTCCAGAAAACAGTGAGGGCCGGGAGCTCCTTACCCTCCAAGCAGAGGACAAGATCAGCCGCCATATAATGGAGATGGTAAATGATAATTATTGCCTCATTATTTTTTAGAAAGTGCTGCTCGACGCATATGTTACATGTCACACTCGAAGCTGATGCTGTTGTGTTGAACATCATGCCCATCGTGCCTCTTTGGCTTTTGGGGTGCCGCAAGCTGTCTAAAATCACACGCTGGGGCGGCATGATGACACTGTTGTCTGGTTCAGCGTAAAAATACAAAGACAACTAAATGGAGGAACTTCGTCGAGGCCCTATAGTGTCCGTGTAAAAAGGGCTTATGTTTATTACCATTTCTACCGAGAGTGAGAGAATCAGGCTTTGTGTCTACTGTGATGTATGACATTATAGCAGATTATGTCAAGTCACAGGCAGTTCTATTGACTAGGAATTCCCTGTCAAATTACTAGTCCAGTTAGGTCATTAGGACAGTGCAAGTGGAGGAACAGTGTCACTTTCTTACGGTAAGATTTACTGCTGAAGTTCCTTTGATCAAGGCATCTAACCATCATCTGTCCAGGTGGTGCTTCAGAGGTCAACAAATGCCCAAGTTCAGCCCCACATGCTCTGCGAATCACACTTATTTCAGCTGCTTGAATCTGTGAACTCACAGTTTTGGTCACTTCCCCAAATTCATTAGCACTGTAGCACAGATGAAACAGTAAATCAAGAGCTTCTCCACCAGGCTCAGCTCACTTTTCAACATAACAATCCAGTACAACTCCTGTGTAACTGCATATATTGCACTAATCCACCTGTTGATCTCCATCTTTCCCTCAGTCGTTACCAAAGACCCAGAGATTCTTGAACTCATTCACTTGTTAGCAACGTACTCCCCATCCTGAAGGGGGGATAACACATCATGCTTCCAGCAGAGATTGTGGCCTAAGAATCTCTTTCCAACTGGTTCACACGGATGACCCCAACAGAACTACATCATCTGCAAAACGCAGAGATACAACAGAATCAACAACAAATACCAGATGTAGTGAAGCCCTCCTACCTGGAGCATACTTTATTGACCATGAAAGGTCTGAATGACTTTTCAGGGCCTTGAGAAGACACCCTGAGGGACAACTGCATACCCTCTCCAAGGCCCAAAAGCAAATGTAAACTAGTAGGGCAACAGCACTACAGGGACTTCCCTGGGGGACCAAGAGCCTTTTGAGGAACTTACCAATATTACCTGTGTTACAACCAGAGGAAGTGGGAACAAAAGTTTGTTCCTCTTCAAAAGTTCAAAGTGGCAGAAAAAGGTTTAATTTGCGCTGCTTGTTTTAAGTCTGCGTTTTGACAACTGGTCAGTTGTTCCAGCACCCTTGCATTAGCTTTACCAACAAGACAGAACAGTGTGATTACCGAAAACTGCAGCAATGACTGGAACAAAATTCAAGTTCCACAAAACAAAAACAAGTTTAAACCAAATGCTTAAAATGGAAAGCCAAAATGGAGTTAAGACAAAGCAACAATAACTACCTACCTACTGCTGTGAAGGATTTCCACTGGACAAAGGTGACAAAACTGCTATGACCTGAAAACATCTATTAAACCTCTTGAGTTCGGTGCAGGGAGGGCAATACGGGAACTTTGTGTGTGGGTAAAAATAGATGATAATGAGCGGTGACTCAAGGCTTCCCTGACCATAATCCCCTGAACAATCTGCATTCATACAGGTGTTCACTAAAACCAATTACCAACAGAAGAGGAAGAGCAGAGGATAGTAAATTATTATTAGTAGTATCAAATAACAGTTAAACCTCTTATTTTTCCTTTTTCACTTATTAAATAATACAGTTTTCCTTTTACTGCCTTCAGTGAAATGGATGGGTCAAAATGAATATATTCGCAGTACATCTACACTTCAGTCAGACATCGAGTTTATAGTTTATAGTTTTTCTTAATTAACAACTGCTTTATATTTTGCAGAGTAAAGTAAACAGCATGACCAACATCCAGCTTATGCCTAGTAATACATAACACAGTGGACTTGCTGCTCTTACATGTTTACAGAACAGAAACAGAACAGAATTATATTTCAAAGGCTGCATATTAATGTCTGGACAGCTCTTAGAGATGGTAATTGAGCTTTGGTTCAGTTCACGGCTAATTACCCCTCTAAGACTGTCTCTGCTATGTCTTTTGTATTTGTATGTGTATCGGTTTCAATATGTAAGTCCAGATATTGTGTACAGTAGATCCAGTATGTGTCACTGTGGTATTGTGTACCTCATCCTCTGATCCTCTGTATGGTTAGCAGACCACAGAGCTCTGAAGGGGCTTTTGCAGCTTATTCAAATCAGCCCAGTCTTCTATGAGAGCTTCTATTAGTTTAGCTTATACTGGCTTGTAAGTGAGACTAGACAAAGGTAGAATGCTTATATTGATTCAGCTGATATGTGATTTTGCTGCCACTGGTGAGAGCTAGTTAGTCCCAATGATTTTGGTGACCATGCCGAACGCAGGCTGTTCTCGTGCACTGCTCCTACGTTTTCCTACGAAAAGTAATGCACCACAGTTTTTACAAATCCCACTAAATGATGAGCCAGTAATTCTTGCATAACCTACATATTTTGGAAGGCTGCGATCCCTGACTGATGCCCTGACTGGAGGGAAGAAGGAAACAGTCCCATGTGGCCTAGTTAGGAGGCAGGTTGGGGAGGTGGACAGGTCACAAAACACAGGACTCTGATCCGGGACATTCCCTGGGAGACTGTCATTTGGAACCGTGTGAGTCATTTTAAGGTACGTCCACACAATCCTCAATAACTTTACTCTCCTAAACCTAAAGACACCCATCCATGCTTCTTTTCCTAAACCTAACTTAATTTGCCTGAACCTGACCTCCATTACTTTAAGTTTATCATCCTAACTTTATGGGAAGGATGTAATGTCATTCATGGGGTGATAATTTGTAAAATATTATATGAAGTGTTGTGTGTGCATTTTCGAAGGATATCATATGAACCTTTGAATGAGGACACATTACCAAACCTTCAGCTAAATTCCAAAAACAGCTTATTGATCACATTCATGCTCCCCAGAGGATAAACTCTCCCCCTTTTGAAAACCTCATAGGTTTTCCTCTTTCAACACCCTTAAGCTAAAATATTTCGCCTCTTGCACACAAGATATTTCATGTCCTAATTTGCAGGTTGTCATTAACTTATTCTGTATCCAAGCAACCCATACACCTCCACAAATGGAACATGCACACTGCCACTGTTTTGTTGTTGCCATGTCTATTAAGATTTCATATAAAAATTTAGTCCCCTGAAAAACAAGAACATAATGTACAGGTATATTTCTCTTTTGGTGCCCAAGGGAACAGTTTTTTTAATGACCTTGTTGCCTTCTCTACAGTGCCAGCATTCAGACTAATTATTTATTTTATAACCACACTATGAGGAAGGCCAACACTTTGGTGTCAGGCTGCCACCGGGGCCTTGATTGCTTTTTAGCCATGTTGGGTTCTAAACATTCAAAAGTAGCATTCAATGTTTGTCATAAAAGCACATGATGCATTTCAAACAACCCTGGAGAAGACACATCAAACAGAGAAAAGAGATTCCCGCTTGGAATTTATGATTTTGAGGGCCAATCTTGCACATTTTAGTGCTGCCACAATTTCCATGAACCTGTCAACCTGTCTTGTTACTTTCAGACCTGTTACTGTGAAGTGATGTCGTAGGGGCCATTGTAAAAGCCTCTGCTATAACTGAGCTGTAAATCCACAATATTCAAATCATGTTTTTTTTCAAAGATCAAAGTGTGGAATCATCATCGGAATCTGACTTTGGTATTTTTATAATTATTCAGGATATTAATGGTACTTTGTTTTTTAAACGAGTCTGGCATTACAAGTCAAGTCACTGGTAAACACTTTCTCATGTTACACACTTTTCAGTGGAGTTACGGTGAAGGTGGTGGAGCAGGAGTAAGGTGCAGCAGACACACTGAAGTGAGCAAAAAGAGTAAAAGAGACTCTTGCTTCATTCCCCCCAAACTTGTAATGGAGGTTTGATTAGCAAGCATGTAATATACTTTACCCCCACGGATGGAGACAGAGGGGGAGGTATAGCAGGAAGGAGGAGTGTATATAGGCTGCCCTCTCAGCAGGTCTCCTCATCTCCCCTCCTCCCTCCACCTCCTCCACTTTATTCCTCAACTCCCTCAGACCAGGACGTAAGTTTCCCCCCTACTTGAAAACCTACTCACCTCCTCTGCCTACACACACACACACACACACACACACACACACACACACTAAAGCCTAACGCCATCTCTCCACCACCTTCTTCCCCCCTATAGCTGCACCATGCTGTGTAAGCGGTGGGTGTGGGTGGGGTAGGATGGGGTTGGAGGTCAGAAGCAGGAAGAGGTTTTTTTTTTTGGTTGCCCGCCCCCATTAACAAGCTGCACGTCTGCATGCAGGAAGTTGTTTGTGCACAGACACAATGCAAGTTTATTTGAATCCAGCAGGGAAAAGTCGGCTGTGTTGTCACTCAGCTGGTTTTAGGGTTAAAGGCTAAAGAAAATGTCGAGGTAGCATCCATCAGTGCGTTGCTTCTACTGGCAGAAAAGATCAGGAACTAACAGTCATCAGAAAGAAAAAAAAGCCCTTTTAAATGCACATAATTAAACTTCCATCCATAAGCCCCTGACAGTTAGCTCTTAAATGTTTTTCTTTTTCTTGCATTGTTATCTAAAAGCCTATTTCTTTTAATTTTTGCAGGGTGGGGTCGTTTTAATTGTTAATAGCAATTCACACCAATAATGCCTCCACAGATTTTTTAAATGTACAACACTAAAAATCAAGTTTCCTTTCTGAGAAAAAGGTTTCAATCCTAGACTTGTGTTTATTTAGAGGAATATACCATTTTTTGGCCATTCTAGATTGTGTTTTTTAACTCTTGAACAACTTTTTACACTCCATCATTTTGTTACAGGGCATCCTAACTTTAATGTCCTATTATACTTTGAATTATGGAGGCAAGACACAATAAAAATGCACAAAAAATTGTTGTCAAAATTAGTCACCAGTGGATTCTTTCCTCTAAGACAAAAGAAAAAAGATACAACACTATCAACATTCACTTTACTTTGGAAACACCACTGATAAGTCACTGAATTTGAAGGATTCATTAAAAAAACTTTATATGAACAATACAATTCCTCTTCATCCCTCTGTGCCTCCCACCACGCCAGATCAGTGTTTCTCTTTCCCCCTCCGCCTCACTGTGCTGTCGGCTCGGGGTGTGAGCAGAACAACGTTAATGTGTGGAGACACCTGACAAGCCTGCTGGCCTTTAGGGCTCAGCCTAATCACTCTGGACCCGAACCCATCGGGAATTAAACCTGCAAAACCAAACAGTCACTGTGGGAGCCGGCTGGCATTTGCTGCAGCCACTCGAAAGGCTGCTGAGGGACAGGACGCTGCACGCTGCATGTTGGTGAAAATGTGGTGTTTAAAGAGAAGAAAAATTCAAGTCAAGTCAGCAGATTTATATGCAAACATGCAGTGTGAACAATGTGGTGGGATACATACATTTTTTCTAAGAAATGTCAAAGATTTTGTGACAAATTGGAGCAATGGACAACCTGTAAATACGGAAATTTGTGCATGATTTACTTGTTCATGTCACTCACTCTGCCATATGTAAATAAGAAAAGACCAATTTATTTGCATGCTGCATGCATTGCTTATTACTTAGAAGTTTTATTGAAGCAGAAAATATCAGAGGGAACTCCTACATCTTCTACTATTGCTACATCTGTCAGTAATTCTATACAGGTTTTTGACTGTGACAGTAAATCTGGCAGCAGTGAGGTCTCAGAGTTGAATCCTGCACACATGCAAAAACATATTCATGTGCTATTGTATTAAAAAATGTCCAAAAATTATAATTCTGTATGACCAGGCAGAGTCTGATAAATGTGGGCTTACTCCAACATAAAGGAGGCTTGACAGCGAGAGGCCAAGAGTCAGTCTGAAGATGTCGCTGTAATGTGTTTGAACTGGCATTAAAGCTCTTTTGCCACCATCTGGAGTACAGTAGTGCGTTAACTTTAAAATTAATGGGGATTTTCCAGCGTTTAAAGTACAGTAGCTTGTTAACTCCGGTATCTGTTAAGCCACGCAGGGCCCCTCTCCACTCTCTCTCTCTCTCCAGATGCCCTCATTAATTTTAGATTGGCTCTAAATGAGTCTCCTTCATCGTGGCCGAGGTTTTCTAAATTAGATTCATTTATATTTAAATTGTGAAACAGGCGTGGTTAATGAGAGAATCATTATTTTTGGGGTTATTTCAGATGGGCTGATAGTTGGGCAGCTCAGTGCTGTGTGAAGTGAAGCCACCAGAGGAGGCACACATGATGTGAGAAGCAGCAGCATTTGGGCTTTTCATTCTCTGACTAACAGTGAAAAAAAATCACCTTTTCACAGGATTTCAAAATAAAAGCATTGGTGGAAAAAGATCAATTGCCAGTAGCAGCACAAGCACTGTGTAAATCAGCAAAACAAGAACAAATGAGGGACTGATGATGGCTGAGTTTTGCATGTGTGAGAAACAAACAAATGAAATTAGAGATGGGGAGAGAGGGGAGTTTTTTTGCCGCTTTGGTCCAATTAATGTATTCTACATTTGTTTCTCTGTCTAGAAAGTTGGTATGTTTTCTGCATCTTATGATGGTAGGGAGAATATGCAAAGTGGGATACACCTGTCATACATACACCACATTGTTTGTTTCCGTTGCTAACACCTAATTTAACACTCTTAAAACTAATGTGTCATTTTCAACACATCTGTGTAGTTTTCAGCACCACATGTGCCAAAAACGCATTACAAGACACACATGTTGACTTAACAGGTGCCTCTATCGACACATGCGGCCCTGACAAAGCAGCAGGACGCCTCTCGACCTAAACTGCTAAAATTGGAGTGTTGAAAATGTCACATCTGAGGAAAAGTGCACATGAGGTGGAACAACAAACCCCCCCCCCCCCCCCCCCCCGGTCCCCATGAACCTATCCATCCTTCTCATAAAAAACACAAATCACACAGCGCTTTACAGCTGTACGTCTCCTTACAAGGCGTCCTATGGCAACCCCCAGCTTCTCCCCGCCAGGAATTTGACTGTTAGGAATCTAAGTGCCAGGCGTTTAAAACCCGAGGAATGCTATTGTTCTGGTCACAGCTGCACTAGCACTGGCCGGGCTACTGCTGCCACTGTGTGAGTGAGAGTGGGTAGGAGAGGGGAGGTGAAGGAAGAAGGGTGGGAGGAGGCCAAGGTGTGAAAAAGGCAACTTTACGTGTTTCCAGTGCTCTGCGGTCTCATGACAAAGCAGCACATAGTTGACAGCAAGTTGACACATTCCTCAGGCCTGGATGGTTGCACACTTCCTCTCTCTCTAAGTCTGTCTCCCTCCAGCATCATATATCCCACTTTAAGTCTGTCTCTCTTTATATTCTAAATCAGATAAATGTACACAACACTAGAATTGCAGAAAACACTATTTATAAAGAGAAAAAGCTGAGGATTAAATGTAGGTATGTTCATGGTAAATGTACTGTAGAGTGGGATGAACCCCGTTAAGTAAAATATATTTTAAAGCTTCTTAAAATACAGAACACATTTTAGTCTGTAACGGTGAATGACAAAATGTGTAAGAATCAGCACCAGATAGTTTTGCTTGTTCAAACTATGTCATTTTTTGGGACATTGTAAGTGTTTGTTGTCAACCAAATAAGACTGTCCTCACAAGATATAACAGATTTGATCACATCACACCTGTTTTTGCATCTCGGCATTAGCTTATGGTCAGTTTCACAATTGATTTCAAACATTAATTTCCTGTCTATAAATCTCAGTACCCCTCTTATCTGCTTGTCAAATGTGAAACTATTGTACACCTTAGGTCATTGAGCAATTGGCCTTCTGGTTGTTCCAAGGGTTAAATCAAATGTTGGTGAAGTCACTTTCGTTAGTTTAATGGAACTATCTGCTAAAATTGCATTAAAGGGGCTCTTTCATTACAAGCAAAATCAAAATACATTTTTTTCCCCACACATTTGGTTTGTTTGTAATTTAACCTGTGTCTGAGTGTAAAAAACAAAAGTCTTGACCTTGGAATCAGTACTTTTACAATAAATGACAAAAAAATCTTGACTCAATGTTCACTTGCCAGATTTTTTTTTGGCTCTTTTAACCACATATCACAGTCTTCTTCAGTGGAGTTTGTTCAGTTGTTGTGGAGAAAGCTCAGTCATTTTGTTCACACTACTTACAGTACTTGCGTAGGTCACATGATGAGAACTGGGCTTCAATGTATTTCCATGACAACTGTGGATATATATATATATATATATATATATATATATACACACACACATATGTATATATACATACACACACATATATATGTGAACCAGGAGTGGCAGCATAAGCAACTGTTGTGTGGTGGGCGGCCCCCCCCCCCCCCCCCCCGCGCTCTCTCTCGCTGTCTCTCTCTCTCTCTCTCTGTGTCTCTCCCTCACTCTTTCTTTCTAGTAATTACCATCCAGCTGCTTGGAGGAACAATGCTTGGCTCTCTTCCAGACGGCTGACTTCATACACTCTGTGCCACGCTCAATTTGGAGCGCAGCGGAAGCTGGGCATGACTGGCACCCTCCAGGGCATTGCTGTGTCTCTCTATGGGACTTACTATGTGTATGTGTGTGTGTGTCTGTGTGTGTGTATGCGTGGGTGTGTTCCCCTGAACCTACCAGTTCCCAATTGCCATCCGGTTCACGCATTGTCCCGGTCTCTTGATCGTGTCTTCACTCTCCAGTTAGGTCACTGGAGAAGCAAAACAAATTGAAAAAAAGAATTAAAAGTGATGATCAGTGACAGTGTACAGAGTAGAACAGCAGAGTGTTGCAGGTTGTCATTAGGGAAATCTTCATGTTATTTGCAGTGTTTAGGTAAAGATCAGGGTCACAGCAGCATGTGCAGTGATAGCCAAACAGAAAATTAAGATTGACACCTATAGAAAACCAGACTTCTTTGACAGGTGATCCAGCACTTCACAAAAACACCACAAAAATATTAATTGAATGTATTTAATGAAATAATTGTGACTGAATTCATAAGAGGTGGATTTCTCTCAGCCTTGGTTAAAAGCTGCAGAGACTAAAAGTTCACAGTGAATCCTTGCACACCTACAACAGTCCACACTGCTTCCTGATACAAAGTCCCTCATTATATGGTTCGAAAATGCGTGCGCGCGCGCGCACACACACACACACACACACACACACACACACACACACACACACACACTCCAAACTTGGCTGAATAGGGTGCAGCACGACTCGGCTCTTCCTCCTGCAGTACAATGAAGACCTGTTTGGGTCCAGTATGCCCAGTTACCCCAATCCCACTGCCCAAAAAAGCAACACAAACACACACATACACATACACACTATCAGTCCCAGTCTGTCTCTTACTGTTTTGGACAGAAGGGCATTTAAAGAGCAGAGACAAACAGCAACAGTTGCTAATTGTTGTGTAACAGTTCGACGAGGAGATAGCAGCATTAAAACAGAAGTCTTACAGTTCTTTGAGACAGTCACACCATCCTGCTGACATGGTACGATCTCACATGGCACTGTTTCAAAGAAACTATAAATTAGAGTGCCAACTCTCCTGTTAGATTCCCACAACAAACTCTTCCAATGCGACCAAGCAACCCAAAAGTCACCCAAGTTGCAAGTTTTCAGTCTTGTAAATCTCTCAGGGAGACTGACTCCTTTTTTCATTTAACACTGAAGTCTGTTACATAGAAATTAACATACCTATTGTAGGGAATTAAAACATTACAATTGCACCCTCATTGATCAACTCTGTCACTAGACAAAGCCTTGACTTTTGATAACTCTACAAAACCACACATGTTGCATTTAGCTGTGAAAGTTTTTGAATGTTCGGTAAGTGCGTTTCCATCCACCTGAGCATTTCTAATTTGCACATTAAAAAGTGGAGTAGGAACAGCAACAACTCGAAAGAAATGTCAAAATTCCACTAAAAGTTTTCAGCTTTGCCTGAGTAGGAAAAAGTTAATGTTTCAATAAAGGCAAAATGTGAAAAGGTGTAATGGAAACTGTAATGGAGACTTGGCAAATAAATCATGACGTACATGAAGCATGTGAATTATTTGCAACTGAAGCTTTGGAGAGATTAAAAGAGATTAAATAAGGATAGCAAAAAAAAGCAGCAGACCAAAACATGAGATCCATGTGGCCTGTAACGTTCCACCAAGTAATACATGAGAAAAACCCCCCCAACAACACCATATTTCCATCATGTTTTCTGCCATATAAGGATTGACTGTCCCTCTTTTAATTATGTTATCTTCTTACACCCTCTTCCTCTGCAGTGGTTTAATGGCACCCAAATCCAGTATTAGGGCTCATTTATACTCCCCTTATGTACCATTGCAAACATCGTAAACGCCATGCTCTCATACCTCCATGCATCCTTTATGATAGCGCTGATTAGGCCAATAGATGGTACTAGAGGGCAGAGTCAAAGGTTTCAGTTTTGGCTTTTCAGTTAAGGCAGTTTTGTAGACGGGGATGGTCTGTGATGCCATTAAAAATATCGCGACATGTGGATGGAGAATTCTTTTCACTATATTTCTGAGTTGTTCTGTTCTGCCATTTTTTAAATGTCTTCGTCGTCTCCTACGGTTGTATCTCGCTTGAACTATGCTACACTTCCTCAACAATCTGTGATGGTACTGCTCCATTTCATCCATATCTGTGAGCTTTGAGAAAACATGCACAAATACAGACGAAATTATCACAGAGTATGGACACAGGGTCCATCCATGTCTGTATATGTATAATACTGAGTATAAATGAGCCCTCAGTGCCACTAGTGTCCAACTCCTGATAATCATATATTAGTAGTGGACATTAATTTGCAATTTATTTTGCTGATTATCTGGAAATTCTGTTAAAATTTGCGCTACATTTTGACAGAAACATGACTTGAATTACTTTTATAATATGTGTGCATTGTATTGACGGTATTGTTATCATTACAACTTTGGTACATTTTTGTAAAGACCATAGTTATGGTAAACATGATATAGTAATTTATTTTTTTAAAAACGCTGGTCTCTCATGTTAAAGTAAAAAACAGTCTTTGTTTTCATCTCTAGATATCTAGATAATGGTACACTACTCTATACTTTGGCAAAAAATGTTGGCACTGTAAGTAAATTAAGCGCTACAGAGTGTTTAACTTGAATGCGATATCTTTGGAGACTTAGCTAGTTTCGTTTTATAGTTCATGGTTTGTGTATGGCAGGTTAAACAAAAAAAATGTATTAAAAATGTATGGCTATACTGTACGATGTCCAGTGAGGGTTAGGAGTTGAATTCTCATGTAACCTAATGGGTACAGTAAGGTAGTTTTACTGCCAAGCCACTCAGCTACAACACACAACGGGTATGGTTACATAGCTACTTCAACCTAACAGTGATGGCAGCGAGGAGAATGGTAATAGAAAACCTGTAGGGAACAGTGCTGCCAGTGTAAACAAATCAAATATTGATATTTCCGAAGTGGAGGTGCAGATATTTTGCGATTGTTTTCAGCACTCTAGTCCGCCATATCAGTTTGAGCTGACATCCTGGGCCCTTCAGATAAGCATTTCCATCAAACCGCCTGAGCTATGTTATCTAAACACGTTATCATATCTATATTAACGTCTGCTTCAGTACAGTCACAGTATATTCATATGAACTCCACCACGAATACAATAACAGTAATGTCATTCCCCATTTGCAAGGCATGCGGCTGAAGTTGTCGCAGAGTGGCAGAGGGCCAGCCCAAAACAAACAGAGGTGTGTTTCTGATTTGACTGCTCACCCACTGCTGTTACAGAGTTAATAGAGAGACACAGTGCAGTGTACAAGCCATGGTTGTCTTTTTAAAGTCTGTAGATACTGACTGAATATCTAAATGTCTTGAGGGCCAGTTTTACTTTTCTATAACAGTAAAAACACTTGGTTTGAAGTATTTAACAGTTGGTTCTGCTATCGTCAAAGGTACTTAATAGTTAGTTACTTTACTTCCCCAAAAATAATCTCAGTTGGTTTCACTTGCCAAAATATACTTTGAGCGGGTTTTACTTTACCTCACTTTACATTTGGTTATGTTTCCTAAAGTTATAAACTGTGTTTTGTTTTATTTTACTTTTACTTTCCTATATGTACTTCAGAGTTGGCTTTAGTTCCCTAAAAGTTAGTTAAATTTGATTTTACTTTATTAGATGCAAATTACAATTTGCTAAAGTTTCCTTGCAATTGTTTTTTACTTTCTTAAATGTACTTTACAGTTGGTTTAACCTACCTAAATGTAATTTACACGTAGTTTTAGTTCGCTACAGGTGCTTTACAGTTGTTTTTACTTTCTGAAATGTAACTTACAGTTAGACTTAGTTCCCTAAAACCACTTCATACTTACTTTCCTACATTTAATTTGTTTTAGCTATCAACAAGTACTTTACGGTTGGTTGTACTTTCCTAGATGTAATTTACAGTTAGTTTTAGTTCCCTAAAGGTGCTTTCTAGTTGTTTTTACTTTCCTGAATATAATTTAAAGTTTGTTTTAGTGACCAAAAGTACGTAACAGTTGTTTTTACTGTCCTACATGTACTTTACAGTTTTAGTTCCCTAAAGGTACTAAATAGCTGTTTTTACTTTCCTAAGTGTAATTTACAGTTTGTTTTAGGCCTCTAAAGGTGCTTAATGGTTGTTTTAACTTTACTAAATGTTATTTACAGTTACTTTTATTTCCCTAAAACTTGCTTTATAGTTAGTTTTACTGTCCTAAATATAATTTACAGTTTGTTTTTACCAAAAGTACTTTAAGGTTGGTTTTACTCTCCTGAAAAGCACTTTACAGTTGGTTTACTTTCCTGAATGGAATATTATGTATAAACAAAACAAGTCTGATGTATCCCAGTGTAAATGAACATGAGGAAGGACTTACTGCACTTACTATGCATATAGTATCTATGTATGAGTAAACGACATCTATGCCCAACTTAGCACGTGTATGCATACGGTATAAGCGAGCTTGAGTTCACGCCGCCTGTTTTACAAGGAGGTATGTATATATGTAAGTATGGATGCACGTATGCATATCTGTGTGTTTACTGACCTCATGAACGCAACTGCATGTGTGCTCATTTCTGCGTAGCTGTGTGTGTGTGTGAGCTTGTGTTAACACGGGTGTGTGCGTGCGTGTTAACGGCAGCGGGCCCCCAGGCAGGGCCCCCCACAGTGTCCAGGGGGATTGTGGGTAGTTGGGAGAGGGTTTGGAGTCTGGCTTTGTTTGTCACTGTGTGCTGACATCACTGTGCTGATGGCACCAAATCCCCCGTTCTACTGCACACAGCACTTTCTATACAAAACACCAACACACACACACACACACACACACACACACACACACACACACACTAACACATGGTGCAAGTAATGCCAACTTGGCCAAAAAAAAAAAAGCTCTTTCTCTTTTTAACACACATGCAGACATCCATGTACGCAGATATGGATGCACCACACTCACACACACCTAACACAGGATGCATTGTGATTATCATATTTGTTGCTATATTTGGACTCCTGTAGGAACTCCAAATGACAAATGTGCTCTTTTAAAAACACATTCAACATTATCTTCCACCTGTTGATAAAGTTTTATGACCCCCGCGACGCCTTGGCTTATCAATGGCAACAACAGATACTTAATAAATCACTAAATAAGATGTCATAGGAGTTTTGAGATTAGTTGCGAAAATCCCACTCCTATGTACTGTGGGCTCTGATGTTTAATGCTGATAATACATTATAACTGATGGTTCAGAGTTGCAACAAACACAGTAACATCTACATGTTAAACATGAAATAATTCAACATATTAAGTCAGAATATAGTTACATACATGTTTTTTTTTTTCAAGTATTTCACTGCATCTTCAGTATTTTCATACATGTCAGCCATCGAATTGATAGCTGTCTCTCTCTCACACACACACACACACACACACACACACACACACACACACACACACATACATACACACACAATCTATTTACTCATAAGCTCAGCTATCTGACTCTGTCTTTACATAGCCTGGTTAAACATTAACTGGGAGCCTTTCTCTCCCCTCCAGTGCTGTCTTTGGTATGTATGGGGCAGGAGGAGTTGGGTAATCGGGTTGATGACACTTCCTCTCAAGCCTGAAGGAAATGGGCAGCCATTTTTCTTTATTAGTGCATTGTTTATTGGTTGCATTTGTTTGTTATGGGCAGCAAAAGTCCTCTTCCACCAGTGTTTATACGCACATACAGCATAAGCACTCAATCTTAATGAATCGAGTCATGATATCTCAATGATGTGTCAGTGTCTTGCTCAAGGACACTTCAGCAGGGCAATTGCTTGGTGACACCATTTCAACCTGCATCCTTTAGTTGAATTGCAGTCTCTAAAACCACTCAGCCTGCCTGATGCCCTGGTATGGTTTTGTGGTTTGTAGGGCATACAGTGACTTAATATGGTCATACAGACACACAGAAATCCTGAGCAACACACACAAAGAAACAGAGGTACACACAAAAGGCATGGCAACATGCACACACACATACACAAACACACAACCCACTGCTCCTAAGGACCCAGGAAAGCAGTTGGGATGGACCCAGCACTCAGAGCCACTCAAAGCCAATCAAAGCTGATGATAGCTCAGACATTTACACCATCCATCCACTGCCTCTCTCACTCGCTTACACACATACAGGCACACAGAGGAAAAAAATGTCTTCAGGTGATCGCCATCATCGTTACTACATCACTCACTCAAGGAGGGGAAAAGAAAAAAGACAGAGGGAGCATCTAGACAGAAAAGGGTGGTATAAGACCTGCACTGAACTCTGTAGGATTTGAACATACTATTGGTGGAGGTCAATATTTGAAGTGTGGATGAGATGAAAGAATAATGCAGGGGAAAACATAAACCTATTGTAATGAGATTCTGGCTTGCAGATGAAAAATATTGTGTTGAAAATGTTGATTCAAAGAATTCAAAGTGTAAACACTGCAGCAGGATTACACTTCTGCATGTCTTTGATTTTTTTGCTGATGTGCAAGAGGATGCCAAATTTAAAATCAATTGAAACAAGCAACACAGTTCACAGTTTTATATTATAACGGTGAAAATATATAACAAAGCAGCTTTAATTCAGTTTTTGATTGATATCGTTTGTGGTCAACTGTATCCAAAATCTCTCTGTGAAATTGGTGTTGATTCTCATTTTGAATGTTGTCACTATTCTGTATGAACACTTAAAGTCTGCTCAAATATACAGTGTATTTATTTTCATATTCTTCATTTTACACATTACTGCCTATACATGACAGTGGTCGACAAGAGCAAATGTGCTGCAATGGCCCTAAACATTTCCATTAGGAGAAACATGCTGCAGTTTCAGAAATGATGCCAATTGAGAAAAACATGAAAATCCAAAACACATACAACAACGTTAATGTGCTACAAATGAAAAAATGTACTGCAGAATATCTAAACATATACAGTAACAGCAAACAAGCTGCAAATACAGATATAATGCAAAATCAAAAACACAGAAACCCATACAATAAATCTAACAGAAAACCATGGCACAATCAGTCAACTCAACAGATGTTCTCCAGGCCTCTGGGGGCAGCAATGAGTGGAACAGCTTGATCTTCAACCCGAGACAGAGACCAGGCAAGAAAATGTGTTTGCATTAAAAGTTTGAAGAAAATTGAAGTAAAGGGGCGACATAAAAAGTATGTATTCTTTTTTACCTTATGTCATTTACAATGTTCTATAAGAGCACCAGATTTACATAGCTAGAACTTTCGTGTGTGTCAAAAATCAAGCTGTTCTACTTAGCGCTGCCCCTAGAGGCCTGGAGAAGTCCCAGTGTGTTGACTGGAAATGCAGTGTTCGTATTTGTGTGCTTTTAGTCTCTATACACAGACTCTACATTCAGTGAATGCAAAGTCTGTAGGCAAACCCCGGAGATCCTGCCTCCGGAAGAAGAGCGGAAGAACCCTGGTTTCCAGTTGTGGGCTGTTTGTAGTCCGTATGATATTGACCAATCAGGTTTGAACCGGCTGCAGTTGTTGCCAGGTTAAACGCTCCGTATGATGAACTAACGAGGCGGAACATAATTGCCATCACTGCAAACTCTGAATCCATCGCAATGGTTCAGCATATTTACTTATATAAAAACAGAAGTTGGAAACGGAAATTCCGCCAAAATCAAACCGGAATGCCAAAAAATCGGGGGTCTGTCCCCAGAGGCTGTATCGCTGTCTGCCAAAGTCAGACGCCGAATACAGCCGATGGGTTCTGAGAATGGTGTGCTTGTGACTTTGCATTTCTGCATTTACAGAATGTTTTCAAAAACATCAAGAAATATTGATTTCTTTTAGCACTCAACTGTTTGCTGCACTTTTGTGTTTCATCTGACACCATGCTCTGAATGATTCTGAGGCACAATGACGAACCAGTTTAGTTAAATGAGTGATATTATCAGTGTCATTAATCATCTTGACTCTAATTATCACACTCCTTAACTTAAGGAGCTGTTTTGGCTCTCCAAATAATTTCACTGTATAATTCTTCAGGAAAAATTAGTGTTTTTAAGGCCTGATGATTCAAGGTCTGTGGTTACAAGAATGAAAACATTTGTTTATTAGAAATCACACTGTGTGTCAGGTGTCATGTAAGATAGTGTTTCAAGTTGTTTAGAAACAGAGTGTGACTGAGTCAGTGTGAAATATGAGTTCAGTCAAAAAGTAATTACAGTAATATATTTGGTGGTGGTATTTAGCAACAAATGGATCCAAAAGAATGGGAAGAGTATTTGTGCAACAAGGTAGAATAGTAAGGATACAAAAAAAAAAAGTATACTGACATAATACTCATTATAGATTTATCATCTTTAGTTAACAGGTTACTCAGGGATTATTTTGTAAGTGTGCAATCGACTTAATTGGTGCACCTGCTTCCTCTCAAAATACCTTGTCTACCATCTCACTACAGTTCCCAGAATGCCTCTCAACAACTTGCAAACAATGGGCCTAAAAACTTGCATTCATCAGCTAGACAAAGCAACAGGTGATAATGATAATGTGGTGACAGAGACAGTGTGAGTTTTTCAGGAATTTGTTCATGGATGGAAGTGACAAGTTATATGGCAGAGATGAAAAAGTCATTATGTTTCTGTGGTAAGGACGAAGATGTAGCAGAAAGCTTAGTCACACACACACTCACACAATATGCACAGTTGCCTGCATGTTCACTGGTACTCAAACACATTTTCCCAATGGTTGAAGACTTTTTAATAAACTTTTAATGACCACTCCAAGAACACACCCCGTCCTCTGAGTACTGCTTCTCTCTCTCTCTCTCTCTCTCTCTCTCTCTCTCACACACACACACACACACACACACACACACAGGGTCCTGTCAGGGCTAACTAAGCGGAGTGGCGGGCAGGGCAGCGTTTGGATTGGCTGGACAGGGGTTGCCGGGGGTTACGGTGGATTTGGTGGACCACCTGCTGAGACTCAGCCGCCAACTGACTGAAAACATTTACATCAGAAACCACCCAGGATAGAGACAGAGAGAGACTCAGAAAAAAATGGAAGTGAAGAAGAGAAAGAAAGTATTTTTAATGGAATCAAGAATTCATCGTGGCTGTAAACTACACTCATAACATCAGTTTCCTTTTCCTGTTACCTGTTGAAATGGCACTGATGCAGCCTTACTGGCCTTTAAACACAAATAATGAAAGTTGTGGTGCCAGAAAAACTAGAAACATCACGTATGATCTAATACTCACATCATCCAGCCAACAGAAAATGCTAGAAATCTTTCTAAATCTTGCTGTTTTTGTAGCACAGAGGAAGGTTCTGGTGGCTTCACAGACACACAGGACATGAGAGTGAGGGGACTACACCTGCAGTGGCAGTGGGGTGGCAGTGGAGGACTTTTGTGTTTCATGGGGTAAAACTACTTCCCAATGCGTAGAGTGTTCAAGGTGTCCATGTGAGACTAAACACAGCCGGAGCTGTTTATGTGCATGGAGGGGGTTTGGCCCACATTCAAGGCAACAACAAAGTTTCATTGACAACAGCACAAAAACTTTGGTGACCGCTGAACCTCGGCTGGGCCAGAATTAATGTTTTTGTTTTTTTGGGGTGTCTGTACAGGGCCGGACCTGTACCGACTTGTGTGTCACATAATTTCTGAAAACATGACCATGCTCACTTTGAATGGTTTGAACTGTCCGCTCTTAGCCAGAGGATATGGAATAATGCTCCATCTTAAACTTTTTGCGTGTTCATGTAGTCATGTACTTTGATTAAGAACAACTTTGACATACTAGTGATTGAATAGTTTCATTTTACATTGCGTACAATATTTGTACTGCCCTACATTTTCGACCATACCACATTTATTTGACCGCCTGTAGACAGTTAGTAGTTAGTTCATAGATTAAGTTAAGTTAGTTACATATAAATACATAAGATCATCTTAGAACTAAACAAAGGGTCATAAAGTAGTGGAAAAGTATAACTTAGCTTTACCTTAACCAGCTACAATATTAAATGTTGCCTCTATGTTAATGCATCATTAATAATGATCCAAAAGTCTGAAAGGATTCACTGATACTTAAGTGCATTTTGTTAATAATACCACTGTACTTTTGCTTAAGTAAATTTTGACTTTCACTTGTACTGTCACAGTGTGTTGTTGCTACTTTTACTTGCTGAAAAGATCAAAAAACTTCTTCAATCACTGCTTTTTAGGAAAGTAAAACCAACCAATTACTTAAACTTGTAGTGGAGTATTTTACATTGTGGTATTGGTTCATTTACCTCTAATTTCTTTGGGATGCTCACCCTGGTTTTCTCCCACTTTCCAAAGATGGATTGGGTACTTTGAAACAACTATTAAGTACGAGTATGAGCATAAAGCATCATCCTACTAAAGAAATGGAAATGAACATCAGGGTAGCTGAACTGCAAAAAATCCAATTACAACAAAGATTCATTCAGAGTCAGACATTCAAACACTCATAATCAGCTTAATTTCAGTCCCAGAGATTGAAAAAGTTCTGGTACCACAAGTGTTTTAGATGCAGAGCTCTGCAGTGGCCCCTGCCCCTCCAAAAACAGCTATTCCCCCTCCTCATCCCCTCATGTATAAGGGCCAGGGCCCATATGGGGGCCTGGGCCTACTTTCTCTCTCTCAGGTCCTCTGTGTGTGCATGTGTGTGTGTGTGTGTGTGTGTGTGTGTGTGTGTGTGAGTATGTGTGACCCGCAAACTGACCTCCTCAAACTTCAAACTGAATACTTCTGGCAGTTACCACGACGACAGAGCTCTCCAAGCCTTATCCTACTTACTGAGACGAGACGAGGAGCGAGGAGGAGGAGGAGGAGGAGGAGGAGGAGAGCAGGAGCGAGAAAGTAAAGAAAGAAGAGAAAGACAGAGAACGGTGTGGACAGAGAGAGACACACACACACACACACACACACACACCGGTAAAGAGAGAGAGAGAGAGGGGGAGGCAGAGGGAGGGCAGCCTGGCAGAAAGCGAGACTTGCTGCTGTTGCATCTCTGTGTTTTTCATGAGTAGACAGTTTACTGGGAGATTATTCACAGTCTGGTATTTAGCCTTATTAGGCCACTGCTCCCAATACAGACATCCCCTCCCATCATCCACCGGCCACACTGAGGCTGTATTGTTTGTTTGTTTCTAGGTTTTATTTTTTACATTTTCCTTTTCTCCATATAAAACTTTTATTCAACACACAGTGTGTTCATTTCTGCTGTTAGCTCACAGTAGAGTGGGAAAAGGGATTTTAGGCATCTGAAAGTAAAAGTCCTGCTCATTTTCTGCACATGCAATGTTGACTGACCGGCAGTTGGAACACTTAAAGCTTGGATGAACATAAAGCTCTCCATCCCTACAAAAGATTATCAAGTGTCATCAAAAAATCTGTTTCTGTCAGTCAGAGGTACAATCCTGTGTCCATAAAAACTAAAAGAGAGAAGTCCACTACAACTCCCAAAAGGCATTTCAGTTAGAAACTTCAATCACAGAACTTAAGAGTAAACTAAAAACTATACAGTTTCAATCAGTTTACTGTCAGATTCTGGATCAATTTTGGACAACTAGTCTCCCAATTAGGGCTGCCACTAACGATTATTTTCATTGTCGACTAATCTGTCGATTATTTCTTCAATTAGTCGACTAATCATTTCATCGAAAAATGTGTTAAAATGTTGAAAAATGTCTGTCAGTCTCGCCCAAACCCCAAAATTACGGCATCTAATGTCTTGTTTCATACTCACGCTGAAGGGTTTTAGTTCACTGTCATGGGAGAGTGTGTAAAGCTGCCAATATCTGAACGTAAGAAGCTGCAGTAAGAGTATTTTGGGGTACTTTTATAGTACTTTTCTATGAAAAATGACTCAAACTGATTAGTCGACTACTAAAATAGTCACTGATTATTTTAATAGTCGATTAGTCATCGATTAGTCGACTAATCGTGGCAGCCCTACTCCCAATTAGGTCCAGTTCGATGTTTGTAATTGCCCTCCGGAACAACACTATTGTACACTTTTTCTGCTGTTTACTGCAGGTGTTTACTTCTATGGGTAAGATTTAGGTACGAAAACAAACTGATAGCAAAAGCATTGTTGTTCTGCTCAAAATAGCTACTTGGTTAAGTTTGGGGAGAGGTCGTGGTCATGGTTAACAGACATCAGCTTTAGCTGTCAGTAGACAGCAAACAACAGTCTCCCGTGTTAAAATCCAGTGTTTTGTTTACCCATCCATCCATCCAACAACCCAATCTTTGTGGCTTATTACAACCAAATCACCAAAATAAATGTTGGCATTGTACGGCCCTGTAACCCATGGATATGTTACATTTGTGTATTTCATATGTAGTGGACATTAGTGGTTAGGTTAAGGCACAAGAACACTTGGTTATGGTTAGGAAAAGTTCATGTTATGGCTGATATATACCGTACTGTTGCCACAAATGCTGCTGGAAAAGTCACAATGTGTCGTTAAAAGACACAGCTGGTCTCGAACATCAGTCTGCAGTGAACGTTCCCAGGTGAAAGTTAGTGTTTTTTGGACCCATCCACCACCCCTCCCAGCTGCCCTACTCGGACTTTCGCCGCCTTAACTTTCGTTGTTGTCACACAGTGTTTCCCCGTGCCGTTAAACAATGATGGTGACCGGCTGTGTATCATGCTGATGTGAAAGGATGCCATTTTTTATTGGCGTCCTCAACAACTTCAGAGTTAGACCAGGTTGTATACACATGTAAACAGAACTACGTGATTTGAGAAACGTTGATATGATACTTTGAAACATAATGTAAAATGTAAAATATCTGTGGTTTGCATGAATGTAAGTGTCAATTTTTTATTTTGGCAACTGGGCTAATTTATAACTATTTCACACTTTGTTCCTGGTACAATAATCATAATATAATAATATAATCAAAACTTCTAAAAGCCATAAGAGGTCTTTGTCACTTGATTGAAAAAAATATTGCTATTAGCCATTTACTGAAACAACTCATGCTGTCATTTTTCTTGGTACAACAGTCTCATTTTGAACTTATTTATTGGTGTAATTTTGTTCACAACTGTAATGACAAATTCATGCAGCTCTGTTTCTGGCTTCCTCTCCACAGCAGCCACCTCTATGGTAAATGGGTATGGCAGTATTTAGAGTTATTCAGATACCAAACTGATGAGAAAAAAATGTTTCTCAGAAACAAAAATGAAATATTGACAACTGATGGCCATAGCATGATGCTACTGTATTGTTATCTTATTGTTGTCTGCTCGTGTTTCTATGTTGAGGAACACTGAGAATATCCGTAAAGTAAAGCTCTGAAATGGGAATTTACAGAGACATTTTAGTAAAAACCATTTGCCAACTCCAAAAGATCCAGCTGAGCTTTATGTCACAGATTTCCTTGAATGCGCATTTCAAGATTTGTCATTGACAGAAGTAACCTTTGTTAGATCATTTACAACTCGTAATGAATTTTTGTTTTCAGGCTACACTTCTTCACGAGTTGTAAACTACTTAGCATATGACATTTTATTGCTAATAGCTTCCTTCAAGTGCCATAGAGACCTCCCTCCATGCTGCTAAATATCCTGCAGGCCCGTCAGAAAACATGGCCAGAGGGCCATTCCTGCTAACAGAGATTCACACACAGCAAGGGTCCTGACAAGACTGAAGAGATGGACAGACAGACAGACAGACAGAGATAAAGACACAAGCTCTGTCATCATTGTCTGTTTGTAGATATGCAATTGTAAATGTTTGACTGTGTGTGAGCCTTGAGAGGAGCAAGTCACAGAGATCTGATGGAAGGAGACTCAAAATCAATAGTGTCCATGTTTGTGTCCTCGGGCTAGCTGTCACTCACCGGCCCAGAGGCTGAAGTGAATGATCCATCTCTGCTTTAATCTGTGCTCAACAGCCTCACCTGGCTCGTTCCCAAGGCCACACACTTGACGTGCACACAGCAAGGCAAAAGTCTCAGTGCTGGGACAGTTGGCAGCAGTAAATGTCCTGTCTCTCCCAGTGCTGCCAATGCTGTTGACTCACCAAACACGTAGAGACATTATACTAAAAGACGGAAAGGAGACAGCAATGTGTCCTGTCCTCTTCAGACCTAGACTGCCTTTTTCTCCCTATATTTCCCTTTCCTGTCCAGTCCTGTCTGCCAATTCTGTACTGTCTTTTCCTATCCTACAATGTCCTGCTCTGTTTTACCCTAACATCCGATCTGTCCCATCTTGCCCTATATCCTGCCCTTTCTTGTTCTTTCACACCCTGTCCTAGTCTGCTCATTCTTTGCATGTCACCTCCATTACTGTTCTGCCCTGCTCTGTCTTGTCCTGTCCTTTTCTACCCTGTCCTATCATAACCAGTGCTCCCCTGTCCTGTAATGCACTCTGTTATGTCCTGTCTTGATCTATCACACAATATACTGTCCTGTCTTGCTCTGCTCGCTGCATTCTCGCCCTGCCCTGCCCTTCCTGGTTATGCCCTGTCCTCATCTGTCTTGTATGTATATCCCTGTCCCTAGACCGCATATGTTTGCACTGACAATGTACAAACCAATTTACATTTAAAAAATAGATTGTGCTTTTAAGATAAAGGACGCTGACAGAATCTTCCTTCAGCAGGAAGCTAAGACCCAACGGGCTGCTAAAAAGCTTGTAATCAAACTTCCTCCTCCACATTAACCTTCTCGTCACCTCATTCAAAAAGTTTGAGTGCAGCTTTTCATTTGTGGAGCTTCTCGCACACCAACAGCAAGTTCTTTGTAAAGACAATTTCTATGTGGAATTTGTTGAATAAAATCCTTCAAATAGGTTGCTATCATTAACACATCTGCCTCTAGTTTTTGCATATTTTCGTGACTACATTTGGTCTATTTTTTTTTGTCCTGTACTGACCTTTCCCGTTCTCTTATATTTTGTCATGATCTTTTGTCCCGTTTCTGTTCTTTCATATTATATATTTTTGCCACCATTTTTGCTATTCTGAACTATTCTGATCTTTTTTTCCTCTGGTCTGCTCTGACATATTCTTCACTGTTGTACACTGACATTTTGTTAAACAAAAGGTTTCTTTGAGCCTACCAAAACCTCTATGTGGTTTATACTGTAAATCAGGTTTTTAACAAGTTTACTACTGAAATATATTTTCAAGGAAACGGCTGTTTTAACAATCTGGGCCTTATTTGGTAGTTCGGCATCATTCCCAACCATTCTGACATAATTTTACTGTTATAGTTTATTGCTAAAATCAGAAATGGAGCAAAATTGACTTCAAAACATGGTTATTAACATCCCTAACATCTTTATTTTTACTAGACTGAGTGTCACAGTGATTTAATCTGCATTGGCACATGTAGTTATTTGTATTGATTGTCTAAACACCATATATGACGTGTAGTCTCTTGTGTGTGCTGCGCAGTCAAAGTGGGATAGCGATGATGTCCTGAACATAAACTGCAGACTGCCCTGGCTAACAGTCCTGAGCTCTCCCTCGGGGCTGCGTCTCACGTTTGAGCTCCGTCAGTTGGTAAATCGGTAAATGATCCTGGCTGTCATTTAATCAATATGAACAGGCAGCAGCTGTCACATATCATTGTCTCCCCTGGGGGTCGTTGTCAAGACGCAACATAAAAAAACATGAGTGCGTGTGTGAATGTGGGTGTGTGTGTCTTCTTTGGTGCTTTATTTGATCCATTTTTCAGAGGCCTTTATTGTGACAACCAGACTAAATGAGGAGCGTTCGCTGGTTTCCTGCAGTGTTCTGCTCAAAGCACAGGGGACCATTAGGATATTAAAAGAAGCACTTATTTTGTTTAAAGCTGAAATGATTAGTTGATTAATCAATTAGTCCAACAATACAAAATTAGTTGCCAATTATTTTGATAAATTACTTAAATTATTAATTGTTTATCAAGCAAAGGAGCCAAAGAGTTACTGATTCCAACCTCTTAAATGTGACTCTTGTGGCCTCTTTAAGGGTTGGGACAGCTGGTGTGATAAAACAAGCCAAAGACATATTGGACTCTTTGGAAATTGTATAGGCATTTTAGAGATTAATCGATAAATCAAAAACACAACCGAGAGATGAATCAGAGGTTCAGATCACTGTCCCTGCTCTTCAAAGATCAAAATAAATGTTTGAGATAAATTGGAGCTCCAGTATGTCGAGCACAATGTTCAAATGTCAAGAAAAACAGTAGAGTAAATAAAGTATGGCTCTGAATGGCGGTGTGTATGCATATCTGATAGCTCCACGTAATAGATTGTTTTCTTGCAATACGTCTGACAGATAACAGGGCCAGTGACAGGAGGGGTCTCAGGAAGTTATAATACTGCAGGGGGTATTCCTCTCCTGTCCTCCTCTCCTTTCTTTCCTCTTCCTTTCCTCACCTCTCCTAACGTGAGACAGTGAAATCTCATCCAGCCACTCTGCCTGCCCTTATAGCCAGCAGGGAGGGACATGTCATTTCACTTGTGTGCATGTGTGTGTGTGTCCCTTACTGCCGCAACACACAATGACGAGAGCAGAGGGAGGAGGCAGGTGGGGGGTGGTGGGGGGGTGACAGGGCTCTGATCTCTCAGATAGGGAGATAGCCACCTGATTCAAATGGCTCGCTTGTTCCCTGCAGTCACTTGATCGGCGTGTGAACTGACTCCTCTCTTATTTACAATCAAATGCTGCTGCACTGACCTGCCCAACCCAACCCCGGCCAGACCTGTCTCTCTCCCTCTCCCCCTCCCTCTCTGCCCTATATTTTCCATGTCTCACCCACGCACACATACAGGTGTACTCAGAAACACCGTGATGGAAACTTCCACAGATGAGGCCAGTTATGATCACGCAATCTTTTGAAATATGAGCTCAAGTAAAGGTCAAGCTGATTTTGTTCATATTCATAAATGTGTGTTCTGCTACTCTTTATCAACACTCAATATCACATAATATTAAACATAAAGCCACTTCATCACAGCTTTAATGTTGGATTAGGTATTAGGTCTTGCCCGGTACACAGGATGCAATATATCAAGAAGCATCAAAAGCAGTGTGTTCAGTGTAAACTGAGAAAAAAGTGAGTTGTACAGTGACAATAGAAATTATATTTTTAAGAAAAGGATATCTAAGATTACCATATGAATATACTGTCTCATGAAAACAACTAGTGTAAAGCTTTTTGCGAAGAACAATTTGACTAAAAGTTACAGGTCAGCTTCAGAAAATGATGTTTGCTGGTTTCCCTGAGCGGAAAAGACCTTGTAGCTTTGTGATTTATGTGGGGTTGAAGATCAAGTCCATGTCATGCATCATTAGGGTCCGGGCAGCTAAGCTGCCAGGACACTATTGTAATCCTAGGTATTCTTCTTCTTTCTTCTTCCGAGGAAATCATACTTCCCATGGATGAAAACTCACCAGACTTTGCACAAAGGTCCGGTCTCATACCAGATATCCTCAGCTGTAAACTCAAGCCAGTAGTCCTGATGGTGGTGCTACAGCAAGCGTCTAAATTTCAAAACTTTGAAAATTCATAACAAATCAACCATACCTGCTACAACTTCACAACTATCATCAAGCTATAGGCCCAATACTGAAGAAACTTTTGTACACTTAAACCTATTAAAAACTATGAAGTTCATCACTCTGTTTTTTTTTTCAAAAACTGTAAAACTTCTTAAACCTATCTCCTCCCAAAAATTTTGCTTCAGACTGTCCTACACAAACTACCTTTCTCAGATTTTTGATTTATGAAAAATAGAGCCTACAGTGCATCAAAATGTTTGACTGTAAACGGTACTGTAAACATATACATGCAAATTCTTGCTAAATAAATATTCAGTGTTCATGAAAAAATGACAGAATTCTAGAGTCATGGTAGATGATGTGTGGCAAATTTCAGAATTTTTGACAGCATTTTGAATTTTGCTCTGAACAATCAGAGTCAATGTAAAAATGGAAATTTTAAATATCAGTTTTTCACTTATGAAGCAAATCAATCATTGTTACAAACAAATTACCAACATCTCCATGCTGTCTAGATGCAATATGTGTATTTTCAGATTTTTGTCTTAATAACTGAATTTTTTACAATGGTTTGAAATCTGCCTTTCCATGCACGGATGGCTGCTTTCCTACACAACAGTGAATGGCTTACTCAATTTGTGAAGCCACTGTTGAGTTGCTACTTGCCAGTTAGCTCAGAGCGGTAGATGACTGTCTTAGGTTCCAGAGGTTGCTCAGAATTGCCGAAAAATGCCTGGACCTGACCCATCACTGCACAGCAGCTATAATTGTTCATTTTATGATTTCTTAAAGGCTACACCTTTTTAGTAAAATGTCCTTAATTTCTGATGAGTTTTTGTGGTTGAATGATTGTGACCAACTACAGCTGTGTTTTAGGTGTTATTTGTAAGTTTACTATTTGCAATTTCATGTCAGATGTTATGCTCATGCAAAGAAGGTGTCTTGTCAGTCCATGTGAGCTGGGCACCTAAATATGTGCATGACACAATAAGTATCATAACTAACTGACTGTATATGCAGAGTAAGTTCATATCTTTCAATTTAAGATCCAAGGGTTTTTGGTGATGTTTTATTTGATTGCTATGCTTTGCTCCTATTTAACACACTGTGCTGTGACTATCTAATGCAGGAACCAATAACGCCAACCAATGAGACATCTTCTAATCTAATCTCATCTCATCTCATCTCATCTCATCTCATCTAATCCAGTTTAACCCAATCTAATCTGTGTTTTAATGGTTTATGCCTACGCTTAAGATGGTAGAAGATATTGTCAAGACTTATTCACCGGGCTACACTGATTTAAGAACAATGTTACCAGGATCTAAACCGCTGAATTTGAAGGGACAATTCAATGCAAAATCAAAAAGACATATTTTTCCTCTTACCTGCAGAGCTATTTACCAGCCTGGATTGTTTTGCGTGAGTTGCAGAGTGTTGGAGATATCAGCCGTAGAGATGTCTGCCTTTTCTCAATTACAATGGAACTAAATGGCACTCAGCTTGTGGTGCTCAAAGCGCAAAATAACAATTGAAAAACTCAACAGCAATGTCTCTTTCAAGAAATCATGATCCGGTTACTCAAGATAATCCACAGACCTTGTTGTGAACAGTTTCATGTAGGAACTATTTTCTTTCTACTGAGCTTAACCTATCAACCATATCAATGTGCAGAAGGAAGAGTGCATCTACTGCTAGCTCGCCTGAACGTTTCAGCTCAGCCAAGGAGGAGATGATGAGTAGATGCACACTTCCTTCTACACAGTGATATGGTCAGTGGGTGTAGTTTGGGAGAAAGAAAAAGTTCCTACATGAAACTGCTCACAACAAGGTCTGTGGACTATCTTGAGTAACCGGTCATGATTTCTGGAAAGAGATATTGCTGTCAAGTTTTACAAATGTAATTTTGGCACTTTGAGCACCACAAGCCGAATGTCATCTAGTTCCATTATATAAAAGAGAAGCCAGACATCTCTTCAGCGGATATCTCCAACACTTAGCAGCTCACACCAAAACAATCTAGAGTGATAAAAAGCACTACAGGTAAGAGGAAATATGTATTTTTGATTTTGGGACTGCCCCTTTCAGCAGTGAAAAAAAGGGGCAAAATTCAACAGATGACACACGTTAAAAACTTAAAACTCCTTATGATACAAATTTCAGTTTATAACTTGAGGAAAATAAGAAATGCTCATCTAAAATTCTTCCAAATGGGCCTCGGTCTGAGTCAGGGAGAAACAACTTCAGTCTGCTGCATCTGTCTGTCTGCCTGTCTGTCTGTAACTGTCCTGTCTGATTATCTCTCCCAGTTGGCCCCGAGGGGACACCCACACTGAAAGAGGCCACTCTTCCATTCAACAACAGCTTCTGTCAGAGAGTCGGGGAGAGGGAGAGGGAGACCTCAGAGTCACCAGCTCCAGAATAGCCTGATAGTGACTGATGCAATCAATCGAAATCTACACTACAGTCAACATGATCGACTGGGAACGAGGTTTTATGCTTAATAAAAGAAAACCGCTCTGCATGGGAGATGGACAATTGTAGGAAAGTGAAGACGGAGGAGTCCATGCAGCGTTCTTCCAAATTCACCGTTCATTTCTTAGCAAAAATACAGAGAAAGATTTGAGCCACACGGTGACATGAACAGCCTTTAACTGCATTTCAGAGAAGCAGCAGTTCATGGATTAAACGCACCATTATCACCTCATGTATAACATAACTGCCTGGCTCATATCAGCCACAGCAGTCTACACCAGTCAAAACAAAGTGATGTACATACATTTAGTGTCTCAATGAGCTTTACAGATGTGAGATACTGTATAATCTGTAGGATGACAAGATGTCTGATTACATTACAGCACTAATTGTGATATTATCATGACATTATCATTATCTTAAAGATTAACGGTGCCAGTAAATCGATCATGTCACAGCTTTTATGAGCCCGGATCTTAAATGGTTATTAATTAAGTGGAATTTCCTTCTTGACAACAACCCAGAGTGGGCACTGCTGCTTATATCACAGCCATTTTCAAAGCTTATGGTGTTTTATGAGTAGTTTTCTGTAGGAAAGTTCACTCATAAAACATACTTCATTTATGCAGGATTTAATCCAATGTCTGCACAGTTGTAGTTCCACTATCTCTGTGAAGAATACATCCTGAACAAAAAGTGTAACCTGGGATTCATTTAGCCAACACGTAGAATACAATCCAAGTAAACCAGCAGAGGTCCGCAGGTCAGATGAATAATTCACCACTGAAAGAGATATGACATTTCCACATGGAGGAATGTAATCTGGGGTGATGTTCTGTGTGTCAACATCATTCACTGTAACAGCCCAGTATCGGAGCACTGAAGGGTCTAAATTCATCAGCATGTCACACAAAAACATTTGGCAAATGACATTTAGAGGAGGCTTTTATCTGATTCCTGAAGAGAGGAGGAAATAAGTGCAGACTGAGGGGAAAACACAAGTGGGGAGTGTTTGTCTGAAGGATGAGCTTGGCCTATATAGCCAGAGTGTGTGTGTGTGTGTGTGTGTGTGTGTGTGTGTGCGCGTGTGTGTGTGAAGCTGAGAGCGCTGTCATGTTGATGTCACCAACAAAGCCTTTAAACAACTCCAGCATCTCTGTGACACTTTGTAATGTTAGCCTACCCTTAAAAACACATTAACACCTTGTCCTGTGGGTTAACACATATTAGCAACATCAAATAATGACGTGTGGAAATGCGATCGCCTATAAAACACTTTCAATTCCAAACACATTTTAAATAGCCTTGATTGTTTGTTTAACATATTAGCAGTATTGGCAGGTCTTAGTCTGTATGGTAAAAGCAAACGCAGCATCAACAGTGACAGTCTGCTACAAGTGTCGGGACATTTTTAAAAGCAGTTTTTAAGTTTGTAAAGTGACCTTAAATCATATAATGAAGGCAGTTGTATAAAAATATATTATTGGTAAACTCTCTTAAGGTTTGTAAGAGTGTTTATATTTTGGTGACAGTGCCTTATTCCTCAAAAAGAACAACTATTAACATGTTAAGTTTCGGAGGAGACCTCTCTTTAAACAGCTCACATTATTTTTTCTTTAATTTTTTCAAATCTAAAAATCTCTAATTTAATGAGAACTGCATATAAACATGATTTTTGAACTAATGATGTGTTTCAATTCTAAAAATATGCATCATCTCTGGTTATGTCCCAATTTTTTCATCTTTATTAAAACCTAAAGAGCTTAGGTTGTTGCAAAACGTACCACTTCAATGCTTTCCTACATATCTGGTTTTTAATAGGGTTGAAAGAAAAGAAAAAAAAAATATTTGAAAAAAAGAAAAGAAAAAAAGGATGAATTATTATTATTATTATGATTATTGTTATTATTATTATTATTATTATTACCATTATTATTATAGTTAACATACACCTCCTCACTGCTGTTTTCTTCAGTAATACAAATACAGATTTTGCATAACCCCATTTAGTGCAGTGTCATTTGGATTATGGAAATTACAATATATGAAAATTCATACAGTAGTTTTAATCTTAATTCATTAAAACACCTGATATAAAATATATATATATATATATATATATATATATATATGAGAGATTATAGATACATATGGTCAAATAAAACACACTCACTAACACATCCATACACATACACACAAACACATTCATTCTCTGCAGCATTCATTCAGAAGGCTCGCGCATGTCCCCGAGGGCTAGAAAGGCACGCGGACTGTGGACCCCCCTATTTTCCTACTGCCCCCCCCCCCCCACCACCATTTCTAAAGCTTTTATTCTGAAAAGCAACACACGCAGCACAGACGAGCAAACTGTGGCTGCCGTGTGTACATCCTGCTGTTAGTACAATATAGCACTGCTGGAATAATGAGCGCTTTTTTATTATTTAAATGTGAAAGTAGGCCACTTTATTATCTTTGCAGAATTTTAAATCAGAGTATTTGCTTCATTTGAATCTCACTCAGGCCCTCCAACATGTGACTCTACACCTCTTCATCCACTTTTTCTCTCAACCGTTTCTGGATGTGTGACATTCTAAAATAGGACAACCCCCCCTGCCGCCCCCCCCTCCCCGTTTAATGTGCGAGTGGAGTTGTTGGTCAACAGTTGGGTCGGGGGGCCAGGCAGAGGGAGGGGAGGGCCGGGAACAATGGACGGTGCTGTTGTGTGCTGGAGTCGGTGGAGGGAAAGAGAGGAGAGAGAGAGGGAGAGAGTCAGGCTGATGACAGAGTGAAAGAGGTTAGTGTCTATGCTGGGAAATGAGACCAGAGGAGGGGGGTTCCTGTGTCTGTTGGCTTGTTAATGATGATTCAGTCCCATCAGCTCAACAGCCTTCTCTATCAAGGAATCTCTGAATGCCTATAAAGCAAGCTCAGCGGTGCCATCACAAGAAGCACAACTGTAAAAATGTAATTATAAAAAAAACTTTTTAAATCACCAGTCCACTCTGTTGCACATAGAAGTAAATAAACAAACGCGCATGTGCAGAAATTAAAATAAATCGATATAAAAACAGAATACAGAATATATTCCTTTTAAAAATCAATCAGTTGTTCCATTTTTTAATACCACAGAAAAATATAACTGCCTTAAACCATTTTATCAGTCTCAAAAAATATATAAAGTTCACAAAGAGTGAACAAAAACTGATTTTTTTTCTCATTTTTTTCTCCACATTTAAAAATGAAATTATGTGAGTGCAGGCTATATTTCGTTAACAGTTCATTGTGAAACGAAAAAAAATCTTCACTCCAGAAGCCTCCGTTTAAAAAAAAAATTCACCCTGATTCAACAAGTGACGGTGCCGGAAATCAAAGCTGTGCATGCATGAGCCGAACGATCAACACAGCTGCAGCACCTCAGCCAACTGGATCACAATCTGCACCCCGTGGGTGCTGCGCGTTAGCCAGTCACTGCAGTGTTGCCGTGTGTGAATCCAGCAACGATTTTGTGTCTCCACAAGGCATCCCACCCTTCTCCCCCTCCGCACCCCCTCGCCCCTCCACCCCTCCTGGGTCTGCCAGGCTCCTTGAGCCGGCCATGGGTGGCAGTCAGCCTGGAAACCCGCTGATATTGTTCCAGACGAGCGATGTGCTGCATGGGAGCAGGGATATGGTTGTTCTGCTTCAGAGTCTGAAGACAACAACCTAGAAATGGTTAGAGGCTGTGGCTCTGGGCTGGGCCACTCTAGACAAGTGATTTAGATTGTCGTGATTACTACCACTATACCATCATTCCTCCTGCTATTGTTTTATGCGCATTTTTTAAAATAGATTTTCCTGAGAAATTATATCAAGAATAAGTCGGATTTGGTCTCTTTCTTTTTGCTTACACTGAGTGTGCAAACTATCAAACCAACCCCGCCTTTGCCCTCTCCCCCGCCTCCCCAGGCCCGAGGAGGGACATCAGTAAACACAGTTTCCAAATTTCCGGACAACAAAGGACCAGCAGACCGTGCGCTACTTTCACTTGGAGCTGCGCGATGGGCCGGTCCCATACAGTCAGTCACCTGTTGCTTCAAGCTGCCCGGATCAGCTGAAGAGCTGAAAATATCCAGAATTAAAGTTAAAACAAACAAACAAACAACATGTCTGCGTTGTGGATAATTGCCTTTATTTTTTTATTTGATTTAGAGACTTTGTTTGAACCTAAAACCCCCCCCCCCCCCCCCCCCCTTGTGCCTTTTCACACTCAATCTGTTCACATTTCCTGCTGAAAAGCCTGTGTCCTCTTCTCGCTCTCTAGTTTTTTTTTCAGTGACCATATAGTTTGTGAGTGGATGTCCTGAATTGGAGCTGCATTGTGCTCTCCCCAACACCAGCCAGCGGGCTCAGCAGCCAGCACAGCCAGCCAAGCGTTTGACGTTATTAAATAATAAAGAGATGCTGATCTGGTAGCATTGTTGTGCAGGAAAAAAGGCCAATTAGCGTGCCGTTATACTGTCATTATGGCTGTATTAACTCGAATTAGTTATAAGACAATGTGCATATTGACACTTGCATTTTGCTTTTTTCCCTATAGGGAAAATTAGTCTATACATTGAAATAATAGCCTGCGAAAATCAGCGATTCTAACAATGTAATGATCTTCCGTACAGTGGCTTAGACATACAATAAGAATTTGAAATACTTTATGGAATACAAACCAGAAAAATATGTAAACAAAAAGTTCATTAAAATAGCCTCTAAGTAGATATTTCAGACTCTAAGGTTTATTATCATCTTTCTAAATATCAGGTTGAAATTTATTATCAAAAATGATGGAAGTTGTTGTGAAGTTAAGGAGTTTATAATTCAGAAGCAGGCTACATTAAGTGGCATAAAAAAAGTAATAATATTACTTAAAATGTGTAGAATAATAGCAGCTTTTGTGCAGTGAGCTCATCTGATTTATTAGTGACCCTGTTGTTTTTTATGACAGAGCTCAGATCGATCGGTGTGAGCGCAGAGCTGCAGGCTTCCCTTGGCAGGCTACAGTACAACAGGCCTTATATTGTTGTTTGTCGGCTCCTCTCACAGAAAAATCCCCCCTCCCCTCCTCCCCTCCTCCTCTTCCTCCCCTCTCTTGCACTTTCTCCCGGCTAATCGCTTCAAGAAGCAAAATAGGCATATGTTATCAGAGGGGTGAAAACTGAGGCTTCATCAATAAACTGCTCTTAGAACTGCAGGTGTTGACACAAGTCATCTTTAAGACTTCATTAAACTAAAATATTTTTCATTTTGATCCGTAGTTGTCTGGGGTAACCAAAATTGTAAAGAAGCTTAACAAATACAAGGAACATTTGAAGGCTTTATGCTGCATCATGAATGTGAAACATTAGTGTGTCCGCCATTTTTACAATATAGCCAATCAAAGCCATGACACAGAGATAGTAATGATTGGCATTTGGTGATTGTTACTGTGTAAAAAAATCAATCCAAATAAATTATAAAAAGAAAAGAAAAGAAAAATCTAGATAAAAATGTTAAAAGTATGTAAATAACTAAAAATAGGCTAAACAGAATCAACATTTTACTGCATGGTGTCACCAGCCTATTTGGGCCCATTGTTATCTATTAATAGATCATGTTAAGAATTTTACACGGACAATTTTTAAAGTGACACCCATAATGCTCTGATGTGCAGTGAAGCAGAGGTAAAAATAAACTTTTAAAAGTCTATACAGTTTCGCACATGCATTTAATCATACTCGTACTCTGTCCAACAAGTTACAGTTACATTAAGAAGAAAGAAAAACAAAATTGTTTGTTGTTGTTGTTGTTGTTGTTGTTTGTAAAGAGTTGTTGATCCGCTGCAAACCGTGCATTCCTTTAATGATGGCGCTCTATAAAGCTGTCAGCATCAATGAGCAGAAATGATAAACGGAGCTCGAGCCGCTGGTGACGTGGTGGGGGGAGGAAGGGGGGAGGAGGAGGAGGAGGAAGGAGGAGGAAGGTGGGGGTGGAGGGGGTAGCAGAGGCCTCGAGCCTCTGAGAATGCAGGCCCAGAGCAGCGCGAGGCTGATGGCATGCTGGTCTGTGTCAGTGTGTGGTCCTATTCAATGGAAGTGAGGGTGTGTGTGTGTGTGTGAGTGAGTGAGTGAGTGTGCGTGCGTGAGTGTATGTGTGTGAGAGAGGGAGCCCTCTCTCTCTCTCACACACACACACACACACACACACACACACACACACACACACACACACACCGCCCGCTTCCCTTCCCTGCACCTGCGCTAGATCAGCAGGCTACTGGCTGCCATTCAGTCCCTCTACCCTCCACACACACACACACACACACACACACACACACACACACACACACACACACACACACACACACACACACACACCAAAGCTCTCTGCTCTGACAGTTTTGCTATTCACCCATTCTTACAGTCTGTCTCTGTGATGAAGGCAGAGATGTTGGGCAGTCTGCAGAAATATTCTGAGATGCAAAAAAAAAAAAAAGAAAAGAAAAAAAAAAGAAAACACTGGATATTTTTTTGGAGAGATTTTGTTTGTTTTTAACCTTCATTCACTTGTACCTCCTTTAGGAATCTAGATTCACTTGATGAACTTTCCTGTACTTTGACTTGCAGAGCCATCCTCATATGAGACAGAAGCCTATTCATCATTACAGAGTCAAAGTCTGGCTACTAGGTCCTCCTTTGCCTGTATAAATCCGACATGGCCTTTATTCACATAATGGAATCAATACTGAAAAATGTTAAGTTTTTCCAACCCATCATCATTAAAACAATTCATGCCAGGTTTGTGTTTGCATGTTGTAAAAACAGTCTGCCTCAGGTCTTCCTTAAAACAATGTCAATCAGTCATGGAGTAAACGCATATCCTGTGTTTTAAAATCTGAGACATTAATGCATTAATTAACTTTCTAGAAAACATACACAATTTTAATTTAGGCCAAGTTATTTCGTGATAACGGAGGTGAGCATATCGGCCTCCAGGCTAAACAGCGTCCAGTTCAAACAGGCCTACAAATTAATTATCGGTTTCCATGATGACAACTGGATTATTTGGCTACCACAGAAGATAAACTATATTAAAGTAAACTAACCAACGGAAACACACATTAGGACCACTGAACCGCTTCATTTGCGGGGTGACGTCATGCCCCCTCCTCCTTATTATCCGCAACGTGGTGAAAAGGGAAAGTAGGAAAGTGGCTCTCGTGGGATTACAGGCCACTAAGCTCGTTTTGTTTGTGTGTGTGTATGTGTGTGTGTGTGTGTGTGTGTGTGTGTGTGTGTACGTACGGGTGAGGGGGGTCATTTGACCTAATTTTAAAAATCATATAATCTCAACAACAAACACAGGACTTAGAGAGCGGCCAGTATAAACTACGGATCATCTAACTGGGCTGTGTTCTCGCATTGTGGACTAATAGCATTTTCATTTTTTAAATTCTACTAATTTATTTTTACTTTTCCACCTTTTATCAGAGGTCTGTCTTGTCTCTACCTTGTTTTAATAGGTTCACGATCCGCTCAACCAGAATCCTACAATAAAAATGACCCTGCATGCTATTACAACATTTATAATAACGCCTACCTGCCCATAATAACTGATTATTTAAAGTGCACAGAATGTAACACGTGGATGTTGTGATAAAGGCCACCAGAAAGAGCCCGACACGCGCCAGGTTATCATAGTTAACATCTGGGAGCTTTTTTTGTTTTTTAAAGCGGGGGCAAAAAAAGCAGAGGCGCGCGCTTACCACCTGTTGCAGTCCAAATATCCTCGAGCTGCGACAGCCAGACTCTGCACGCGAGCAACAGAAGGAGAGACGGATGGATGGATGAACGGACGAATGGGTACATGGGTGGATGGAGGGTGCGTGCGTGAAAGGATGGAGGGGAACACCTTGACCGGGCCTCCCAGCTCCTACCTATATCACACAGAACACACTTGTGTTGGTCCGCGTGCTAAATGAACCATTTTTAATAACAATCAGAAGCATATTAACCGCACCTTTATTTTATCAAAGTAGGATCACGGTGGATTCAATCCACGTCCACGCATTATCCCCAGGTGTAACATTTTAGACACTTGATTCCCTGTGTCACCGTCAGCGCTGCCGTGCAGCGCCTTTATTTAATGTTTGAACAGGAGCGCCACTGAGCTCCAAGCGCCTCTGAGATTAAATCACATTTTGGAAAGCGCAGGGGCTAAATGCGGGCTAATATTTTTCTACTGAGATAGCGCGATATCAGTGTTTTCAGAGTGAACATTTACCGTTGCCCTACTTTGTGACTGCTTGGCCTCTCTCACATGGGAAGGGACTATTTTATCTAAAGGCTGCAGCAAGAAAACACCAATAAAGAGTGACAGATTAAAGCATCAACTGGTTTTGATCGGCCAAAACTCGTCTACAATTAAAAGCCAACACCAAACCTGGAAAAAGGGGGCATCAGTATCAAATGATACAAGTGTGAAATCCTTTGCCTCTGGTTTTGTTTTCAGTTTTACAAGCAGCCTCGGCCTTAAACCCACCATCCTGACTGTGTCAACAGCCATCTTCACAGGCGTTACAAATAAGCCACAGCTTTTATGATACTCCTCAGAACATATAAGTTAACCATCAAATACATCATGTATTCTCTCCATTCAAAGACCTTTTCCAACACATCAAAGGTGCAGCGCTCAGCCGGGGAAAATAATCATTTCGCGGGGCCTCCGGGCCTGCAGGGGCCCGGTGTTCATGGAAAGAAAAAAAAAGAGACTTTAATGCGTCTACGCGTCCGACCTTTCAAAAACAACTTGTTTATCACCGGTGTTCTCGGCTATTACAACCAATTCAGCTGCTTGGATCAATAATTAATGGGGCAACCAACGATCCCTTGACCTCTTGAAGGTCCGGCTGAGAGGGAGGGTGAGAGGGGAGAGAGGGGGAGAGAGGAGTGGACGGATAAATACCGAGGGGCCTCTTCAAATATTCATCTGCCGGTTAATGTGAGCTGCGCTCCCCCGGGACCCAGCCTGCAAGACACAGCGGCCCTAATCTACCTCGCTGTACACACACACACACACACACACACACACACACACACACACACACACACACACACACACACACACACACACAGACAGAGACACACTCCCCGCAGATTTAAAACCGTTAGTTAAATTCAGAGCGAGCAGTTAGCTCATCATAAGGATTAATATGAAAGGAGGGGGGAGTAACCTGGCTGGCACAGAGACGCATGGGAACATTTTTGGAACCGGTTCCGTGTTTTTACGCAGGAGGAGTGTTGGTGGTGTGGAGTCACCGGAGAGCTTGAACCGTGAGAACCGGGGTTAACGGGAAACAGCAGGGCCCGTTTGATTAAACATTAAATTGAAATGGCCACACTCGAGACTTTATGTGGAGCCATTACATCGCGGGAGAAAAAGCAACCCGGCTGGTCCCGCTCGTCTGGCTCCTTTCAAGAGGGCTCACCTTCCATTTAGACCTAATTGAACATTTAGGCTGATAAGCTGCAGCTCTATGATTTGGAGGAAGAGGAAAAAAACACAGCAGAGAAAGCGTCCAAAAAAGTATCAGAGCCTATTAGTTAAACCAAACATCAAGAGGAACGGTTACAACATGAAATAAAAGCCTGAGCTCATGGGATTAGGTTGGTGTAAATACTCCAATATCCAGCTATGCTGTTGTCACAGTCAAGTGTCATTAGAAAATTAAAATGCACCAATGACAGAAATGCTGCTGTCACTTTACACATATAATGAATGAGGGTAATAACCCTGATTTATGCTTGTTTATGAACAACATATCTTCTCCCATTCAAAAACAGGCCCAAAACAATAACTACAAAATAATATATAAATCCAGTTGTTAAATTAATTTAAAAAGAAAAATAGGTATTTTAAAATGTACCTTGGGCCTCAACAGAAATGCTCATGGTTTTTTTTTTTTTTTTTTTTTTTTTTTTAGAACTGATGATAAAAGAGGAGAAATGACAGTCTATACCTGGGGATGTTGGGCATTTGGGTGGAAAAATCGTCCCCCTTTTGAGGAAACATGGCAACAAACTTTGGCTTGATGGGGCCATCCGCAGGCACTAGAAAATAGAAACCACGACGCACAAGCTGGATTATTTGATCAGTGGAGTTTAAAAGAAATTCTAATATTTATATTCATGAAGATGTAAAAAGTCAATGTTACATTTACAGTAAATGATTAACATCAGAAAACAGAAAGGCTCCACAGGCGGGTGACAATTCAACCTGCACATATTAAAAATAAAAATGACTGAGGAAAATAAAAATCAAAACTCAAACAATTTCAAGTATCCAAATTTCCAAAATTTATTCATTTCAAACTGCATATTGAAAAAAAATATACTCAGCTGAAATTGTAACTGTTATAAGGATGGTATTAGTTCCGGTATATATATACATGGAGTGGTTGGCTTCTGCGTACAGGCCACAATTTTTAAAATACAACTACGGGAATGAATTTTTTTGAAATAAAAACTTAAAATATCACAGTAAATATACAGAAATTGTACAAATCAATTAGAAAATAAAGAGCACAAGCGTCATACCTCTAACAGATGAAAAGTGGGAGACGGAAATATAAATTAACAACCTATATTTTAAGCTGTATGAGAGAAAAAAAGTGTCTTATCTTTTTTTTTAAAGAAATTAAAATGTTTAGTAATATTGACCTTAAATGAAAAAAAAAGCATTACCTGCTTCGTTTTTATGTCCCTTTTCTTTCCAAAGTTTGCAGTAATAAAGGAGCATAACTGATCGCTCCCATATAATTCCAGTTCTGCCATTTTCACTTTTAATATTTTCTGCAGAACTGGCATTGCTTTATATATAAAAACAAAAGAAAAGAAAAATGCAACCTCTTGCAGTTTAACAAACAATTTCATCTGATTGTAATGTTTCTTTGATAAATACTGTACAAAAGGTGATTGCAATAATAAAACATTTGATTGCGACTCCCACTTTCTAGTCTTCCAAACTTCATCCACCAGTGAAGAGGGGATCTCCTACCGTTCCTCTAGAGCTTCCTTAGAATAAAATGAAAGAAAAAAAGAGTCGTGTGTCCTTTTCCTGGAGACTTCTATACAACTTTTCCCACCCCGAAATTTTTCTGTACAAAAATAGTCCAACGTTAATAGTCCACAGTTTCTCTTATAAAAGTTCATTTTTTCTCTCTCTCTGCTGTGTGTCTCTTACATGTGTGTTAACGGCAGCGTGCCGTTGATCGTCGTCCCGGGCACGGCGCTCTGGTAGTGCCCGGACATGTGTAGCCTGGTCTGGGCGCTCTGCTCGCTGACCTCCGCCCCGGGCAGGTACATGCTGATCATGTCCCTCAGATCTCCGCTTTGGCAGCCCGGGGCGGCCCGGTGGGACGACGAGGTGACGACGGGCGGGCTGGAGCTGCTGGACTCGGACTTCACCACCGAGGAGGGCCCCATGGAGCCCAGCGCGGTCATCCCCGGCGTGGTTTGCTGGGAATAGGACATGGAGTAAGTCGGGGAGCCGTTCATGTAGCTCTGGGAGCTGGTCATGGTGTTGTACTGCAGGGCGCTCATGTCATAGCGGTGCATGGACTGCATCTGGCTCGGGTTGTGGGCGTTCAGCCCCGGGTGCTGGTAGCTCAGCTGGTCCTGCATCATGCCGTAGCCACCGTTGGTCCAGCCGTTCATGTGCGCCGCATAGCTGTCCATCCGCTGGTTCACCCCACCGCCCAGCCCGCTGCCCACCCCTACACCGACCCCAGCTCCCATCCCGTTTCCTCCCGGAGCCAGCAGCCCACCGGGCAAGGTGTACTTGTCCTTCTTCATGAGGGTCTTGGTTTTCCGCCGGGGCCGGTATTTGTAATCCGGATGCTCCTTCATGTGCAGGGCCCGCAGCCTCTTGGCTTCGTCGATGAAAGGTCTCTTCTCGCTTTCCGACAGAAGTTTCCACTCAGCGCCCAGTCTCTTGCTTATCTCCGAGTTGTGCATTTTGGGATTTTCTTGCGCCATCTTCCTCCTCTGGCCCCGGGACCACACCATGAACGCGTTCATGGGTCTCTTGACCCGCTCCGGACTGTTTTTCTGGTTGGGGCCGGTGCCGGACGTGTTGGTGTTGCCCGAGCCCCCCGTGTTGGTCTGGGGAGCTGGGGGCTTCAGTTCAGTCTCCATCATGTTATACATCAGGAACAGCTTTTAGTTGGAGCTCCCGAGCAGAGGAAAAAAGAAAAGCCACAGAGACAAACTCCACAAGCCAGAGGCAGGACAGTGAGGAGCGCAGGGCTGCTGCTAAAAGTTACCTGGCAATTTTTCTCTGCAACTTTTTTCTCTGGACAAAAACAAGCACCAAGCCGCGTCTCCACACACTCTCACTCTCTCTCTCTCTCCCTTCTCGGTGAGTGTGTGTCAGAGCGTGTGTGTGTGAGTGTGTGTGACAAAGAGCCTTCTCCCAATAGGTCCCTGCTATGTTGTGTCCACAAAACTTCTCCCGTCGCTTCTCCGAAAAAGCATCAACAAACTGTACTTTTTCGCCTCTGTCCGCCTGAGCCTTGACAACTCCAGATAGTTTTTGAACAAGTTAATAGACAACCATTCATGTGACGGGGCTGTCAGCGAATAAATGGCTTCGACCTGGCCAATCAGAGGCGGCCTGCTCCCCTGACACACCAATGGGAGGCATTAATTAGCATAAAGGGGCGGGGTCTGCTCTGCCCCGAGACACACGCATACACGCACACTCAGGCTGCCCATATGAGCCAAAATAAAGTACATATTTACTATTTCCAGGCACATGGAGAGATTTCTCTGGGAATATATATACCGTGGCACTTTGTAAACATTTGCTATGGTGGAGAGGAAGCTGCAAAAGCTGGCTGGCTGAAATTAGAAAGTGTCATTTTGCAAAGTGTACGAGAAAAATAGGACTAAAAACTTTCTAAATAAAAAAAATATATATGTCTAACAGTTTCTACTTAATAAGGGGATTTTTTAATGTTTTGGTTCACTTATTTATTCAAATGTGAAGCCTTTATTCTAACAATAAATCGGAAGTCATGCATAATAAAATAAGACTAGCCTAAAATAAATAAATAAATGTTTAATACATTCATCACATGTTGACATTAATGGTGTCTGTATCATCTTATGTTGAGCAGCATTGTTCTCACACTGAGTCCCAGCCCGTGACACTGCTGTTGTTCAAAATCAAAAAGTCACTAATGCCCCACTTACGGCCCCAATAACATAACAACACTTAAATAAACTTTGTTAGTTAACTCAAAGCATTGAATAGCGGTGGTGTGTGTGAATGTGTGTGTGAGAGGGGGGGGGGGGGGGGGGGCAACGGCTGGTTTTTAGCGTTGAAAAGAGGAAAGGTAATCCAAGATGTTTCCCCCAGTCCTTTTGTTTAGTGAAGTTGAATGCCAACACACAGAAGGCAGACGGGCTCATCTCAGCACAAATAAGCGGTTTTTGTTTGGGATGTTGTCGCTACATCTGTCCGGACAAAGACCCAACTCCACTCCACTTCCACTGCCACAGTGCTGCTGTTGTTGTTGGGGCTTTGTAGTGGGGGGCTGTGGGGTGGAGTGTAGGGTGGGGGGGATACACGGCCTACCGGGGACACGAGGGGAGGAGAAATAAAGGTGAGGAATATTTTAAGATAAAGTGTGTTTGCACAAAAGGCGCAGCTCATTCATATAAGCCTGAACAAGCGTGTCAGCCAATTAGTGTGAATGAAAAGCAGGCCTCCACCTGCTTCACTTGATTCTGGATCAAACCAACCACACTGAGATGATTATGAGATGAAAACCAGCATCATCGCATTTAAAAGCGGAATCACTCACTCATATAGTTTTAATGTCCAAAACGACTTAAGTTTTTTGGAGCTTGGAAGTGTTGCTGCCACTTGTTTTGCTTCCTTTCCTCAATCCCTATCTAAAGACAAGGCGTCCTGCTGCGTGACACCAGTGCCGCCTACTGGACAGAGGTGGGACTGCAAGCAACCCCAACCGCCAGACAGGTTTTTCCACACAGTGCAGAGCAGGAATAGAGGATGGCTGTTTTTGGAAGTTTCGTCAAAGACACGGGAAAAATATTATTTAAAATACATTTACCACCAGCAACAGTATAGAGCTAAAATACCTGACAAGAACAGGAGCTATTTAGTCACAACACAGCTTGTCTGGATCTGCAAGCCACACAATCCCAATAATTAAAGATAGATCAAGTACATACACCTGAAATAATTTAATTTAAATGCGTGTCTCGAGATTAAATCATAATTGAAAGTGAATAGATCAAGCCTTATTATTTTGTTTTAGTCATTTGATAATAAATGGAGGAGCGGAGCCCCCGTGCTCTCATTATGCCGGCCCCGGCAACCTTACATAAGATTCATCTTGTGCTTAATAGGCTGCGAGAGGCGACACATGCAGCTCGGTCCATTATAATGCAAGGTTGAAATGGGCCGCTCGGCTGCTATCTGCATCTGAGTGTGTTCCCCGCTACCTCTAATCTGCTTATGATAATAAAGGAACAGCGGGGCCCTGCAGCTCTCTGAAAGCAGGCCCCCATCCAGCCGGGAATGGCCCCGCATCCACAATCATCCTGAATTAAAGCCGTTGTTTGACAAAAACCAGGAGAAACTAGCGGGGCGGCTCCCTCGGACCACTTGTAAGCCCCCTGCTACACCAGGTTGGGATGGATACAGCAAATATAGGGAGCGGCACGCTGTGATATCAAAATACTGTTTTTGTGGTTGCACAAATTTACGTGATGGGATCACTGCAAAAAAAAAAAAAAAAAAAAAGAACAACAATATAACACACAAAAAATTATATTCTATTAAAAGCCGCGCAGAAAGACGTGTCATCGTGTTTAAACTCTTAAATAAACTAACATACAAATTATAATTTATGAGTATCGCTTTTATATTGGTGCATGTGAATTTACCCAAATAAAATGCAAATATCAACAAAGGGATTCATTCTGTTAAAGGGAAACAAATGGTAACTCTATATGGCAATGAGACAGACAGATTTCAGGTGAAATGGAAATAAACTTGTCTTTTCTTGCCACTAGGGGCCGTACCAGGGGCTGGGGATGTAGCCGAGAAAATACTTTATGAAAACATTAATAAGTCCCTCTTGGAAATAATTGTAGAAAACATATAGGCCTGTAGCACTATTTTTTTCAACATGAATAAAGGAATATAATTGTTCATAATTCTGAAGATACCAATAAGTCAGATGCTCAAAATATTGTTTCTTATATGATTCTTCCTCTTTCTGAAATAAACTTGGACAAATATGTATGTAATTTAGCCCGACAATAAATAAATAAATGCGATTATGGCATAAAACATAAACGTCTATCAAGTTGTAAATTTGACAAGATCTGCGTCGACATGTTAGACTATGATGAATTCAAATATAAAGTGATAATAGTGAAATATAAAGTGAGAATATAATTTAAAAGGTGATATTCGGCAGAGTAAAATAAAATTAATCTCTATAATAATGTGATAAAAGCGCTTCAGTGTATATAAAAAAAATAATACAGAGCGTTTTGTTTGATTTGTAATTTAAACTTTATGTTATTTAACATTGTTTCAATAAGTACTGAAAGAGGAAAAAAATAATTTGAATTAAATTACAAGCAGAAAGCAAATGTAAAATGTGATGACCATAGAGATGGTCTGTGTGTAGCCTATGTTGAGGAGAAACCCAAACCGGCCAACAACAACTCAGGCAGTCAGTCAAGCTCATGATGCCATGCGGTGTCATTCCACAACACTGCATGTTTTACACACACACCCCGACTCAAACACACACTAACATACCCTACACACCGACACACACACACAAACACACACACGGCTTCTCCTCTCCACCGCACTCCAACTTACTGCCAGTTTGGGAGTTGTCTTCCTCTCGTCTTGATTGGCAGAAATTAAACAAGATGCCATTTCGCTCAACCTCCTCCATATCTTCCTCTCGCTTCCCCCCGGCGAGGAAGCCTCAACTTGTCCGGGACAGAGCTCCCGACGCCGGCCGTGCAACGTCCACCCGGCACTCTCCGCGCCTTTCCCCCCATCCCCGGTAGTCCGCGCGGTTTCTATCCGGCAGCCGGCTCGCTTTGTCCGGCGTGCAGCCCCGTGGAGCCCCGCTGTCTGTCTGGAGCTCCGCTGTCTTCTTTCCGCTAGCCCTGCAACAAGAAAAGCCGTTTATGGCGACACACAATGTGAAAAGGGGGCCGATTTAAAAAGGAGAAGAATGCAAGCAAGAACAACAAAAGTCAGTTATAGCAAAGTCTATGCCTCTCCTCTCCTATCTTCCACCCCCTAGCTTAGCCCACATAATGAGCAGGAAAAAGCTTTATATTTTGTTCACTGGGTATTCACAGATAATTTGAAGCCATTGTTTCTGCCACAGATGGTTCTTTTTAATACAATAACGGTGCTCTTTGTGAATAGCGAGCCCACAATAAAAATCTAAAGCGTCCTCCTGAATAACCATTTTGTTCTCTCTTGTATAGGCCGAACAAAAGCGCCAGTGAGGTAATGGCCTGCCTTATTGAAAGCCTCAGAATGGGGATTTGATAAAGATTTTTTTCGCTCCTTTTTCCTTTTGCACAAAGTACACGGCAATGTCAAAGAGAAACTGACACGGCATGAAAAGGGAAAAAAGGCTCGAAAAAGTGCATGCTGTTGCAGGTTGCAAGCATTATTATAGTTATTATCGTCATCACGATTTATTTAATGACTAATATGATTGTTGTTTATATTATTATTTACATTTCTTAACTTTGTGCAAAAGTCAGAGGTGAGAGGTTGTTTTGGGGGCTGCAGCAGAGCAGGTCAGGTGCAGGCGTGTTATGGATTTTACAATGGAGCTTAAATCCAGAATACATTAGCCTCCAAAGGTCTGCTAAGGATTTGGCACAGTCTCATAATTTTGCATAGGGTGAGTCAAGTTGTGCTTGATAGAATTAAGGATTCAGGGCGCATACCCTTGGTGTCTTGCAGAAACCTCCTGTTTCTAATTCTACCCTTTTCACTACAATGGCCCAGAAAATATTGCATGCCCTTAAAGCATTGATAAGGCACTGTGAAATGTCATAAATGCACGGATGTTAATAGTAGGGGGGAATCAGGTAGACTAATGTAACCTGCTAAGGTTGAGATGCACGCCTGCAGGTGTGTGCAGTCAACATGTATTAGCTCCTCCAGGATGAATCCTGCAGCCATGTGCAAGCCACCTCAGTCTGCCCACGGTTGATGTAATTTGTAATTAACTCATGGCTAATCAATAAAGCGTTTAACAGAAAGCACAATGGACACACAGGGGATGATCCCAAGCCAAACATATTGGATGTCACTGATCGTTACAAGGTGAGGACACCCTGTCTATCACAGAGGTGGAGGGCGAGGGTGGAGGAGTGGGGGGTGCAGCAGGAAAAGATATGGGCACTAGATGAGGGGAGAGGGAGATGAATGGAGGGAAGGAGAGAAGGGCAGAGAGGAGAGAGGGGATAAAGGGGGGAATAATGGAGGACAGGAGAGGTGAGGAGAAGAGAGCAAAGAATCCCATTTCAACTGGCCTGGCGTAGTTCATAGAACTACACACACACACACACACACACACACACACAGACAAACACAGACTCAGTTTTCCTTTGCAAACATTATCCCTGCGTCTTACACCAATCACACGTATCAACACTTACACACACATTGGATTAAGAGCAAGGCCTTGCATCTTCCAACAGCCTGCATCACACATAAAAAAAAAAAATCAGCAGCAGATACTTTGCAGGTTTTTTACTGACTCAGTTCATATCAAAAGAGAAATGCCTGTACACTGACAGAACACAACACGTGGCACTTCATATGACAATCAATATTAATAATCATGTTTTGCTGCATGTACAAAATGACAAAAAGCTCGTCAACAGCTAATTTTTCCCATGATATGGAGCAGCACAAACCTTTTCATATTTGTCTGAACTAAATGTGTTCTTCTCTATGTCATTGCAAAGGTAATATCATATAAACGGATACTCCAGTTATTCAGCGTCTTGACACCATCAACAGTGACAGAAGGCTCTAAAACTGCTCCTAAAAAAGAAATAATCTGTATTACTTTCATAAATAAAAGCCTATTTTGCTGAATTTCCATCAATTCATGAAATCTCTTTCACGTGCTGCATCGCCTTGCTGCATTTTTCAGGCTAAAATCCACTTGCAAACAGACTAAGTGATGCACTTAACATTTCTAGAATTTAGCGGTTTTCAGCAGCACTAGCCACGACGGCTGAACAAAAACAACAGACAATGACAGAGACATCCACGGACACTGTGTATAGGTACACAACATTCCTAATGCCTACTCATCATTGAGCTTATAAGGAAATTACATCTACATCCAACAAGCAAAGACACAGAGTTGGTGACAGGTGATATCTGGAAGTGCAGTGCCGAACACCACAGCAGAGACCAGATAGTAGTCCGTTAGACAGGTTGAGTTGAGTGAAGAAGAGGAGAGGGGAAAGCAGCCGAATCAGTGCCAGAGGAAGGTTTAAAGACTGTGACAAACACAGAGGCAGAGAAATACAGCGAGGATGTCAGAGAGAGGCAGGCACAGAGAGAGGGGGGGGGGGGGGGGGGGGATCAGTGCTCTCAGTGTGAATAGGCTTAGCAGTAAAGAAATATGACTATGCCTCTTTATCTGATCAATCTGTGCCATACAGTCTAAATCACAGTTGTACCACTCATATTAGAGAGCTGGAGCACTTTTAATTAGAAACCCATCCACAGAGGCTCAGTGTGAAAGCACGAGTCCAGTGGCACCACCAGAGCCTTTAGAAACACCAGCATCATCACTGAATGCTAATGCATCTAACACTGAATCTGTCTATTGACATGTGCACACACATTTACACACACACACACACACACACACACACACACACACACACACACACTCATGTCAGCATTTCCATATGCATGAGAGTGGACACATTTGCTGCATCTGTTTTGTGTGTTTTCTCGTACCTCGGCCTGATGGGAGATCCACAGCGGGCTCCCTTTGTGTGTCTGCATAGTATTGTGATAGTGTGTGAGTGTGTGTGTGTGTGTTTGTGTGTGTGTCATACAGAGGCATTGACACAGTAATCAGTGAAAAGGGGGTTGCCCTATTGAGGGAGATGTGGCCAGCCAACTGTCAATCATGTCACACGCAAAACATTACCACACACACACACCCATTCATTATCACTGCTATACTTGCTCTTATGTGGGACATTATTACGAATGGCTGTTTTAAGGGTCATGCTGGGTCACTCACTGTTAAGGCTCATAACATGATATAAAGTATGCTCAGTACTGAGTTCTGATGAAGTCTGATTTTCATGCCATGTACCCTCACACCATCACACACTCCTGCCCTGAAATGTATAACCTTAAAGGCTGATCTGTATTTGTTTTTGGATGTTCCAAGTTAATCCTCAAACAAGATATTAGCAGATACTGAGTACTAAACAGTTTGAATCGAGATTTGGAGCATTAAATGCAATGCAACATGTTCTCATTTCCAGCTTATCAAATACAGCAGCCTGGTCAAAGGCCCTACGCTTCAAACTATGACGCTCTACCTAACCCTCCCCTAGTCTCCAGTCGTTACATGCATACGGTGTCTTTTCAAAATAAACTTTCGTTTTTCTTACAGGAAACAACACATAAGAACAATAGAACCAATATGGTGCAACAGGTGCAATTTGGTTAGGTTTAGGAAAAGATAATGGTTTGTGTTAAAATCATAGACTGGCTAAAATAATGGATGTAGCCACTGTGACGTCCCCCATTAATTTGTGTACTCCCATTTTGAAACCTTGAGTTTGGCATTATGGCTGTCGCCATCCTGGATGTTTGAAGCCAGAAGTGGCCATATTTGGATGAGAGGCTGCAGCTGTGAAGGAGCGAGGGGTCGATCTGACTCAGACTGTGGTGACGCCTCGTAGACAGACTGTAACTGAAAGCAGCCACGCCATCGATTATGCATAACTTTAAGCCTTAATAAAACGTTAACAGGTGAGTTACATACAGGTTTTCCACCTGTACAGTTGTCATGAATGTTGAAATTAGCTACATAGACTAAAACGGTTTTATGTACCAGGTTGTAAACATGTTTATTTCTGCTGTAAAGTTGGGCATTTTAACATGCACGTCTACGAGGATTGACTAAGTTAAAATAACTTAACTTACATTATGATTTAAGTCAATTACCAAGCCATGACCCTCTCCCCACACAGACTTTGTTGCTCAATGCTCTTCAACATCACCTGATTTCCTTTATGTTACCATCACAATCACTACGGCCATGTAGAGCGTCACAGTTTGAAGCATAGGGCCACAGACCAAGCTGCTGAATTTATGAGTTGGAATTGAGAATGTGTTTTATAGAACCACCCCTTTAATGACTTAAAGTATGTGTAAAAGCACTGCAAGATACATTCATTGTTATATTGGTATTTGTTAAAAAAAAAAAAGAAAAGAAAAGAAAAAAAAAAGATATGAATTAACTTCGACTAAGAGCCTCTGGCCAAAACAAAATCAAGAGAATATAGGACCATGTTAAAAATTGCATTTTAATATCACAGCATTAATATTAATTTCATATACTTAATTTTCCAGTTTTACGCACAATAATATCACCTACAAAGAATTTCAAAATATTACTATAAATTTTTATTTCATTGTAGACACTGTGGCTCAGGAGTTACAGTGGGTCGTCCACTAATCAGAAGATAGGTGGCTCGATCCCCAGCTCCTCTAGTCCACATGTCAAAGTATCCTTGGGCAAGATACTGAACCCCAAATTGCCTCTGATGATGGTGGTTCCATCGGTGTATGAGTGTGTATGAATGGTTACTGAATGGCAGGTGGCACCATGTATGCTATCCTGGGCTACCAGTGTGTGACTGTATGCGTGAATGGGTGAATGTGACTTGTAGTGTAAAAGTGCTTTCAGTGGTTGAAAGACTAGAATAGCACTATACAAGTTATACAAGTGCAGTCCATTTACCATTTAGACAGGATAAATGATCACATATGCCTACACAGACAAGACGGGCAGGAAGTTAACAAACTATAGGCCAACTTTCTATAATCAAACTCTATAAAATTTGTAAATGTCCACCACTAGAGAAGAGTCTGGTGATACTGAAACAGTAACTGGCCCGTCACTGTCCTACTCTACTAGATGATGTAATGCCCAGCTTTGATGTTGCTGCAAGTTTCGGCGTGGACGGACAACTTTTCAAAAGAGACTTGAAAATGCTAGAGTGGACATAAATTTCCATACTGTATGTAAACAGCATTTTCAACTTTATCAGCTGTGGTATGGACATGGTCAGACTCTGAAAAGTGCAGGACAGACACTGTAAAGTTGAGGATTAGAGCTTTAAAGATAGTAAAAATGCTGACCACCAGAGGGGAGGGTGGTTGGTCAGTCCTGCAGCTGTTTGTTCAGGAACCAAAGACACGCAGACACAGCTGTCAGATATTTACAGAACAACACAGCTCAAAGGCATGTCATTAATAAGGAATGCAGCATAAACAGTTTAAACAGAGCAGATACAGAAAGTGTTTGTTAGAAAGGCCACCATGCTTTTCACATATGGTTTATGTTAACATGTGTTGAACAATCTGGACTTCAAAGTTGAATGTTAGGTCTTAATAGATACATAAGACTTTGATTTGACTCTAAACTTTGTATTTTTCAACCAGCTCTGTAACAGTAGCCCCTTTTAAACTGCCAGATTTTCCGCGAAAGCTGCGAGCGTTTAGACACACAGAGCCGGATTGGTGAGTTGATCCGAGGTGCCCAATTTTCCGCCTCGTAGGGTAGTCATATTTGGCGGAATCCTTTTAGTTTTAAACAGACCGAGGCAGCCTTCCGCAATGGGAGGGGCTATTAAAGACTTGTGGGAGGAGCTGTTGATGACGCCACACGTGCAACCCACTGGTAGTGGACTAACAAGAAACAGCTGATAGCAGGAATTAACGAACAGCTAGTAGCAAGAGGGAAATGCAAACCTGACAGACACTGTAAAGATGAGCAACTGGGGAGACAAGGAATTGCACGCCCTCCTTGCCCTCGCAAACGAAGAGGCCATTAGCTGTCGGATGACGGGGACGGTGAAGAACAGGCCAACTTATGAGAGAATCACTGAAGGACTGACCAGCCGCGGCTTCCCTCTCACGTCACTGTTTACGTCACACGCTGAGCTACACGTTTTGTTACTTGCTCACACCCCCCCATTGCCCCGAAAAAGGCACATTCTGTATCAACAAAAGTAGGTAGGCGGCATTTTGCCGCACTCCCCAATTTTGTTTTTATACTACCAATGCTTTCCTGCAAATTTGCACAATTTCTGTTTAAAAAAGGCTAGTGTGACTCGAAGGATGGATATTCATGGCCCTGAGAGGATAAAGCCCACTGACTTTCATAATCTATTGGCAGAAATGGTATATAATAATCATAACTATGTTTTCATAAGTGTAAAATCACCTAAAAATAAGAAACACTGTGATTTTGTAACCTCAGAATGAACTGCTTATGTTTACATATGGAGCAGATCCTCTTCCATGGAGTCTACCATGTTGTTCTACAGTAACCCAGAACAGACAATCTAAACACTGACTCTAGATAGGGCCATTCACATTTTCACATGGGCCACCGTAGCTCCTCTACACATTTGGGAGAAGTTTCAGGTCTGCAACCTCACGGCTCGATGCCACTAAATCCTACACACTGGATCTTAAAGACATCCACGCATCAAAGATTTAATCTGTCTAATAATTGGGTTTATTTATTATATTTATTTACCAAATACCTGCAAAACTAGTTGCATTCAGGCTGAGCTGGACATTTTACTAAAGTACAGCTATGTACTTTGTGCTAATTAGCAAATGTTAGCATGCTAACACACTAAACTATGATTAATGATAAACATATTGAACATTAGACCTGCTAAATGTCAGCATGTTAGCATCACAGACCCGCTAGTGTGGCTGTTAATCTTGTTTCTAAACTGCTTCAGTACATTTGGCCATTTTGCTCCTGTTTTGTATGGTACAAAGTCTTGACTACTGGATGAATCTTTAACTATGAAATTAACATAATGTATTTAATGAACTGATCCATTATCATCATTTATCTCAGGTTTATCACAGGCATTTCATGTACAGCTGCATCTGAAGAGTAGCGTGGTACCTAAGAGCAAAAGCACAAATGATGATCCACAAAAATCCTGCCATATAGCTGAAATTTTTATTCTTTAGCCTGATGCCGGTTTGTTTGGTGAAATGTATTAGACCCTCACAAGAGTGACGCAATTATCGCCAGGTGTGTAGGGGAGGTACTGACATACAATAACCAGTTGTATATAACAAGCACGTTTCACAGACTACATTCCACCATTAATATAAACACCATTCTAAAGATATGCGTGTCATTTTCTACTTGCAGAGATCAGTTATCCTGTCAGAAAATATCCAAAACACCAATTAAAGAACCAGTGAAACATCCACACATTAAGACGACAGATGTTTAGATTTAAGATGAAACATGAAATTAGTCAGGATGAATTAATGTCACTACTGCAGACTTAGATTATCTAGATGATGATGATGAAAATGACATTTTTGTAGATTAGGTATTAAAGGATATATTATTCATAATTTTTAAATACTTGATTACAGGCTAACTTGTGTTTAAGGATCTCTTCATGACAACCAAACCATCGTCACTGACTGATGGTTACTAAAGGCTAATTATTTGACCGACTACGTGACTGTCATTATAAACTAACAAGTTAAAATGATGATCATCACTGGTCTGATAAAATATTGGATGAAAACACAGAAGGCTGATCATCAGATCAGCTAAATATTCCTCTGACATATTAAAATGACTATTTGTATAATAGCCAATTCAGTCCATTTGATTGACAGCTAATAATGATCAAAACCAATAATAACCAATTACTTACAAGATTGACGAGCATCAGAGAATGTGATTGATGGCTAATGTGCTATTTGAGCATTTGGTGCCATTTCAGCGCAGAAGTAAGCCAAAAACATCTAATCGAAACATCAGATCAGCCAGATGAAGAAGCGGACATTAAAATAACTTATTCACTGAGCTGATTGATGGTTATTAATGATCGAGTCAGATTAGCAGACCGGCTGAAAGGAAAACTCTCGTCATTTGAGTGACTTTTAAAAATGTGCTGCAGAGTTACAAGCGGCTGCATCTGGCAAAATGAAAAGAGTAGAAAATGAAAATCTGGTTTACAGCCATCTGTCACATGAGAAGAGGAACCAAACGATCTGACAGCACACAGAGACACATCAACCAAAGCAGAGGCACAATGCACGACACTCAGCTACCATGTTTGTGCAGGTAAGTATAAATGTTTAAACGGTCAATGCAGATAACCGTATATTGCTTTTTTTTGTACAGGTTTTGAGACATCCATATCTTAGATTAGATTTGTGCCTTGGCTCCAGTTTTTTCCAGTGAATGAAATTTTGGCTGTAGAGCTCACAACAGTAAAAAAATGCAAATGCATGTCCTTTTTCACAAATGTCTACGTTTGTGAAAACATCCTTAAAGTTATTGGTTTCTCCTTTGCCTTTTCTTTGACAAGTAAAAATCCCTGCCATGAAAAAGGTGGATTTGAATCGGATTAATTTGGAAATGCAACAATATTCAGAAAGCAAAATTTGTTCTTTAAATAATTTGTGAAATAGTTTTTTCAACTTCCAAAGAGGAGCAGGACCGAAAAAAGTTTGGGAACCACTGTTCTGGATGATCCACACATGTCACTAAAACGGTTTTCACAGGAACTACTTTTTTTTTTTAATTTTAAATGAAAAGTCCCTATAGAAACTTTTGAGAGTGTTTTTCAGTGGATTGTCCAAAATAATGGGGACCTTGATCTTAGAAAGAAATTTTGCTGGCTATTTTCTAAATGTAATTTTGTGAAAGAAAAGGATGCATGCATGTACACTGTCAGCATGTTCATTAGAGTTGCAACACTTACCGTACTTCAATTTGGACTGTAGATGTGAGTTTTTATTCGTCACAGCACTGGAAGGTCGCAAAATTAGCCAAACCAAAATTAGCGTGTCTATGCAGGTTTCATTAACACGGGTAAATCTGCTTAACATAGGCTATAGACCCTTTTCCCATTGCCAGTAGCTGTAGCTGTAGCAGACAACTATGCCTTCTGTATGTGGTTTTTCTTTTTTTGGTGTGTCACGTTCTACGTCATGGACAGGCCAGAACACAGGCCAGTGAAAATGTTACAGCGGTTACTTCTTTACATATATCACTTACTTATTCAGTCACTCTTTCAAACTTGGTGCAGACTAATTTGGAACAATGTTTGACGGCTGCCTGGGTGGAGATGGATGTTATTTTGTGATGGCGCATCATTGCATCTCGCCACTGAAGGAGCTAATATTCGTGCATTCACTCAAGTATTGTGTTCCGATCAACACTGATCAGAGCCAGAGGCGATAAATACATGTGTCTACTTTGGAGGCATTTGACCTGGGTGTGAATGCCAATTAAAGCCTTCCCCATTGCATTAAAAAGCCAGATGTAAGCGGGTGTAAGCAGGTTTTTTGTGCAGTGGGAAAGAGGCTGAAGTGTCACAAAGTGATCAAATTATTGTACAATATGGGACTTTTGGCAATATTGATCGTGCATCGCACAGAGGACAAAATATCGTACAGGTGTGATAATTATCACACATCTGGCGACAATGGCCACTGAACTTTGACAGCTATGAAAATTCACAATAAAGGACAACGACAACTTAATACTAAAGCCACAAGCTTCAACAACCAATCAAAAGGGCCGCCAGTCACCTGAGACAAATAACACAACTGATCAAAAACATCCCTAAAATACAAATTCAATTCAACTGACTTTCAATGTAGTGGGGTGGTGCCAGAAGTCTTGCAGACTGAGACCTCAAAACCTGGTCAAATAAAACTAAACTATGTGCATGGCTACACCAGAAGTAAATGAGGAAATAAGCTGTTTTGTAATGTTACACACACCAATGGCTCAAAGTCAAACTCTATATCCATTTCTGTGCATCTCTCTCACACACTCTTTGATTCTGGAGCTTCTATCTACTCTCTGTAACATGCCCAGGCCTCAACACACACACTGCAGATATATTACACATGTATACATACAAGACATTTCACACTCACTCCATCATACACTCATCTCTCTCCTCTCTCATCTCATACCCGGCCACCGCTGGTTTTGTTTACAGGCCAATTTGAATGAGAATGAATCTCTCTCGGATTTTTCTAGAAAGCGGTCTAATCCACGCAGGCTGCTGCGAGGCCCCGGCCCTTTGTTTGGGATTACTGCAGCTTAGCGCTCGCTAACAATGAGGAGATGAGCAGCTCACCTCATCGCCGCTAATGAAGTGTGGCGAGTCATTTAGCCGCTAGCTAGCTGCTACCGAGCCGAGATGATACCTTCACACACGCAGATACATACACATATGTTTGTATTACTGTACATGTGAGGACACTGACTGATGATATTAATTTCTGAACTTCTTATCCCTCATGGATACACACTGAGCCACTTGAACGCAAGTGTTGCCCTTAAATTTCCTCTCAAGCAGCTTCAAAGTTAGAATAAGTACATTACTGCAGACTTCACAGCATCATCCCACTGACTCATTGTCTGTATCATGTTAGTCTAAACACTTAATTGAAGCTATCATGGTTGTGAGGACTAAAAAAAGACACAAATTCAAGATGTCATTGTTTATCACAGCAGCATTCCTTTAGATGGGAAAACGCATAGATAATTTTGATCCCATTTCTCTGCCATCTCAATCAATGGAACATTTGGCACCTAGGCTGCAATTTAAAGCAGTTATAATCATTTTTTACAGATCATATGGCAACTTGTATATCAAATGTGTTGCATGTAACATCAAACCCACTTGACTCTGCAGTCCCCCTCAGCTCTACAGAGCCTCAATGCATCTTTCAGCTCATTGGTTTGGTTTTCCGGCCCGCAACTGTACTGTTTTGGATTGTTCTTCGAGCACAGCATGCAATTTTTTTTTTTTTTCAAAAAAGCTCTAAAAACTGAATGTGTGCTACCTGCCCAAGTTAGCAACTGGCTAATGAACATAGAGTATCTGAAACTACAGTTGGTGGAGCCCAAAAAGAGCTGAAAGAACAGTGGACTTACATTTATCAGATGGAGACGCACGCACACACACACACACACACACAACTGAAAAGAAATGCTAATGTTGCCCTGTGTCTGCAGTATGTGTAAATAGGCAAAAGTTTGCTCATGAATTTGCTACATCAACTTTATAAAATGAGCATATGTGGGTAGTTACAACTTGTTTATGCTTCCCTCAAAGTGATCAAAAACTGTGTTGTTTTAGGTTAAATAATGTGTCAGCTCTGGCTACGATAAGGCTGTGTTTAGACGGACAACACCACATGCCCCAGTCAACGTAACATGATGCTATTTTCATTTTGAATTACACTATTAGAAACCTAAAAAAATAATTTTTAAGTGTCCGATGCTGCTGGAGACAGACAAAAGTGATGTCCCTCTGAGTAGTAAAAATAAACACTTCCATGTTAATACTGACTGCTTTGTGTGTGTGTGTGTGTGTGTGTGTGTGTGTGTGTGTGTGTGTGTGCGCGCGTGTGGGGGGAGAATATAAGCCATGGTCACCAGGGTGAAGAGGCCCCAAGGCAACAGGAGAAGCAGGAAGATTTAAGCTTGGCAGAAACACACACACACACACACACACACACACATAGCAGAGGTCTACACTGAGAGTATGTTGGCCTGTCTTCTGACAAAGTGACTGAGCCTGGCATCTGATTAGCACGGACTGAGGAGAGGATTTTGATGTTTATCCAGGTCTAGGGATGATCATGGCAGGTTCAGACCTCTGCGCTGGCCTTGGATGGTTAGCAAGGGAATGGCAGTGCTTTGGTAATGGACCAGGACATTCCCCTGGCTTTTGGGGACACACACACACACACACCCACACATACATATAAACACACACACAAAGTACACTAACACACACGTGCATACACGAAAGGTTTGCTCACTTTACTTACGCTAACCTTTTTGCTGTCATCTTTATATAATACCATTGTAGTAACATCCTCATAGTAGCAGTAGAAAATTGATACAACAAAAGCTCCCGAAATTTGCATTATCTGTGACAAGCAAAAGAAGACTGCAGAGCACTAAACCAAATCAAAATGAAAACTTTATCTGAAGATTTACACTACCCCTCTAACGTGCACTAAACACACCACCAGCCACCTGTAAGCCTCAGCTGTTTGTTTACTGTCACAGTATGGTGTCATATTTATAGCAGGACATCACCTTGAGAAACTAACACTCCTTACATACACGTAAATATTTGAGGACTGCTCTGTTCCACCCTCTCATCGTCTATTTAGCACCTTGTCTACTAAACAAGTTAAACAGGGGAAAGGAATTCCTTCAAGAATAAATCATGAGTTAGAATATCTTCAGGTTAAAAAATAAATAGCTATTTTTCACAAAATCAATAAAGAAAGCAAGACACCTGCCAAGCAGTGGACTGCAGTAGACCACTGTTCAATACCAATAAATAAGTGGCCACCCAACTGGTGGGTTGCAGTCCAAAAAAGGGTCGCGCGTACTTTCTAAATGGACCGCAAGTGACTTAGCCTGGTTCCAGACCATAGACCCCGCCCACTCAACTGAGTAGGCTTGCATCTCTGGTCTGGCGTACTGCAATGAATTTGTGATTTATCTCGTCCAAACAATGGACGGACCAATGAACGCTGGGGGTGGGGCGGGCCTAGCGATTAGCCAATCATAGCCACGCTGATGTCAAGCTGTACGCCGGTGGGTAACTGGTGAGGATAGCAACAATGGCGACTGCTACAGATCTTACAGACCACATTAACGATGCTATCGAGGTATTTCGCCACTGCTCGCGTTAATGGAGGACCAAATTAAGGAAGCTGCTAAACTGGATCGATGCAGCTGGGCGTGCACGATGACAGAGACATTTTAAACGGGCAATGCTCGCTTGTTTTCGGCACCCCCGATGCATGGATACTAATGACGTCAGATTCTGGGTGAGTCGTTGATCTCTACTGATTGGTTAGGGAAAAATCAAATTCCCTTGTAAATCGCCTTCAATAAACTATGTCAGACTGAAGGTTCTGGGAGCTTCAGTCTGACACTCAGGCTACAAGTGACTTGCAAACTTGTCAAGTTTGTAAAAAACACACTTTATTTTGAAGTACAGTGAATTTCCTACACAGACCTTGAATTTTGAAGTGCTGTTTCCTGCTGTAGAGTAACTAACGGACAGTTACTTGACAGAGACAGCAAACTAGCTCCACAACATGGCCAAACCCCAAGTATGATGCTGAATATATTGAACTGTGTAGATTTTGAATGAATGACTAAAGAGAAATCTGGACCTCGTGGCTGGACCATTTGGGAACCACTGCAATAACAAACAAAAGCATATATTTTTAATGACACATTGTGCCATATTTGTTGTAAAGTATTAGCCATATATTAGTATTTTAAGCCAAAGCATGATGTTTTCCGAATCCTAACTAAGTGGGTTTGCACTTAAACCTAACTACACATTAACCACAACATTGTCACAACATAAAATGGAAAACTTAAACATAAAGAAAGGGAAAGTTTCAACATATCCTCTACATATGAAACAAATTTAACGTATGAAATGTGGCGGATCTGTAGTTTGCAGAAACCTACAATGCCAACATTTATTCTGGTGACTGGGCTGTATAACTTGAGATTTATCTCCTTTTACTTATTTTTGTTCTGAAGCAAGACGAGTGGTCATGATGGGGTATTAGGACAATAAATGAAAGTATTCACAGACACTGAGGCCTTATCTTAAGTGTGCTGGAAATCTTTGAAATGGACACGAACTGTCTGAAGTTAATATTACCTCAGTCCCACAGAGCCCATTAGTCTGTCTCTTATAACAATGTAAGGTACCATGTTCTTGTAAAACTTAAGGTGTATTGGCTAGGTTACTGATTGAGTGGGAATGTTTGCTTTTTTTGCAACACCCTGCTGCGTGTGCTCTCTCACACATGCACACACAGACACACACAGTTATTTCAGTCTACAGTGTCTCCAGCAGGCCCACAGAATGTCGAACAGTCAGAATCACAGAGTCAACAAGCTGTAAAGTGAAGAAGTCATAAATGTTCAGTGTTTATCTTCAGGCTGAGAAACCTAGCACCTCGCTGATAATGTGTGTGTGTGTGTGTGTGTGTGTTTCAGGAAGGCCTCAAACTCTGTGGTCAGGACAAGTCGTGACTCCCCAAACACAAACACACACACACACACACACACACACACACACACACACACACACACGTCTCCATCCTATTTAAACAGCGCCTGTTGAATTTCACAACCAGCTCATAAAGGACGCAGAAATGCATTGAGGTCCACGGGAAAATAAATCAAAGCTGTTTGCGTAACTCAGTGTGTGTGTGTGGGTGAGTGTGTGTGAGTGCATGTGTGCGAAAGGCAAAGAAAGTGTGACATTACAAAAACTCAATAAGAAAATTCACTCAAAGGCATAATGGCATGGCTGCATACGAAAACTGTGTGAGCAAGTGCCTTTTTGACAGAGACACCACTGACACAGCATTGTAAGAGGAGGCAGGCTGTAAACATGTTTATATCCACCTGCTTGTGTGTGCATTTGGAACTTGTGCATTAAATACCTGAATATGAATGCAAGAATTTTTTTCTGAATACTGCAAAGAGTTTTTATTGGTTGCCAGAGACGGTAACATTATAAAGAGAAGATGCAATTAAAGGTGATTTAAAAAGATTTTCTTTCTGTAAGTGATGACATTGGAGGACACGCTTTAATCACTTTTGCCACTGTTGATATAGAATCAGTGTGTTCCCACCACCCTCCATTTAAGGCCTCCACTAGCAGGAAAACACAAAAATAAAAGATAAAGAGGGTGGCTGAAAAACATGGAGGACACATTTTAATTTATTAAATCAACATAAATACATCTTCGGGTAGAAAACAGCAATTCTGTTATTTACACAAGTTACAAGGCCTTTTCACAGCAAACATTTTGACATGTCACAGTAGGAAAAGCATAGGTACAAAATATATATATGATCTGAAATCCATTTGGCTGCGTGAGTTTCAGAGCCGTGGTGTTGTGCATGCTGGCTCACTGTCACACTGTCATAACTTACATGTACTGGGACACTGGAAACAGAACAGAGCCATTGTTAATGTTTCAGTAACATCTCTGCTTCTTCTGTGACGAGTCAAAATGTCTGCTGAGAAAGAGGCCTATTATGTTATCATGTAACACTCAGGAAAATTTGCATAGCAATATTTGATGAATTTGCTTTTTCCAGATTTTTGGATATTTTTCTTAAAATAAAACATTCTTAAACATTCTGTTGGAAAGTAGACGCTTAGAGGAACAAAGTACACTATTTTCTGGATCATAAGTATTAATGAGATAAACTGCAGTATGTACATTTTATACAATGCTGTCTATTAAAGTACTCACTAGTATAAAAAATATTTAGACTCATGTTCTTGCACAAATGGCCAGGTGACCAAATATACCCCCCACATGACTATTTCTGGCTATATCCAAGCAAAAAGCGTAATATTTTATCACATTTTATCACTCTGAAAGGGGCCACATTCTTATACTTTGATTCTTCAGTACATGTTGCAGTTAATACTTGCAGTTTGCAAATTTTTAGATACTACTTCTTTTACTTACGCAAATGATTTGAGTGTTTATTCCTCCGCTGACATGTTTTATAGCACATGCAACAGATGGCAACATCTGTCTGTGCAGTGAAAATGAGTGTGTGTGTGTGTGTGTGTGTGTGTAAACGTGCATATCATCATCAGCGGATACATATCGCTAGGATATGTTCCTACTTGCTGGCGTGTTTGCTTGTATTATTTCACAAGAGCATTCCTCTGATTATCATCTTGTATGAATGTGAAAGTGTGTGTTACTCTCGCTCTGTGTGTGTGTGTGTGTGTGTGTGTGTGTGTGTGTGTGGTGCTTGTATGTGTGTTTGCCCTCTACCAAAGGGCTCCAAGCTGTCATGTTTTAGCCTCCTACGGTTAACATCTGCTGCATTTAGTGCTGCCATGTCGCTCTGTGATACACACACTGTCTAATAGAATCAAAATCACACGCTGCCACGGTTTATCATGTAACACACACACACACACACACACACACACACAGGCTCATTATTCTGTCAGCCGGTAAACCAACCAGTTGCTGGATTATAGATATATAGATACATATATATAGATATATATTTTAAGGACTTTAGACATTTTATTTTAGAATGTTGACATATTCTAATTGTATTTAATCATGAATGAATATCGATGGCAATTAATGTAGAAGACATATAGACAGATATCGTGCGTGCACTGCCAACTGTGTTTTTCACGTTAATTTTTTTCTCTTATTTTCCATTAAATGTGAGTTTTATGTGAGAGTTTTGTGTGTATCCACTGGGAGACTCATTTGCCAACATTTCCGTAGCACCACAACAAACACATTCATTCTGACTCTGATCACATCCAGTTAACAAGGCTCCCCATACAGCGAAATGGCTTTTTGGGTGACTTTTTCAGTCAATTTAAAGGTTTCAGACTTCAGCCACAGCTGGACTCTCTGGGGCTGGATACTTCAATACTTTCAAAAGTACCTAAAAATCACTCTGCTCTCTTTCTCCGACACAGACGACCGTAAAAATCCAATCTTCATAACAGCTTCACACCTATTAGCTCTGATGTGGAAAACTAGATGACTCCACTGATGTTCACATCATCAACCCTAATACCAAATATTTCTGGGCTCTCGAACCCAAACAATGCTGGCATCTGCTGCCGGACCACTTCTTTAATGGAAAACCCTCTCATCACTCTGGCTCCCTCTTTCTCTCTGTGTCTGTGTCCTTCGCTCGCCCATCCAGGCACTAATGTAAATGAAAAGCAGTGGGACGGGGTGTGTTGTTAATGTGTGGACAGGGACAAAAAGCTGAGGGTCTGGGGATATTGTATTGGCCCTGTGACACACATCCCAACCTCAACACACACACTCACCACCTCCTCCCTCCTCCTCTATTGACGGTCAAAATCAATAAAAATGATCTTGGAGTCCATCCACCATTTGGCTGCATCATCTTGGAAGTGCCTTCTTTAGGATATAGCCGACATACTGTACAATGGGCCAGCCGAGCGTGTGTAATTTGCCATTGATTTCCACCCCTCCTCCCTCTCTCTTCCTGACTCCTTAGCCCCTAGTCACTGCACACAACACAAAAAAAACTAACTTCATCATACACCCCGTTAATGCACATGCACAATAACCCTCTTTTCTCCTGCCCTCTGGTAATTTCACTCTTTCTTTATCTTTTTTGCTTTCTCTCTCTTTCCTCCTTTATCTCCTTCGTGCTCCCCTCGCTTCGTGCTCCGGCCCTATTCCTGAAATCTCTTCACAGGTCACTGTTCTTTCACTGCAGTAATGGACGACTTGTGCAAATGCTGTTTGTGCCCAACCTGTTTTTTTTTCTCCATCTTTCTGCCTCTATTCTTCTTCTGGAGTGAATATCTCAATATTGATGTTGTCAACCACTCATTTCTAAACACATTTTAGCTTTTCTTTGCAATATCTTTAATATTTTTACTGTATATCTGCAACTTTTATTAAGCTTCAACATGATTTTTTTTCTCAATCTCAGATCTCTTGATCTTAATTCATCACTTGGTTGAAATGAACATTGACCAAATAATCAAGTGTTTTCTGTTGACTACATGTGAAAATTTGAGGTTTATATGGTATGACTGATGACGTGCACTCATTTTGTAATGTTTTCTTATCTAAAGACTCCGACTGATGACTCTGTCACTCTCTTCTGAAACCTGGAACCATCAGATTTTTGGATTTTTTTGCTTGAAAAATGACTGGAGAAATTTCTTCTATTCAATTAGGGCTGCCCCTGAAAGTCAGAGATTTGAATCATAAATTGGAGACCCATCAGTCGACTGAGATTGTTTCAAGTCGAGAAGTCGGTTTTTTTGGGGTTTTTTTCCGCTAGTCAGTGTGCTGTGCAGTTTTCTTCTGGGGATGTTTTGGTCCCCATATTTTGCTGCAGAGTGAGGGCAACATGAGGCTCCAAGATAACATTATCTTCTCTCCTCTGCTTAGAAGTGGTGAATTTACAGCAAACAGCAACTCAATACAATAGCCTCTGGCTTTTGTTTGATATCTAGTGTTGGCAAAAAATAGTCCATTTCCGATCTGTCTGCAGTTAGCTTGTTTACTATATTATGTGAACACTGAGCCCATTCCAACTTAAAAACTTAATATGGAAAAGAAACTAATCTTCAAATACTCATATTGAACAGCCAAATCCAATTTGACTGACATAATTTTGAGTCGGGTACAACCCTATAATCACCTTACTGATTAGTACACTAATCATTGCAGCATAAAATCCATTTGAAAACCAAATAAAGACTGCAGTACTTACAGTTTCAATCGACAAAAAGTAATAAAAGTAGAAAATGTCTCAAAGAAGAAATTCATAAAAGCAGACATCTCCAACCTCAAATTTTGTGTACTTACATTTTCCACTGAAGATTGGTTTCAATAGCAAAAGTTTCTAATCATGTCATTACATTAACGTTTTTATCACTGCTGATGCATTTCCAATTATAGGGGTGACATTTTTGTCACAGTGATGCAACACTCAAACTATGATGCTCTGGGTACTCCTGCAGTGTCAGTCAATTTCTGTGGTCTCAGGAAACGTGGGTTTCGCTACCAAAACTTCTTAGTTAAGTTTACAAAAGAAAAAAACCCTCATGTTTTGGTTAAAGTATGTAAGTGTATCACTGAACTTATGCAAGAAACTTAACAAGTCTGTCACATGATCTTAACAAGGTTACGTTGTTCAAAAACTTGACATTGATATTGGTCTCACAATGGATATGAACAGCGGTCTCCTGGGTGAAAGTCCTGAGTGTGTTTAACCCATCCACCACCTCTCCCTCCCACCCTAACTGTGTGGATTTTCTTACACTTTATGCTACATCGTTGCCATGGATAGAGTTAGTTGAAAGCGTCTCACACAAACACTAAAATGTGCCTTGTGTGTTGGTATTAAACGCCAAGGGCCACTGAACAAACTGCCGTATTTGATGCCCAGGGAAGAAGAACAGGTTGAGTGATGATGCCTCTGTTTACAGTGATGAAGTTTCTAAACTTTCTGATAATATTTCTACTCACAGCGAGAACATTCCTTTACTTGGTGATGATGTCTCTAAGGTAACACTAACACCTGCAGGTTTGCTCGCCTGGTGAAGGCCTCTCTAGGTTGGTTGATGACATCTTTAACCTCAGTGATGAATGTTTCAAAGACCCAAGACCTAAATCTGATTGTAAAACCTGTTGTATATCATGACAAAGATGTAAAACAACATACGTTCAACTTAGACCTGAATCTGAAGAGCTTGTTGCTCCAGAACCACATGCAATATTCATACACACACACACACACACACACACACACTCACACAGACAACTGTCAGTCAGTCTTTGAGAGCAGTGTGTTGTTTGTTAAGTCTGACACTTTGCCTCAGCCGCTCTAAGCCTATTACTGTATTCTTTCTCTGCTGTTCACAACACACACACAAACATTCACACACACACACACACACACACACACGGTGGTGCTATCACTAACACCGTATTCAATAAGCCTATAGCATATCCTTCAGCCATATCGCACATCATTCTCCCTACAAACACACCCTCCGTCACACACACACGATATCTGAATCTTTTTTTTCCAGAGTGGTGTTGTCGTTGCTGTTTGTTGAGAGTATCATTTACAGCCAAGGTGTTTGAAGAAAGACACCTCTCCCGTGGCGTGGTCTATGTGTGTGTGTGTGTGTGTGTATGTGTGTCTCTTTGGAGTGGGGCTTTGCTGCTCCTGACACCGTTATCAGCTCTAGTCGAATGTATTTCTTATCGAGGTGGAGGTGTGGAGGGAGGTGGGGAGGAAGGGGGGGGGGACCGACGACCGACAATACAAGCTTATCAAACGTCCTCAGCCACGATTCGGCCTGTCACTCAAGACCTACGTGCACGCTCACACAAGCACACACACACACACATACACACACATATACAAAAACACACACACAGACAGGAGGCCCTTTTTTGATTGATAGATGGCTTTCCCAACAAATAGAAAGCTGGGATCAACATCCTCATGGCCTCTTTTTACCTTACACACACTCATGCTTGTGCATAACGTATGTGTGTCTGTGTGTGAGTGTGTGTGAGAGAGAGAGAACATTCCAGAGTAACAAAGGTGGGATTAGGGATGCATTAGTTGGCCATGGAGCGAGAGGCCTGTCAATAACAGCAGCCAGAATAAACCCTGAAACCTCGATAAGAAGACAAAGGACGAGCCAGATAGCAGCAAGCAGAGAGAGAGAGAGAGAGTGAAGGAGGGAGGGAGGGAAGAGGGGATCAATAGGGGGAGAGAGGAGGGGTGAGATAGATGGATGGAAGGATGGAGTGAGGGGATCAATATCAAGAGACAGGAGGAGAGAAAGTTTTCTCAAAGACAAGAGAACGGGTGAGGCTGGGTGAGGATAAAGGGAATGAGGGAGAGGAGGATAATGAAGGAGAGGATGCTGAGAGTAGGGATGTGGCTAAGAAGCAGGGTTTGACTGAGATGAGTTGATAACTTTTGGGATTAGGAGGCTTCAGTACTGATTGGCTGTATTTCGTCTCCACATCTTCCTTCACTTCAGTGACACAAACAGCAAAACATGGAAACAACTAAAACTAGCTGTCTTATTGTTCTTTGTCAACTAATTATTTCATCAAAGTCCATCATGTTCATATAACTCCACATTTGAGCCTGGCTTGTCACTCCACCTCAGCTGGAGGCTATGTAATAATAACTATATATGTAATATGTAGCTTCCCTGTATTTCAAATGGAGGAACCAGGGTCTGAATTCAGTTCCTGGGCCCCCAAAATGTCTGTGTTCTGGGGGTAGTACTTTTCCATGGCTCAGAGCCTATCAGGGTGCAGTTTGGAGTTTGAATTTCACTTACTGGTCAAAGACAAGTCTTTAGACTTTTACAAGAGCCCGGTCTCACTCCGAAGTTGTCAAAATGCAGTGCTTGGGCAGTTGACTTGCGGTGTCAGAAACCAACGGAAAAAAGGTTAACATCGGCATGATACGCAGCCGGTTGATGTTATAGTTTAACGGTGCCTGGCAGCATCAGGGGGAAAAAGGGCAGGACAAGGACAAAAGTTAAGGCGGTGAAAGTCCTAGTGGGGTGGAAGGGGTGGTGGAGGAGTCCAACAAACACCGACTGTCACCCAAGAGAGCGGTGTTTGCGTCCCGTCAGATTCTAAAGCCAAACCTTGTTCTTTTCATCCTAATCCTAACCACGTGCTTTTGTTGCTTAAACCCAAACACGTGCATTTGTCACTGAAGGAAAAAAAACGTCAATTCGTGGTGTTGTACTGACGTAGTGCATTTATTTGGAAAGAGACTCTATGTATATGGTAAATTCCCTGTGATAACAGAAGTGTATCTTGAAAGCAGACAATGCATGTAACAGGCAGAACTTGACACAGTGTCCCAGAACATCAACAAACAATGCACCCAGGGTACCTTGCAAGTCGTATATGAACGTGGAAAGTCCATTACCAAGCACGTCAATATGTGATGAGGTTGAAGCGAGATTGTGTTGCTTACAACCCCCCTTTTTCCACTGCAGGAACTTTTCGATGTGGCCAGGAGGAACCAGGGTACAAATTTAGTCTTCAGTCATAGTTAATAGCCACAAAAAAGCACTTGTTCTGGGGGTAGTACTTTTCAATGGCCCATGACATATTAGGGTGGCGTTTGCAGTACTGAGCATCACTCACTGGTCAAACGACAGTATGCTCCAACATGTGTAAAACACCATGGTTTTCTGCCCCGATTGACTGAAATGGCAAATTGAGATGCTTGTGTTAAAGCCTTGTCTCTTCATCAACCAACCAGACATCTTTCAAGGACAGCACAGAGAAACGGCCTTCACTGCCTCATGCATACACTCTTTTTAGTGCTTTTACCAGAAACACAGTGAAAATCGAAGTGTTTGAACCACGGTTATTATGAGAGGATCCTCAATCAAATGGTAGCCGCCTGTTTTTGCTTCATACTCGTCTTTAAATGTGGAATCCCAAATATACAATCAATGACTTCACAGCCCCCCAGAAAGACCGTTAATATCAGTGTCACCACTCGAGACCTAAGGGTCAACATGTGCAATATTTCTTTTCCTCAAGAAATGAATCCTGGTTAAAAAAGCCTCTAAAACACCAAACAGACTGTTCAGACTAATCTGTATACATCCAAAATTAATTTTGCTCTTTTTAATGTTTTCTTTTGTTTGTCTGCTTTGTTTGTATTCTTTTTCCCCTGTGTGCTGTAAACACTTTGGATAAGCTGTGTTGCATGTAAAGTGCTATGTAAGTAAAGTTGATTGGATGCAAGTTGTGCAGGGGCAGCACAAAGAAAGATGTAATTTATCAGTGCTTATTTAGTAATAATTTAAGTAGTTGACCAACAGCACTGCAAAAATCCACACCACAGTACCATGATCATTTTAATATTCTGGCTTTGGATCTTGGAAAAATGGGATGAGATAATACCACTTAATTTAACTGCATTTTTAGTTCAGATCAACACAGTAGTTTGAAGAACAAGTTTAAATCAAGAATTGGCTCTCACTGAAATCTGTAAGACTATATCATGCATAGAAAGTAGCATTTTCCTTTTTTGGGGGACAAAAATCAATATTTTAAGGTACATTTCTAACTCGGTAAGACTAATATCTTGCAGTGTATAGGTTTGTCACTTCAACTATACATAATAACACATAAACTGGTTTACAAAGGAGATCCAGCTGAGGCCTGATGAGCTACGTTTTGATGGAAAAGGAGCTAAATAACTCGCCTGTATGCTATTTATCATCCTGCCAAAGACGTGCCATCTTGAATTGGCGGTTGAAGAGCGGCGGGCTCTTAGTCACAACAATCCTACAGAGGCTTGAACCAATGACAGCAGGGCGGCGGGCAGCAGGCGGGTGGGGAGGGGGCGTGTAATTGTTTCACCAGCTCTCATTAATTGATTTTCCTCCTTCATTTATACTGGAAACACTACATAGGTCTGGGAGGTATAGGTAATGATACAGAGGGAGAGACATGAATACTGAGAGAGGGAGAGAGGGGAGAGAGAGAGAGAGAGAGAGAGAGAGAGAGAGAGAGAGAGAGAGAGAGAGAGAGAGAGAGAGAGAGAGAGCGCGAGAGCATCCTGTTGCCGTCAGCGTGGCAGCGAGCAGCTAGCTGTCACACAAAGACACAATGAGGCCCAGCAACAAACAGCCACTTAAAAAACAGCCTGGCAACAGAGAGCAAATTCAATTAGAGAAGTAATTAGTAGATACAGGGCCAGGCAGCGGGCTGCTGCGACGCCACAACACAGGAATTAATAGACGCGGATAGGAGGAGGACGCTGTCATAATTAAGAGGCAATCACCTATGTCAATGAATACCTAAAAAAAAACACAGCCCCCCAACGCAAAACTATTAATTCAGTGATCAAAAAATATTTCAGGAGATGATTAATACAGCAAATTCATTTTAAAAGACTAATTTCTGGAAAGATAGCAAGACAATTGCACATAATGTACTCTGCCTGGCATTTATATTGCTAATTAAATTTTTTCTTTCTGATAATTTGTGGAAGGATTGCTCTTCCCTGTCCTTCTCTCCCCCCCCTTGTGTGTGTGTGTGTTTGCTTCTTCTTGAGTTATGAACCAATGGAGGCAGTGTTGCAGCAGTGAACGCACAGCAGAGGCTGCCGAACAGAGCCGTGTCTCGAAACGCCTCCCCGCAAAAACGCCGCCACGCATGGTCGAAAAAAACAACATGAAAACAAAACAGAAACACAAAAAACTTGCCATTTCTTTCCTTCTTCAACTCTGCAACATCCCTCCGCCCTCCCCTTATTTATCTCCCCCTCAACACCACCAGCACCACCTCCCCCACAACTCCGCAGATACAAAAGACCCAGCAATTAAATTAGACGATAAGGACGTGAAATAAATCAGCAGGTTATTGATTGATTTGTCTCTCTTGGGGTGGGGGTGGAGGGCGGTGGCAGCTATCATTTCACACCAACAGCTCCTCTATCGCTAACTAATTACTCTGTTCCTAAAATCCCTCAGATGAGACACCAAGGTTTCATATAGCAGATAGAGGGGCTTTGCAAAAACATAGGACTAAAGAGAGACGGAGGGATCTGAAGGATTAGAGAATCATCAGAGAGTGTAAACAACAAGAGAAATGTTTCTTCTGGGTAGCCTTGGCGTCTAAAATGCAGTAAGTGACGGGATTGTTTGTCTTTCGGCCTGATGTTGCTGTCAGCCCCATCAGTGTAGAAGTCCTGATGCTGACGGAAAGTCATTAATCTAAACAATAACCACAGAGCTGCCCAGAGACGCAGCAGTGTGAATGTAGTCCAAGGTTTCTCGTGCGTCTCGACAACTGAAAGGAATACACTGGAACATGAACTCTTTAATGAATATATGCAAGCTTACTGGCCACACAATTGATGTACATACAGATCAAGATACAGCAACTCAACACTAAAATGCATCATTTGTAAATTTATATGTCTACATAATGAAGACAAAAATGGCGAAGGTATTTATTGGGGCCTACTTGACTTCTCTTTACTGCACTGAGTACACAAATACTTCAATATGTATAACATATACAACAACAGAGATCACCACAGAGTAAATAAATGAGAAAAACAAGACACACAAAAAATGTATGTAAGTAAAAACATCCCACAAAATCTAGAAGGTGGAATCTGGCTTTAGATATAAATGTTAATCAAACTGTTTCAAAGTCTAGAATGAACTCCTTTGTATGGAACTTAGCAGAGCAAAAAACAGATTTTTCTATGTTCTTATTTTCATTTTAGACACGTTAATCCATCTGTAACCGTAGTTCCCAACCTTAGTGGTTTGTGATTACTTATAATGAAGCAGTGTCTGCTTGTGACCCCTCGTCCCAGGTTTCATAAGTCCATGAGTTGTGGACATTGATTTTCACATTGAAGGTTAGTGTTTAAGTATTACCTAAAATTCCATGCTCCACGTGAAAAAAGCAAAAGTCGGAAAAAAATGAGTGTGAAATTAAGCAGAAAAACAATGTTTCTTTTCTGATCAGTCGACTTACCATCCTTCACATTTATCTTGTAACCAATGGAGAGTTCTGACCCCAAAGTAGAGTCTTCCAGGGATGACATTTTTCTGTGGGCCAAGATGGAAGTTAACTACGCCCTACTTCCATTTTTCCATTGGATATTGGATTATTGCAGAGGATAAGCTCTGTGACAAACAAACATTTATGATAATCTTCACGAATGAACACCTCTTTCATGATTATTAAAGCCCAAGTGCGATCAAAGTAAAAAGCTAACATTAGGCTAACAAATTACACCTCTGTCACATGATTTAACATCCCTACCACAACAAGGCTGTAAAGCCATGTTTGGCATGATGACGTTCTGTAGTCTCATTTAATAGCTTGTTAGAAACTTCCTTTTTTATATCATTTACATTTTTTAAGTTTTAAAATTCACAAGTGGGGTATTAACTGACATGTTTTATATTGTACAACAAAAGTCTCTTAAGCTTGTGTTAACCACAGACATTCATTCAGGCATCGAACCAAAAACCCATTCAAAAAACCCACTGATTTTGAGACGAAGAAACCAGGAGTGCAAAAATGCTAATTCATTTATGGGATTTAGGACTCATTCCAGGGGCACATGGTTGGGTTTCTATCCAAATGTAGAGCAAATTTTAACCACATTTTCAGAACATCCGCAAAAGTAAATGCAAATGTGTGCACTTTCACATCGACTACTGTTATGGAAATATTGGGAGTTGGTTCATTGAGAGAAGCAGTAGGTGGCACAAATTTTCTCGTCAGGTGCAATTACACCACTGCAGAAGAAGAGGGCCCAACGAGATGACTTTATTTATTTATTTAAAGCGCCTCAGTCAAACCTCAAACGAAGGAAAACAATAAAGTATAATAATGGACAGCACACTGGACAATAGAAATAGAGAGTTTTGAACAACTTACATTACAGCTGTGTGCTCTTGGAAGACCTCTGGTAACAGCACTATGTGTATACCTGAGCATGTTAAAAGCCATCTAGAGATGATGAAGAAAGCTCACAGTGGCCTATGCAGTGATGCTTCATAACTGTACATCAGCATTCATTTGTTGTATCAGTTTTCATTACACACTGACATTTAACCAATACACCAGCTTTTTTTTTTTTTTTACCTGACACAAGCATAAAACTTTTTTGCGATATTTTGAGATTTTGTCAAACTTTTGACATTTCCTCTCAGGCTCAAGAGGTGGATGGAAATGAACCTACTGTTCGATTCAAACACCAAAAAAGCGGCCAATGTTTTTTCCTATTGCTTGCTGCTGAATTTAGTCCCCAATGGCAATCTGCCTATAAACCTATTAGAGAAACCAGACTCGTATAGAGCTACAAACAATTTTGCACCAAAATTATCTGAAGGTTTTAAAATCCCTTTTCTGACCTCCTAAACTTCCATCAACCTCTAAATGGTTAAAACACATAGTTCAGAATTCACTCAGAATGCAGTTGGACCCTGGTAGATCATGGTCTATATATTTTATGCAGACCTATTAAATAAATAGGTGTAAGTGAGAGCTCTGGTATAATTTAATTTAAAGTTACAATAATCAAAAACAGACTGACCTCCGTTTGTGGTGTTGTAAGTAAAAACAAGCATTTAACCTACTAAAAGAACTAAACCGATTAAGACACAGGAAAACTGTGGATCAGTCTCAATTTTCACACCAGAGAGAAATACCACATTTTCTTTCATTTTCTATGTGGAAATGAAAAGGAAGGGCCAGGGTCGGGGGGGGGGGGGGCAGGCTGTGATGATGAGCTGAATTTCCACATCTTTTAAATACAGATTTAGTTTCTCTGGCTCGGTTCAAAAAACGGAGGGAGATCTCCATACGCAGAATTTACATATTCATCTGTGACAGTTGGGGGTTATTTGGAGCCCTATTTGGAGTGATGTGAGAAAAAAAAATATCCACTTAGCCATATCATCACCTACGATCGGGACTCATAAGCCTGGCAATAGGCTGAGAGGGGAGGATAACACTAATATGGCCTCAGATTTCTATGCGGGACTAGTTAATGCTATTTACTGAGGAAGGTAGATGATCGACTGGGGAGCCGAGAGGAGAAGGGAGGGAAGGAGATGGACATTAAGTGGCCTTCGGAGTCTGTGGCCGCTGCTTTGAGAGCCAATTACCAGGCTAATGGAGTTAATGCCAGAGATGAGATGGGCTTGGGAGATGAGAGAGGATAGCGGGGATGCCTGACACTGAGACAAACTGCAGCGGAGAGAACGATTAGTGTTTGTTAATCTGATGGGCAAATCATTAAGTATCAAACATTACTGTAACACATCAGGACAGAAACCAAAACGGGCTGGAGGGGCGAGGAAACGCGCCCACAAAACACACGCACGGACGAGATCTGTCTCGGTTTCATGATCCGTCATGTTAGGCTGCAGATTAAAAGTGTGATCTCCGGGCTTATAAACGATTTAGCCAATTACAAACGTTATCTAAAAACGCTTTAATTTGCCATTCAGAACTGCAACAGGGGCCCTCGGAGCCGTCAATGAGGGTGATTAGAGCCCAGATTGCGGCTTCGAAAAGGCCCCAAACATCTGCTGTCAGAGTGACTTGGAGACATCAACGCAGGAAAAAACTCTTCTTCAGAGCCTGGCATCTGATTAGAGAGGAGAGGAGAGACGAGGAGAGGGAGGAAGAAGGAGGGAAGAGAAGAAGAGGATGAGATTAGAAAAGAGAGGAAAGAAGAGGTGGAAAGACCTGAGTTGGTCGGCTGCCAGCTAGCTCAGTGTGACAGGGAAGGCCCATCTGCGCTCCCCGACACTCAAGATGGCAGATGTAGAAGCAGATTGATTTTCATTCAGCTGTCATGATACACAAGTGGAAAAGAAAACACTTGCACGCGCGCACGCACACACACACACACACACACACACACACACACAATCATGGTGTTTGAGAGCTCTGTCAAGTGCCTGGGCTGCTGTTGGCTGTCGGTCTGCCAAGCTGTTTCTCTCCTTCCTGTAATTTCCTCATTCTCTCTCCCTCCCTCTCTCTCCCTCTCTCTTCCTCCCTCTGTCTCTCTCAACGAGCGCTAGCAGAATCTCAACGCCACATCTGGCGCTCAAATTAAATCATTTACAGTCCATAGAGAGAAGCGCGTTTAGTGACAATACAGCCGGTGGGGAATCAGTGTGTTTTCTCTAAGCTGTGACACCATCGTCTCCTCTGGCATCTGATTAGATGTCACCGCGGCGCTGTTCAGATGTGCGAGACGTGTTTTCTCGCCGCACGTTAGAAATCGGGAAGGTTGAAAATGTCATGGAGGGGAGCTGATCATCTGGTGGCGTCGCCTCTGACACCTGCACTCCTCTCTCTTTGTGTCACGGCTTCCATCTGCGGGTCGCTTAACTTAAGCAGATTTTGTTTTTGTTTGGGGATGCAAAATTGTGGGAGTGAATCAGGATCATGATGACTTTTTTTTTTTTTTGTTTTACTTCCACAAATGTTTACAAGGTCACTCAGGTATTGGTTGGAGATCATGTGTTGAAATGTGTGGAGTAATTCACAAGATATGAAAGTGAGTCACTAATCTCTCTGACAACCTTTGAGTGAAGCACTCACAATCAAACTGCAGGTGGAGCTTCTGGCTGTACTGCTCAGCTCCAAGCTTCAATGTGTAGCAAAAGTGAAGCAGAGGATCATTTGCGTTTCATTGCCTGTGGTAAGACCGAGAGGTCCTCAGTGCTCAAATTTTAGCCCCAGTCAAAAATGGGCCTGTGGAGAATCTGTCCACATCCACAGTGCATAACTTTTTATTATACGACCAAATATTCAAAAAGGGACCCAAGGAAAGTAAGACCCTGTCTCACAGACTCAAGACCTGATTTAGATCTGATCTAAATTGCTGTCAACCCAAACAAACACTGACAGCAGCATGGTGCTCCACCAATCAACAAGCTGCCACAGTCAGACATAGCAGCAGCACTTCACACTCTTTATTTCACATCAATTTTTCTACTCTTATGATTATCATGTAGCACTTGATCACTTGCAGATCCATTCAGGTATTAGAAATATCGACACAAACAGCTAAGATGCACGGCAACACAGCAGGTCACACCAATTGGACTGGACATAATTTTGACCTGACCCGACTCAAGTTTAAAATGGTTCACCAAAGCATTCTCCATTCAAATCCAAAGCAATGACACTGACTTCACTGCCAAGTGACCAGACATTTGCAACTGAAAGGTCCCCCCCCCCCCCCGAGTCTTTCATCTTCACTGAAGGCCAAGACAATGGTCCAGACCTGTTCGAAGCTCCAGCTAATGATAGCGAGGGTGTGGCAGAGACAACAGTCATGGAAAAAGATGTGTCTGAGTGGTGTCTCCATCTTCAAATTTTCAATCCTGTCTTCCTCCTGATGAGACACTCAGCTATGTACATATAATCTTACCTATCTCACTTCAGAAATGTCAATGTGATACCTATGATAGGTACAAATGGAATATATTTGTGGTTTGCAGAAATGTACAATGCCCATATTTCTTCGAGACTTGGCTGCAGAGAGAGTTGATTTCTGTTTTTATCAGGAACTGCATCCATACGTTGTCCGGACGTTTCTGCAACTTACAATTTACATCCAAAGTCAACGTTCAATCTTTCTCTAACTTCAGACATACCATAGCCTTAGCTGTGTGCAGAAATTGTAGAGAGTGAAAACATGGTCAGTAAACATAATCCACGGTTTTGCAGAATCATCCCATATCATTCTTGTAAGGCGACAGGATCAGATGTCTTATTAGAAGGCTGCCAGATCAGATTGAACATGTTTTAGTTAGTAAGTTTAGTTTAGTTTAAACATGTAAAGAAAAAAAACACATAAATTGTGGCTACGTACCACACACAAGACAGGACTAAGAAAGAGGATCGAGAATTTAATAGAGCAACGCGTTTCGCTTACAGCTTCATCAGGCTCATACTGAGCACAGGAAGGCGGTGGTTTAAATAGCAAACAGCACTCTAAGCGTTTACATATATAATTGAGCAACAAAAATATATATCATATATACACTGTTTCAATGGCAGAAATACCAATACACCATATAAAATATGAAAAAACTTTACAAAGTCAAATACATTCAAATAGTAATGCAAAGTTAAGTCAACATCACTACTGCAAGAGTGACAATTACAGCACATCATGTCAGAGGTAAGGTGATCTCAGCTTTTTAAGAACAGCACGAAAAAAGATAATTTCTGAATATTAAGAATAACGTCATTGCAGTCACAAGATAATATCAGACTGACAAGAACAGCAATATCTAAACTATAACAATGATTATCATCACTTTAAGCCTCAAGAACAACAAAATCACATCTGCACGTAACTCTAAAGGAATGAACTTAGATCCAGTGTTTCATTAAGTCCATGAGGTTCCATACTGTTGAGAGTGAAAATCCAAAAGGACTCTCTCTGTAATAGTTTTTTAGTAATATCTCCCCCTCTTGGAAAGGGAGAGATTTTTTCAAGGCCCACAAATTTGAGGGATGCCGCTAAGCTGTGAGCCTCGCGTTGCTCTATTAAATTCTCGATCCTCTTTCTTAGTCCTGTCTTGTGTGCGGTACGTAGCCACAATTTATGTGGTTTTTTCTTTACATGTTTGTACTTCTGCCGCAGTACCAGCACCTTGACTTCAGCTGTGCACGGGCATTTTTCTATTTTTAGTTTAGTTTAGTTTAGTTAGTTTTAGACCCTCGAGGACAGAGCTAAGAGCCATCCACATCAAGAACGATAACTTTAAGGATAATAATGTGAATCCACACGGATGAATTGTAATGTTCAGTAAACACTAGTCTCGCTCACCAGACCTCAAGAAAAGAAAGGTCTGGCTGGGCCGACTCTCACTTTAAGATTGGAGAAAAAAACGCCCCGGCTGCTTGTATTTCTTTCAACCAATCACAATCGTTCTGGGCGTTGCCACAGCAACGGTGTGCTTGCAAAAATATTGCCGGGTGAAACAGGTTTTGGTGTAACACGCCCACAAAAATATCGCCTACAGGACGCGAACCATGGCAGAAAAATGGCTACATCCCCGCAAGATCAAACACTGCAAAAGTTAGTAAAGGGCGTGCTGAAAACGGTTGAAAACTGCTACACAACTGGAGGTGGTAGGGCGGGACTTCAGCGGGTGGCTCGTTCCGCGCAATGAGAGGCTGATCTATGCAGTGAACTTCCGCCCACTCAGACTAAGTAAACACTGGCTCCAAGTATGCGCTGCACGCTCCAGCCGGATTTTGATTGGCTGTCAATGTTTCTATCGTTCATCAAATCGCTCTGAAAATGATCACCACAATATTTTTCACCACTGTCGTAATTTTAATGTGTGGATTCCGCCCTCCATTTGAGTTTTTGAATAATATATTTATAGTTACCATTACAATTATTGAACTTGGTGCGGATGGTCCATTTCTTTTCAGGTGACAGTGTAATAAAGCGCTACTCCCAACAGTGCTTTTAAAGTTAAGTTACTCTTTATGAAAATCTTTAAAACCTGGATTAGAAATGAGAATTTTTTTTTTTTTTTTTTTTTTACTTAGAACCCTCTAACTTTGATATGATATCTTACATAAGGGTTTGAATATTTACCTAACTACGAAATAACTAGGGCTGTAGTCAACCAAAGCAAATCTTGGTCGACTAAAGTCGTGCATAATCTTCAACTAATCGATTAGTCGTGGGGAAAAAAAATCTGCACGTTATTTTTTACTTCTGCGGTGGTGCGTCTGTGTCACTCTGTTACACTCCAAAACACTAGTTGGCGGTGGAGGACTGTGTTAAGTGCTGTAAACTTTAGTTCAAATCAAACATTATTTATATAGTTGATTCAAAACTCACATTAAACACACTTTAAACATGGCTTAATAGGGACAATTTCAAACAAAAGTACACAAATTGGCTTCACTATAAATCGCAGAACTGACAGACAAACATCATTGTCTTTATCTGGACACATTTCCCCCACCAATACAACATGCTAACGTTATTAGTACAAGTCTATGGCATTTTACATTGTATAAACTAGCCTAGCATCTAGCGATCTTTTCCTCTTCTCATATAAAGCCAGAGACAACAGCAACATGTAACAAAGGTAACAGCACTCAATGTGGCTCCATTATAACTGACAACATTCACCGACAAAACAACTGTCTTATACTAAACACATTTTCCAAGCAAATACAACATGCTAATGTTATTAGCGCCAGCCTATGGCATTTTACACTGTAAAATTAGCCTAGCGATGCAGGGATTTCCTATGAAACCTGGATAAATCCCGAAGTATAAATCCCTGAAGGATAGATCACACTCACAACTTAAAATGCTATTTTAGTGGAGGCTTTACTGTTTTCAAAATTTATTTCTTATCTGTGAAATACAATACAAGCTTCGTTTTCACTGAGGGAAATGATGTCAGAAACTGACAGGAGGTCTGCTTCACCGCCGCTGGAGCTGAAGGTGGGCGAGTTCAACTTTCTGTCAACAAAGGGGGTGTTTTGAAAACACCTCCATTTTCACAGGTAACTTAGCCTGCCCCCCCCCCCACCCCCCCCCGCTGCAGGAAATAATGGATTAATCCTGGAAAACTATTGATGTAGCATTTTTATCTTTGTGAAAGTAACACGGCCATTATTCGACTCATGAGAATTTGGTCGGACGAGAGCATAGCGACCAAATAATGGACTAGTCGACCAGGAGACTACAGCCCTAGAAATAACAGCTATCTTCCCAACATCCCTTGTAGTTGCCCCTGTTTTTCTAGTTTTTCTGGTTCCTTTATAGCATATATTAACATACTTTTTTGGCTTTTCTTTGTAGTAATCTAATTTTTTGTTCATTTTGTGTTTTATATTGCTTGTTTTAGAGCTGCATATTTTCTATTTTGTTCTATGTTGTCTGTAATTTTATGATGCTGCTTGTCTTTGACCAGGACACTCTTGAAAAAGAGCTTATTAATCCTATTAATCTTTTTCTGGTTAAATAAAAATAAAAAAGTAATTTGGTTTAAATACTTACAAACTACATTTAATCTAGAAAACATTTTACAGATGCAGATTTTTTTTTACCTGTCGTTTTTGTCTTTATTTTGATAGTGAACAGCAGAGACCTGACAGGAGATGGCTGAGGAAATGATGTGCACCAAGGGTCAAGGTCATGAGAGCACCCCAATTCAGGTTTTACCATTTTTTTATTGTCTAAAAATGACTATAATTATATCAAAACACAACAGAATAAAACAGATCACTGTTAGTATCAAGAAAAATTGCCTTTGATTTCAGAATATTTAAGAAAAAGCTTACAATAAGTTGACTTGAAATGAAGTGTAATAATACCACCCCATTAGCAGCTTGTCTTAAGAAAAACATGATTTCAGGAGTCATTAACAGACGAAATGACTTATTAAGACAGAGATTTACTATTAAAAAAGGTACCACGGCAACACAGCCCCACTAAAAGCACAAAACACACTTTCACATGATGACTGCTGAGCATAATGTGTCCACACCCTCCAAAAGTGAACAATAATGACCATTGGGGTTCTGTCAATCAGCTAAAACTGACATTAATAAAACATTCCACTCCCTGCTAATCACATTCAGCTGTCGTTAACTGCTGCTCTATCAATGGCTAATTCAGGCCTAATAAAATCATTAAATATTTGTCTTTTTTTTGCTCCAAGATTCATACATGTCATCGTAGAGACTTTGGGAAGCCTCATAGAAGGCTATTGACTTGTAGCTCAGCCTGGGAACGAACTGACTCCTGTGAAATCCCTATAAAATATGAGACTGGTGGTCATCCATCATTATAGTCAGACAGCACAGGCCTTTGTTTGTCCGGCACCGGCCAGCACTGGACTGGTCTGGCTACTGGCGAGACTGTAATGTGTGTGTGGGAGAGGGATGGAGAGAGAGACAGCTGAAACAGAAACAGTGTGAAACAGACAGCTGTGTGTGTGTGTGTGTGTGTGTGTGTGTGCGTGTGTGTGTGAGAGGGAAGCAGTTGACCTTGTGTCAATTAGGAGCTCATATCGTTCCATTCCCCAGGGGCGAGGCCGACTCTGAAACATTAAATCATTTCATTCACTTCAAACCGATCCTGCTGTTTCCCCCCTTACACACTGCCTGTGTCTGCAAGCTCCCGCTGCCCGCTGCCGAGCCGACATTTTTGCTAAACTGTGCATGAAAGTAGCTCGAACCTCAGAGGCTTCGATGTTGCTGTAATGCCTCGTTTCGTAAGGGGTAAAAGATCAAAAATCCTTCAACAGATGCACGACATGTTTTATTTGATCAACTTACTGATGTTGATATGGTTCATTTGGAGGTCGGCTGGGAGGCAATGAAAAGTAAATCTACAGCAACCCAAGTTAAATACATCTGGACACATTTCTCTGCAGATTAATTTAGCCACATAACATACTGACTCCTCTGTTTAAAAATAATAGGTTAAATTCTCATATAAAACAGAACTAGACAGATGTAAGTATATGTTTTTAAGATGAAGGCTCCATTTACTTAATCATTCATCTGTATTCTTTTGCAAAATATCTCAAAAACTTTAATGAAATTTGGTGAAAAGTTATGTTATTATATTTAAGTCTATAACTGAACACAGTTTGAACATTTCTGCTATTTTTCATGAGTTCATGCACTTGGGTTTATGTATGTATACATAATGTATGCTATGATCACTTATAATGTTCAATTTTTGTTTCTATTATACATTTAGAAGTCAGTCTGTGCGTAGATATACACTCCATTAGTGCTTTCTTTTGCTCATGTAGGTTTTGGTCTTTCCTATGATCATCAGATGGAGAATATATGGCAAATTTACCATTTTTTCCACATCACTGTCAGATGGTATAAGCTACAGTATATTTAAAAAACTGCAAAAACATGATGAAAAGTCACTTAACTAAATAAATGACTTCAATAGTCTGAAACTGAAATTTGTAGCTGAGACAATCATGAATATGGGCCACCTCTGTTGGGTTAAAATCTGTGATGTAAAAAAAAACAAAAAACCTCAAAATAAAACCTAAAGACAACTAAAAAACACAAGACTCCAGACACTGATGTTTTACTGTGTGGATTCATGTGTTGAGCTTGTGTGTATCGTCCTGTTCAGCAGCTGCTTTTGACAGAAAAGTGTAATTTCCAGCATGTCCAGCGTGAGGAAAGATATGTTAATGTACTTCTAACACGAACTGAAGCAGGACATGTTCGTAACGTTGTCTGCAAACATAACATGAAGCATTCACTAACAGCAATTAATGCAAACTAGTCAGTATAGTCTCCAACATGTAAAAAATAGCAACACATTGCTCAAAGATAACTTTTACATCTCTGAAATGTTCATCTGTTGAGATGTTGATTAGGTTTGCACAAACACACACTCATTTAGAAAGTATCACACACACACTTAGGCATTGTTAAACTTTATGCAAATTCTCAAACTGATTTAGTAATAAATCCCATATTTCCGATCGTTGTTTGTTGGTGGCAGACTCCAAATCAGCTTTTCCATAAAATCCTCTCTGACAAAATGTGACAAACTATTGTTGTTCTTTGTCTCCATATCACTCTAATCCTCTTTCTCTCTGTCTCTGCCTCTCCATCCCTCCATCCGCACTCCCCAACCGCAGGGAAAGGCCTCAGTACTGACCGCCGTGAGCACACACACACATACACACAGACACACAAACACACAGCGATGTTCGGCTCTGTGGGTCTTACTGGGGGGCTAAGCTGTGTGGTCACATTTTACATATGTGTGTGTTTTCGTGTTAAATGGGGAGTTGGCCTGAGTGTCACTGGGTTTTGGCTGTGGATGTGTGTCAACAGTAGATGGACTTGGCCGGACTTTGGAGAGGGCTAGCCGGATTTGGCTATTCTGACTGTGTGTGTTACTTGTTGGCACATGCTCAGGTTGATTGGGGTTGGTTGCCGTATGCATACATGTGCATGCCTGCAAGTGTGTGTGTGTGTGTGTGTGTGTGTGTGTGTGTGTGTGTGTGTGCGTGTGTTTGGCCGTTGTCGTAGGTATGCTGCAGATCAGTTTAAGCCTTATAAACCTATTGTTGTGCAATAAAACCATCCTCTCTCATCTCTTATAACCGCTTTGTTTGATTGTCTATCCATGCTTCTGCTAATATGCACACACACACACACACACACACACACACACACGCACACACTGAGGTCTAGTACTCTGTTATACATTGCTGCAGGCAGAACAATGCCATGCCTCCTTTTTTTTCAAATTTAGGTACAAAAAAAAAATTCTTCTTTTCTTATAGGTTTTACTTTGGTTTCATGGAACTGATTTGACAAATCAGTTGACAAGCTATGGGTTCAGAGACTGATCACTGATATAAAAGGAGAAAAGGTGAATGGCTTTCTGACATCTTATTAAAGTAATGCTTTTTAAACTATTTCATAACAATCCACTGTGCTGCTCTGTGTTAATGACGCTGCTGTCACACATAAACCCAATGAATCTAATAAAAGGTATATTTGCCAACCAAAGCGTCAATATATCATACAGCAGATGAAGTGGTTTACTTTTTTAGGATGTCTTTGTCTTTATAAGATCTGCATAAACTTGCTATCTAAAATAACACAGAGGAATTACTATGATTAATCTTCTGCCCTGACTATGCGCGTAGGTGCACAGCTATGCAGGGAGCTAAAAACCCAAGAAGATAGGAGGTGGCCTTTGAAATTTTTACTCGAAATAATTGTGAATCTATAAAACCTGATAAAACAACAAATTCATAAGTAGTGACTGTAAGAAAATTAGATTGATAGATGTAAGAAGGAACTGTAAAATTAGCTACGTTATACCTCATGCCAAGAAGAAACAAATATGGCCTGTGATAGATCAACATTAGACCCCTATAAAGTACAAGTCCACAAAAATAAAAAAAGTAAAATACATTAAAAAAGCCAGACAGTAAAATAATAGTTACCTTGAATGTTGTTCTATTAGCAAATCATTAACCCTTAGACAACTAGAGTAATGCCTAAATGAATATCATTACACTGTATATGGAAAAACTAATATCTGAAATTACAGTCACAAAACAGCAGAGTTGGTGATAATTCTCTCTGGATTCACAACCTGTTCTCATTCTCTCTGGTTGTCAAATACCGATGCTCTGTCACACCCCTCGGTGTTTCACAGTGGCACACTGGGCACCCTTTAATGTCTTAATGTGCTGGTAGCTGTAACACATTGTAACATGTGGGTAATGTTGTGAAACAGTAACAGTAAGATTTAGGCAACAGAAGTGCTTAGTTAGATTTAGAAAAAAAAAAAGATCGTGTTTTGGGTTAAAATAAATAGATGAGTAACATCAGTGCATGATGACTGTACACAAATTCAGTAATGTTATAGACAGACAACATCGACTTTTGGCTTTACAAGAGACATGATCTGTGGTCTGCTGGATGGAAGTCTGGTCTTGGTTTGAACCATTCACCTACCTTCCCTCCCGCTCTACATGGACTTTCTCGCTCTTTATACTATGCCAGTTGCTCACAGCGTCAAGTTCTGCTGCAGATAGGTTTACACTGCAGTTAGCTGAATGCCCGGTGCATCTCTTAAAGACGTTAAAAGGTGTCTTTTGCATTGATATCACACATCAATGGGGCATAACAAAGCAGTTGTTTTTAACACCCTGGGAATGAGAACGGGCCAGGGTTCATTACTATGAGTGACACCTGTCATATAAGCAAGAAATACTGTTTATAGCAGCTTTGGGTAACCAAACACTAACCCCATAATTATTAACTTAACAAAATGTTCATCCTTTCATACCAAAGCTGAGCACATAAATATTTGGATGTTAATCTATTCTGAGTCGCTGTGTTGTGTCTGTCTGTTTCATAATCAGACAAATCTTTACAGCTTGCTGATGACTTCAGATTTTGAGACATCATTTCTTATTTTATTTGTTTCTTGAAACACCCAAACAATTAGAGCACTGTAGAGACCAAACAGTTAACGCGATCCTACATAGTTTTGTGGTATATACCATCAAACAGAACTAAAGGACTAATTATAATTCAGTAATAATGCACAGAACTTCATAGAGCTCTCACACTATTGTCATTTTCAAATCCAGATTACAAGATTGATCTACGAAATTGTTCTCAATGCAACTTTAGCTTGATTAAAGTTTATTAGCGCAAATACAAAAGTGCCAATAAGTCTGTGTTTATTCCCCCGACTTCTCAGAAACGTCCCTGAGCTGCAGTTGTTGTGAAGCCTCCTCTTCGGTAAACTAACGCTGCGCTGATTAAAGTGGATTTAGAGCTTGTTGCATTTGATCAAAGTCCAGCTGATATCAGAATCGCGGACCAGCTAAGCTCTCAGAGCCAAATCCATAATAATACTCTTACACCACCCACAACAAAGAGACAGCCAACACAAGTAAATAAACGTAGGCAGAAAATATCATTTGAGGACCCCTCCCATCTGAGTAAAATAATACCGCCGAATACAAACTGCCATAATTGGTGGGAGAATTAGGCTGATAAGAGATGGGAGTTGGACAGTAAATCCATTCAGCTCATCTGTTTACTATTGAAGCTTTTGAAGAAAAGTGTTGTTTGTCCTTGTCGGTGTGTCACAAAGATTAGCGTCACACAGAGTTATGGATTTGTACAATTATTTTACTTTATTTTTTATTGATCTCTTAGCTGCAAGAAAAAAAACCTCAACAACGTGAAAAGCTTTAGGTTTCCGACCAAAAATATCATTACGATAACAAGTTTGATCATGTTTGCAAATGAGTGTTTTAGTGTGGTGGGTTTATTAGCTGAGCTGCGTCTTCAAAAGCAGTTTTGTAAAAACCTGTACACAGCGCTTTCAGCTCTCTTAATGTGCCGCAACCAACTTCACTGTCAATATTTTCTCCCTCAACACTAACCCGAACAGCAGCTGCACAGCAGGGATGGTGAAACACTAATGTGTAATGTCTTAATGTACAATAAAAGAGATGCAACCTCTAAAAGAAACGCACGCACACACTTTTCTATCCCATCCATGCGTTTGCCTCTCCTCCTCTTAGGGAGCGGTAAAGTTTTCTCCGTCAGCCTCTTAAGTGTCTGGCCTTCAGCTATATTACCCTCTTTTCCTCGTCCCTCCACCTATCCCTCCATCACATCTTAATGTGTTTGATAAAACATCAGGCATAGAGGGAAGGGCACAAGGCGGATGATGTGCTTTTTTGGCCAAAACAGGCATCAGCTAAAGGATGAGGATAAAGGGCTGAGTCTGCTCTGTCTGTCTATCCGAGTCTGTCCGTCCACTCGCTGCATTAAGAAGCCGTCCGGCTTCTTTTCAAAGCCAGCCACTCTCGTCGGACCGCTGCATCTCAGGGCTTTTGTCCCCCTTCAATCTCCCCATCCCACCACCGCAGCCACCCACCCCCGCCTCTCTGCCCGCTGCTGAGTGTCTGTAATGGCCCAGACGAGGAAGGGGAGGAAAAAAATAAGGAAGTGAGAGAAATGGAGGAATGGAGGGAGAAAAAAAGAGAGTGAGCAGGAGGAACTGGAGGGTGAAGGAGGGAAGGGACAAAAGGAGGAGAGGGGAAAGTGAAGGAGAGAGTGGTGGCGGAGGAGAGAGAGGAGACACAGGAGCGAGATGCATGGGGGGAAAAGGAGGCCGAGTCTTTAGGAGGAAGCCAGGCGGCACTAAGCGTCTCTGTCGCTGCGCAGTCAGGCCTGCCTTCCCCCTGGCCACGAACCCCCCCCCCCCACCGCACTGCATCCCATCCTGACCACGCTGCACTCCTCTCCTCCCCTGTCCACTTCATCCTCTCATCCTCACACACTCACACTTTCATTTGAATTTGCTACACTTGTAGGGACTCTCCATTGGATTACCTTAAACCTACTGAAATCGAGGCTGTCTTATGGCATGGTCAATATATGTCTGAGCCAGCCAAGTGTTGTTATAATGAGGACGAATGAGGATGAAGTTAGGTTACTCAAGAATGCCATCATTGGGCATGTCAGTGGTACTATGCAGGTTTGTGAGTACTTTGTATGAAAAAGTATAGTTACTTTTAAGTTTTTGTCGTAGATCCTGAGGGTTGAGGTGTTAAAGGTGCTACGCATCATATTTTAATTTTTAATTTTACTATATAACTTTTGAGAAACACAACTTCCTTGAGGGGACTTGTGGCAAAAAAGTTGCACATGACTTGACTATCCATAAACAAAAATGTGAGCACTTCGAAAAAAGGAGTAACAGCCTTTACAATGCAAAATTTGGGATTTGCTGCAAAATCTTTGTATTGCTTTACAGCACATAGCACTGAAGAGGGTGCTGTCCTTCCAGGGTATATGTAGACAAAACAAGTTTTCATAAATGAGTAAAATCCCCCTCAAATCACTAAATTTAGACTGAGACAAGTTGTGACATCTTAGAGCTGTATCTTAATGTTGACATCTTTAACACTTTTACAATAATTATGCCAAGTCAATAAAAGTAACTTATATACTGATGTTTAAAATGTGTATGTATAGGATGAAAGCATCATCAGTCTTTCTTAGTTTAGCACAAAATCTTCTGTATTGCTTTACAGCACAAAAAAGAAAGATGATTCTTCAAGTGTAAATGGAGCCAAAGTTAAAGTTTCTGATAATTGCAAAACTATTTTCCAAAATGTTCATCCTCTTCAGTAATTCCATATAACAGAGCAAAGTGAGAGTGCAATAAGTCGCGGCATCCTCTAAGGAGGCTAAGAATGAAAGTAGTCTTAATTTTGAGAAACACTATCAGTGGAGCGAAACGAAGAGTCATCTTCGCTGTGGACTAATTTGTTTACAATAATCACGAGAAGGTAAGAAAAAAAAATTAATTTGACAACAACATATCGATGTCTCAGAAACACAAAATTACTATTTGGCTGTCACAAACTTCAGTCTTCCTGTTTGGTCCTCACAAGAATTGGAACACAAAGAGCACACACACACACACACACACACACACACACACACACACACACACAGCCAGTGGCCTCAGGACTAATTGCTAGATTGGAGCAGATTTTCTAGTTCAGTTCAGGGCTGTAATTGTGAGGAGAGCAGGGAGGAATGACAGGGCTTCAAGCTGAGAGGACAAATCACCAGGGGCCGCCGATTAGACTGCACTGATGTTCACATGTCCGTGTGTGCATGCGTGTGTCTATTGGGGGTGAGGGGTTAAGCCAACCATCTCTCAATTCCAGGTTTCCGTGGCACTGACCCCAAACTGCCCCCCCCCCCCCCCACACAAACCATGTTGACCCCTACAGACCCTACGGTGCCACTGAGAACACTAACAGAAACTACTTGTGTTGTGAGAAAACTACTTCTCCGCTACCAGAGTTTATCGAATTTGAAGAATCCATAAATCCCAAAATATGTTTAATATAGCCAACTAAACCAGGACACAGTATACTCTGCAAAGTGATGTAGGATGACTCTCAGACTGAGTGGGACAAAAAGAAAGTTGTTTTTCTGATCTTTGAGTTAAAGCAAGTGCAGTTTATGATACTGCGCCACCTGGTGATGGTGAGAATAGCATGTGTGACCCTATCTTTATTAAAAGAGAATTAGTGATAAATCACTCTCATGCATGAATCATACATCAATCAGCCTTATTTTATGCATGATCCATGATGATGAAGATATAGAAAAATAGAAACGCATGACAATATTTTAGAGAAATTTCACAAATCATGTTTTTAGGAAAGCACGTGTCTTATTAGGACTGTTCCCTTGCAGTTTGCACCCTGAGGTCACCTAAGAAATCAACACGTTTGAGAAAAAGATTTATCAATTGTAACTGGCAGAGTTATTCTATAAAGTCGCAGTTTGACTGACACTCAATGGTCTGAGTATCATGTCCTACTGAATAGTATATACTGTATATAATGTAGAATTGGAACACAATAAATGACTGTCCTCTCTCAGGACCATCAGCCCTTGATCTCTCCTCTGCTCAACATCCTACTGGTCAGCTCCCTGTCTGAATGTTTGCAAGATGAATCGTCAGAGTGACTTGTTCTTGGTGGATAAACTGGTTGAAGTGCAACACTGTTTAAAACTGCTGATTTAACATGGTGTCACTCAACAATGACTCTAAAATTAACATAGGTCATCTGAAAGCAGAAGCTCATACAGAGAGAAAAAAAAAGAAAAAAAAGACCAGTATCGACTCCATCCCAGCTCTTCCTCTCTGCCTCTGTCTGCAGGAGCCTCATCAGACACAGCGGGACAGGAAGGAGAGACCACAGAGATGACAACACAAACACACACACACACACACACACACACACACACACACACACGCACAGAAAACTCAATGTGAGCAGCATCACGAGAATTCTGCTAAATCTGCATGTAAAAACCGACACAGCCAGGAGAGCCTGCATGGACACTCTTCATGGCCTCTGACAGTTACTCCTCACACTCTCTACATCTGCACCCACATCTGGACTCCATAGCTTGTTTCAAAAAAAGTGAGAGAGACAGGTGAGAAAGAGGCAGAATAAGAAGAAAAAAAAATCAGAAAGTCAAAGAGAGCCAATCAAGCTATTCTATGTCACAAAGTCAGTCAATCACTCAGCCAATCTTTCAGTCAGCTTACCTTGCAGTGATGTCATGGTTGTCATTATGACAAGGCCTACGGTCCTGTTGTCTGATTGGACATCGGCCGCTGTCCAAACCAGCATTACATCCATGACAGGAAAAGGGAAAAAAAAAGACTGCGCACTCTAAAGCTGGAATACTGAATTGTTGTCTGTCTGCTTATATTTTGGTCTCTAGTTGTCCTGCTACCTGTCTCATCCCCTGCTAGTTCTTATACCTGAACTGCTTCTAGACATCCTCCACAGCTTCAGAACTGTTGTCTCTGACACTCATGCAGCATTTCTATCCAGGAAAAGTAATATATTTGTCTATATAGACTCCTGCCAACCTAGTCTCACTATCACTTTCTTTCCTACCTGGCATCCTACTCCTCCACGAGACACATTATTCCCACGTCATCCCTCATTTTTAGCCCACCTAGCCCTCCTCTCCAGCTATGGCATCTTAATCATGGCCTCTCCTCAGCCTCCCCACCTTAGCCTGGTTTCCGGGCCCACCCCGCCCTCTCACCTTCACTCTTTCCCCCTCCCAGCCTCCCCTGGCCCGTCATCCCCCTTGCCCCCAGCCTCGGAGCTCCTATCCCGGCCTTGGCTCTCCCTGTCCCTGCCTCTCCTCCAGCCTGCCTTCCCCTCTACTCTGCCTCCCTCAGCCCCAGCCTTCTGCTCAGTGTTCAAGGGGAGAGCCAGCTAGGAATGCTGTGGCTCTAGACGTTTTGTCCAAGCCCTAGGTCTCTTTCACTGAGGCAAGATTAGTTCATACAAAAACTCAACAATACACCACTGAAAGCCATTGTTGATATTCAACATTTTTCACATAGCGGAGCAGAATAGACAATGCGGCAGCCGGGAAAGCCCGAAGCGGACTAGCAGGGTTGATGGCTGATGGTATCTCAGCTGAGCGAGGGCCTTAATCCCTTTTTATACACACACACACACACACACACACACACACACACACACTCACAACAGCCTGGAGACAGCAAAATCAATACTGCTCTCTCTCTCTCTTTATGTCTGTGTGTGGATCAGTGGGTGGGTAAGTGTGATACTGAGAAAAAAAGAATAGTACTGTTTGTACCTGTGTGTGTGTGTGTGTGTGTGTGTGTGTGTGTGTGTGTGTGTGTGTGTGTATCTGTGAGTGTGTCTGTGAGTGTGTTGGACTGTCTTGGCACAGAAACAATAAATGTAAGTTTATGAATTGCAACAGTCTTCCTAATTAAGGAATAAATCCAGATAATTTGAGTGACCAAATAAATCAAGGTTGGCTGGTGCTTAATGATTAATGCTGCTGATATATGATTATATCATGTCTATATTTTACAATTACAAACCAACAAAATGAGCTGTTAAAGTTTAGAATAACATATGTGATGGGTTTTTTTTGTAATCTGATGTATTGCAGTGAACTTATGTTATATTAAACATAAATTTAATCATTTTAGATGTGATCTGACATTTTACTTGAGGCCCCAGATGTCCTGAGAGATTATATTTTTACTTCATGTACACAAGATGATGACTTTTGCATACCAGTTATAAGCTTGTGTCCATAAAACAAAACATATCACCTCTCAGGACTTCAAGGGCTCTGAGGTTGTATTATATGCAGACTGTGATATTTATTTCATCTAAATTTCAAGAGGATAATCTAAAATTACATTTGGTTTGAAGGTTCTTCAAGAAATTGACTTCTAAATATATCAAGCAGACTTTTTCGAGCTTAAGACATCACACCTAACTCAAACAGTGTTGGTCAGTTTTTACAGAAAGATTCTACAAAGAAATTCTACAAAAATCACCCTCAAAGATGCAAGAACCATTAAAAATCAATGCATTTAGAATCTTAAGTAAAAGAACTTAAGTGATATAAACAAAATGTACTTTAAATATTGAAAGTAAAAGTACTGATCAAGCAGCAGAGTTGTATTATTATATATAGCATAACTGTATTACTGATGCATAAACACTTACATGTGTTTGGTAATGGTTTAGCCATTTCTAACTACTTTATGTACTATTGGTGTTTTATCTGTGATCTTTGAAGGGATCATATGAGTCAGTCTAAATAAATGGTTACTATAGTTATTAAATGTAGTAAAAGTACATTTTCCTCTGAAATGTACTGGAGTAGAAGTGTAAAGTAACAGAAAATAGAAATGCTTAAGTACAAGTACTCAAAATTGTACCTGAGTGAATGTACTTAGTTACTTTCCACCACTGCATTTGGCTTTCAGAGTTGGTGTCCATATCTCTGACAAAACTGGGTCATCAGTCAAACAAATCGCAAATAAACTAAATTTGTTATGGACTGCAAAACTAACCTTTAAAGCAGTTGAAATCAGACACACCTCATCTCTACTATTACTATCCTGAAGGGTTTTTTCACACAGAAATACTCCATAATCTTCTAAACGTGAGAACAGAATCAGCCTTAGAGGATTTACCTTGACACATTGGAACGTGCTGCAGAATGTAAATTGCATTCCTGGAAGATTAATAGCCAATGAAGCAATAAAATGAGAAGCAAATTGATGGGAGAAAAAAAAAAGTAATTTCTAGATAAACTACTCCTCAAGTTTCAGTCGTGAGAACAGAGCAGGTTTGTGACTTTGGACCTGGAATCAGTCTGCAGCAGCCGTTATGATTACAGCTGGTTAATGTAATGAACGCCCTGTCATGTAAAACTCATAAATCATGTCATGCCGGCGGAAGCATTTCATAAAACATGATTAAAAGTGTCGTGTAACATTGGGAGCTACGTTGTCTGAGTGAGACATGTTAATTGTGCACTAATGATATGTAATGAATGTCATCAGCCCCGAGGCTTTCGGCTAACGAGCTAAATGAACTGGCACTAATGGGCCTGTTAGCTTATCTTAGCGCTAACATTAGCTAGCATAATAAAGGGTTCGTCCTCTGCTGACAGCGGCCGACGGCTGTGAGTGGCACTGCAAGTTTCCCGAGGTGTCATATTACAATTAGATACTTCTTTTAAATGCTTTTTAACAACAAAAACAACAGGAGGAGGAAAACAGACGTTGAGTGCTTTCTGACACACCGACAGCTAATCATGAAGACACAAAAACAGAAAGAAACAGACTTATTGTTATGTGTTCTCGCTTTGCTTTGAACTAAAACCTCCTGCTGCCCTCCACCTGGACTCCAGATCCAGATCCAGCTGCCAGGCTTTCCCAGGACCCCCAAGTCCGCTAGGTAGCAGAGGAGAAGAAGAGGAGGACGAGGAGGGAGGGAAGAGGGGCCTTCTCTTTCTCTCTCTCTCTCTTTTCTTTCCAATTGACCAATTGACAGCTGATTGATGGCTATCTCCTCAGCCCGACAAAGAGCAGCATTAGCATGACTAAAGCAATGTACAGTAGAGTGGGGCAAACAGTAAATTACATGTTACCCCCCGACTCCACTCTCTCACTCTCTCTCCTCTACTCACTCACTCACTGAGCCGAACGCCACGGCAGGCAAACAAAACAAAACAAAGTATGCTTTTTGTCCCTCCTGTGAGCCCTTAAACAGTACAGCTTGACAGCTTCTTTAGAAGGAGACACACAAAAGGCCTGACAGAGAGAGAGAGAGAGAGAGAGAGAGAGAGAGAGAAACACACACACACACACACACACACACACACACACACACACACACACACACACACACACACACACACAGTACCATTTGAATAAGACACTGACCTTGGGGAGGGTTGGCGTAGTGTGATTTGGGATGGCTGTGTGTGTGTTTTGCGGGGCTACACTACACCAAAGACAACAGGGATCTAGGAGGAGCAGGAGACACATGAGGGGTGTGAACTGTAAATAGAGAGAATATTGCACGAATAAGTGTGTTTTCAGATCAGGGCCTTGTTCTTCATATATTGGTGATCTAATTAAAGCAACAAGTCCTCCAAAGTACAAAATAGGTTATCTGCAATTTTCTTTCATATCAGTGGGATGACAGCATTCAATCTCTGAGGGATTTGCCTTAAAAACAACATATAGACTCCTACAAAGTTCCTCTCAATCATCACTTATAACCCACTGGAAGTGTGTGGCGGTGTATTCATCTGCAGAGACCCTGCCACTGCCTGTATGTTTCTTTTTTTCTTCTTATTTTCCTGTGCACAGGTGAGGTTTGGACTTTATAAAAAGGTAGCAAGCAGGTGCCAGGCCTTTGATGGCATGCATCCAATAATCTGGGGTTGGCTTTCACTTTCACTGTCACTGGTGACACTGTTTACAAACAGTAATCACAGTCCATGCATAGTATATCTTTACGCTTTGCGCTGTCAGTATGCTTCAAACTGAAGCGCTATCAGTGCCAATGACAGAGATAAAAATAGACTGCCCTCAGATGTGGTCATGCAACACGCTGCACAAACTGTTTTTCTTAATATGCCAAAGCCTTTAGGTATGAAAAACTAGGGAACAAGGATGCAAACAAAGTTCTCTAGTCTCCATCACTCCCCCTCATTCATTTCAATAAGGGCATTTCACCGACACAGTGGGGGTGCTACAGCATAAGTATATTTTTTTCTAAACATTTCCAGCACCATCATCTGGCAACATACCTGCATTGGCCACAGAGATATGTGCAAGCTCATCTGAAGACTGCAATACAAACCATAATTCTTTTGTTGATTTGCTAAAATGTTCCACTATTTATTGTCTATCACACTGTGTTCACTCTACCTTGATACTTTTATTACTTAAATTTAAAAAATCCTGAGTAAGAATAATAACTGTCTGAAGGGTGAGCACATTAACAATGATACAAATTAAAGCAATGCACAGGGCATCCGTGGACGGACAGATGGACGGATGGATGGACAGAGGGGTGACCACATACTGGCCTCGTCTCCTATCACCCTCTGTCTTTTCCCGTCTCTCCCCCACTTACGCCAATCTGTTCTCTAATTGTTCATTCATGGTGTGAATCTTTAAATAGGAGGCCCTAGCCTGGCGCTAAGATAATGACTCGCTCTGTGTCGTTAGCTAGCGAGGCTAAATTACCGCTCAGTGCAGAGTTACCATGGAAATAGGCCACAATGAAAGTGATTAGTCTTGTGTCTTTTACACACTGAGATGCTTTGCAGTTCAGCAGGAAAGATGGAAACCCTCCATTCCCTTCTGCCACTGTATCTGCAGCAAATTGTATTTTCAGAGTCAGCTGCTTTTATAGCATGGCATGTATACTTTGGTTGCCTCTTGGGAATCAGTGTGAACTCATATATATTGCACAGATGCTGTCTGTTTTTTATCTGGTCCTTATCTTTTCAGTCGGGGAAGCCTGTCCAATACATGTCAGGCAGGAAGGTATTTGTGGCTTTTTACATAAAGATATCAGTATCATCTTCAATTTTGTTTTATTTGCAGAGTCAACAGACACTTTGAGATGCTTCTTACTTGCCGTGAGTTTCTATGACAACCTTTTTCAATTATCAAATCATAGTGTCCCATCCTTTGAGGAGGATTTTTTTTTTCACTGAGGCAAGGATTTCTAATAGATTTGTCTGAGATTTGTAGCAGCTAAATGTTGTATTTAGTTTTTTGTTAGATAGCTCTTCTTTACTGTTTTCAACTGGCTTACTGAGCTTCATGTTTCCTTTTTTTAGCTTTCCTTGCATTGCCTCTGTTTGCTGTTGCCCTCTATCTTTCCTTTTCTCCATGAATAATTGACTGTTTGTTGCTCTGTTTTCTCTGACTCATTTTCCTCTCCTTCACTGTCTCTGTCGCTCAACATACAACTCTTTCTCTGTGCAGGTGTATGTGTGTGTGTGTGTGTGTGTACTTGCTCATCCACATGTAAGGATCCTAGGGGTGACTGTGAGTGGCACACCACTGATACACAACAGGGAAGTATTCTGCCCACTTCCTATCTGCCTCTCTCCCAAACAAGGCAAAAGGCAGGAGAGGAGAGGAGATGAGATTATCTGTCTCAGTGTGAGGTTGCCAGTCAATGTGAACATCAGGAGGAGAAACTGAAATAGCCATCATTACCTGGTCTGCTGCTGGCACCCACTGAGAGACCTCTGTGTGTGAATGTGTGTGTGTCTGTGTGTGTGTCTGCCAGTCAAAGTAGTGGTCTCCAGAAGACCGGTGATCATAATATTTCTCACCAGAGGAGGATGAATGCTAATCAGTGGAGCAGTGATATGATGATTCAGCGCATGAACGCATACAGTGTACAGTTTTGTCTTCAAATATTTTCAAACATATCGAAGTGACTCCGGGGTACACTGAGTGGAAAAGTTTTCATGTTCCCATTGACATTACCAAATAACACATCTACATGACTCTGGTGTTTTATAAGAAAACATAATTGCTATTATGCAGTGGTAGAAGAAGTCTTCAAAGTATAAATACCACACTGTTAAAATACTACGATTAAAAGTCCTGCATTCTAAACCTAAATGTGTGTAAGTATTATTAGCAAAATGTACTTAAAGTATCAAAAGTAAAAGTACTCACTCTGCAGAAAAATGGTCCCTGTTAGTGTTTTACTATTGTGATGTTTTTGGATGACTACTTCTGCTGCATTAATGTGTAACATTAATGTGTTATATGCTGTTGGGTAGTGGGCTACAGCTATACAACATATTCTATAAGATCATCATATTTGTTGCATCACTGTCCTGTGAAAACACAGAAAAGAGTAAACTTTTCATGGTGTCAGCCCTGTTTTCAGCTTTATGACCAAGCATTTTCCAGCTTATCCAAAAAGCTTTAATGTAGACTATTAATATAAGGAAGTGAAATAATTTTCTCAACAGAAAAAGGAACACTTCATTCAGTTTATCACAAACAGTCAAAATCAACACACCTGGAGATACATGGTTTTCACTGGACAGGAGGGGTTGACAAACTCTAATCTGACAAGAAACAAAAGCTGTCAGACAAATGTAGTGGAGTAAAAAGAACAATATTTCCCTCTGGGATGTAGTGGCGTAGACATACCAAAGTTCCATAAGATGACAATACTCAAGTAAAGTGCCTCAAATCTGTATTTAGGTACAGTACTTGAGTAAATGTATGTAGTTACATGGCACCAGCTGTTACGTTCTGCAGCAATTTTTGTTGCAGTGAAAGAAGTGCTACATTTATTTACCGCAACACAATCATAGGGAGGTAGTCGGGGTAGACTGTGGGGGTACAAAGAGCAGGACTTAGACTAGGGCCCACATCCTAAAACCCACAGCATCAATATCACTTTGACTATGGTAAGTGAAGGATCACGGTTTTTAGGCCTTTTTGTTGTAACATTGAATTTAAGACATTTTAAGACCGGCAGACACCCTGTGAATCATGCTTTAGTTTCTAGGAGTGAATTAACTGTAATAGTTTATTACTATGTACTATATTTGCTGTTGCAAATTACTTGCATATAGGTGTAATTTCTAGGAGAGTTGACAGAATTATGACAATTTATTAAAAGTACAAAGAGTTACCTTAATGCCTTCACTAAATTGCATTGACTCAATACTTTTCGGAAAAAAATTCTGTTGTTTTGATTAACTGAGCAAATATTTTGCCACTTAGCCAATATACTACCACTTTTCCAAACAAATGGCAACTGAAAGTGCTGTAGGATACGTTTTACTATGGATTACCTTACCTTTCTGATACCCCAAAGGACACAGCACAGAGTTGTAAAAAGAGGGAGAGACACTGATTGGCTTGCAGCCTTTAACAGTGCAAACAAACCTAATATTCCCTCACTACTGTGTCTTCCTCAGAGTCAAAATGGACAAGGATAGGCAATAAGGCGAATACACACATATGTAGTGAAATTAATTTGTGAATACTCTGCTAAATTAATGCTTTCAGGTCTTCACATCACACAAAGCAGCTTGATCAGCCTTCTAGCTCAGCTGAATTTGACTCAGAATGTGAAATGTGTAAGAAAAATATTAAAATTTTCTAACCTGGTGTACACATTCTCAGATATTTGCTTGTGACCTTTTGCTGATTACATCCTTGTATGATCTGCGAGTACAGAGTTTTTAATTCTGGGTTAGACCAAATTAATTCTCCACCACTGTTCAGATTTGGTACCAATAAAATTCCACCTGCTTTTTTAGTTGAATTTTAGGTCAGAGTTGAATTTAGTGGTGGAAAAGTCAAGGTGATACACACTGTTTTTATTCACACAGCATTTTAGAGGATTGTAAAGATGACCCTGTGTCTACTGATAACTAAGCTAACAAGCTTACATGTCTCTTATGTGGTGACGTGAAGCAGAAGATGTCCATCAGTTTATATAATCAGACTTAAAGTCACATATTATATACTTTTAGTACAGTGTGTCTACTTTTAACTTTTATTATTGTATATCTAAGCATCTGTTGAATTAAACAATTTCCTGTAAATCTCTGGGGTCACTGAGTGCATGCGAATATCATTTTTTAGCCTGATGAGACACATGTTGGCGTCTACATTTTGAAAGAAAAACAATAGTCATCAAAATCTCAGCTGAGTCTGTTAATGACTTCTGTTTCCGGGATTTTGGATAAGCTGATAAAGTCCACTTTCCTCTGCTGCTTCACTGGCTCGGACTGTAACACTCAAACATACGTGGTGTAACACACACATGTTGCTATAGGAGACAAACTTTCCTTGACACGCAAGTTTAATTTAGCAAACTTTTCTGCCATTTTGTTTGGCAGCACCAACTTTATTCAATTAAAAGACAGTTCCTGGTTATTGTCTGATACTTTCTAACAATCTATTACCCATCCAGGCCCAAGCTAATGCTCTTAGCACACATTACTAGCAGTAATCCTCATCGCCGAGCTAAAGCCGTTGTGTCTGGACAAGTGAGTGGGACTGCAGCAGTGACAGCAGGTGCTAAAGCCTCAGCTAACCCTGACTAACACCGCCTGAGCTCCATAAGACAGGAAATGCTGGGAGGGATACTTACCTACTTACTGAATTACGTACTTACACACACACACATGCATCACACACACTCACTGACTCACTCTCTCTCACATACACATGCACATAAAGGGCGGTGACTTAAAACAAAGCCGGCGTGCTGAATGGAGGAGATGATCGTTAGGTCACATCTACATGACAGTGCCGCACCGCAGGAAAACGACGGGGCTTCCTAAACCCCTGGAAGGGCTAGCGTTAGTCCTCAGACCTGTATTCTCACAGTGAGCATGTGTGTTTGTGTGTGTGTGTGTTAACTAAAGAATAACACATTTAAAATTCTAACTACCTTTACTGTTAAGATTAACGCTGCATAAATCAGTGGCATTAGCACCTGGTTAACATTGGTTGAAAAGGTGATATTGACTGCTCACAGCTGTCAAACTTCTGCCGCCAATATGTATTTGTTGATCATTTCAGATCTGAACATTTTGATTTGTTGCTGTGTAAACATGCAATAAATCCAGGTTTAAGAGCCAAGAGAGAGGAAAGTCAGTTTTTAGTTTCCGTTAAACAAGCCTCGTTGCCCAAGTCTCTCCATTGTTTTAAAAACTCCTCATAGTCACAGTAATTTAGAAATAAAAGCTGCTAGTTAGAGCACTCCTACTGTATTGATTTGCTCTGTCAGAAAAGGTGGAAAAGGTGAAATTATCTGAGTGTGGAACAAAAAACTCAAATGATAACCTGTCAACATGATGGGAAAATCCACACGACAGTAATATGGAGAGAGATGAACCCAAATAAGCAAGTGATGAAGAAACTTCAAAGCTTGAGTGGCAAAAAAAAAGAGTAAAAAATTATACTGCAAGCCTTGTATGACACAAACCTTCATCATGAAGAAACAATAGAGCAGCTGACAAATCTTGTTTAAGGTTAAGGAAAGACTGTCTCCCTAAAAGAGTGAAAATGGACTTGAGGCACAAGGAATAAGTTGTGTATGAATGTTATAGGAGAAAGGGTTGTGTAAAGTGTTGCTCCAAGTTTAAGACTGAACTATTATTACTATTATACTATTATATATATTATATATACTATTTTCTTAACTCTTTTGATGAGATGAAGATCCTGTTCAAACGTTTCTCAGCAGATTCACTTTCTTTCTACAAAGATACTCAACACATAAGTCACATGAAAGGCTTCCAGTGACTATTTGATGTTATGCTACTCACAAATTACAACGTTTAATGTGACGTCAGTGCAATCTCTACTAGGGATGCATCAATACAACTTTCGATCCAGATACTGACACTGAGACCTCGGGTATCGGTATCTACCATGTACTGATCCAATGCCAGTATTCGATTAATGAGCTATATGCCTCACTGTGTGGAAGTGACTGGGATCATTCTTTCATGTGTGAGGCAACATCAGGCTTGACATAGAAATAGCTTTCCTTTTCCTAAATTTTACTGAATTGTCATTTATTATTAAGATAAGAAACTGTGTACCAGCAACTTGGTAAATGGTAAAGTGTGAACTTGTATATGCATTAACAAATTCCTCACAACATAAACAGGAATTAAAATTCCAGTATAAAGCAATACAGCAGCATGCAGTCTACTGGTGGCTGCTGACGTATAACGTGGTGCAAACAAGTGTAATCATAATTAAACACTGAATTGAACAGATGGGGCCAATTGACATCAATACCCAATCCATCTTGAGCCAGAGTCAGTCTAATATGTGATATCAAAATTAGTGCATCCCTAATCTGTACTGTATGTATAAAGGAAAATATAAAATTTCAAATGGTACTTACAATAACAGAATATATATCACCAAACTTTCACAAAATTATACTTTGTTTAAGAAAACCTGTTTTCTGTATTTAAGACTGCAGTTAATCCACAATTACTAGCACCACTTTGTATGTTTCGAAACCTGTTGGTGGCGGTAACGGTAAGGAACATTTTGTGAACTAAATGTAACTGGATCAAACGTGTCACTGTTGTGGAACTGCACTCTGTGTTTATATCGGTAAAATAGTACTTTGACTGTAGTGATATCCTTGCTGATGGAGAGTTGGAAATGCCATCAGTTGAATCAGGAGGAATATCATTACCACTGACAGAAACAACAACCACTTGTGATCTTCACTAGTCAACCAGGAAGAAATTCGAACACTGGACAATCACAGTACCTAAAGCCAAGCAAATACCTGCTGACACCACAACACAGGAAGACTCCTGCCATGTTAGTTCATGTTTCCACCATCGTGCAGAGAAAATAAGATGTGTTCACAAATAAACCACCTCTTCACAGGGCTTCCTTGTGAGATTACCATGACTACAGCCTGTTGAAAACATCTCCCAAAGGTTGTTTCATGGTACTCTGACTATCAGACTCTTGTAAAGAATTAAGAGAGGATGTTCTGACCTCTCCTTGTTGGAGATCAGGAGAATTCTTTGAGGTAAAAACTATCAATCAACATATTGATTAGCACTAATTAGGATCAATCCCACTGTGTTTAGCTCAGCGGGTGAAGTCTGCTGTGTGTGTGTTTGTGGGCAGTCATGCATGTATGTGGCTCCATATGTGTGTGTGTGTGTGTGTGTGTGTGTGTGTGTGTGTGTGAGTGTGTATGTTTGCCTGTATACATTCCTCTGAGTGTGTGTGTGTTTCTTTGTCTCGGCTGTCACCCTGAAGGTTATCACTGTAGTGGCAGCATCGTCAGGTGACAGCCGTCTCCCATGATGCCAAGCGAGACGTCAAACTGTCCTTCCAACCAGGGTTCCCTTGACGACCAAAGTAACACACACACAGGCACGCACACACACAAAACTCACCCTCCTCTAGTAGTAGGTTGAAAGGTATGCGTGTGTGTGTGTGTGTGTGTGTGTGTGTGTGTGTGTGTGTGTGTGTGTGTGTGCGCGCGCACCAGAAGGGCTGCTCAGACTTTGATAAGCTATCACATGTCCCAGGTGATGGTCTCTAACAGCACATCAGTCCAAAGGCACTGCCTGACAACCGAATCAAACGCACCCAGACCAGACATCCTGGCAACCTAAACCAAACAAACCCAAACTGATGATATATATTATACATACGTTTCCCTGAAACACACTCGCAAAAAAAGGAAAGCCTTTTATTTGAGACTGTTTACCCAAAAAGGAAACATCCCTGATAAGAAAGTGGATTTTAGGGACACGCTGGTGGTTCAGTTTACTAATGTGTTTACCATGTTGGCTGGAAGGGCCACAGGAGGGCCGTACAGTGCAGCAGGCCACACTGATGCTAAGCTTTCATTGCTGCCATGTTTCTGCACTGCACTTTCTAAAGATCACTTGTCAATCAAACAACAGCATTTTGACGGTGCTCTTTTCACTGCTCCTGCTAAGCATCTTCTTCTGTTTAAATAATATTCATAGCCTTACATGACAAGCTGTTAATACAGGAAGCACAGTGGACTGTTATAGTATGAAAGCCAAATTGCCCCTTGGGGATGTTTTATCGTGATCTACAGTGATGGGTTTTTCATCTTTAAAAATAAACAAGAAACTTTGCAACCAGCTCTATGTCACTGAAAAAAAAAGTCCCATGGCAATTAACAGGGTGCTCCGGTCGCTGGTGGCACAGAAGTAAGTTAAACACTGTTCATTTGCACACACTGCAATGACACAGAGCTGTTTGAAATCTGCAAAGTTTCCCTTTAATGCCTCTAGAGGACAGTGCTCAAAGAAAAACTACAGTTCACTAAAACTTAGATGTTTAGTGTGGGTCATTAATTATTATGACATTCTACTCACTAAAGTATTTGAGCTTTTGAGATGGCAACATTGGGGAAAAAAGTGGTTAACCAAAGTTATTTCAAAGAGAAAACCAACAATTAAAGTATTACCTAAACTGTGCTCTGTTCACCACAGACTGCAAGTAACCACAGCAACAACACTGATGCTTCACAAGTCACATTATCTCACGATTTAAATCTTGCCTACCCAGGGATTACTACTTTCTATAAACAAATTTTGCTATTGGTAAGAGTATAAGGACAATAATCCTATCTAAGGTGTCCCTGTATGGAAAATGATGGACTTCACTTCCACTTTGATTATCATGTGTGAATCACAGTTGTTACCAAGATGACAGAGTAGCAAATATCGGTGTATTTTTGGTGTGGATTTTCCCTCTTCAGGGGAAGAAACTCCATCAGATTCAAGTAGATCTGCTGCATGTCCTCCCCCCAAAAAACAATCCAGTGAGCAACTATTATCTCTCATTGCTACATAATCAAGGGGCACTGCAGAAAATAAGTCACATCTAATACTATACAAAAACACACACAAACATCTGCGCGCACACACACACCCTCAGCATGCCTTGTACAATTACAGAATTACAGCATCTTGGAAATGAGACATGACAGAAAAAGCATGCTAGCACTGTAGAGAGCAGTTTCCTTTCTCACACTCATGCACGCACGCACGCACGCACACAAGCGCACAAACACACACACACACACACACACACACACACACACACACAGAGCTCTCCCATAATGAAGTGTTTCTCGGGCATGTCAGTGACACAGGTTCCATTACCTGGCCTGTCACATGTCACCTTGGTGATGGCCTGTCAGATACTGTTTAGTTGCCATGGTGAGAGGCATTAAAATCCACATCATTCAATAATGCAAGCCGTTGATTGGTTTAGCTGTTGAAAATTGTTCAGCATAATGTGGCGTGTGTGTGCGTGTTCTGTTGTACTTGTATTTGCAAAAACTTTGCTGGTCACTATTTCTCTGTCAGTTTATTGTTCTATGAGTACGATTTCTGGATTAAGATTAAGGCCAAATCTGAGCAGAAATCACAACATATCTGATTTAAACATCCAGATTTTTTCCTTCAATTAATAAGAATTTGTGCTGGATGAGATCATAGTTACTGGCGACAATGGGGAGTCCCAGATTACAAGATATATTCATCTCTGTATGTAGGACATTCATCACATTGTAAAAATATAGATGTCTGAGAGGTCCTCTCATCTATAGACAAACCAGAATCAAATGTCAAAGTTTGTAGCCTGCTGCTGCCAAAATTTGTGAAATTCTGATCAGTGAGAAGGTAAAGAATGGCAAAGGTGTTTTAAAGTGGAAATGTGAGCAAAGAATGTTGGTTTGATAGCTAGAAACTATGTTTTCAAGGTGTGTTAAATTGTTACAATGTCAGTTTAATTTCTGCTCAATTTTACAACCTAAGATATTGTTGACGTTTGTTTGCAGCAATTTTGCCATTCCATGTCCACGAAACTCTGAACAGACATTCAAGCTACCCAGAGGACGAACCCGAATGACTTTAATGATCCCATGCCTTTTCCTCTAGCTCCACTATGAGGGTGACATTTGTATTTTTCAGTGAAATGTCTCAACAATTGACAACTGGATAAATTGCTATGATATAAAATACAGACATTCATGGTCCCCTCAGGATGAATAACATTACTTTAGTGATCCCTCAACTTTTACATTCCCCGACATTCTCTCAATCAGTGCAAAATTTAGCACACTAACATGCTAAGATGGTGGCAAACATGGTAAGCAATATACCTGCTAACATCAACGCGTTAGCATTGTCATTGTGAGCAAGTATTTAGCATTTAGCTCAAAGTGGTGTGTAAAGGTATTGGTAGAAATGGTTTATAATGATCATAGCTCTGTTTACATTACTTAATGATCATCTGAAATAAGAACTGTTGTGTTTTTGTTACCTTATAATGAGCCATTGTTACCTCGATACGGAGCAGGTCCTCTTCTGCAGGGTGTGCCATATTGTTCTACAGTGGCCCAGAATGGACACATCAAACACTAGTTCTAGACAGGGCCATTTGTGTTTTCATGTAGGCCACCATAGTTCTCCTGCATGCTTGGCACACAGGATAAGTATCAGGTTTGCAATCTTACCGCTAGATGTCACTAAATCCTACACACAGAACCTTTAAGTACAACCTCACAGAGCATCTAGCATTGCTGTAGACACTTCTTTTGACTGAGAATGTGGACTTTTGACATGATTTGATTAAGGATATTTGCTGTGCTTTATAGGTGTATTCAGTTTGACTACAGTGATGTGAAAATTGCACCTTTTCGATTGAATTTGGATGTTTCAGATTGGTCAGTGAATGGATTGGCAATGCTTGAATTATAAGAGCCACAATCCCAAACACTATTAAAAAGTAACAGAAAAAAAAGACTGAAATATGGGCCAAAATCTGCAGCCCTTGTGAGTTAGTTAAAACTCAGGGCAGCAAAACAAGCACACATGCATTTACAGTATGTTTGCATATTTATCACTTTGATTCCGACAAGTGTAATGTGGGGAAAAAAACACCAGTAACAAATGTGACAAGGAAAGCTGATCACACACTCATAGTACGGAGGGTAAATGAGCTCTAGATAAGAGAGGAGGAGGAGTTTTGGTTCCATTCAGCTGAGCTCTACAGAGGCTCTTGTGTGTTCTTTCCCCACCGGAGGAGAAAATAAGAATAATTGATTTCACTGTTTTCTTCTGGTGTCAGATCTGCTGCCGTTCATCATCATCAAATCTATCGCACTGTCCTTCTCCCTCTCTCTCTCTCTCTCTCTCTCTCTCTCTCTCTCACTCTCCTTGTTTGTTCTGCTAATTAACTTTATTACCCTGATAGCTCCCCACTGCCTCTGACGAAAACAATTACCATCTCCCCCCTCCACCTCTCTCTCTCTCTTCTCCCTCATCATCCCTTGCTCTTTCTCTTCTGGCAGAGAGCTGTAATTAGTCCTGAGGCTTTGCTGCTGCTACTCTTACTATCTGTCTGCTTCTCTCTGCATGGCTTTCTATGTTTTCATCCAACTATCAGGAGAACTTTTGAAACTTTTGACTTGAGATTAAGTTAAAAGTGAATTTGGTTTGCTTAGTTCAACTGAACTTCTACAGAAAATACAGGCTTAACGATATTTTACAAGTCCATAAATTTCTTAATAACCTCCTAGAAAGACACAGATAGCCTGTTAATACCATGTGTAAATGAGGTCAATGTGTCACATTCATTTTTACTGCATAATATTTGAGCATCTATTTAAAAAATACATCAAAAAAACTTTTGTAATGTTGAGGAAATTAAAAAAAAAATCTATTACGGTTTCCATTAAGCTAAATCAATGCATCATCATTTGCATGAAAATAATAATTTGCATGAAACCAAACTACTTTCTGTGTCCCTCACTGTCTGTTACTCCCCCTCTCTCTTTCTCTCTCTGACATGTCCTGGCAATCTCTCTCTTTCCCTCTCTCTAGTGGCAGACAGGACAGCATTACATTGTCAGTGGTAATTTACCTCTCATCTGTCTTCACTAATTATTGTCACATTCATCAGATTCATCAAGGCAAGAGGGGCTCTTGCGGGGATTGCACCATTTGCCGTTAATACAGCATCAACTGCTATTAGGCCCAAGAAGCTGAGGTGTGTGTGTGTGTGTGCGTGCATGTGTGTGACAAGAGGGACAACGCATATTCATCTCTAATTAGACCAAGCTGTGTGATTAATTATACAGTCCGCCTTTTTTTACTCCAAGGGCTGAGGATGATGTTGTTGATGGGAGGTAAAATAAATATAGAAGAGGAAGAGGGTAAAAGATGAAGGGAGAGAAAATTAAGAAAGAGGGGAAGAGAAGAGACAGAGGAGAAGATGTCGAAGATGTCGGGGCAACGAAACATGGAGTGGGGAAAAGGGACGCCAACATCAGGGGGAGGGAAGAGAGGTTGAAAAGAGAGAAAAGGAAACTGGCAAAATCCAGAGGGAGCGAGGCGAAGTGAGGGAACGAAGCAGAGGTGAAGTGTTTTGTCATGTGCTCTCAGTGTAATTCCCACCTGACAAAGAGGCCCTGAATCAGGGGGGAAATTGCAACTTGTCACCCAGCAAATAAACTGCCCTGATAACTGATTAATAACGCACACCTGGGACAGCTGACTGCACGCACGCACACACACACACACACACACACACACACACACACACACACATGCAGATGTAGGCACATGCTGAGACACACTTTTAAACAGAGAAAGAACCAACACATCTCTGCATACGATATTCGTGTATATGTCAGCACATGCTAATGAGTGCACAGATGGTCTTTAAGAACACATACACACATTTGCACATTCATATTTTCAAACAGAGAAATTCCTTGGGGGGCGGCACGGTGGTGTGGTGGTTAGCACTCTCGCCTCACAGCAAGAGGGTTGCCGGTTCGATCCCGGGCGTGGGAGCCCTTCTGTGTGGAGTTTGCATGTTCTCCCCGTGTCAGCGTGGGTTCTCTCCGGGCACTCCGGCTTCCTCCCACAGTCCAAAGACATGCAGATTGGGGACTAGGTTAATTGATAACTCTAAATTGTCCGTAGGTGTGAATGTGAGTGTGAATGGTTGTCTGTCTCTATGTGTCAGCCCTGCGATAGTCTGGCGACCTGTCCAGGGTGTACCCCGCCTCTCGCCCGATGTAGCTGGGATAGGCTCCAGCCCCCCCGCGACCCTCAAGAGGAATGAATGAATGAATGAATGAAATTCCTTGGCACATACAACTGAATTTCACAATAAAAGAAAGAAAAGATTTGAAGCTCATTGTGGCTTTCACCTTATTCAATTCAAATCTTAATGGACATGTTCAGAAAACAAGTTTTCGGTAGTTTGGTTTGCAAAGTTGCTAGAACTATGTTGCTAAGATGCTTGTACATTCAATGGAAAAGGCCAACTTCAAGGAAGTAGAAGCCTGCTGGTGTCAGGACAACAACCTATTCCTGAATGTCAGCAAGACCAAGGAGATGATAGTAGACTCTGGAAAGAGGCAGGGAAGGATCTGTGCCCCCCGTAATGTCAGTAGGTCCTCGATGGAGAGGTTGGTCAGTTTCAAGTACTTTGAGCAGTTTTCTCCTATGAACTCTGGGCAATGGCCAAATAATCAGGTCTGAACATTGTCCAGAGTGGCCTCTCACACATGTAGCAGACAACAGGAAATTGTCCGTGAAGTGTTTGTACGTCTGGAAATACTCTGTTCTATGCTCTACAAGAGAGATGCTGGAGGCAGTGTTTTATTGATGTAATCAGTTGGCCATGAACAACCTCTTCTTCTTTTGCCATTCCTTGAATTTATCTGATTTCAGCGCTGGCCCTTACTGACTGAAGTTCCTAAATCTCGTTGTCTCTCCAGTTAGATAATTGTGTTGGTGTCATGTAAATGACCCTTCTTCTTCACCGCTGGATGTTTATATCCTTTTGGTTTCATGCCAGTCGCATGATCAACATGCCCACTTGCTCACTGTTAATTCTTCGCACAGTGATCTTCTTTTTGAGCTCTATCAACACACGGGCTCAGTCGACTTTGTACATAGAAGCTGACAAGTTAAAGTCAATCAGCTTAATGTCTGGTCCAACGGGTATGGACGTTTGTTTTCTGACATACAGCTCCTGTGGGTAATGTCTGGATAAAATCAGGGTTACAGTGGATGTGTGAAAGGGGCTTCGGTGTTACCAAGGGCCTGACCTGGGTGCTGCATAGTGACTCAGTGGTGAGAAAGGCAAGGCAGAAACTGTTTCACCTCAGGTGCTTGAAGAAATTTCAGGTATCCCCTCAAATACTGAGGAATTTCTAAACTTCCTGGTATGGAAACAGCACTGAATAGACTGCAAAAAGTGGTTTGTTCAGCTGAACATACAAGGGAACGGATGGTGTTCTACTTTGGCTATTGGAAGTTTACACAAGAAGCTGCAAAAATAATGCCAGAAGAATTACTAAATATCCCAACCATTCGGACGACTGCTTTTTCTCACTGGTGAGGTCAGGAAGAAGGTAAAGGATACACCAGGCCACCACCAAGTGGCTCGGTAAGGCCACGAGGATCCTAAATGAGGTCACTGCCTAAGACTAAGGAAACACTATCCAGACTTCATCCTTAAAACTCTAGGGCTGTATCTAATTCAGAATTCTATCAGTCGAATCAGATTTGGCTGTTCAATATGAATCTGAATAATATGAATGGATCTGACTATTCATTCAGAGGAATCAGTGCATCAGCATGGAGCATTGGATTTTTCAGGTCACTTGACTTTGTACCAGTCTCTCATAAAAATAGTCGAATGAACAAAATGGCATTAAGCAATTTTTATAATGCATCTGTAAGGTTTGAACATTGAAGCTGTAATACAACACCACCTGAGAAAAAAAAATCTGACCATCCAGTCCCCAGAGACAAAGACAACAACAATGGAAGAGGGAGAGAATTCAATTACAGGCAGATAGAGCTCCTGATAGACTGAGAGGATCAGCTCTGTTCCTTCTTTTCCTTTTTCCTCTCCTGAGATGATACACAGGCTTACACACACACACACACACACACACACACACACACACACACAGATGTCAGTCAGTATTGGCACATACTGACCCACCCAGGAAAAGCCATTTAGAGTGACATCTACTCTTGGTGTTTATTATAGCCTTACACCTCTCTCTCTGCTGCCATACCCCCAGCTGTATTTCTAAATGCCCCCACGTTCCTGGCCTCTGATCCTCGCTGTGATTGGACAACAACAGTGGGACCAGGACGAGGCCAGGCCAGGCCACGCTGGGTGCCCCCAAACTCTCACACTTCCTTCAGCACACACACATACAGCAGGGCCATCTCCTCCAAACAAAACCTCTTCATCTGCAGCACAATGGAGGCTCTCCTGAAAGCCTATCATTTTCACTGGCGCTGGGTCGAACGGTGACGGAGAAGAGGAGGAGGAGGAGGGAGGGAGGGAGTAAGGGGACAGTGTCGAAAATTGGATCAGAGCCGAGTGTTGTCGTCGTGAGTTTTATCAGCGGGGCCCGATGCCCAAAAGGTCATCTGACATAATGGCTGATGAATTTAAAAACAGCGGATTTTCATTTGCAATTTTCAATTTACCCAGGCGGAGCCTCTCACGACAGCCCTCTCTGATAACCGTCTCCAGCCTGTCAGCGCTATCGCACCGCCTGTCACAAACATCAAGCAGCTGTTGCAACCAGAGAAGGAGCAGCGATATAGACAGAAAGAGAGAGACAGGTAAAAAGGAAAGAGAGACAGCCAAAGCAAGACAGAGATAAAGAGTGAAATAACAAATGTGTTATTTTAATGGTAAAATACAGGGACAGAGAGGTTGGCAAGGTCGGAAAGGTCAGGTCAGGGGTCTTATCACATCCTCACCAATCCTCCTCACACTCTAATTAGACTTGTTAAATTATTGCACTTTGAAACATCACTCATTTATTCTTTATTTCATGGCTTTATTTTTATGCAACAACCCCACACTGGGTTGGAGCAGTGGCACCCACAAAAGAGCATTTAAGGGGCAAGTTTTGATATGTTTTAACTGCCCTGTCACTAATACTAATAATGCGTAATGATTAATTTTTGTCAAATCTGCGGCAGAGGGAACTACAGAGTATCTGTACTAAATTTCGTTAAAGACGTTACTCTCATCTGGCTTGGCACAATCTGAAGCAATAGGACAGAAGACAAATGTAAACAGGTAATAGTGTGAAGAGATGAGCTGTGATGATGATGGTTCAATGTCTTTGAATGAGTGTTTACAATCAGCCATTTTGGTTGCTTTTGAAAATGTCTTAACGTCGCTCCTCTAAGCTACTCCCAGCATACTTTTCCCATCGTACTTTTCAGCAAAAAGCAACTTAAAATTTTGAAGTCATCCATACATTAATTATCTTTTAATTAATTTACAGATGTGCCTGCACACCTAGCACTTTAAAATGGACCCGCTACAGTTGTGCCTTAAACCTGATCCGGTAAGTGACAGACGTGAGGATTTGCTGTCCGGATGTGTTTTACATTATCAGGCCATAATGTGGTTAATTATACACAGCTAAACACTTACATAGCCAAAAACTGAAAACAAAATTACTGCTGTCTATAGGCGAAATAATCCTGTTTTCTTTTCTGTTTTTTTTATTCACTTCATAGGCTTTGATAGATAAAATAAATCTGGTGTTACTGAAGAGGAGGATATTACTGAGTTTCTTTAAATTCCTGGATGACGTTATCGCTCTCTACAATTTTGGCCAGTATCTCAAACTAATAGGAGAAAATACAAGTAGCACAGGCTACACAATATTTGTTTTTGAGCAGGATATGATATATACAAGAGCTTATTTTAAAAAAAAAAAAAAATCCCTGAAAGTAAGTTGCTCTTAGTGATTCCAGGACAGTATTTCAAGATTATGAATGATCTTACAAAAACAAAAGCATCAGTAGAATGAGCAGTGGCAGTCATTTTGAGTGAGAGGGCAAAAAATTTAAATAAAATTGTGAACTGCAGAAAGTCATCAGGGGACACACTGAAAAAAGAAGGGGAAATTCTGTTTGAAGTGTTGTGTCAAAATATTACAGCAATGAGCAATCAGAAAAGACAAAGTCAAGGACAGCAACTTCTATCTTGAATTCTTTTCAAACTTACGCAGATGTACCTATTGGCTTTGTCTTTCTTGTGCTCTCTGTCAACCACAGTCATTGTCATTGTATGGCGGCCATTTTGGAGCGCTGGAGATAACCGTGATCTTCCCAGACATTGAGCTTGTCTCCATTCAGGATGGAGGATAAAATCATGGCTCTTCAGTGGGCTTGCTGTGCAGAGAAGCGGGGCCCAGAGCCAAGGTTTCCAGCGCAAACAGCCTCGCATAGCTGCTCCCCATCACTGCCTATTCATCCCTCCACATCCCACCTGACAGAAAGAGAGAGACACACAGACCAGCAGAGAGAGGAAGGCTCTTGGCAGTGAATCCAGGCCTTGCTGGGTTCAGTTGAACAGCTGTGTCTAATAAAGTGTCTCGCCTCAAAAAAAAAAGGAAGAGGGGGATGAATGATGGAGAGATTTAGTTGAAAAGCTTAAATGACAGGGGCCAATTTCTCCTAACCAGGAGGAAAAGGTACAATGAGTCTACTGATTGGTGGATACTCAGGTTTAAAAGCTGACTGATTGGCTTGAAGAGGACCCTCCTGCGCATGTTTAGATCTATAGCATGTCGAAATTCCTTCTATCCTGCATGTGGCCTGCGTTGGGACAGCAGGATATAGAGGTAAAAACTGAGACAATGCTGTTGCATCCTGGAAATCAGGTGGAAAGACAAATTATTGTCAAACCTGCTGCAAGATACTAACACAATGTAATGTGCTTTTCAAAATGGTTCCTTTCACATCAGAAAATGATACTTCTATAGGGCACTAACAAGACTTGGCCAGTGGGTGGCAGTGTATGGCACGACGCACTAGGGTCCACTGTGGTGACTTAAACACAACTATGGCATCAAAACCCATGCATATACAAGAAAATGACTTTTACATAGCTGTCCACTGTAGTGACCACTTTACGTGAAAGGGCTAGACAGGGCCATTCACGTATTCACGTTTTTGTGTCAGTCACCATAGTTGTCCTATGCGTTTGGTACACAGGAGATGTTTCAGTTGGTTGCAGTCTGCAACCTCACTGCTAGATGCCACTGAATCCTACACACTAGACTTTAAAGGCAGGAATTTATTCAGTGTGTTTGTTTTCGGTAAATAGCATAGTTTTCAATATTAGTGATGGGGTCTGTTTTCTGAGTGTAGGATTCAAATTGTGTTCCCAAACACAAGAAATTCATAGGAAACTACAAATTGGATATGATGTGGAAGACAAAAGACAGAGGACAACATTTGATCTATGGTTCAGTGGTTACACTTTGAACAACATAAAATGTGATGCAATTAATCATCTTGGCCCCCAGTTTGTTGAGTGTGATGTAAACATAAACAAACTTCGCTCCTCTATTTCGTTCAATCTCCCCCTGTGATTGATCCATGTGTCATAAGGAGCACAGTTTTGTTGAATTTTAAGATGAAATTCATTATTTAACTGTGGAAAGAGATGTATTTAGTCTTACTTTCAGTTTCAGTTTCAAACTTTGGATTTAATTATTTTGGCTACAAGGACACACCACTGCAATAATGAGTTTTTCCTTTTAACCCTCTACACTGCTGCCATCGTGACAATTTCTCAATCTGAGGTCTTTTTCGTGTGCATGCACTCCTATAAAAACTATTGGAAACCAAATTATCTGTATACATGCCCGAGGTTAAGGTTAGACCAGGTCTGTCTAAATGGAATACATCACCTCCAAATTACCACTTTTATGTCAATTACTCATCCCATGTTACTTTGAATTTTGAAGAAAACTTTGCTTCTCACATGCCTGCACAGTGAACAAAGACTCAAAAAAATTGTTTTGGAGGAACTGAAATCAAAGGGAATCACATTTAACAACATGACAAGTTAACAAGTACATTCCAAGTCTCATTTATCCAGCCATATGCTCAGTACATCCTTAAGAGACAGTGTTTTAAAGGGTTAGTTTGGATTCACCAAGGCCACACAATAACACAATTAATTGACTAAGACAGTGGAGGACCAGCAGCTCCTGTGTTCAGCAAGGTAAAGTTACTGTTTTTGTCAGTGGAGTCTGGCTTTAAGGAGAGCATAAATAAGTTTCACTTTTAGTTCAGTTCCCCATTGGAAAGGGCCGTCTGTTTGGGAAGCACTGAGCATCTAACTGGATAAGTGAGACGTATTATTATACTGTAAGAGTTGTGCGAGAGTTTGTATAAAGATGTTTTTATGTGGTTTTGCTGTTGTAAAATGTTGTTGCTTGTGACTTCATCAAGAATTTTCTCAGTTTTTGGATTCTTTGTTCACTGGAGGCATGTGACAAAAACAAATTCAACATAAAACGGCGTAATTGTTAAGACAAATGATCATTTGGGGGGAGAAGTTCCTTTACCCGAATTACAGAAACCAAGTTTCTTGTATGGCATTTAACAAACGCATTTACTGCAGAAACCCTACATGGAGGTTATTTAGGTATATGCAAGTATAGTCACACTTTGCAGACTCGAGGTCAGAGTGAGGAGGCTAACATTATTACACAGCAGACAAATTTCACAGCACTCCACCATTTATTTTATAGTGGAAAACCAAGGAAAAAAATACCTGCTGAATTCACAAAGGTAGGCAGGAAATTTTCTAACTTCCTGACCTGATATGTCCAAACATCCAACAAAAGATCAGCATTAAGCAACTGCTGAAATCAAGCACACCATAGCAGACATGTTTTTCCATTTCAGGTTGATAAACTAAGGAAAAACCCATTTCATTTTAAGGCAGAACAGGGGGGCAGGACCAGGAGAGAGAAAAACAGCACGATGGCCTTGAGAATATGGATCCTTGCTTCCCAACACCTTTGTTTGTCTCGGAGTGCCACAAGAGAGCCATACGTGTGTGTGTGTGTGTGTGTGTGTGTGTGTGTGTGTGTGCGTTTGGGGGGGATGAGGGGTGAGGGATGGGGGGGATGCTGGGCTGTGTGACAGAGTCTCTCTCTGCATTAATTGCTTAAATTGAAGCGCTGCCACGTCTCTGTGAGAGACGCTTTGATATGATAATGGCAGCCTTCTCAGCACAGGAGAGGCCTGCTTTGTGTGTGTGTGCGTGTGTGTGTGTGTGTGTGTGTGTGTGTGTGTGTGTGTGTGTGTGTGTACATGTGTGGATGGTAATTTGGTGGCATGCACCTGCCAGCACACCACTGTCTCCAGTCGCCATCAACACGGCCACGGAGACAGTCAGAGACAGACAAACAGTCTCAGAAAGAGAAGGCTCAGCTTCGTTGATCAGGTTTTGGTGAAGATGGTAAAATGAAGGTGATGAAGATGAAAGTGAGGATGATGTGACCACTCCCTGTGATGCATATGTTATCTATGTAAACTCCTAAAATACATTTTTCAGGATGTTTTTAATGAACTAATGCAACTCCAACACATTGTCAAAGCGTCTGCTGTCCTTGAATTAATGTTATTTAAAAATAACAATGTTTTGATTCAGTTCTTTCAGCTGAACTTACTGACTGACACAGGGGGCATTCAAGACCTCTCCATGTAATGTTCAGAGTGTTAAACTATCATTGCCGACACTAATTTTAACAGACCCAAAATATCAGTTGCCAGCTGTTGCAGTGATCAAACAGAATAAATTCAGGGGGCTTGTGATGCATGTAAACAGCCTAGTCATAAAGCTACTGGGTATTTAAAACCTCTCCACAACAGCTCATCATTGTCCAGGACATGCTGCATTATTCAGCATCGTTCAGGACTTTTCCATTTCTAGAAACCTATATTGAAGGTTTTCCTGCATGAATGGTGCTCACAGGAAGTCACAGTCTCGTTTTATCTCAGCTCTGACCTTCTCACAGCTGTCCAAAAATATTAAACTACACTCAAGGTGCATCTTGGCTCAGTATCCTCTCGCACAGTGTAAATTTCTATCTAACTTATTACCTCAAACATCACTTGAGTGCCAAAGACACTTTCAGGATAACTGAAAGAAGACTGATTTAGGCCAATTTAGCTGACCAGTTCAAACACAGTCCTCTACTGCAGCTCCACTGAAGCAGGAAGAAGCTTCAGTGCAACAAAATCCAGGACTGGTTTGAAGAAATGTATAGACAATAATTAACAATTAAACAAAGGGAGGGCAGGTATCAATCAAACTGTTACAAAATGTATTCATCAATGTGTTTATTGGATATTATCCAGAGTGCTTGAGAGGAACATACTTATGAGATATATTTATGAAGCTGTTGTAACACCTAAACTATGACCACTGATACTACCAATAAAACCATCCACACAGTAACCTAATGTCTATATCATTTAGCAACCACTCTGTTTAGCTACTACTCAAGACCTGTAATGCTTAGTGTATTAACGTTTGACTATTTATCTAATTAGCACAGTGCTTTTGAACCACTGAAATGGCTTAAACGTAGTATTATTAATTATGGTTTATGTTGTAAATTAATTCTAATATTTCTGATTTTTAACAAGCAGAAGGCCGTTCCTGACTTTAGCTTCATCAATTTCCAGTCATTCCAGTTTACTTTGTCACTCCCACCATTGCAGACCCAGTCTTCCCCCGTCTAGTTAATAGCATCTCTGCTTCATCGTGCGTCATGGTTACCAGAGCACCAATCGACTTCACTTCCCCTGATGATGTCACAGGTCAGCGGGGCTGCCATTAAAACACAGAAGAATCGCCATGGTAACGCTGAATGTTCTGCCATGGTGGTGGCCGTGGTAGTTGTGGGAGAAGGTTTACTGGAAGGGAAGTGTGCGTGTGTGTGTGTGTATTATTCAGCGGTGTCTGGGACACCGAGTTGAGTCAGCCATTACCCAGAAACCTCTGCAGCTTCAGGAGGAGAAAGGAAGCACTGTGTCCCGAGGTCTGACACATGCACATGTACACACACACAGAGAATGGTCTGATCAAACACACACACAGACACACATACGGACCTCCTGGTTGCTTGCTAAGCCAGCTGACCTTTACTCAGGCCACCCACAGCTGACCCGTCCTCAACCATGTGACGAGGTGGGAGGCCAAAACTACTACACTGTCCCATGGCCACACACACACACACACACACACCGATACCCTAACTCTATCCTGTATTGCCTTGACAAATTTTTTCAGATGGTGACACAATGCACCAGGTGAGCTGAGCTTAACGGTTGTGATTTGGTTTGTAGTACGGTATCCTAATTATACTGTGCCCCAAAAATCTGTACAGCACCTGAAACTATGTTTTGCGCCCTCATAAGATGGTGATATCCACAGCAACACTGCACCTGTCAGGCACATGTTGATATTTCGTAATTTCAAATAACTATTTAACATTAAGTAACCTATGGAGTGATTATTTTGTAAGTGGAGTCTTAATACACACCCAAAATACTGACTTTCATTTAATTTCTTTATTAAAAAAAGAACAAAAATAAAAGACCAAAGCCCTTGCACCATCGATCTCTCGAGTGTTCTAGGCATTTAATTGGGAGGGCTGCATTTCCAATTTTTGAAATGCTTGAGATTAAAATGGACTTATTATAAATTGCTTTGTACAAATGTGTCTGCCGAATGTATGTAAATAAATATGTCTGTGGACAGATTCTGTCACAACTTAGTGTCACACCAGTGCAAAGTGTAGTTGCGATAACAATCAAGGCTGAGTTTGAAGATGGATGTAGCCTGAGCAAGAGTGTTGGAAATAGGGCTGGCTAACTACGCCTTGCCGACATTAGTTTTTAAGTTGTGGATTTTTGTAGTATTGTGGCTGGAGTGATCCCAGTTCATGAAGTTGATCAAGTTCATTTTTATTTTGTTCCCTTAAAAGTTGAGATTTATAGCTCATTCTTGACAGGTTTTCTCAACTGCTGTTTTTCAAGGTCAAGGATGAACCACGGCTCACTGTGGAATGTTTGATAACTCCTATGATGTAAAACAGCCTAAGTCCTTTCTGCATTGTTCCATCACAAAAAAGGAAAAACATACAACAAACAGATTAATGAGGAGTGTGTCTGAAGTATATATTATGTATTTAATTTGATGCACCGAGGCTAACTGGGGGACTACGTGTTGTAATGTGTTTATTTTTATTTCGGTAATAATATGTTGATTGTATATATGTGTATGCTGACCCCTAGTTCCAAGACAAATTTCTCTAAGGAGACCAAAAAATGAACTGAACTGAACTGAATTGAACTGAACAGTGGATCAATCTTACGACAGATTCTGTTTCTTTAACTGCTATGGCACTAATGTCAAATGACTAAGTGTAGAACTTGCTTTGGTTATGACAACTACAATCTATGCCATTCTCTAAATTACATTTTATTTTTTCTCCCAATATGCAAACAAAGGTTTTATTTTTACACCTTTTTGTTCAAATATATACATCATATCATATTTTGATCAATTCTGGATTATGATTGAAAATGTATCTGTAATGTTCAATTGACAATCTATCAAGTGAAGATGTATTGTGATCTTGGACTAAGTAACTGACTGTCACAACTTTCCCTCATCTCCTCCATATTGCCTGAGTCATAGCAGAGTTGAAAGGGGGATGAGAGAAGGAAAGGAGGAGAGGAGGGAAGCTTTGGGATCCACCCAAGTGCTCTTGAGCTATGACACATTTACAGTTTTAGCAGACTGTGGAGCAGAGAATGTGTGAGTCAGAAAATATGTGTTTTCTACAAACACTGGTGCTGACGGGCTTGTCACACACTATTAATAGATGCTGGATTGTATCATGATGAGTTGCTCCTATTGTTCATACTGTATATGTGTGTGTCTTTAGAGTGTGTGTTCGTCTTTCCCCTGCTGCCAAAGGCCCCATTCCCATCCCTTGATCTGGAACAATGTGCTTCAGTCAGAGGGAAAGACAGAGCTGCCTTAGAAACTGCCCCCCCACCCTCCACCCCAACACACACACACACACACACACACACACACACACACACTCCCTGCCAGTTTCAACACACTCAAAAAACAGCTGAGTGGCACTCTTGCATCCAAGCCTCAATAAACCTAAACATGAATACATGATTCCAGTCTGTCGTACACTTAATGCAGCATTACGACAGGATTTTCACTCCAAGTATACAACACTCACACATCTTCACAAACAGGGGCCGTCCCATGAATAATAAGTGTCCAACTATGCCAGAGGTCACATCCACGCTCCACTCCCCACAGCTTTCCCAACCGACCCCCTCATTAGGGAAATGTTTGTCCCAGTTGGGAGGGTGGGATGGGTGAGAAACAGCGAAGAAAAACAGGGAGGGAGGGGACGGAGCAGTTGTTAAAGAAAGTTAGGATGTCTGAGAGACTTCAGTGACTAATTGCAGTCGACTACTTTGTTGCCAGATTTTGTCACTTAAAGCTTCCACAAAAGGTTGCAGACTTTTAAGTATGTGAGAGAAATTCTCCTGAAAAAGCGAGTCCCCTCCAATTGAAAACTATTATTGCCGTTAACAAGTCTTATTTCTGTGGGAGACCGTGTTTGTGCTCAGTCATATTCATCACAACACACAAACAAACTGACAGTCAGCAGTTTGCACTGTGTCCACAAAATTGGGCACGTTGGCAGAAAAAAATGTTTTACCTTTCAGGAGACGGCAGGAGCTGCAAATGCAGGTAATGAAAACACTCACTTGAAAAGAGAAGAGCTTGCATGGATGTGCCAAACATTTACATTTGGCAAAGTAAGAGTGGGAAATTAAATGAAAGTGTTATTCTCAAGTGTTCATTTGTATGGGGACAGTAGTAGTTCAGGTGTTTGCTGATGTAATGAAATAGAAATGCAGGTCAGCACATCCTCTGCTCTTCGTAGAGAGCAAAAGAGAAGAGATGAGGAAAGACAGAAAGAAAGAAAGAAGGAAAGAAAGAAAGAAAGAAAGAAAGAATGAAAGGACAAAAGAAAGAAAGAAAGGACGTAAGAAAGAAATTACTTAGAGTTTACGTCATCCTTCCATACTCAGCTCTTCAGTTACATTAGCATATTGTTGTTTACTCCTTTTCATTCATTTTTTAAACTTTATTTAGGGCATTTTTTATGCTTTATTGATAGCGACAGAGAGTTATGGAAGGGGGGAGAAGGGAGGACCTGCAGCAAAGAGCTCTCGGCCGGACTCAAACCCGCACTGGCAGCAGGGATTCAGCCATAACCTCTGACCTGACCTGCCTGGTATGCATTTTTAATTTCTCCTAGCTATTTGGGATCACAATGACCAGATAAGTTTAAAAAACTAAATACTGTCAATAATAAATAAGTCCCAATGTCCTAAAATGAGATGATAATAAAGTCCCAATGTCTTCGAATAAGCACTTCCTAATTAACAGTGTCTTAGCTTATTACTGTTGCTAAAAAACTAAAAACATTATTATTCATAAATAAACAGGTTTCAACCATAAAATGTCATCAGATTTTGGACCGTGTCCACTTTTGTGTCAGGATCAGCTGCAGCCTGACTTGGCATAGATGGCTACCATCTTGTTTTTACATGGATTAGTGTATTGTGTTCTAACTACCACTAGATGGCACAAAAAAGTGTCCACAAATAAGGACAACAGGTCTAAGTTAAGCAAAATTAAGAATTAAGGTCAATTAAACCCAAAACGCAATGTCCTCATATGAGGGCACAGGGTCTCAGGAGGATAAAGATATGCCCTCTACCTATAGAGCTATCACAGCATCCCTTCATTCATTTTTTGTGATAACAATTACTATAAAATACTTTATGCTGAGTCTTGAAGGCATTTCACTCCCTGAATGAGCCCAGAAACCCACAATGTTTGGATCCAATATTGATCAAAAAAATTAAAATGCACATTAATTATGGAGATTCATTGGAATCGTACAGAGGTTTCCATCTTTGCTCAGAGATTACTCACTTCAACAAACAGCTTCATTTTGTTTGTAGAGGAAACATTTCAGTTTCTAGTCTGTCATACATAATATTGCCAAAGGTACACAGTCTAGCATTGATAAGAGCCTTGGGTATGTATTACCATGAATGTACAGTGTATATCTGAGCTGCTGGGGGAGAAAGGTGCCTTGCTTGACCTTGCCTGACCAGGTTTAGTCTAGTAACTTCAGCGCAACTGAGACAGTTAGTCAATTTACTAATTAGTTGATCGAAGGAAAATAAAAAAATTTGTAGGGCTGTCAAGCGATTGAAAAAATAATCTAATTGATGACATGCTCTGTGATTAATTAATCTCAGTTAATTGCATACATAACATTTTGCTGTGAAAGTATTTGAAATATTTCAATTCAAATGGATTTCGGCAGATGTGTCTTAAGAGATTTTGGGCGCAATTGTGCTTCTCAATAGTGGCTTGTAAGTTGTGTCAGAAGATGCTATGTCTAAAGCCTCTGTTAACCCCCTGTCCTCTATCACTGAAACTGGTCTGCAGTCCACTGCAATCCATTTTGCAAGGGAAATAGTTAGTCGGTTACTTACTCAGTTTGCGTCTGAAGGCCTGGTCGAGTGTGGCTTGGCAAGGCTGGCTGCCAGCACTAGCATCAGAGGCTGTGCTAAATGATTTGCATTGAGGCGATGTTTCAGGCTTGAAATATTTCAATGGCACAAAAAGTCAAAAAAGTCTGCAGGAATTGTAGAGAACGGTACTCTTATCAACAGTTCCATCAGCACGTTTTTTTAAATGTAAATGTTACATTTACAGGGCCAAGCAGCATCGCCTCATCTGTCTCCATCATGTTACAAAGCTACTGTGGCCTTCAATGACGCACCGGGTCAAAGGGCACTATGGAATAGTGCATTTCAGAAGTTCCTTTCTCCAAGAAAGCCCTTTCTGGGCTTCGGGAAACTGATGGACTTTTATTACTATTTTCTGGCAGTTTATAGACAAAACAACTGATCCACTAATCTATGAAAATAACAGTCAAATTAAAAAAAAAGGTCTGTTGCAGCTTTTAACCCCAGACATTACAACAATTGGTTGAATGACTAACAACTGACTGATATGAGTGATGAAGATGTACAGGAAGATAGCTTTATCTCTAGTGGACACACACACACACACACACACACACACACACACACACACACACACACACACACACACACACACTCCTCTGTTAGTGGCTCCTGCTTCCACTGAATGAATGAAAGCCTCTGTTCTCTCTGGCTCTCGGCCCTCTTCATGCCCCGCTGCTGACTGGCAGATTGGAAGTAACAAATTGCTGCGTCCTCAGAATGATAATTAGCAAAGCCATGAAGGCGGTTTTGTTTAAAGGGAGCATAATGTGAGCCAAACTTTCTGGTCTTTCTCGTCACCTGACTGACTTCTTCTGATACCCTGAAACTTTACAAACACACACAGGATTCAAACCTTTTGAGTTTAGCTTTCAAATTCAGTTATTTTTCACCACTGTCTCAGAGCCTCCAATAAGTCACCAACAGCATAAGCTAATTCTGAGCCATGGGGCAAAGGTCCAGGATTGTTTTAAGTCCAAAGAAACCTTCCATTGATGTCTCTTAGAGCAATCTCTCTGGCATGTATATACGTATTATCTTAGGTGTGATGAAAACAGAACTTGGTGGCCTTTTAAAAATCGAGTCTCTACGGTGAAGAGAGAGTCTCCTCCCCTCGCTCCGTTGCCTTTAGCACAGCTCCAGCATCTCCATCAACAAGTCAATAGAGGCTCTGGCTCGCCGAGACATTAGCTAGGAAGCTATGGAGGTGAGCAGGGCTTATTATAAGCCTCTTAGTGATTCTGCAGGAGGTGAAGAAATGGTCTCTGTTAGGGGAATCAATCCCCGGGTAATTACCTAGCCACACTGCAGGCTGCTGAGGAGGACTAGGACCCGGCTGAGGCTGCGGAGGCTAGTGAGCTCCAGTTCAATAAGAGCCTTTTAAGAGAGCCCATTGTCTCAGACTTAAGAGAGGGGAGCAGACTGATAATGATGATGACGATGATGATGATGATAAATACACAGCCAGTAATCAAGTGGTGTTTGACAGACACAAGTGCACAGCAGGGCTCATCAGAGTTTAGCCGCACACGGACAGCCAATCTATAATCCACCCATCGTTGAGACTTGCCTACCCTGTTCAGGGTCACTATCCCAGCATGCACTGGGAGAGAGGAAGGGAAACACCCTGGACAGATATGAGACACAGGGATAGAACAGGTAAACGCATTCCCATTTCTTAACCTCCATCCTTGACCTTTGGTATTGTCATCAAGTGAAACGTTGCGGTGTCCCAAATCATACCTCTTCCAAAAGGAAAGATTTGGCATCACAGTTTCATTCATTTCACATTTTATACGATAAACATAACACCATGCATAGCTCAAGGAAAAGGATGGATGATAGAGGACATTACAATCCTCCATTTACAAAAGACAGAAAAAATAAGATTCTCCAATCCTTAACATGGTTTCCATTCAGCTTCTGATGATTTTATATGAGTCATGGGTGGTGTCCTATTTCATAGTGGCACCACTACCCCTGATAATTCTGTTTTTAGAGGGCAACACAAATCCAAATGTCATTCCAACACAAAGAGGAAAAAGTATGGAGAATTTTGACAAAGATATCCATTGATGGTAATAAATATTTCCTGGTTTTTGGGCAAACCCTCACCATTACTTCTTGTTTGATGCATTTTATCATATCTCATTATTTTTGAATCAATGTGTGGTCTACATTTCATCAAAGATTTACAGTCCTGCAGAACAACAATTTTAAAATTAGCACTGAAGTACAAATATTTTATACTGATGATCAGACTGAAGGTTGTTGTTTCAACAGCCAGTACTTGATCTAGGTCAATGGCAGGCTACACAAACCTGAACACTACTGAGAATGAGAAAACTATTCCATAAAACTAACTGCTTCTGATATCCTCAGGTCAGACAACCAACAATTCCTCTACTTCTTCTCCTATTGTGAGGGATGGGAGATGTCTCCAGCAAGCTCAGACTCTGCCCCCAAGAGGTAAAGCTACACAACAACAGCCTACAGAGCAAGTATTTTGGATTGTTGAGCAGAGTAAAGGTTGTTTGTGAAATGACCATCACTACTAAATTTAATCAGAGCAAGTCCACTAGCAGCACCAACCTGGAGGCTATTGAAAAAGATCAAAGTATTCTGTAGTGCATGCTTAGAAATACTTTGAAATACCTCACTGTGGCTGTATTTGTCCTTGTCATAATATAATGAACATATGTAAAATATCCCTTCTTTATTAATTTTTTTACTCTTTACATCTGTGTTGTATTATTATTGTTGACTAACCAACAAGTACAATCATTTATTGACCTTCACTAATTGCCAAACAGGCAGACAGACAGGCAGGGAGACAGATTGGTTAGCAGACAGATAAAAAAAAGTTAGACAGACAGGCAGACAGAAGGACAGACAGACAAGCACATAGCTAAAGCCTTGCTACTCTGACACCTGGAAAGCTATTTGCAACAATGCACACAGGAGAAGGATATGGAAAAAAAAAGGTAAAAGAGAGAAACTAGATAAAGTAAAAGCACTCTTTCATATGAAATCAAGAGTTTAGGGGGCAGAGTTCAGCCATAAGTGGCGCTGCTACAACACGGCGCAGAGAAAAATTAATTTCACATTCTTTAATTTTCAGAATAAAATGGCCAGCCATTTCAGGTCGAATAATTGTTTGAACCAATGATTTTATCATTAATCCAACAGCAGCCCCCGAGAGCTGGGGGTCACACCGGAGGTTGATTAGGTACGAGGCTGCACAAAGAGCCCTCCAGTCGATGCCATTGAAAAGGAGCAAGTCATTTAGATTGTGAATTGGTCCCGGGGCTGCGAGGCTCGCTCCATTACAGGCCATTTTCAATTTCAGCCTCACAATAAACATCAAGCCGGGCCAAGGAAATTACAGCATCTTGGAGATGTAGCCGAACAGATAGGTGGGGTACGGACAAGATGACACGGCTGGAGGGAAAGGAGGGGCAGGTAATGCTGAGGGCTGGTGAGCGAGAGAAAAAGCAGAGATTATCCAAAGTGGAAAACTGGAGGAGAGAAAGAGAAAGAAATTCCAACCTTTCTGACTCTGACAGTTCATACAGCGTGTGCATGTACTTAAAATACTAATGTATGTGCTAATACCACTGAGGAAAATTGTCTGGACTCCTATGAATGCAACAGCTTTTACGCTTTATGACTTTCTTGTCCTTGCATTAAGATTCTTTGGGGCTGAAAATAAAATGATGAACGATGGACATGAACAAAACAAAGACTTGATCAATAACTGTTCCACTTGCCTCATAAATATCAACAAGTCTCACTTGTACTCTGTTATGGTACACGTCCAATAAATGTTGGACTTCACAGAACAAAATGTAAGCAGCAAACAAAGAAATGCATCTATTATGCCAACCAAGGACTTGTCATCATCTAACCACCATCATTTCTTTTAATGCTGCACTTTTCAATTACACGCAGACCAAGTATGAATAAGCAACTATTTGTCTATCTAATAGTGTCAGACACACAAGTGTACAATCTCGAAGCACACATATGTTGGTCCTGAATGATTTTCAGCCAGTGAATACAAGCGCAAATGCAGATTGTTTACACCGTAAATATTTGTATAGACCATTCAGCACAAGTTTAATTACATTAGTTTCATTTGTGCCTCAAATCAATGGACATAATTTCATTGCTTTTGTTACAATGGTCTTGTTTACTCATGGTTTACACAAATCAATGTAAGACTGAAATTAATGGGAAAATTCATCATTTCACTTAATCACGCTGTGTAGTCAAAGGAAAAAAAATGTCATGTCAACATTTTTGTTTCATTTGCCTTCTTACTTTCTTCCCATACAGAGAGGATGGTTACATATGTAACTATGGTTCTCTGAAGAGACAACACCCAGCTACATAGTCTGTATCTGCCCACTGTGACATGGATAATCAGTTGGCAAACTAACTGACCTTCATTTATCATCATTTTCAATGGAGAGACTTAAAGTGCCCTTAAGTGTTCATATAAAACAAGTTCATAAAATATATATATAATCATATAAAATGTTTACAATTATCAGCTCCCTCCGTTACAAATGTATTGAGACATTTTAAGATACACTTCAACAGGAATCTTAAGTCTAAAATATGACAGCACCACCACCAATGTAACAAATACAATACAACAGTCATGTACCTCAAAGCAAGCCACAGTGTGCATGCATAGAGAGCTGCATTGAACTATTTTCAAATGTACACAGTATATAAGATTCAAGAGTCAGTCACCTTTCTCCGAGATTTTTTCTTTTCTCCGGAAAGGTACACAGTATGCAAATCCAAAAAACAGCAAGTAATGCTAGACACAAATACTGCTGCTTCAAGCTACCAGATGCTACTTATCATGTGCTTTCTAGATCAGCTACTAATGAGGCAATGGTCATTTCTGACATTGGTGGTTGCAGAGTGGACAGAATTCCCCTGACAACAGACCCAGGAGCTTAGAGAAGTCAACTTTCATGTTGCGAAACATGGCACAGCAACACAAGAGCTTGGGCCAATACTAAGTGCTCAAAACTCTAAACAACAAGTAGAAATATCACTAAATATTTTTTCTGTTTGGCGGAGGTGGAAAAGTTAGTACAACAATAAAAAACAAAATGTGATGATGGGCTATGGAAACACACCTGGCACATAAATCTTTACGTACATGAAGCATGTGACTTACTGTCACTAAAGCTTGGGCTCGACCAAAGATTAAAATATAACCGCAGACAAAGACGTCAGATCTGTGCAGACTGATGAGAAGGCTGTAATATTGTTCAAATATTACATGAAACAAATTTAAATGTCATATTTCTACCACATTTATACATGGTTTTCCACTGTCTGAGGTTTTATTGGTGCTCTTGTGATTCCGCCATCTAATTGCACCTACTTCTTCTGCACCAGTTTAATGGCATTTGACTGGAGAATTAGCAGCACCAGCTGTTTATCTAGATGAGCCCAACTCCATACATTAGCACAACTGATAGGGGATGGAAACGCGCATTCATTTGCATTTTCTTTTGCTGATTGTATGGAAATTTGGTGAAGATGTGCACTACATTTGGAAAGAAATCTGACCAATTTCTGCTTTCTAAACTTACCCTCTAAAAGGTGCCAACTACACCTGTCATGTTAGAGCCATTTTCACACTGGAGGTCAGATGAGAAGTCTGTAGATGCTCCATAGAGTCATGAAAGCCCTAATAAATAATATTTTCTAAGAAAAGGAGCTGAAAAACTTTCAGACTCAGTAATCAGTGGACGATAGTTTCAACTGAAGCATCGCTTTCCGCAGCACATGAACCTCATGTCAGAGCAATATTCCAGGTACGCCTTCACTAGCCTAACAATGGAATAATTAAGCTGCTGGCAAGACACTGAATACAAACAGCAGACATCTGTACTGGTTTTCACAGAAGCCACAGAAGCCCAAAGACTAGGCAGGACACAATGAGGTGGTTTGTCTCAAAGCAATTATCCACATCACCAAACTCCCATGGGTCAGTCATATGGAATATGGGTGGAGAGATAATCTCAATGTGATAGAAGATAGTTGTGGTGGTGTGTGTCTCTGTGTTTTGGGGAAGATTCTGGGTAAGGCTGCATATGGTGGACGAAAATACATTGTTTAAAATTATTTGATAAGTGCCAACTGCAACAATCCAGTGTTCCACATAAACAGCAACAGCGTACACAGAGGAAGCTGAAACATGTGTCCAAGATTTTACTTCATACAAAATGATAAAAATACTAACACTAGTCGCTGTGTAGTTGGTTGCACCGACAAGAAATCCATACATGATGATCTCAGATTTGTTACCCTGCCATGTCTTAAAAAGACAGACGAAATAAGGACTTCGGCTGCAAGTTGTAGACCAGACTGGCATCATGTTGTCGCCAACGCCATGTCCCCTTTTAGGGTAAGCTGTTGTGTAACTGGTAACCAAGGTTTTCACACTGAGTTTGAGGCTCATAAGATGCGAGTGTTCATTATCAGTGTGGTCAATCACTAAATGATGTTTGTAATACTTACCTCTGATGAATAGTTAACGTTAGCTTGAGTGGGGGGCTGCTGCAGTAAGTTACAGTCATACAATACAGCAGCATCAGCCTGTCATCTCCGACTGATCTCAGCCTAGATCAAACAGTTGGCACTGAACAGGTTGGTTATTCACAGACTAAACTCAGCCTAATGATACCTGGTGATTCAATTAAACATGTATTGATGTTCAGATAAGCAATATCTGGCCACTGTGTTGGGTCATTGACACACTTGGATGTGGGTTGACTTAAGGGACTTCTAAAGGGACATAAGGGCGATCAACCTTAATTTATTATGGTGTCACATACGCTCAGGTTCAGGCAAGGTCGCAAAACAATCAGACATGTTTACAAAATAAACATTTGTTTAACAAGAAATAAATGCATACAGACATGTAAAAATTTAAATCCAAACACACTTTGGATTGCATTGACATCTGTTGGAACTTTGGCTTTGTATCCCCCAAAAACAGGCACTGCCTTGACGTATTGGGAAATATCCACAGGTTCCATTTTGATGTATATTTACTTAAGAAGCCAAAGAAGCTGTAAAAAAAATTGAAACTCAGATCTGAATCAGACAAACTTCAATGGCAGCTTTTGGTGCTAGACAGTTCAGTGCTATGACCTACAACACATTGTCAAAATCACTGTCACATATGAAATCTTACGCCAGGAAGAGTTTACCCCAAGATCAAAATCCAATATCATTATCATCATTATCTGTTCTTCCAAGTATCAATGGAAACTCTAGTGTGACCCATAAAGACACAGCAGATGAGCTTTCCGCTGTACACCAGTTCAACACAAAATGTGAAGGGTAATCCAAGGACATTTGGGGAAAACAACTGCACTGTTGGTCTAAGTTGACCCCAATTTCTGTTATGTAGCATTGGGAAACTGTAAATACTTCTTCATGTCTAATATGAAAACAGAATGAAGGAAAAGGTTAATTTCAACTGACGTTTTGGAAGTAAACAGTGCTTTTAATTAGCCATCAGATTGTACCTTAAAAATAATTAGTGACATTGTTCAGCAGTGTGTTCAATATTTTTGAATTTGTGTGAAAATGAAAGGAATAATTTCAGTGTAGCTCGACACAAGGCCATAAGAATCTGAAAGGAGCGGCTAAACAAAAACCAAAGCAATAAAAAAGAAGAATCCTTCTCTGTGGTGGTATTAAGAACATTAAGCACCAGCATTTTTTCTCCATCTGTGGCAGAAAATCAATGGTCGCGGCCCGCGGGACAGCCGGAGGCTAATTTTACCCTGCATTTTCTCTGGCGGCTAATCCCGCGGCCAGGAGCTAAACCAGGGAGAGCAAGATGAGGAAGAGGAGCAGAGAAGAAAAGGAAGAGAGATCTCCCTCCCTAAATGAATATTATCAGCATGAAAACAAAGTGACTACCTGAACAAAGTCTATTTTACAGAACCACTTCAATAGATTTTACCCCTCTCTCTCTCTCTCTCTCTCTCTCTCTCTCCCTCCCTCCCTCCCTGCTGGGTGACTTTGGGTATATTTCTATACGCACTCCAAATACTACTTACCTTCCCCTACCACCCCAAAACCACATACACACACTACATATAGAGGGCAGAAACAAGCAGATGCCTGGATACACACATGCAGACAGCTGTAATAGGAGAAAACTCGATCAAGGAGCTCCTTGACAAAAGCAATTTTAAGACTAAAGAGAAACTTCTGATGTGTTTCCACATGAAGATTCACCTATTTATTACATGTATTTCCTGGAGAGGAGGTGGTGGTAGATAGCTTAACCCCAGCTGAGGAAGAAGAAAGAGGAAAGCCTGCTTGCATTAGCCTCATCGATGTGTGTCCTCTGCTTTCATACCCCCAGGTCAGACACCTGGTTAGGGTGTAAAGTGTGTAGAATAAACTTAATATTTGGGAAAAAGAGGTACTGGTTGTAAAAAGATATGACAGCCTGCTCTAGTAATTTGGGACAGTCTAAACAATTTAATACAAGTACTAAATATTTACTTTTTTTTCAGCAAAATCACATTTTAACTGTGCAAGTTCTGATCCTGAATCTAAAAATATTCTATTGTAGTCAAACCAGGGAAGCGAAATATATGGTGAGAGAGCGCACGAAACAGAGGGTGGCAGCAACACATCGGAGCCTATCTTACATACTCCTGAAAATACAACTAGAGGAAGAAGAAGAAGACCTTACTGCCATGCTACCATCAGCATCTTCTCATTTATCCATATCACATTTTCTATTCCACCCAAATTTAAAAATATTTTGGTGATTTTAAGGACTTTTTGTTTTTCATAGCTGGTATTTCCATGCAAATTCAAAATATGCATAAAAATGAATGGAAATGCACTTCCATATTCAACTCTCTCAGAAGCAGAAGCATTCATGCTGCTGTGTGCTTGCATAGGTGCGTGTGTGTGTGCCACAGCACTGGCTTACACACAATGACAGAGAGGAGGGGTGCTGTTTTAGTCATTAAGGAAATGAAGTGAGGGGTGAAATCTACTGAGGGAGATAGATTTCTATAGAGTCATGGTACATGCTCTATCACAGCAGGCGTAATGCACGCGCGCACACACACACACACACACACACACACACACACACACACACACACACCTTAATCAAATCTTTCTGCTCTGCTACTGATCCACTCTGCACCGTTGCATAGGAACAACACGCTCAACTGTGAGTGTGTGTGATGCTGTGTGTATATATGCATGGCTATGTCGATAAACATGTGTTTATGAACACTATTATAGACAAGTACACATCTGTGGTGAGACCATAGAGAACAACTCCTCTCACACAATCACACATAAACGTATGCAGGTTTTCTCATTTTTTTCCCATATATTTAATGTGTTGTTTTGGTTTGGATTATCCAATGAAATGAAACGTTTCCAATGAAATGAAACATATCAAAATGAGTACATGAATTAACAACTTCATGAGGGCAGCCTGTATAAATAACTTCTGTACTGTATTTCTGTAGCGACCACCCAGATGGGCTGAACCTCAGCCAGCCTCACAGCATCTAAAAAAACCCTGGCTGTTTCACACACCCTTTAATAGAAGAATGATACAGAGGGGGAGTGAAAGAAAGTGGAAAAGGGTGGGGTAAATGGGATGAGGGAAATAGACAAAACAGAGAGGAAGAGGGGAGGGTAGAGAGAAATGAATGAAAGGGGAGAAAGGGGGAGATGGGATGAGAGAGAAAGGAGAAAAGGAGGGTAGACGCCTCTTCCACATCACTGCCTTCAATTTAACACAGGTGGTAAAGTTAGCAGATAACAGTGATAGTTTCACCAAGGCTTCGCATGAGGAATGATACACAACAGACACGTACAGATTTCTACCTTCACCCGTATGCTATGGGGGGGCAGGAGCTGAGATGAAGGGGGAGATGCTGGGATCCAAGGACGAAAGAGAGAAAAGAGGAAAAAGAAGAGGAGGGGCAGCAGAGAGAAAAACCATCACAGTCTGCCTATTCCTGTGACCGTGTGTCTGTGTGTGCACGTCAATTACACAGAGCTGAGATAGTTTATTAACCTCTCAGGCCTGTAGGTCACCTTAGTACCGCAGGTTAGGACCTGCAGGTAATTGATGAAGTACACTGTGTCACGCTGACCACATCTCCGCACCACTGTAACACATGGGTAGTTTTTTTTTCCTTTAAATACACCAGTGTAGCTTATTTAGAAGACTTCCCACTGCCTGCAGGTCTGACACACCAAAACAACCTCAGCTCAGAAAAATGAGCCCGTTCTGCAGCAGATTCATAAAAATGTAGTTTTGAGGCAACTAGTTAGTTTCTAGTTAGTAAATTGATTTCCTTTTAATTGTCAAAAAACATGCACTCTCTCCCCATATTTATTTTCATGTTTGTTATTGTGTTAACATATTCTTTATTGTGCTTTAAATGATTCATTATAAACTGTTGGAAACAGTGGGATCCCAGTGAAGGGAGAGCAATTTTTGATGCATGGAAACACAACATTAAAATGAGAATCCATTTTACATCAATCAACTCTACTTATTTACTGGTTAAAAAAATCAGCTTAAAAAAAGTATTACCTGTAAACCTAAATGGTGAAAACTCTTACATGATATGCAGTTTGTAGCAGACATGACATAAACCAAGACTAGACAAGTTGATCACTCAAGATAAATAAATAAATTAATTCATAAATGATTAATCATTTAGGTCCTTTGCTAAGCAAAAGGGTCAAAAATTTACTAGCTCCTGCTTCTCAATAGTGAAGTAGCTGCTGGCTTTCTTTGTCTAATATGATAATAAGCTAAATATCTTTACGTTTTCAAGTGTGTCAAAAAGTGTCAAGTGTCAAAAAAATGATGACGTCAACTTGAGTTTTAGGATATTTTTAGGACATTTTTCTTTTTGACATTTTATAGAATAAATGATCAATCAAAAGAACATCTGGCAGACTAATGCATGATGAAAATAATAGTTAGTTGCAGCCATAGTTGAAATATAAATCCAGTAGCCCATTAACAACTAAAATAATTGAATTTTAAACATAATTTTAAACAAAGCTATAGGTAACATTGGTGGTCCAGTATCACCCAAAGCTTAAGAGTTAGCATAGCACACTGGGGAAAATTATTTACCAGAGACACATAGATGACACAGGCACATAAATCAGTCAACCTAACCTTTAAAAGGTCAACCAGGCCTCATACCAACCGCAAATGACAGAATAAGCCAGTATCTTGCAAAATGACACACATGACCACGGGATAATAACCTCTATGAAATCTAATCTGCCACCTCTGTGGATCAAGTTTGGCTTGTGCACATGACAGTGCAGGATTCAAATTAGTGGTGCCCCTCTCAGCTGAGCTGTAACGTTAGCTAGCTCAGTGGTGCTAAGTGAGCTAGCAGTAGATGTATGCTTCTTTCGACGCAGTGATAAAGTTGGGGTGGTGTAGTTTGGAAGAAAGAAAATAGTTCCTACATGAAACTGCTCATGATGATCTGTGGATTATCTTTAGTAACCGGGTCATGATTTTGGGTTTGTTGACTCAACCATCCATCCTAAAGTTTTCCCTACTATGTGATTTGAAGGACTGCAGTTACTCATGATGGCAGTAGGTCGCTTGTCATGGAAATGTAAACAAGGTAACTTTAAGTGAACAAATAATCAGCAGTGTCGCTTTTCTTGTAAGGACACTCTCCAGAAACTAACTGTGTATTCTTCATTCATTTTTTCTCATTCTTGGTTATAGCTGCACACTAAAATGACCTCCTCCTGTACAACCTTAAAATTAAAGGTTGCTGTCATCAACAGCATCCACTTTTCTCTCAGTTGCTAAATTCATCTCATGACCTGATGAGAAGTTCTGAGTACCAGTAAGACACAGCTGCTGTGTTCCCTAACATTTTTAAAAAGTAAACAGAAGATGGTGTCTAGCAGGTAAAGCTGTCCTCCTCCCAAACAATCAGCGCTTGGCTCATCCTCATTAGCAATAAATCAAAGACTCTGAAGAGACGAAAGACAAACACTGTGACTGTCACAATATCCCTCTTTTGTTTGAGGCCACTGCATCATTCGTTGAGGTGCGATCAAAGCAGCTTAATGATGAGCAGAGGAAGATAAATGAGGGACAGCTCAAACCTTAATGAGTGACGGGAAACGAAGAATAACTACTCTCTTGTGGATATATTCAGTATATTCATATTCGCTGCCGTTGTGTGTCTGCGAGCTACAAAAGAGCGTTTGTGTGTGTGAGTGCGTTTGAGTGTGAATAGAGGTAATGGGCAGTACAGCTGGCCCTGCGCTCAGCTTAAATGCTGCCTGATTGTTTTAGCTCATCCTGGGTTTGATGATGGAGATGGTGTTGTTGTTCGAACAAACATACGGCGCAGCAAGCGCACATCTGTGGGGCGCTGACAGGTGTGGAAGAGACAAGAGGGGAGATGGTGTGAGAGACAGAGACAGAGACAGAGAGAGAGAGGGAGGGAGAAAGTGAGTTTTGGAAACCATCCCAGCGCCAAGCAGAAGCCAAATTAAAAAGAAAATCAAAGCCTTTTTCCTGTCCACTTGAAGATGATAGCGCTGTTAGTATATGAGAGAGAGTGGAGTGGAAATCTGCATTATATCAGCTGTGTTCACATCAGGAAAATATGGGCAGATTCAGTTTAGAGGAGCCACAATCATACCATCACAGCAGGAAGGGCAGATGTCTGCATGTTGGGAAACACACAACATATGCTGGTAATGTTTATAGATGTGAGTCACACAGTTGCTTTAAGCTTGTTACATGCATTGGCTTTTCAAAAAAGAAATTCTGTTTTCACTATAAATGTACAGTTTGTGCACATTAAATGCATATAGTCGCCTTTTTTAAATAAACTGTATTTTATGCTTTCTTAGGTTGAGGCAACAAAAGTATATGTTTAAGTTTAGAAAAAAACATCATGGTTTACTATGTTTGTTACTAACACAAATTAACATCATGTTACATACAGGACATACTTCACGTAACACACATCCCTAGTGTGGTATGCTAGACATATTAGCACAGTATACTATTTACTAAAATAAGTATGCGTTACTTTTGGTTTCACATGGGACACAAACAGCAGTCTCCTGGGTGAAAATCCTGAGTTTTGATCCATCATCCCTCCCACCTACCCTCTGTGGGCTTTGTTGCTCTTTAGACTACAGCTCTTGCTCAGGGTGTCAATGACCTACCCAGTGCTCTATATGTCAGTTTCTGATGCTGAGGGCCAGGGATGTAAATATAGACAGTGCAGGCAGTGTGGTTGCACTTGATCCCGTGAAGTGGGGGGTCCACAGAGAGAGTGGGCCCTTCAACAATGCGCTGGGTGGAAAAATGGCCCTTATGAGTGACTGCCAACTTGAAAATATGCCTGTGTTCAAAGAACTCTGATTTATTTAAAACCGGTGCCATTTGGTATATATGCCCTTGAAAAAGGCAAACACATCTCTGTCATGTTTATTTTTTCTTTTTTGTAAGATAGTCATTATCATCTATAACAAAATGATATGCTTATTCTATAACTATAAATCAACTATTCTTTAAATCAAATATTCTGTAACCATAAATCAACTATTCCATAACTATAAATAAACTACTAAAAGTTAAAATTAAATTAAATAATTTCCTATTTTCTTTGTTATTTTTTTGTTATATACAGATATGTAATGAAGAGTGCCGAGTAATATGTATGTTGAAATTCTCCAATGTCAAGTCTCTGATTATGTGACGAGACAATATGTGAACACACGTCACGTTAAGTGAGTAGAGTGACAACGCCCAACCATCATTTCTTCGTAAGCCTAACATTATCAGTAGGGGTGCTGATATCATACAAACTGCATAGCTTTTTGTAAGATATCATGACAACCTGTTTATGAGGACACAGTGCATGGTTAAATGTATGTAGATGGCGGACATCCCAATGTTACATCCATTTATACTTGCTGAAGATTTCATTCCAGAAGAATGGGCATTAATATGTTGCTATAACAGCCTCTACTCTTCTGGTTTCAGCTGCATGGATTTGCTCCCATTCTGCCACAAAAGGGTTTAAAGAGGCCAGGAACTGATAATGGGCAATAAGGTCTGACTCATAATCAGTGCTCCAATTCACCCCAAAGGTGTTGGATGGGTTAATGTCAGGACTCTGTGCAGGCCAGTTAAGTTAAAACTCAGAAAACAACATGCTTCTAGGCCTTTCTTTCAAGACGGGGCCCCATTATTTAAAATATCATTGTACATTTTAGTACTATGATTTTCTCAAATGGAACCAAGGAGCCCATGAAGAACAAAACCACTCCACACAGTGGCTCTGTGGCCACTATATGGAGCACAAAGTCTTACAGATCCTGTGAGATACACTCAGTGGCCACTTTATTAGGTACACCTGCACAATCTTAGGCAATGTAATTCAACTGTTCTGCTATAAAGTTTACATTCATCATAATATTCAGCTTTTGTTGACGGATATAAGGACGTTAGTTCAATTACATGTTTTCAAGTCATAGTAAGTGTTGCTCTTGCACTGGATACTATATTTAGTTTCTAATAATTTGTTCCACTCATGTCTCTAAACAGGGAGGACAAAAATTAGAAACATTGCTCAATATCATAGAGAATTTATAGCAAAGCTGTAGCAAAGAATTGGGGTAGACTGCACAAGTCTAACTACTTAAGTGCCCATTAAGTGTATTTCCAGTTCTACTAATGCTACTGGGTCACTTCGGGTGACTACATTAACTTTTTCATACATATATTAAAAGAAATTATTCAATGTTGAATGCAAATTATTAAATGTTTTTGCATTCGGCAAACATGCATACTTCTAAAGCAAAGGGACCAATGACCATGATCCACAGATTAGTCCAATTCACTCTCAGATCCTCCTTATTCAGATGACTGACTTTTCAGATGTTGTCATGTGTTAAGGGCAAATTGTTTGGCTTTTTCTTTGAAGTGGGGCCAGCAGGTCAAAGATATGTGAATTAGTGTCTTTTGACAAAGTTTTTACATTCAAATATCTACGTTATAATTAAACAGACCCTTTATGTAGTTTTGAGAAACCAGAGTAGGCAGCTTCTCAGAACAAAAAGAGTCATGCAGTAGTGAATCAGAAAAAAACTTTAAACTATATTTTTCATATAATTAAGTCGTTACAGTATTGACCAAGACTAAGGGTGTAGATGATGAGAACTCAGAGACACTGACAGCAGACACTTTGAAAATGTTGGAGTCATGTATAAAGGAAGATGAATAACCGAGGTATTCTAAACCATGTGAACATCCTTGATAGGATCAAAACACTTACTAAAAAGTAGACCTGGACAAGTGTGCATGTAACAACCTGACTGTGCATCCTGTCCCTACCACATGACAGGAGAGGCACAATTCAACAATGCAGTAAAGTATTTCAGCCTGTGCTAGCTGCTACATGACCACACAGTAGCCCTATATACCAAAGATGAAAGTTTACATTTAATGTCGCCCACAAACTGCTTGTTTTTTTTTCATCCTCTGCCACTTTTCCCTACATTCATCCCTCCATCCAAGCCCCAACAGGCCTCTTTCACAGCACAGAGCAGATTACTCGCACAGCAGACAACGGCGAGCTTCAGCCGCCGCCGTTCAACAACTAAGACGTTTTAATTTCTTACTTTTTATCGTAGCCACGCAGACCACTTTCAAACTACTTCCCTTTCGCCTAGTTCCACTTCCAAGCCGCCCAAATCTGGGCCTCTACCGCCCCAAAATCTTCACTGCCCAACAGTCCCTGGATGACCTCCCCTCCCTGGAATCTGGCTAGAGCTCCAATCTTGGCTTGATGGGGTGCGTGGAATTAAAAACCAGGCAATTACAGTGAAAAATTGAAATCTTGTGTTTTGTATGGGAGTGGTGTGTCGAGGGGGGGAGGGGATTAGGCTAAAGCTGGACTGGCGGTTGAATGGTGAATGAACCGAAGGGTCCCTGAAAGACGCCACTTGTTATTAGAGTGTGTAAACACTGCCAAGCTGCTGAGAAGCTGGTAAAAACACATCGGACATAAAGACGCTGCCTGTGGACACGTCGTATTATCCCTCAGTACATTAACTGGCTGCTAAATACTTGAGGATTCCAATTCTTCCCCCCTCCTCCATCTCTCTCTCTCTCTCTCTCTCTCTCTCTCTCTCTCTCTCAAAGTATCTCCCCCTCTGTAATCTTTTCGAGACAATGAGCGAGAGAGGGAGGAGATATACAGCAAGGAGGAGAGAGAGAGCCACAGATCTACAGTAGAAAGTCCGTTAGGAGAGTTGGGTTTATCTCTATCTAACACTGTGGGCTAGACACTGATCTTAACCCACATGAGGGAAGAGTATGTTATTGGAAAGCAAATACAGTGTCAACAAGATGAACCCATAAGTGAAGACAGTTTACATTTCATACAAAGTAGCCACAGCCAATCATCTGAAAGCAGGCCTTAGCACCTAGATGGAGACCAAACCTCAACAACTTCAAAGAGCCAGGAATATAATCCACAATAAAACAACATTAACAGAGTAGTCAGACCATCTCCAGACATGGCCACTGAAAAGGGTTTCCTACAACAGACTTCACATTGAACTAAAAATTGTTTTAAGTTTCCATTCATCAACAGATTATTTTCTATTTTAACTGATTGTTCGGTATAAAAAATGCCAAAAAAATATTGACAATGACCATCATAATTGCTCTGTGACCAAATCAACATCCTCATTTTCAGTCCAAAATCAGTTGACTATTATATGAGACCGAGAAAAACAGCAAATATGAATAATTTTCTGGAAGTGAAATAATCCATTAATACTAATAGTTTCAACTCACATCTGTTTCGAGTGTTATCACTGAATTAAATGGGCATTATCAATAATCAGCATATGGATTAGAAGAGTCCTGCTACACTGATTAGCAGATTCAGACATTGATGAGCACAAGTAATGGCCATTTAATGCCAATAAAACGTTAATTTTCCTTCATTAAAAGTAATGTTGGGTCAACACATTCTCCCTTTGACCTCTCACATATCAACATTCGTTCATGGAATTTCCACGCCGTGATATGACGTGCAAGGTACACTTGGTGCACTGGTTGTTGATGTTCTGGGACACTGTGTCAACTTCAGCCTGTTACATGCATTGTAAACGCACGTGGTTATATATAGCCAACATATGCACGTGGTTGGGTTTCGGAAAAAAAGAATACCTGCCTCCCTAGTGAAAGGTGGCGTTTGTTGGACCCATCTACTGCATCCCACCCTCCCTACTCAGACTTTCCCCTCTTAGCTTACATTGTTGTTCAGCCATGTTTCACCTTGGTGCTGCCGGGTGCCATATTAGAATAACGGTTACCAGCCGCGTATCATGAAGATGTGACACCAGCAGTCACTGACCAAGTGCCAATATTCAGCAACTACGGAGTAAGACCGGGTTGGTCGGGTGGGGATTTTTTCTTTTTCTGTTAAATCTGACTGGAATTGGGTGCAATGTTTTTAGATATGTATTTAATAATGCTTTTGTTTTTGATTGACGGGCCTAATGTGAGAGACATGCTACAATGTATAAAAACTCAGTAATCTGATTTTTTTGTTGTGTGTTGTTAATATATACTGTAAATATCACATGTATTGAAATCAAACTGTTTGAGCAAATAAAGTGCCTTTCTGCATCTTTATCACCATGTTTATTTTATGATAGTGTTGAGCTTGGCAATAAAGTTGGACATACTGAGGCAACTCAATTATGGTACTACAAATGGTTTAACCAGAGGGCACAATGTTAAAATGACAAACAAGTAGGAATCCAACACATTACGCAAAGCAGTTTGTATCTAAAATAAATAGCAGAGAGCACTACAGAAGAATTTAGTGAAGTTTCAAGACATCATGCATTTGACCCTGATAAATAGTGTGTAGAGTCACCGGGTGTTATACAGTTTCTTATGTTGGCAAAAAGAGTTGAAATATGATCGTACAGCAGTGTAAAACCAGAAATACAGGGAATCATTCCCTGGAACCAAGTGAACTGATTAATGTTTTTACATGAGCAAAGTCTCTATCAGAATTCTCCTTTTGATTCAAGTCGTCGCTTTTATATTCTTTTATATATTTAACAAAGCAAACTTCTAACAAAAGCATCTTCTGAGTACAGTCAATATCATGACATCAATAGGACATACACACATGGCTTTGATCCAGCAGCAGCAGTATGGCAGTATAGGTGGGAGCAGCTGAATAACAGCAATTCAGTGAAATTTCCTTTTTTACCCTGTTGGTGCAGTGTCACATGTGCCTGCTGATCTACCATTATTCTTCATCATTTCCACACTCCCATGATACACTGTAATTTCACCTTTCTCACTCCATGCCATGTGTCACAGGGTGCCATTACAACTGCACAAACTGGAGTAAGCCTATATTATTCTTAATATATTGCAACCTATACTCTTTATGTCATTACATCTCTCCCCCACTCCCCCGCTCTGGTGAATGAAACCATCTGCATAGTAAGATTACGCCTGTAATTATACAGCCAACAGCACATGCATTGTTTCTATATGTCTCAAACACACACACACACACACACACACACACACACACACACAGCCACACACACTCACACATACACACACATGCACACACAGAGTGAGCGTCTGGCCCGGCAAGGCCATTATAGTAAACCACGTGAGCGACTCCTATTCACAGCTCTCTATTGTTCAGACCAAGGTAAGTAGGGGAGCCTTCAGACTGTAATCACCTGCACACACATACACACACTCACACATACACACACTGATGTGGAAATGAGAGGAAGGAGAAAGTGAGAAAATAAATATTAGGATGGAAAACAGCAGCTTGTTAGAGGTGTACATGTCTGTGATTGTCCATGCATTTTTGTAAAAATGTGATTTTCTACTAGTAACAAGGAAGTAAATTTATTACTAAAAACAACAAGTCTGATTCCGGTTTGCTGAGATCCACAAAGGGAAACAATAATAAGCAAAACAGCCCAACCAATGCTTTGATGGTATGTTCATGAACTTGAGTATGTGTATGACGTTGTTTTTTTTTTTTTATTGTCACCAAAACAAACCCAAAGATTTTTTTTAAAAAGGAGCAGATGGACTTAAAATATTTTTTACGAGTACACCTAAAAGTTGTTTTAATTTCAGCTACATAATTTCAACAAGCAAGATCCTTTGAATAAAAAGGTTTTACAAGTCCAGAAGACCTCATCTGAAAGCTGATTCCAAAGAAACTTGGGGATAATAAGACCAAAAAAATGCATTACTCTCGTGATGATGGTGACACACCCCAAGATCAGAGCGTATAGCAGGTCTCCCTGGGCCCAATCACGTATAAGATGTACTGACACACAGACCCAAGACTCACAGCATTACAGTGTCCAACTCTTGACCAGATTCTGGGTCAGGTCTCCGTTTACCAGGATCCAAGAGGACCAGAATCAACAAGTAACTCAGCAGCCAAATATTACAGGCCAGAATTAGCTAAAGGCAGATATAATGACACACATGTAATACATAATGCCTGACAAGGTATCCATTAGTGATGGAATCAAAATCAAAAGTTTTTCACAAGCCATGACTCCATTTCCCTGGCAACACCTGAGGGTTTGACTAATACCTGGAACAATCATTACCATCCATTAATGCTCTCACCCTAGGAGGATTTAAAGCCAATAACACTGTGTATGGTTGACAAACAGTAAATATGATTTGAAGGTATGTTAAACAAAAAGACTAGTTAGCTATCCAGCCATGTCATAGTCCCCAAATCAATATCAAGGTTTTCAATAACAGCAAATGTGGTGTGAAATTATTGTTCAAGCGATGTAAAGTATCAGTAAGTTTAGAGAAGCAGTGTTGAAGTCACTCATTAATGTAATTAGGTGTTAGCTTGTTATCATGTTGCAATTAATTGTAAATGGAGGCTTTAACTGCATCCATAGTGCCATGGTTACTGATTTTAGATATTTGCTGATTTTATTATGTCTCCAGTGCATTTATTTAGAATAGGGAACAGACCGTCTCACTGGAAGTACTTAGTAGCTGTCATTATCAGTTTTTAATAAATACCCTACAGGCAACTAGAATTTTAAAAATGGTGTATATGTCAGTATAGATTATAACAAGAAATGTTTAAATAAAATAGCCAAAGATATGCTTGAAGTCACTGAGAATCAGTGTCGCCATTATTTAGTTGGGTGCGGTTACATGATGGTTTCTCATTCAGGATGAAATGAATCTGAATGAAATCATTTGGAATTAAAGTTTTTCCAGGTAGTTTACATGGGAAATATTCATTCATTCATTCATTCGAATGAGGGTTTACACGGGAGATCAGTTTAATCGCCTTTTAATCACCTTTATTCGGGTCCGCGCAAGGTTTGGGGCAGGGAAGGTTTCTGATTGGATAGGGGGCGGAGCTGATGTTATGTGTTTACGTTTACCAGAAGAAAACACTGTAGTCCTCGCTCCGGATAACAAGATGCTTGACGATGCTGTTCTTAGTGCCTTTTTCAGGCTTGTTTTGCTTATATTCTTGAAGCAGCAGTACAACAACAACCTTGTTCTGCTAATGCTTCGTCTGTTGAGGAGGAGAAGGGAGGTAGAAGGTCGAAGAAGGGAGATAGAGGACCCTGCTTTGGTGAAAGGAAAAGAATGGTTAGTGCAACGAGTCGCACGCGCACTATATACGTCATCGCGCCAGAAGGGCAAGGAAACAAGCATGCGCAGAAAGACCAGAATGAACTTAAAGAGGAATGAGTGTATACAAGTGCAAGAAATTCTTTCATCCGGAATTAGAAACGGAATATTCCAGCCCCTTACATCAGAATGAATTTTCAGTCGCATTGGCCATTTTCATTCTGAATTAAAAGATCACTTTTAATAGGACTGAACTTTCATTCACAATGAAAAGGGAATTAAACTGTCCATGTAAATGCACTCACTGTGAAATTTTTAACTGCATTAGAATAAAGTAAATGTCTGAAACCTAAACCAGCTTTTTTCAATAAGATCAGTTGGGCTTTAGTGAAGATCTCGAGAAAACATAGAAACATGCAAGACTCCTATGTAATGGTTAAAGTACAGAGATATTAATTTCCATGAAAACACATTCTCTGATGTTAATTTTCTGTGCAAGTGAATGAAAAAGTATTGGACTACTCTCAAATAACAGTCCAACTGAGAGTCCACCAGCAAAAGATGAAGGTCCTGCTGGTCAGCTCCCAGTATGAATGTCTAGATGTGAACACTGTCCTGCTGGAGAACCTGAGCTGAAAACAGACAGTGACAGACCAACAGAGTCTGTGTGTGTGTGTGTGTGTGTCTGACAGATCCCCTATATCCTGACAAAAGACAGGGATCAGACAGGATAAACAGGCACACACACAACCTCCAGAGGATCTATAGCACATTTCTCACACACACACACACACACACACACACACACACACACACACACACAAATACAAAGCTACTGGCATCATAGTCATACTAAAGGAAGTGACTGACCTTTTTTAATGCTACCTGAAGCTGAACAAAAATGGAAATAAAGCCCCTGAAAACAGACCAAACGAAGCCAATGAATTTTTTTAACTACAAATGGGCGGGAAAGGACAAAGACATCATAAAATGGAAAGGTGAGGGGCTCTAGAACCCCACTGGCAGAAAAAAAAAAAAAAAAGAATCTAATATACATTAGATTTATACATTTATGCAAACCACGGATATGTTACATTTGTTCATCTCACACATATGTCATAGTTCAGATTACATGTTTATGAGCTGAGTTTCTCATTAGAAGGAGGAAAGGATGGTGGATGGTGTGACACCTAGGCAAAATGGCTATACCAAGCAGCAGACCACTGTTTGAGACCAACAAAAGTGGGTTATGACAGGTCAGGACATTTACAGCCATGTCTGTCACAACCAAACTGTTATTCTAAGCCAAAACATCTTTTACTAACCCTAATCAAGTTGGTTTTGTGCCTAACCCTAACCACACTTTAACCAAAGTGTGATCTAAATATAGATTTTTTTTCTTCAGAGGTTTTAAGTACCTGGACAGTACCTGTGGTGCTACTGATGTTTTTCAGTGTGAGAGTAAACATGTCCAGTTTTGAAAGTACCTTGCATGTCTCAGAAGAAAAGAGTCACCCAACCAAAGCTAATAGGTCAATATTAACAGGAACACACCTTCAGCGGTCTCAACCATCAACAGCGAGGATTCAGAGTTTTTAATTTGCAGGGAGAGATGTTTTATCAGAACAAATACGGACAGCGGACTGTAAGGTAAACTAACAGTGTTGAAACAGTGAGGTGTTTTAAGGTGAGAGTCTACTTTAAACGGAGTATGTAGCATGATCTGTGCCAACCGGTTGTCAGGAAATCAAGCATCAACAGTGCAAAGCATCATGGGACAGCAGGAAAGACAAAATTTAGAGCCACAACATCTATAATCGCCTAATGTCTAAAAGTGACTGAAAGAGGGTAAGTGACTGGAGCCACCAGTGAGTCAACCATCACCTCAATCATGTCATGATTTAAAGTAATAGATCACATGAGTGCTTCTGTTTGCTTCCATCATAATTCCTAAAGCCACTGGAGAGCTTTGCCATTTGAATGTAAACATGTTGTTTTGGGGCCTTTGCTGATGCCACATTCCCACTGCATGGTAGTATCTTTATTGATTTGATGAACAAAAGTTGTGTATAGTGCCTAGTACATTTTTTGGTATCACCTCTGCTGAGGCTTCAGGACATCATGCACAAACCCCTGATTTTTAAATAGCCAGGCTACTTTCAATAGCGACCATGCTTTTTCTTTTTCACTCAACCCAATTTTTAAAAATGGCAGCATACAAAACTACGCCATACACTGCTAACATCACAGCTTAGAAATGATGTAGTGCAGATGTTTCTTTGCTATGTTGATCAGCAGAGAATCCTGCCTACACCGAAAGGTAGTGGAAAATGAAATAGAAAAAAAGCACACGGTACCAAAAGTGAGTTGAGCCAAGTTGAACAATGAAGTGGAAATGAGGCACGTAAGACTGATAGAAAGTTTTTTTGATGATCCAATGGGCCAAAGGCTATGATACTAAAAGCAGTAGGTTCCAGGAGAGGAGATGATAAATAATACCATGAAAATCTTGCCATATCTAAAATGTCTAACATAACTCCTACTGGTAATAATATGGTACTCACCGTACTCACCAAGTTAACTGAGATCTGGGAAAACACTGACATTGACAAAAAATGGTCCAACATGGAAAGAAATGTGAGTGGTCTGACAATCAGCTCACATTTCTGTTGTACAGGAAGCCCTAGGTTGATTAAGCTTGTTTGGCAGAAAGAAATCAAAGGCAAACAATAATGTTCACACCCAAACTATCAGCTTTAAACATCCATCACATTTACAGAATGACTTCCTTGTTCAGCACTGACCTATCATACTTGCCATAGTGCTACGTGATGGGGGATTATCACTGACATTTAAGGGCCACTCACTTTTTGGTTTTACCTTTAAAAGTAGTTCATATAATCAGGATAAAGCAGTTTGTTTACAACCTGTCTGAACATCTGGCTTAATCATTCTTTGATGTTAACATATGCAGACGTCTCAACAATTACTTTAGTAAGTACAATGTTGAAATAAACTGGAATATTCCTTTAAGCATCATTGTCAGTGTAAGCAGATTGATTTCATTACATTTCATTATGCAGCCTGAAAAGCTGCTCACAGCGGGGAATATCGTAACTCATATTTAACTTGTCATCACCTGTTTGAAACACAGGTATTTGTTTGCATTAATTCCACTCTCTGGTATTTCCATCCACCCTTTTACTCCAAGCATCTCTCCCCGCCTGACATGTTTTTATTAGTTCAGTGTGGTGTTCATTAGAAAAACATACAGGTAGTGTAACCTCCCCGCCCTCTTTCCTCTCTGAGGCTGTGGGAGGCAGCAGAGCGAGCTGCGTTTTTTTTTCTCCTTCTTCTTCTTCTCTCTCTTTTTTTTTTTTACAAGCAGAAAATTGTTTTGTGGTGTTTCACGGCTGACAGGTTATGGTAATCCAGGAGGAGCACCGGTCTGGAAACTAATGAACTCAGAAAGAGAAAGAGGGAGAGAGATGAGGTGGCAGCGTATCACAGTATTGGGAGCGGAGTTGTTCTTGTATCATTGATGCTTTATTTTACTTGTTCCCACAGATGGAAAGTACTGGCATTGTGCTTAATTAAAGTGCATTCAGCTCTGAGATGATGTGTTACTCTGAGTGATCGCTTGGCTGACTGACAGATCGTGTGGGTTTGATGGAAGAAATAATGCCAGGGAACTGATGCAGTAACCTGGCACTGAGTTAACGCACACGAATATTCACATATGTCCCCTAAATTTCCCCTTCTTGTATCACAAAACATTGAAGCTAAATCATGCTCAGAATAAGTGAAATACTAGTACTGTAATACAGTAGTAAAAACAAATGTTTTTACTACTGTTTTGTTTTTACTGTTCCATCACATTAAATGATTTTTTTAAACATTTTGTGCATGATTTTATGTGCAAGTATTAAAAATTACTTCTAAAATATTTGGTATATTTGGAAAACAATGTTTGGATGTGACAAGAGAAAGCTGTATTGGTATGAGCGCCTGAATTAGTCACACACCTTCCACAAGGTCAATGATGATGCAGGAGATAGAGATTTTTTTAGTATTTAGTGAGAATCAACATGTATGGTGCACTGTGATAAATTTGCTTTTCTTGGAATGGCGAGTTTAAGAATTACTGTCGAAATAAAAATGCAAAAACCACTGTGGTTCATGAAATGCATAACACAATCACATAATACACTTATGATTCATATAATATAATTTCGACCAAACATTTTACAGATATTGGAAATTCAGTTTTATGGTTTATTCTAGTATAGTAAATAGACCATATATTGTAATACATATATACAATATAAAAAAGAAGGCATATTTTTTGTTTTGAAATGCACAAAAATACACCCCATTATGACTATTTTAATCAATCTCAGAGTTGTTACCACAAATGTCACAAAAAATTAATTTTATGATGCTATATTCTGTCCTCACGATGCAGGTGCACAGTAATGCAGTGAGTTACTTCCGAGGTTGAAGGACACGAGTTGGCCCTCAAAGTTTTAAAACCAGTACTGGATAAAACACAACAAATTCAATGATAGGGATTAAAAAAGATAAAGTACCATGAACAAGAGCTAGTTCCAAAGTTTCGTAAACAAAGTTTCACCAGTGAAAGATCAACATTAACGTTGAGATGAAATGAAAAATGGTTTTCCACCCCTTTTGAGAGCACATCCCCGGTCATATTGTGCATCATGGCCATCAGTCAGTCAGTAACTTTAAGCCACACAGAGCTAAGATTCATTGGATAGCTAGATAGCAACAGCATGCTACCTAGGTGTATCTTCAAGTATAATTGCCACCCCAAACCTTGTTCCGTTACCCTGAAACACCGTGGTTATGGGCCCATTTGCTAGAATTTATTCACTTTGAAAAAAGTAGTATCTGTGACAGCTCCAGATTATGCACAAGGCCTTTTACAGTGGACTGCTTTAGCAACTACATGGAGCATACAATAGCTTCATCTCTCCCTGACTGATATTGCTATCCTGTCGGTGTACATGTGCCCTCTTTTCAACGATCAAATAAGATTCCTTCTAATGTTATATCCAGCCTCATTCTCGGAACCCATTGGCTATATTTGGCGTCTGACTTCCGGCAGATGCCGATACAGTCTCTGGGGGAAGACCCCCGAATTTTTTTTGGCATTCCGGTTTGATTTGGGTGGAGGAAGCAAATTTCCGTTTCCGACTTCCGTTTATATATAAGTAAATATGCTGAACCATTGCGATGGATTCAGAGTTTGCAGTGACGGCAATTATGTTCCGCCTCGTTAGTTTGCCGCATGGACCGTTTAAGCTGGCAACAACTGCAGCCAGCTCAAACGTGATTGTTCAATATCACGCGGACTACAAACATCTCAAAGATCTCCAGGGTTTGCCTACAGACTCTACATTCAGTGAATGTACAGTCTGTATATAGAGACTATATCCAACCTATGAAAATTTAATGTCGCACCTATCCTGTTTTACTCAGAAATACATAACAATTCTGACGCTACTGTCAAAATTCATCTGGACTTTAAGCTCCACAGAAAGTACAACAAAGTATTTAGTAGTTTTACTAAACATACACAGAGGCCACAAGATTAAAAGTAACACACAACGATAAGCCCAACACACAATTCAACAGTTATTGGGAATGTTGTATTAGTAGCATATTGTCTTCAGACAGTGAAAAACCAACACAATTATGGATGCACCGAAATGGCCGAAGCCGAATAAAATTAAACGCTTGGCCGAATACCGATTGCCGTTGTTTAGTTTTTCATTAGTTTTTGCAGATGAACCCCCTCCAGATTAGTGTTGTCACGATACCAAAATTGGGACCCACGGTACGATACCAGTGAAAAAATCATGGTTCTGAGTAGTATCACGATACCACAGTGAAAATGAGGCAGATGTGCCTTTTGTCATTTATAAAAAGATAAATCACTTTTCTGTGATAGATAAAAGATGCCTGTCAATATTTGTTTAGTCACATATCTGACAAAATGGTGGTTTTAAAGGGAAACTTCGCCGATTTTTCGCCCATTTCTGCGTCACTGCAGTGTGTGCAGATGAACTATGTTTTGCATCCCCCTGTGCCACAAGTACCTGTAATTCCCTGCTCATTTACGGGCAGAGCTCATGACGGGTCAGTTCACCTGTAAGTGTTGACCTTTAATGGGATGTCAAATGTAAGTAATAAGTGATAGTGCACTTTTCCTATGTTGTATTACAAAGGGAGAAAAGTTAAGAGGAAATAAGACAAAGGAAGTTAAGCCCATAAATCAGAGCACTAATGTCATGAAGATGAAGAGTTGAAGGGTACCATATCTACAATCATGTGGACGATGAAGATGTGATCGTCTAAAACTGATATGTGTAGCGTGATTTTTTTTCTCTAGTGTAGACATGTAATGAGCTGCTCCACCCCTTCCCCCCCTCATCCTCCTCCTCCCTCCATCACAGAAAACATATTTCCATTTTAAGGCCTTAAACATGATCAAAGGATCGGCTTAATATAATCAGTTCAAAACCCATTTATTACTGTCTCCCTCCTCCTCTTCCTCCCTCCTCCATTCCCTCCGCCCGCCTCCCACCTTTTCATTCACCCTCCATCCTTTCCTCACCTCTTTCTGTGTCTTTTATTCTCTCCTCTCTCTTCATCCATCCATCCCTGATTCTCCTCCCTGCCTCCCCCACTACCTCTCCATTTCATCAGCTCTGTGTGTGTGTGTGTGTGTGTGTGTGTGTGTGTGTGTGTGTGTGTGTGTTCGCTGTGTGTCTGTGCCCTTAGCTCTATCTAGCCTGAAACAGGTGCTATATAATAGTAAATTAATTAGACGGAGAAGATGCGCCTTGTTCACCGCAAAGCCCCTTGTGGCCTGCCAGGGTCTGACACACACATACACATACACATACATACATACACACACACACACACACACACACACACACACGCTACAGCACACAGCCACTGGGAAAAAAGCCATCTGGGCATGGCCAGATCCCATGGGAGGGTGTGTAAATATGTGTGTATGTGTGTGTGTGTGTGTGTGTGTGTGTGTGTGTGTGTGTGTTAGAGGGAGAGATTTTGAGTGATTGGCCGTGAAGTTGACTGCAGTGATGGTTTTACATGACAATTAACCCTATTAGCCCCGTGCTCACTGAAAGTGTGTGTGTGTGTGTGTGTGTGTGTGTGTATTTGCATGATATATAGAAGTAGAAGCACCAATTTCACTTCAAGATACTCGTCCTGAAACAAGCATTGAATGGCTGTTTTGTCAAATTAACGAGTGATTAGATGATGGTCACTAACAAATATCAAAACTTTGCTTTAACAATATTAAATAAAGCCTGATTCAGTGCAGGGAAAAAATATTCAGACACGTATGACCCTTCATGGAACACAGATGCTTTTTTCAGCTCGGTGCCACAGCAGTGACCCTGGGGCCATTTTGCCAAACTTGCAACATGCAAGATTTGCACCATGTGATTGTTTCCTCTCTGGTAATTTAGTGTGTTTCACTTCTAGAAACAAATGCCAGACTTGCAACCTATGCATGAGCATGCTGGAGCCTCCCTGGATGCAAATGTTTACTGTTTTCCGCATACACCTGTCACTTGTGAAACATAATGTTGCCACTAATTGGTCAGAGTCACGCAGAAAACATCTACAAAAACTCCTGTGGCATATTCAACTTCTCCACTGTTGCTTAATATGTTTAGGCTATGTTCAAACATCAAGTGCTTTACCAAGAAATCATGAAATATGCTATGTTCCGTTTCCAACTATGAGGCAGCAGTAGCATGACAAAGTAGTAATGTAATGTTACTGCAGGCAGTAAGTGTTTAATACGGGAAACAGATTTGACATATGATAAATGACAGGACAAGGAGTTGCTTGATTGTCCAGTCTGGTGCAGGGTTCATATTGATATCTGAGTAAAGGAAAGGACTGGCAACCATCCATTATGCAGCCTACTTCAAGTAGACTGCATAATGGATGGTTGACAGTCCTTTCCTCCTTCCTTACTTCCTCGGGTGAAATTATTCAAACCACAGTGAGAGAAGGAAAGAATATTGTGGGTGGCTTTGTCAGTGTTAAAGATTTTACCAGATCTGTTCAGGTCATTTTAACCGACTGTTTGACACACAAATGCTCATGGCCCATGACATGGCTACCTATCCGAAGGAGTAAAAGATTTGGCCGTGTGAAAAGCTCCATTGAGTTAAACCAGCTAAACACATATAGCTACTTAGCTAAATTAACAAGACAACACAAATGCAGACAAACTCTAACACAACACACTGGTGAATGCATGCAGAAGAGCCCTGCACTGCTGTGACAGCACAGCCTGAAATCAGTAGAGACAGAGACAGACAGAGATGTGAGAGACAAAGCCGAGAAAGTGACAGTTGACTGTTTGATTGACAGGACCGTCTTTTGACTTTGGGTGTAATTACTGAAGGGTGGGGGGTGTCGGGGACGAGGGAATACGGGAATACAATAGTGACTTGAGAGAGGAGGGGGAGGAATCTGGGGTTTAACTGATATGAGATGCAAAGGGCGATGCCAACTGCTTGGGGTTAGACCTGGCAAGAGCCCACATTTAGTTTCCTGGAATTCGACGAATTTTCCCATAAAATATGGAAAAACGGATAATTTAATGTTTGCCCTACAGTTCAACTGGAAGAAGCTGCAAGCCACCAAAGCTGCATCTAAAACTATTTACTATTCTTTTTGTAGTCCATTATATGAAGTGAGTTTACTGCTTGGTGGTGGTGTGTGAATGTTTAGTATGTATGTATTATACTCTGTAGGGGGCTTAAATTATCTTACAGAGCCATGTGCTACCATCATGCATTGCACAGACAAACATAAGATAAATTTAGACTGCAGCTTATACTGTGTACAGTCCTTTGCAAAGAGTTTTCTTTACATAGTGTGTTATAAAAAGTGAATGAGTGAGTGATTATGAATGCAAACTGATATTGATATAAAAATATAATAGATCATTACATGTCACAAAGAAGTGTACAGTATTTGAAAGTACTTGTTTAAATCTGATCAGGCCATAATTTGGATCAAGAGAAGCATTAAAGGGGACATATCCTGCTCATTTTTACATTTACATTTTTACATGTTTACATGCTCTGTCTGAAACGCTCTGTTTTAGCGCCTGTCCCTTCAAGACCCCTCCCGAAAAAGCCAAGTCTGCTCTGATTGGTTAGCGTTTCTGGGACTTCCAAATCTTGGCTTCTTTGCACGCTCATTGCTGCCAAGGAATGACTATAATGGAGTACAGTATAGCGGCACTTTCTAATGTAAAAAAATTTGATTACTTTTTGCAGTAACGAGTACCCTAACGCGTTAGTTTGCTGTTTGAGTAATCAAATACTTGAGTACATTTTCAAACAAGCCATCAGTTACTTCCATTACTTTTAGAACACTGGTCCTTCAGCTCCGAAACAGCAACGACTGTCTTTTGGTTCTAATAATGGAGATGACGTTAAACCTATCAGCCTGAAAGAAGCCACGAAGCTTGTGGCTAGCTACTTGGTCGCAGAAATGCTGCCGTTGTCTACGGTGGAGTCTAAAAAAAGGTGGAGGAGGACTCGCTGACAGACAGGGCAGACTCAGGAGGACTTGCATTATGCCTGGTACACGCTACACGACTTTTCTGCCTGTTCTGAAAGTCACTCTGTCACATTACACGATTGTGGAGTCATAAAATCGTGCCGTGACTTGGCCAACAGACATGACACGCTACACGATGGTACTCACCAATTATCCCTGGTCGTCTTTCATGGCATGTATGCATCTATTTTTGTTACTTTTACTATTATTTGAGTCACTGTGTCTGTTCATGTGCCAGCCGACATGTTGTTGTAGTCACCAAAAAGCGTCAGCAGATGGCAGGAGCTACATTTGAAGTACCATACGTAAACATTCAAGCTACTGTATCCTCCACAACCAAGTTCCTACAAATGTTTCACAATAAAAGCCAATTTAGAAAATGGAGGGATTCTCTAGCTGAGGTTACATGGGGCTTTTAATCTGAAAGAAATTCAGGAAGTGTTGAGTTTGAAATGACGGCGCGATGTGTTATCAAGACAACGGGAGCGGATAAAAAGTAAATATATAAACACACAGAGGGATTAATAAATAACGGATCGTCTATAATGTAGTTTGTTTCAAATGAAGCTGGGAGCCTCTGCAGTTGTGGTGAGTAAAAGCCCCGCTGCTATTTGTTAATGTTATTACTTTATGTCCGACTGTGAGGATGTACCACTGTTTGCTAGCTTGATGCTAATGACAGTAATGTTAACTCAGCGGGTTGACAAAGTGCCTCTGCTGTTTCACACCATCATTTCCCCCTTTTACTCTGTGTGGTAACATCCCTAGAGGAAATATTAAAATGCTGGGGTGTTGTTGTCGTACAGTTGTCTACGGCAGCAGATCGTTGTGTGTTTCTACTGGTCAAAGTGATGGCTGTGATGGGAGAATTGGATCTCAGTGAAGGGCAAGTGGTCCATAACTTTAATTTTTTGCAGACAAAAAATGTAGTCTTAGCGCCCTGTGGTCCATTGCCCAACAGGAAATGTAGAATACTCAAAAGTACTTTACAAGTGCTTGAGTTACTTTTCTCAGGGAGTAACGTGGGAAGTACTTTAAAAGTACTTGAGTTACTTTACTCAGGGAGTAACTCAGTAAAATAAATGGTTACTTTAAAAAAAAGTAACGCAGTAAAGTACTTTGATTACTTTTAAAGTAACCCTTACCCAACTCTGGACATAACAGAGGAATAAATGACATCGACAACTAAAATTACTGTTTCGCCTGAGATTAGCATGTAGCTACATGTAGCAATGCAGGCTATGTAATGTAAACAAGTTGCAGTGGTGTGACTGGAGCAAATAACCACAGAAGAAATTCATCATGAGCTCACGTCAACTTGCCTCGAAAAGGGAAAAACATTGTAAACACACCATCTGTCCGAAATTTAAGTGTACTGTAAGACATCTAGAAACCGGTAAAGATACGATGCTTTGGCCTCCCAGAATCCTCAAAAAACAAGGTGAGTTTTCAGACATGATCCACCTGAGTATTTTGAGATGTATGAGTGTGAGAATTGCTGGAAACATTCCTTTGAAGTTTAAGCATCACTGAGCTGGAAGGTCACAAGGTCAACACGTGAGAGTGTCTTATAGAGATGTGAGATTATCACTGTCAGGTCTTCTAGTGCCACTGTTACCACCAAGACACAATGCAACAGCCAACAGCTTGCTAAAGGGATTAGCTGTGCATTTCACTTTTTTTCAAACACACACACACACACACACACACAGAGTTCCCTGGCAGAGTCTCAGAGCTTCATCCATGTGTCACACAGATTTAGAGATTAATCAAACAGAAAAGCGACAGAGGGAGAGAGGGAGAAGAAAGGAGGGAGGGAGTAGGGCCAAGTGCGAGGCCCCCGGCCAGGCAGTTTGAGGGGCCCCGGGAGGGTACCGACATAGGCTCTCTGGGGCCCTCAAGGAGCCTGCTGGATCATACACTCGACAAATATTGGGATTGGAGCTCCAGCGAGGCAAAGGCAGAGCAATGTGTGTGTGTGTGTGTGTGTGTGTGTGTGTGTGTGTGTGTGTGTGTGTGCGTGTGTGTGTGTGTGTGTGTGTGTGTAAACCCCTGAAGCAGATGGTCGGGGATGTTCGTTTAAGACAGACGATTGATTTTAGGAAACAGATATCCAGCCTCGTTAAGCAGAAAGCACCTCTGGGGCCTGGTGAGGGAGGGAGGGAAAGAAGGGAGGGGTGGATGGAGAGAGAGTGTGCTTGTCTAACCTCTGCCACTGCCAACTGTGGAGAGATGGAGGGAAAGGCAGAAAATGAGGAAAGAATAAGCGCATGAGAGAGGAGAGGAAAACTGCACCTATTGAACTTCATTACTGCTGTGGGAGAGAGAGGGAGGAGAAAAAAAGGAGAAGAGAGCATGGGGGAAAGAGGAGAGGATAATGGGGTTAATGCCGGCAGACAAGCAGTAGTGGTGTTGGGGTTAATAACACACACACTCAGTCTCTCTGGGGAGGGAAGTAGGTGGGAAGCCTGTATTTGATCTGCCTGTAATACATTAAATGTGTATGAGCACACGCTGGTGTAGTCTGTGAGAGTGTGTGTGAAGAGTATGTGTGTGTGTGTGTGTGTTTACAGGTCTGGTTTGAGGCTGTGCAGTGTTTTCTTACATAAGTAAATCACGGAGCAGATGGAAATCAGAAATCATTTAATACACTTCACCTAATCCAATTATCTAACACTGACATAACATCATTATAAAATGACTCTCCTGTTGCCACAAATAATAAAACCTGTCACTTCTTTTAAAGGCTAAGGATGGAGTATTATTCTATATTTTCCTTATTGCTGAACAGAGACCACAAAAAGATCAAAACCAACAATGTGTTAGTCCATTTCTCAACAATCATGCCCTGCGACACTCCGCCTCAAGCTCACTGGCTCCTATTGAGGACTTAAATAAAAAATAAAAAAAACAGTTTGAAAAAGGCTGGGTAATGTAGTTTTTAGGTAAACGTTGCTCAAGCATGATGTTATATAAAATATATCAGGCTTTAGCTACACAGAATACCTGTAAATAGGATAAATTTATTGTTGTTGATTTGTTTAGGAAAACAATTCAAAATTCAAATAAAAAAATAAAATAAAAAACAAAAAAGTGTGACTGTTTGAGAGTTGAAACAAGTAAAAGTGCACATTTCTGAGGAGAAACTGTGATATAAAAGTCAACCTTGAGAGAGTCTGTGTGGCAACATCATCAGCGAGGCAGTAATGGCCTGCCCAGGAAAGAATGAAAAGAATCAAAGGTGAAAGAGTGAGAAATCTCAGGCCTCTCAGGGTGGATTAATAAAACGAATGAGAGAAATACAGAAATAAATGGACGGATCAGATCAGACAGATAGATGGAGGTGGAGAGTATTTGTTGTCTACGGCCTGATGATAAAGATAATAACATAGGTGTGCTCTTTATTCTTTACTTATTGTTTCTCATTCAAATTGTAGCTCTAGGGCAAATTACATAAACTGCTACATAGCTCTGGAAAACTAATTGCGTATAAAGTCCTAAAATTACAATAATGCACAGGGCTTTTAACATTGATTTTAACATATCGCTTTGCCTATGTTGAAACGCTTACAATATGGTGGGCACACAAATGTACTTCTGGCACTGTCAGATATTTTATGCTAATATATTTGAAAACCTGTGTAGTCTTATTATACATACTGTAACAAACCATATCCAATACTTTGTTTACTTGGCTGTGATAATGTTTAGAGGTGGTTGAAAGACTTTTCAGACCTGTTGACAATGCTGACACCGGACAAATCTTTCAAGACGTGCTGTGGATGCACATTTAATGGACCCTTGGACCTCAGATTGAGCAAATGTATGAAATTACATTTGAGATTGAGACGAAACAAGAATCGTAGCGGGAAAAAAAGTGATTCTTTATCTCCATGCTGAGAATACTACTACATGTATATTAATTTCTGTATTCATGCCTAGCAGCAGAGGCCGTGGCTTAACCTTTAGGCTGTGCGGTGATGTTAGCAGGATAGCAGATGACACTCTTCTCCACACTCTCCTCTTAAGGTCTCCCTCCTCTCGCCTGGTGTTATTCCAGACTTCCTCTCTGTACTAATCAGGGACGTGACATTGCTATGGAGGTGCGCAGCAAAGATTTTTTTCCCCCATGCACGCAAAGATGCGACCTGTTAGTGTAAAATCAAGCCTCCTTCCTTCCGTACATCCCTTTAATTGGCTAAAATAATAGCCTTTCATCAACACTGTCTTAAAAATGCTTGGCACCGACGCAATTTCTCTCTTGGTCTCTATTTTTTCCAACTACCCTCCCCCCATTTCCTCTTTTATTCAATCAAATCATGGTCAGTGCGGATCTCCACTGAGGCCACACTGTAGCCAAGTCTTTGTGTTTCAGCATTAAGAAATTAGGATGGAGACTCCACCACAGAGAGGCAGAGAGGAGAGGTCTCATTAGTCCACAGATCACAAAGAGGAAGATTATCAGTCTGCACACAACAGTTAGAGATTTAAATGACATTAAAGGACATTAAATGGAGCGGCTGTCATTTTGATATGATACCTCTATCTGAGGAGAAAGACAAAATCCAGTGAGGATCTTTACACCTTTTTAATATTATACTGCTTCTGTGTGATTGCAGCATCACAGAGCAACTTACAGCCATACAAAAGAAAAGAAAATGTCTTGAGTATTTTTTTGTCCCTCTACAATATTAACGTGGTGCAACATAAATAAACAATGCTTAAAATACAGAATTATAATTTACGATGAATAATAATGTGTTATAACATGTACACTTATGCCAATTTAACATGACTAAGAATAAACATCATCACAGTGTCTTTTCTATTACCTATAAAAAATATTTAAAGGACAACAGAAATTGTTTGATCAAACAGGATGTTTTCATACTTACAAGAAAATGAGAATTCCCGTCTCTCAGATATCAGACGGCCTTTCAGGATAACTGAAAATCTTTCTGTCTGAGTATACGAGAGGGGGGAAAAACACCAAAATAGATGTTTGCCTGTGTTTGTTTTCCTCTCTGTACGTTCTCTTGCATTCTCTCTATTTATGCACCAAACACAAATTCACATTACGACATTCAGCCGCACTGAAAGGCAACACGGCACTCCTTGCCATCCACATGTAATTTCTAATGAATACATTTTTTTCTCTCTCTCTCTCTGTCTGTCTGTCTCTGCCTGTTTTAGGCCACAATCATTTGTCATTTCAGGAGCCCTTTTCATACATTTGCTGTAGAGAAACGCTCCATTATCCGAGCTGACTATCTTTTCTCCTGTCTGGAGTGTCTGCACGAAACAGACCAGCAGGGGATTCACACACACAAAAACACATTACAGTCAACCGACACACACATATCTTCAGTTGAAAGCGAGAGCGACAGATTTAAGGATGGCTGTGCTGAAGCCAAACTGACGGAAATGCTGCTTCTTCTTTTTTTTCCCCACACATTGGCCAAATAATATTATTTTATGAGAGCGGCGAGGTGCTCATGTTGATTTATTGCACAAGCCAATAAAGACCTGTGTTAATTCCCTATAAAACTGTGCATTGTGGGACAAATGAGGGCGGTATAATGGAGTGTGATTAATCACATTACAGAGACACAGTGTGGTGTGACACACACACACACACACACACACACACACACAGGTTATAATCCGGAGTCATAACTGTCAACAGTATAGTGGATCACATTGAGTTACAGGACAGACTGGCTCCTAACAGGCCACTCCATGATAAAATAATACTCACATCAGTGAGGAAATTAGACATGACATGGAGTCATAGTTTTTGTGTCATATCCAATTAACTCAACAGTTTTATTTATGGAAAATTAGCATTTGTAATGCTTATACCTACATAAAGGGTTTTGTTAAAGTGACATTTCCTTTAATTCAGAGGGGGAAAAAAACGATTTTTAAAACACAGCAAAAAAACATTTATTTATGATTTATCTGTCAAATTTTTTCTGTCCTGTAATTGCCTTTGTACCAAAGATCACAGTCTGGGGAAACAGAGTGGTATTTTCTGTAGCAATAAACAAATCTGAGTCGCAATCAGTGCAGCTGTATTTGCTATCTAAAATCCAATCACCTCAAAATGTGTCAAACTCCAAATCTTGTTTTTAGGCTTCATCATTTAAGAAGTAAAAACAAGAAAATGTATTGTGATTTAAAATTTGAAACAGTGATTGTTTTAGTTTATTAGTGCAGCCTACACCTCAGCTTGGCTCGCAGCTCATGTGCAGCAGCTCACCACAGCACTGCAGAGCAGAGCAGAGCAGGGAAGATGACTGAAGTCTAGTGCTGTGATGCCATCTATTGGAGCCTCAGCTGCCTCTATAGCAGGACGGAGACAGAGGCGAGAGCCTCTTCAAAGCATAAACCACACAGAGACAGAGAGACCCAGAGCAGCTCCAAAGCCCTCGGTCTGTTCAAAAGAAAAGGGAATTATGAACGTATAATGGGTCAGTTTAAGCCGTATCAATAAATGGTAAGTAAATTAAACCGATGGCATACTTTGACCGATTTTACAGAATATATAATTGTAAAATGTAAATCTACCAAAAAAATGGGAATGATAAATGTTAACATTATTACTGAATTAATTCTTTGCACAATTTTTAGAAAATAAATTGCTGCATGTGGTTGAATGAAAATTATTACTATGAGAGTGACTGTAAAAGACTGAGATCACTCAGATCAGCAAGAAGCTGCACTGGATGTGTTTAGTCTAAATTTAAACGGATGAACACGCAACTGAAATTTAAGTCTTTTAGAAAAATCATGGGTGGGATTTTTATTTTTCTTATTTAAACTGATCTTTTGTTTTTGGAAGGTGGGTCATGAGACGCTGCAGGATTCTGGATTACAGAGGGGAAAAAAGACTACCTCATGGATATAAAATATAAATGTAAAATAAAACAAAAATGAGCCATGGATGAAACCTGGTTTGTGAAGTCCTGCTCTCAGCCAGGCAAGGTAAAATTGTTTTACAGATTTTAAATATAAGCACCTCAATCAAAGCACTTAAAACACATATGCCAGACGCCCTCGCCTCTTTCAGGTAAAGCACATAAACTTGCATCGACAAAAATGCATGCACGCTAGAATGAGGTCGTTCTTCTCAACATTTTACACTCAGGTTTCTAGTGTGGGAAATTTTGTGCCAAAATATTTTAGTCTCTGAGTGTATGTTCTGCTTGCAGGCTTCTTGCAAAAATTGTAGCAACAAAATAATGAAACTGATTTTACTGTCAGCTGCTAAACATTCATCAGAATATTTTACACTTATGAAAAACAAACATTTACCGTAGTGTGGAAAATGTGGCAAAATCTATGGAGCAGCACCTACACCCTCTTACCAAAACCCAAACTAACAACACTGTGTGGCATTACATTAGGCCTTAAATATATAAAGAATTAATTCACAAAAAAAGAAATGAAACACGTCCTAAAAGAATCAAAATAAGTGCTGACTATAAACTGTGTCAGTAACTGTGTTTTGGAAAGAAATCCAACACTAACTAGCTGATATCTGATATAACAGTAATATCAGTAAAAATGATAATCTTGCCTTAATCTTTAAAAAAAAAATCTATGTTTTAATCTAATTCTTTCACTAACAATCCACCCATCTAGTGCTGCTGCCGATCCTCTACGGCAAAGCTTGTCTGTTTTTAGGTGATGCGCAACATTCGTGCTACATATGGGTTATAGTGGTTTCTATTTAACTGCACATAAAGTACATTTCGTTAAAGAAAAAATCTCAGAATGGACTCAGTTTTTGGGTTTTCTGTGTGGGCGGTGTAAATTTTCAGAGAGCGCAACGCGGTTTGTACATTACAGATACCTCGGCACACAGGATCCAGTCTTTGGCTATAAGACCTCTCTGTTGTACCAGTGTGATTAAGTTCCTCTGTGTGCCGGAGATAATGAAAACGATCCTCTTGTTCTCTCTCTCTCGCTATCTTTCCTCTGTGGCGTCTCTCTCTCTCTCTCTCTCTCTCTCTCTCTCTCTCTCTCTCTCTCTCTCTCGCTCGCTCCCTCGTCTCTTTATTCCCTTTGGTTTTACTGCAGGGGGCACTGATAGCACATTACTGATACACACACACAACACACACAACATGCGCGCACAAACAAACTAATGCTCACAGAAAATTCGACCCAAAGAAGCAAGCTAAGGATGCTAGATGTATCAGGACAGTGAGCATAGAAATATAGAAATATCATGCAGCTGTGGGAAAACTGAAATGTAATATAAAAGCTTGATTTTTTTTTTTTTTTTGGGTTTCCATCAACATGTTTCCTCTCCACACTATAGCAATACAGACATTCTGGCTGTCACAGAAATGTCACAGAAAAATGCAATCTACAATGTTGTATTTTGTCATGAGCATCAGAAATGATGAGCATGTGCAGTCAACACTGCAGTAATGGCTCTGATATTAAAAACAACAGTGCACTTCACCAGAATGGCGATCTAAAATGTTTCAGCTGTGAAAATGAGTGCAAATACATATGAAAGATAAGGAGCAACATGCTCCTCACAAGGACAAGAGAATGGATAGAGAGAAGATGATCAATTAAGACCCATTAAAGGTTGGATGTATAGAAGCGGCTGATTTGTCTTTACATAAACGAACATTAACCCTGCAAAGATGCAAAGACAAAAACGGGCTGCATCACTGCGTTTCTGATCTCATTTGGTCTCGTCTCTAAATGCTGTTGATTGGATCTCCTTCTCAAAATGAGCTGCTTATAAATGTTTTCACCCTGATGATCATCGATGTGAGACGCTTCTGGTTCCTGAGTTTTACTGATGTTCTTTGATGAAATCCTGTGTAAAGTCCAAACATTTTATAAGTGAGGCTGTGTATTAGGAAGAACATGTCAGTAGGGGAGTTATTGTGTGGTTATAAAGTACAAAACAGCAACTTGCCACAAGGATTCCTATCGTCCTCATATCCTGAGTTAAAATGAGGGACCAAAAGCCTGGACTTCTTAATGGACCCTAAAAATGCAGTGAAAGCTTGGACACATCTAAACAAGGGGGGGCCATAACTCAAAGGCACACAGAGGGCGTGAGGGGCATATGCACTGAAACACACACAGGCCTCTATTACTGATGTATAATTACTTAGTATTACAGAACACTTTCAGTCCAACACCACACACCACCACATCTACAGGCATGATGAACCTGCACATACTGAAATACACATGCTCAGATTAACCCCTCTGTTAACACTACAGTTCACACACAAATGACCAAGCCTACTGACACAAATGTACAATAGCAAACAACAAACATCTTGTCCTCAACCAAAACACATCCTGCTGCAAGTTTAAATCAACATCATAGACTTCAAAAGTTACCGGGCACTGAGGTGCAGCTCCCCTCATGCTTTGGACTATTAAACATGTAAATGTCACTTTTGTGTGGTCAAAGAAACAATGTACTACAGCAGTAACAGGCAGCCACTTGACAAAGACAGCAAACCAGATCAGTGACATGGCCAAATGCAAGTATGATGCTGAATGTATTAAACCGTGAGGACCTTGACCTAATGCTTGACCTATATATACAGTGGTGGAAAAAAGTTTTCGGACACCCAATGCATTTGTGAAATATTGCATTAAGAATCACTCTTAGGTCTTCAAGTGCAATTTCTTTTAATACAGTCACAGCCAAAATACTAAATAAATCCTAAAAAAGCCATTAAAAACTTAAAATTGATTGGTTCCATAAAAATACATAAGAAATTTTGAGTATTGGGTCATTTTGGTACCAGTGATGAAGGTCGTTCTTTTTATTAAAAGACACAATTTTTGTTGCCAAGCTTCGTGTCTACATAAAGCCAGCACATTTGAAAGTTCTTCAGACACAAAAATGGCTAAAACAAGGAACCTAACGCAGGAAACACGCCTGAAGATAAAGATTCTCAGCCAGGAAGGGTACAGCTGCCACCAGATAGCCAGGAAGTGCAGATGCAGTCCTTCAGCAGTTGGATACACTCTGCAGAAATACAGACGAACCAACAGCTTGGAAGACAAACCAAGATCTGGGTCAAGGGTTTCTTCAGCAAGAAATGACCGCATCCTGATCCGCATGTGCAGGCAAAACCGCCAAATGACATCACAGGAGCTTCAGCAGCAGTGGTCAAACCAAACTGGTGTCCAGTGTTCCACCCCGCACTGTCGTGGCCGACTTTTAGATCATGGCTTAAGGTCCTACAAGGCTATCAAGAAGCCCCTGATCAATGAGAGACAGAGGTTAGCCGGCGTCGTTGGCACACAAGAACTGGACATCCAGGAATTGGAAGAAGATTTTGTGGTCAGATGAGTCCAGTTTCCAGCTTTATCTTCCTCCTACTAATGTGAGGGTACACAGAAGGCCAGGCGAAGCATTATCTCCAGCATGTACAGTACCTGCTGTCAAGCATGGTGGAGGCAGTATCATGGTTTGGGGATGCATGAGTGCTGCTGGTGTTGGTCATCTCTCTGTCTGTGATGGCACATTGAACTCTACCAAGTATTGTACCATTCTCGAAACCCACATGCTCCCTTCTGCGCGTGCACTGTTCCGTCGAGGTAAAAACTGGATGTTTCAACAAGATAATGCCCCTTGCCACACATCCAAGGCCAGTAGAACTTGGCTGCAGGAGCACAGTATCCAGGTCTTAGAGTGGCCAGCTCAATCCCCGGACATGAGCCCCATTGAAAATCTGTGGTGGATTATCAAAAGGTCTGTTTCAAAGCATAAACCAGAGAATTTAGAAGAATTAAAAGCAGTAATTCAAGAAGAATGGGACAAGATTACCCCTCAACAGTGTGAAAGGCTCGTGGGGAACATGCCAGCCAGGATTAGAGCTCTACTACGTGCCAATGGCAGGACTACTAAATATTAATCTAATGATGTGATGGTTTATTTATTTTTTGTTCAGTTTTGAACACATTCTCTGTTATTTGTTGACTTTGATAGCGACAATATTGAGAACTGACATATTGAAACTGTCAAGAATTTAGTTTAGTTAGTTTTTCTTGTAAACAATAAACAAAAAAATATAATTTGTATTTGTTTGTATCTGTCTAATGCAGCCACACCTTTTGAAACACAAAAAAGATTTTTCCACAAATATTTCATGATAATATTTGAGATTGTGCAAAATTTTAAGGGTGTCTGAAAACTTTTTTCCACCACTGTATATAGGTGCAATGGGAAATTATACAATATAGAGTAAAACCCGAAAATAAATTATTTTTGGGTCGATGAGTCAATGGGTTTTTGAATGGGTTTTTGGTAAAATGCCTGAAATAATGTCTGTGGTCAACACAAAATTAAGAGTTGTTGTTTTGTTTTATGACATACAATACATCAGTAAATACCCCACTTGTGAACTTTGAGGCCTCTATGTGTATTAAAAAAGGTGGTTGCTTACAAGTGGCCAAATGAGCAGAGCCGCGCAAAACACGGCTTTACAGTCTTGTTGCAGTGGTGACATTATTTCATGTAACCGTAGTGTTCGTTTATAGCCTAACAGTAGCTTTTTACTCGTGACTTGTCCTTGTTTGACTGGATGTAGCCGCCTTGTGTTCAGCACCACGGACAGAGCCAGCCAGGGCTGTTGAAATTTGGTCCAGATTTTCCTTTAGTGAAATCACCTACAGTGTCTTTGTATAGATGTGGGGGATATGCATGTTCTTATTTATTTTTAACATAAATGTTTTATAACAAAGTCATCTAAAAAACAATGTTACAATATTACTATATCAATATTACACACACATTTGTACTTCTCATAACAAACATCACAGCATGTAAAAACCTTTCAAACACTGTATCTTTTCTGTATGTTAGACAGGAGGTGTATATACAGTGCAGGTCACAGATTTAAAGATTAAATGAGTCAGTCACTGGTGTGATTAGTATTAAAATGATGTGAGTCATATGCTATGGCCTTCACAGTCACCATATCTCATAGCAACTGATCGACTCCAACTTACAGAAACTGTGTTGGTGGCTTAACATATTTCTAATTGCTGTATGTTGTTTCTTTCCCTTTTATTTGTCACGCATCTGTACATGAATGGTGAATTTGGATGATATTGAAATTCAATAAAATTGAAAGTTATGTTTGTTTTATTCCACTGCAAGCTTCAAACTTCTTAAATGAGCCTCTCACTGTCACTAACAAAGAAATTAAAGAGCTGTATAGCATATCTATTCATTTGCCTGTTCCTATGGTCACCTGTGTGAACATGTGTTTTTTTTTCACCAGCACTTGGCTGTGGCATCCCAGCTCAAGGCTAAACACTGAATAGCACACATGAGGCTTCATCGTCAAGCGCCAGAGCTAGCCAATAGCAATACAACTCCACTGGCCTTGTCTGCAATGCCGCTGCACTCTCTGAGGCCCCTTCAAAAAACTTCACCATCCCCATCAAGTGTACCTTATAATCTGCTTCACTAAAACGACCTGCTACACTGGCAACATCATTTTTGGAGATAATAAAAAGGGAAATATTGCTTTCCGTGGAGGTGTGGGTTCATCAAAAGAGGGAAAAAAATACTAATTTTAGTGATTTTTTTTTTTATTTATTTATTTTTTTTCAGAACTACCAAACTGAAATGTAACATTAAGCATACTGGGGATTTTTTAACCACTCCTGTAAACCACTTCATGGTGATGGCAACTAAAGTACAGTTCAAGTACGGCTGATTTAACGTAACTAAAAAACACTAGCTAAGATTAAATAATATGGACATGTTTAAACAATAAATTCCACATAGATTATGATGAGATGTGAAGCAGCGACAACAACAAATGTTTTCAATTCCAATTTCCATGCCCATCCATCCATCTGACCTTCACACCTATACTCTGTATGACAGTTTGTGTGACAGTTATGTTCACAGATTTACTAATTACATTGATATAAAGCAAATCTGGTCCACATAAAAAGATCAATTTGTAATGCAACAGTTACATATAAACATCATTTAGTCGAAGCCGACCAGTGACTAACTAAATGGTGCCAGTGGATTTTGTTTTTAAGCCAGTATGTTATTATCAAATTACTATCAGAAGTGTCAGAGAGAAGAGAGTTTGAAAACAGACCTGTGTCGGCATAATTTTGTCAGTGAGGTCAATGGTGAAAGTGAAGAATGATGATTTGTTTCTAAAATGTTAGTTCTGTCAAACAATGACACTCCAAAACCCTCAGCTCTATCAACATTTAAAAATGGCTATTATAAGCTATATTCAAGATATCAAACTAAACATCAATCTTCAATGCAAATTTCCAACTTGTATACTTAGATGGATTCCAACAGAAAAACTTCAGAGAAGCCAATTTCTTTGTTACACAAACAAGGAGGTGCACAGGTGAAGAGAGAGGGTCCTCTGTCAATAGCAAACAATTACACTGAGAAAAAAAATGAAGACATTACAGTGCGTTGTTGAACCAACTTCCTCATAATAAAACAGCTACTCACAAAACTAGGATGGACACCTGAGTTGACGACTTGTACTAGAGTGGCACTGGAAGAGACCCGACTTCGATATTAATCGCTTATTATCAATAGAACTAAAACTCCAAGGCCAATGGGTTAAACAGAAGGATGAAAATGATAATAACAATAATAAAACACAGAGGACTTTATAAAGATCTGGTAGACACATTCACAAGGTTAGCGTTTTTGCTTTAATGCCTGATGTTTTGGCTGCTCGTCGACTTTACCCAACACAACAGCATTTTATATGAATAAAATGTAAAAAGCTGTACAATAACTCAAACTTTAAACCAAGCGGGAGCAAAGTATTAGACAAAGTGTGTACAGAAATGATGGAAGAAGCTTTTGTTTTTATATTATTGTTTCTTATTTTAATATGTTGAGCTTATTTGACTCCTAAATTGTAAACCTTTGGCACATTAAGTGTATTATTGTTTTAGCTTATCCTTTATATTCATGGTTCTTAGTGGATTCTATTATGTTTATTCATACAAAGGTTTGATTAATATGCATTGTTGAATTTTGTCCTGTCTTGCTCTAAGCGCTCACCAAGACAAGTTCCTCAGCATTTGTTGTATGGCAACAAAGTTAACTCAGCTTCTTTGAGAGTGCATCCTGTTCTTTCATTTGATCTACTGTAGTAATACAATGTATGGTTTATATTTCTATACAGTTCTACCATTATCCTGTCTATCCTTTGACAAAAGGACATAAAGAGACGAGTGAGGCGATAACTCAGAGAGCGCACTGACAAAAACTTGGTTCACTGACGTGCGTCCAAAGATTGAAACCATCATTTTTCTCTTGGGGCCTAATTTAATTTTCCAGTCGACCACCTCTGGGTGCCGAGCCAGTGTTTGAAACCCACTTACGTACTGTATGAGGGCGACGGCCGTGGACTGCGAGGCCACTGGGTCTATCTGATAATTGACTGTCAAATAAAGGGCTGTTCCTCTCTGGAGTCCTCTCTGACACCCACATCAATCTGTCTTCACTTAGAGAAGGCCTAGCCCAGCCACCCACCTCCCCTCCCTCCACCCTGCCATTCATCCCTCCACCACTTCATCCCTCGCACCCCTCCCTCTTTCCTCTACACCCAATTATCCATCCATCTATCTATCTATCTATTGGCCCTGACCATTTATCCCTCAGCCTCTCTCCCTCCTTCGCTCTATCCCATCAACACCACTTCTCTTGACGTGCTAACAGCTGTTTGACAGTAATGGCTCTAAAAGCAGAGCAGGGTGCCAGTCGATGTGTGTGTGTGTGTGTGTGTGTGTGTGTGTGTGTGTCTCCTTGCATGTGTGCGTGTATAGGATAGCCAAGAGGCCTTGAGGCCTCAAGAGCCTTGCACACACTGCCATCAGCGACAACTGACGGCTCAAACACACATGCACACACCTGTACACTCACATACAAATACACACACACACACACACACACACACACACACACACACGTTCCAATCAATACCAGGTGTACATCTATTCAGCCTCACAGCTGGCATGCCATTGCAAAACTATTTTCTTAGTAGAAATGATGAAAAATGCACTCTCATATATAAAAGCAAAAAAAAAAAAGACTATTTATTGCACTATCAACATGTTTTGCTGAACTATCACTGTAATTGCACTCAGATGAAGGACTGAAAAACTGAAGTGTGTGTGTGTGTGAGAGTCGACAGTCGAGGACTGTTTTGTACACAGGTCACTTCTCTAAACAGTTATGAATTCACAACGTCACACACCGAGGCTAACACTTAAAGCAGAAACCCTTCATTAGCAGTAAAAATTCTAAACATTTGTGTGACTATGTTTACATCACTTTATGTATACATGTGTGTGTGTGTGTGTGTGTGTGTCTGCATCCTTGCATGTGTGTGTGCGCATGTGTGCATGTTCACCCCTCAGTCATTTGTCCCTCCCCTCCCCAGGCTGTGTATTGTGATGCTGTCATCTTGCTGTTTGATGGATGGCCAACGATTACACGAAGCCTCATCCACTGGCTCATCATCTGCACCATTAGTTATAGATCCATACACACACACACACACACACACACACACACACACGCACACACAAACATTGACTTCTGCTGCTACTTATCCAGGCGGCATCTTTAAGGTGGCACGCACACAAAGACACACAGCGGTGTATCTGTTTGACTTCTCTACATGTATATCTCCCATTCACTTTCTTTCTGTGTGGTGATGCTCCTTTCCTGCTCGTCATATAAATCCCACACAATAAGTTTATCTATTGCATATTTGGGCCTATATATTGTTTCTATCAATGCCTCCTCCTTAAAATCCAAATCATGTTTGATTTCTACTGTGCTAAAACTAAAAATAAGAGTGCTTAATTGGGTGAGACAAAGCAATAACAGACCAACTTCAAAGGGACAAAAGCACAGAATTAGAATAACAAAAAGGTAAAACATAACTTTACTGTAGAGGGTATGGCTCCTTTCCTCTCCTGTTCTCCCCTCTGCTCTATTTTCCAACCACTTCACAACTCTCTCAGATTAAATGTGTGCCCATTATGGGTAATCCCCTATGTACATTGTTGTTTGAGTGTTGAGTGCTGCAGCATTCAGTTTCCCAGAACGTGGTTTCAATAACATGTGACAATAAATTATGACAGAGAGAGAATATGAGAGACAATGCCATTGTGTGTGTGTTTGTGTGTATTTAAACAAGAGTAAAATGAGATGTACATCATCTTCCTTCCCACTGACCAAACTGTGATTTCATTTCAGATACTGGGCCTCTTTTAAGCAACAATGGTGAAGGAAAACAGCCTGCATTAGCAAAATAGAATTAGCAGTATGTTTCTGTAAAATATCATATAGGCTAACACTGATGAAACACAAACAAGTAAGCTGACAAAGAAAATTATCTGAGAGGGGCGAAACAGTAGAATTACAAATTAGAAAATAAGCATTTCCCTGTTTGTAATAAGTAAATGTGCAAAAGGGGATTTGTCATAATTGTCGTCAGATGGTCCTAACAGATTAATCTTTCAGTTAGAAAATGTTATGTTACACATGTACTTTTATTTCTTACTCATTCTTTAAATAAAATATTTTTGAGAAAGACTGTCTCTATGAATAGTTTTGTTTTGAGAGAGCATGTTCAAATTTGTTTGTCAAGAAAAGGTTAACAAAGAAAAATCTCTTTTTTTACAAAATGGCCATAAAGTCACTGAAACAAGATAATCTTATGGTATGAAATGAATAAAGTAACAGTTTATAGTTGTATTTTAAAAATTGGTGTCCCACAATTAACCAGTTGAGCCAAGCTTACCATCCTCACCCACTCACCCTAAAGCTGCAATGTGTTTTTATCACTTGTAAATAACAACAACTGTGTAGGTTATGTATTTACATTACCATCTGTGCCATTAATTGTAGCTTTGAACATGCAATGACTACCATTAACTGTCAGTGTGGGTACAATTAAGCTTTGTTGTGGCTAGCAAGGTGAGGCAAGTGGCCATGGGGCGCAAATAGTCACAGCAAGATCAACAAAAGAATGAAGTAAGGAGAAATTACAGCAAACCTTTATGAATATAATGTCATCTGAAAGAAGATGGATGGATGCAAAATGTGTTTAATGCTAGGTAGGTGAAATAGTTGTGGACAAAAGTGAAAATAAATTGATGCTAATAAAATGTATGCAGAGGTTGCCTTGTAAGAATAAACTCAATTGACAAGGGGATAAAAATAACTGCATAAAAATTCTTGAAAGAAACTTTAGGTGCACACATAAGTCTCTCAAGCACAAATTCATAATGCAAATGTCATGACTTCTCCACTTGTATGATCTCTCTCTTCTGCCTCCTACCTATAAGGACATTAAAAGAAGACATTTTGTCAGGAGACACTGTTGGTGCACCTGGTCGTCGGATATAGTTGAAGAGAATGTGACTGCAGTGTCAAGGTAATGTTAAGAGCTTCGAAATTAACTTAAATAAAACTTTTAATAGAAGTTACTTGTGGCTGGTGTTTTACTTACTTCTATTTTACAATGAGTAAAACAAAGTTATCAAGTCAGTGAATCTGGATGATGACAGGTTCAGAAGGGTAACGAGTGGGAGATACTAGCTGAAATTAAAAACACTGAATTTTAACAAATAACTTATTGTAACTGTGCAGTACATCAAAATTTAGCATTACATCTGCAATAAATGATGGGACTTGGCCACTTGGGGGCAAGTTGTGAACATAATATTGGCATGTCGTCAACTAAGAAGTTGATATCCTTGTTTTTTGTGGAGTTGGGGAGCATTTTTTTATTTCCTAAATTGTGGTGATTTATTTTTTGGAATTTCAGAATTGTGTTTGTTTTATTTTTATGTTAAATGTCTTGTGCTTCTTTGTGTTTTCCTTATCCTCTAACATCTTGGGACCATGTTGGAAATAATAAAGTGTTATGACTTTAACATGTTATCCTTTGGATTTTTTGTTTTTGTATCTGATAATCCACAAATAAAATAAAGTTTTTGGCAAACAGTTGCTGATTAATACGTACAGTAGTTACAGAGTAGTGTTATCATTCATTTGGAGTTTCTGTCAACATTGACTTTCTGCCACTACATGCGAGCAGGTAGTGGTTAAAGGTTTTTCACAGAAAATAGCAGCCTGCTGTTGTGAAAAATCCACTATGAGAGTAGTGAGAATGAATCAAAACAGTCCAGTTGCAGCTGGACAGCTAATCAATGAGCTGAAACTCACTATGAAGCTCTGTAAAGCCGAGGGACTCTGCAGATTTGGGGAGGTGACCCCATAAACAGGGCAGAGCTGTCTATTAAAAGGAATCTGTTGTTACGTTATAATCTATGTAATGTCTAAAAGGCAGGGTTCGGAAAACAAAAATCAGCAAGAAGATAACTAAATACAATATGTATCTAAGTCTGCCCAGGTCTTTAGAAAGCTGAGTGGTCTTTAATTTAACACAGTACTTAAACCATGCAGAAATTGCACGCCTAGAGAAGAAAATGTTATGACTGAAACAACTAAAACTTCAATTCGTTATTTTTAAAATCAAGAGATTTCTGCCCAAACTAATACATGGTAGATACTGTTTTACAATTTAAAGTCCTGGAAGATTTGCTTGGGATCAAAAAACATATTACAAATCTCAGACTGTCCTTGGGGAATAAATCATTTCTTTTAGCACCACTAACTTTAACCCTCTCCTGTTCTCTCACCTCTTCTCCTTATCAGTACGAGACAACTTCTGATTTGTGATCAACACCTGGAGCTGAGAGCTGCCCTACAGCGTCAAACCAGGAGGTTTAACAGCTCGACTGTCCCTTGTTCCTCTCCGTCCACTAATGCAGCTCTTAACACTCTCATCACCCCTCGCTATAACCCTCATTAGCTTATCACGACAAGACAAAAGGGGAATATTAACACTGCCTAGCCCGCTTGGGGGCCAAGCTGTGGTGTCACATCTAGATAGCAGGTATTACTGTGCGAGTCTCCCCATCCTCGTCCACTGATACAACTCTGTAAGCCTCTCATTGCCTTATCATCTTAAGACAATACCCCTCTGATTCCTCCTCTTCTACCTGAGAGTCGGTGTATTTACCAAGATATTCACTGGTCATCCATTACACGTGGCACCTGAGACTCAAACACACGACCGCCAAACTTCACCTTAACCCCTCAGGATCCTCATTACCTTATCTTGGGGAGACAAGGAAGAGCAGAGGTAGCTTTAGTTAGCTTAAGGTCTGACTGATTGACTTTGCTAGTGCTTGGATTAGCTGTACGGCTAGCGCAGCTCCTGCAGGCCAAGGTGAGGGCTGTCTTAATGCAGCAGCTTTGGGGCAGAAAGCTGCCTAATTTCAGTTTCTATCGCTTCTAGCAGGGCTTCAAGAGGCTTCCTGGGAGCCACAGTGAGCGGCAGCTAAGACAAAGTAGCATGAGGTTAATCCCAGCTGTGGAGAAGTCAGAAGGTATTAGTTGATATTTAAATGAAGGGACCAGTACACACCTGTTTAAACCCTTCATGTGTCTGAACATATATTATTCATACAGTAGGTTTTTTAACTAATATGCAAACAGACACAAAATTGCAAAGTAACTGTGCAGTACTGTATATGTTTGAATTCAATCAGGACATATTTGTGGGGACATGACAAGAGAAATGGAGCTTCGTATGAAAACTTTAACAGAAACAAGCCTTGACAAGGAAATTACATTTTGATAGTGCTTTGCCTCTGCATTGCAGGGCAGTTTTGGTTGTACCACAATGAAGGAGCAGCATGTAATGCATATCTACCAACTGTCCTATTTTCACCGTTTCCAATAAATGTATTTTATCAGTTTTTCTTTTTTAATTTGTTGTGTTGCCCACACAGTTTTGCCACAGAAACTGAAATGGAAAAATCACTTTTGATGGGCAGGTTCCCAGATTGGATTGTTTACCCATACCCACACCACACGCTCCTTTTAAATGTAACCTGCCAACCCAAAATCTCAATTTAGGGGGTAAAAATGCCCCATGCTTCAACTACTCATTATGTCTAAGATAGGACTTTGACATGAAAAAACAACAAACAGAGAGAAAGAGAGAGAACTAATGAAATTCAATCAATATTATTAAAATATCTGACTAAAAAAGTTCAGAAAACCTTTTAATGGTCTTCATATATAAATCACACTAAATTAGAACAATCCATCTCTTTGTTGTGGCGGTCCATCCAAACAAAGCCAATATTTTCCACCCAAAATACAGACCGCGTTTTCTAACGAGGTTAGGTTATAATCAGAAATCAAGTACAGCAACTTTAAGAAACTGATCTGTGATGTCTGAAGTGTGAAGTGATCAAACATAGTTGAGCACACAGTGTTTTCAGAAAAGCCTAAACAACAGGAAATTCTCAAGGCAATTCAATCGAACGCAACTGGACTTGGTTTTGTCTTAGAAGACGTTTCACCTCTTATCCAACAGGAAATTGTTACATATGTTTTTCTCCACTAAAATGTAAACCATTATCTGGTAAGGCATGATACTGATACCCCCCCCATTTTGTATGTTAGTATCATGTACAGGTGTTCTAATTGACATATCTTTTTGTTTATGATGTCAGACAATACTAAAGAATTTATTGCAGGTCTTAATGGAACTACCCAGCACAACTGTCATGAAAGAAAATGTAGCATGTCTTATGATCATCTCAGTATGTCATCCTTTTACAAGAGAAACAAAAAAATGTCAAGAGAATGAGTTTAGTACAATGTTAACAAACCAAACAAAGAAGAAATCTGAATAATCTGTGTTAAGAACCCTGTTTAATAATCACTGATTCAACATTCAGGGTTCCCACACATTCTCATGGACAAAATGTAAAACTTTTTCATGACTTATAAGGGACCTTTTTTTGCCAAACATGTCTGGCATTTTTTAAACATAAAAGATTCAAACTCTGTTCAATCAGAAAATAAAGAAATGTACATGATGGTTAACAAAAGGTTGTCACACATAATTGACAACATTCCAACTAAAACACACACACACACACACACACACACACACACACACACACACACACCTCATGTGTAGTGAGCAGGGAAATCAGAGGTCACAGGTTAAGTACAGAAGCCATCCAAATCAGTAGGTCAGCTGGCAGACAGAGGAAATGACAGGCTTAATGACTGGCTGCTGCTGCTAATGACTGGCTGCGCACAGCTAGCTGGGTAGAAGAGGAGCGTGACTGACAGATCCACACGCGCACACACACACACACACACACACACACACATGCAGGTGCAGTCTCACACACGCTTACAGATGAAATCAGCCCTTGGCCTCTCCTGTTCGATGAGCTGTAATTGGTGGTGAGACCCGACCATCCAGTCCTAAGAGGCGGGGCCCCACTCACTACTTTAACAGCCCATTAGGGGTTATTAAAGGGTCCTCAGGGAGCTGTACGGGTCACAACACATCACTAACCTAGCAGAGATTAATAACCCATGAGATTTAATAGAGACGATGCTACTACGGTCAAATTCAAAATCATGTGCGACACTGAAGAGGGTGATAGAATGACAAGAAGCAGCTGGAATTTAATATTAAATATTTATTTTGTTACTTCCAGTTATGTTTGATGTTAACTGGTGTCATAGCTACATGGATGTCTTTTTGATATCTTTGAAATCTGTTGATGCTACATCAATTGATGTTTCTCTTGCACTCAACACATGTATTGCAAATTGTTTTGATGTATTAGGAAAAATGGTCTGTTGATGGTACATAGAAGTTAGTTAATGTCTCACAGGTTTCACCACTAAAACCATATTTGTGGTGGCTTCTACTGTAAATCTGAGTGGGCTGGGAACTTGTACATGTATGATGCAATAAATAAATAACTATCAAGCAATATATTGCGCTAATGTTTCTTTCAAAGACCTCTTACTCTCAAACAGGTCTGCAGGTGCTGAAATGGTAGTTTATGTACTGATTCAATAAATGACTTGAGTGCAAGAACTGTGTGTGTGAATCTCCATCTTTAATTAATAGTGAACAGACAAAACAGTGCAATATCAATACACTACTTATACTTTTATTTATGCTTACTGTTAGCAGAGTTTTAATATATAGTATAGCTTTAACTTGGAACATAGTAGTCTTAGTTAAAGGGATACAAGACTTGAGATTCTCATTTTTTGATGTTCGAAATATTCTTTAATTTACAAATGTTTAAGTGCTGGTATAAAGACACTTTTTTGTAAAATAGGATAAAAATACTGTGAGGTTTGAAATGCTAGGCCAAGTGACTGCAATTTAAAGAAGCAAGAAAGTGAAAAGCCACTGTATTCCTATCTTTGCCCCTCACACACACAAATATGCATGCACACACACACACACACACACACACACACACACACACACACACACACACACACCTGGGCTGGGGAGCGAGGGGTTGAGCAGTTTGTTGGTAACAATCAAAGCAGCGATGCATGCCGTGTGACTAAGTGACTGTAACCCTCCAGACAGACTGGGACTCTGCCTGTTAGTGTGTGGCAACACCAAGATAGCTCATTACCCATTCTGTTCCAATTGAATTTTAACCAGCGTATTTGTTCCAGTGCAAATTCTGACATTTCAATATGCCAACAGAGAAATCAGCTCATTTGAATGTGGCTTGCTTGTTTATTGTTCCCTGAAGAACAAACAGGAGGAGGAGAAGTGTGAAACTTTACTGATAGGGTGACTGAGTTGTCTCAGGCACAGCAAGATCAACTTTAACGGGGGTTCTGCAGTATTCACCAAATTAAACTCAAGACTTTTCAATACCTTACTTTATAGAATCCAATTCACTATTTTTTCTTGTTCATACTCGCCAAAAAAATATAAAGCCTACAATTATTTATCAAGAGTATGAAAATTGACATTTATATCACATTTGTCAGCAATTCCCATCTGTATTTAATAATAATTCATAGTGCTAGAATGGATCAGATGGGATCACATCAGCCGCAATACAGCAATCCACATCTTAAAACAAATGAGGGGCAGGGGCATAAGGTGGGAGGGTCAAGTGGCACCATACCTAATTCCTACCACCCTACTTTCACCCCCTGGCTCTGAATACACCCATCTTCAAACTCTGCCTTCATTTTGATCTTAACTACACATCTGTAAAGTTTCATGCCTGCATCTTGCACAGTTGTGACGCAATCACATTGACAAAATCGGTCCACAGACAGACATATAAACACCTGGCAAAATACTAAAAAGGGGGCTTTTGCGGTTGGTGCCATAAGGAACACATTTTGCCATGATGACAAACACACACACAGACTCACAAAATGAAAGCAATACTAGCTGTTACATCACTGTAGCAGCTGGTAAATATAACTGATCAATTAATGTAAAATGGACCCAGATAAATGGCAGAAAATTAATGGATGGATTACAGTTTAAAAAATAATTTTTGTTGATGCCAAAATTGACATTTGAAAGTTATGAGGAATGACTGAATACCTTTACAGTATAAGTAACAAAACGTCAAGTCAAACGATACCTGCTTTTGATCCTTTCTGTACCCAGATGTAGACAAATGTGACTTTCTGTATGGTTTCGCTTGCAGCCAATCACCACTAGAATTCTTTGATTTACTGCAACGTGGGATTGGCCCGCTATCATAGCAGCTACAACTCAAACAATCTGTGGTGTGGTGAAGTCGAGCACAGTGTATTTGATGAAGTTGGCGGTTCAGTGTGTCGAGATGCCACCAAAACATTCTCGAGTTTGGCAGTACTGAATCCCTGTGGCATCTAAGGGCATATTATACAACTGAATGCTTCCATTCACATGATGGGTATCAAATGGAGTAGAGAAACTAGAGACTGTCTTGCAATGGGATCACTCCAGCTGTGATAAAGGTGATCCACGACTTGAAACAAATGTGGGTCAGAGGTGAAAAGTGGAGAGGAATGATCCCTTTCCTACTTCCTACCCCCCTACATCCTCATCCTCCCCAACACCCACGTCCGAACTCTGCCTCCATTGTGATCTTAACTACACACCTGTAAAGTTTGCATGGCTTTGACACTATCAGGTTGACAAAATTTGATGACGACGACACATGCGCTCACACACACACACCCATGAGGTGACAACAATGCCAACCATAACAACATTATCGTGGCTGGAAAAAAAGGTATCAAATAAAGTACTTTATCGTTATCAGTATCACTTTAAGGGCACTGGTATGATTTTTTAAAAGATACTCTGCCCTAATGATTCCGTACATTTTGGTTTAACTTATTATTAAGACAAGGAACTCTTGCTATGGCAACCCACAGTATGATATACCTTGCACACCAATGTAAAGTGTCCAAGTATTCCTTGTTCACTTCTTCACTACTCCTCACATAACAGACACTCACATGACCGTAATATCTGGATCCATCAAATGTGATGCATTGCATTGTGGGATTGTTTGCAAAAACATGGTCTACATGCCATGGTCGCTCATCGTGCATTCCTGCTTAGAGTTTGTGCAGCTTGATTTAATTTGTGATTTGGAACCAGATGTGAGCTGAACAACACAGAAGCACACTTTAGTGATCATATCACCTAAAGACTAATCCTGAGCTGCTTTTCATGTACACAATGTAACGTAATGGGATAATGAAAAACTAGAAACGTAAGCAGTAATGGTAGTCTGTACAAAGATCTTTAAAGGGGCAAAAAGCGAAATCGTTTCAGGTTTGCTGTTGTACACTGCCTGTAGACCAAAACAAAGTGTGTCACGAGCCACTCCTCCCTCTACCTCTGCTCTCCATTCCCCACCCCCCTCGCCTCATCTGTGCAGCCAAGCACCGCAGCATCTCCACAGACTATTACATCCAGACGGTCCCAGTGTTTCTTCTGCAGGCTCCACTTCACTCAGCTGCCCGATATACCCGCTGCTTCTTCCCACATTAACCTGAATAACAAACCAGGGCTCGGTGCTACGGTTGGATCCAAACGGAGAGCTGGGGCTAACGTTAGCTGGGAAGCTAGCGGAGGCTAACTGGCTGTGCTGGCAGCTGAGTGAAGTGGAGCCTGAGGAGGAAGCACCGGTTAGCCCCAGTTTCACTACAGGCAGATTCACTCGCCACAGGGGCGAAGAAATAAAATCTAAACAGTCAACTTAGTTTGGCCAGAGATATTGGATAAAGCGAGATACCCCACTCAGCTCACTTCCTGATTCAGTGACATCAGCGCCACGCCCCCGTAAGAGACTTGCGGTAGCTCTGAATGTATTGTCGTCAATGAGGAAAATGAACGTGATCACAATTTATGGTCAATTCTTTCACCCTATAGTCACTAAAGTAAATACTGGGTTCATTTTCCACAAGTCACACATCTTACCAACATTTTGACTCTAAAGCTGCATTTTTCATCCGCACAGATCAAAAGAAAGTTAACTTTGTTTGAGCCCTGTCCGTCTCAGAAAACAAGTTCTCGCGAGATCTTGTGATCTTGATAAACAGGCGGTAAAATCACAGTTAGCTTACAAACAGTTATTTACCGCTATTAATAAATAAAAAATGCCCAAGCTTTGTGCAGCAATAGGCTGCAATAATAGAAAGAATGTATTTTTATTCCACCTGCTTCCATCCGCATACACAGACATCCACAGATCCTCTGTTCAACACGGTGGTGGTGGTGGTGTGGGGGGGGGGGGGGGGTGTTTGAGGGAGAACAGGCTCTGATTGGTAACCACGCCCACTTAGGAGACAGGAAGAGTAACCGTTTTCTTAACATTGGATAACCCTACGGTGGAGTATCTCCTCTATCCAGTATCTCTGGTTTGGCTTAGTTTATCAGTTAGCAATGTCTTTCACTCACTCTCAGTCTCTGCTGTGTTTAGCTATTTCCCTGCTTTCCTGTTAGCGTTACCACTAGTCACCTGCCACGCTAACGTTCCTACTCTTCTCCGTGAGCCTGTGAGCCCGCGGCTCATGGCTCTGGCTCACGCAGAGTAGGGACATTAGCATTAGCTCCTGGAGTTAGCACTAGAGCTACTACAGCTACCGGAGTAACTTACAGCTATGGAGCGCTTCTACCAGCTCTTCAAGTCACTGAGCCTCGCCTCCATCTCAGCAAATATATTACATTTATTACAGGTACCATCATCATTGAAGTAGGCAGGGGAATAGCTAAACACAGCCCAATCACATGAACGTACATGAACGCGCAGCCGGACCAGAGAGAGGGTGTGTGAGGTCATGCTATACTCCAGATGAAATTACACCTCTAGTTCTTCACATAGCAAGTTTTTAATTCCTTCAATCTAGAAATGATGAATTTTGCTTATTGCCCCTTTGAGTTAGGTAAAAGTACCAATGACACAGTTTAAAAATACTCTTAAAAGTAAAAGCCATACCTTCAAATTTTTACTTAAGTATTAGCATCAAAATACTTACAAAAAGTAAAATTTTACAGAATGGCCATTTCAGAATAATGTAGTGTATTACATTGATGCATATTGCAGCTGTTAAAGGTGGGGCATAATGCTGGGCAACCTGTGAATGTGTCCCAGCCCAGGAACCAATTGTCATATCTTAACCCGTTTTATTGAGTAATTCATTATTTGTTTATTATATAGTCTGCTAAGCAATATAAGTCACTTCGCTTCTGACTTGTAGTGGAGTAGAAGTATAATGTAAAAGAAAATGGGAATTTCCAAGTAAAGCACAAGTTCCTCAAAGCTGTACTTCGGCGCAGTACTTAAGTAAATGGAATCACTTTCAGAGTGATTTGATCAATGATATCAGTTCATCAATATCCATTTTACTAAGCTGCCAACTCAGCTGGAGCAAGTAGCATGTGCATGGTGCCTCTGTTGACACAATGTTCTTATTCATGAGTCTGAATGCTCATATAGTTATCGTTATCGTTATCGTTCTTAGTGTAGATGGCCCTTAAGACACTGAGCGCATTTCTGGATTCACATCTTGACATCCTACGTTCACAATAAAACTCACTGGCATCTAATACGGTTTCTCAAATAGTAAACCCTCTATACACCCACACAGTCCTGTTTCACTGCCATCAGGCCTGTTCCTGTGTGACAACATTTCTGAACTGTTTGCGCTGGTACGTATTTATTTCACTGTACAGTTAAACTCTGATACATGGTGGTATTCTCTGTAACAGTAATATTATGTAAATAGAAGTATAAGGGTTTGAAGCAATATCACTACAAACAATGTAGTTTTGTCATTGGGAAAAAATCTATACCATAAACATGTAATGTTAAGTAGACACAAGGAGTAATTTTGTGATAAAATGTTTACTTTTAGGGTGTACCTTCCTCCCAGCAACCTGTGTCACCTACAGTGTATGTCTACTCCAGCTTGAGATCAACTCCACTTCCCAGATCGTTTTGCCATAAACCAAATTAAAAGTTACTGCTGTATTCAAACTGGCTGCATTACGATCCTGTGTGCTAAAACAATTGTTTGACCATCACAATCCAATGCAGTTTCACAGAAATGTGTTGAAGTGTCATTAAATTGTAAACATTTCACTTTAAAAAAAAACACTGCAAACAGAAAAAACTGACCCGCAAATTAAAAGAACTATCACTGACTTAAACAACAGTGTGAATTCTACACTCAATCTAAAGCAACATCTGACGAGCATGAAAATAAACCATGTGGCAACATAGTTTTTACTTCTGCTGCATTCAAGTGTTTCTTTTTTTTTTACTTGCCAGTAACTCGATCCTAACAACATTACACAGTGTGCTACAATAACTTTCATTCGACAACATTTAAGATACTTTAATCATTCTGAATTGTCTGTTAAATGGCAGGTACCATGCGGCAAAGTAAAACCTGTACTGTAAATACATTCTGTTTCATCATAGGTGCGTATGGAGCAAGGAGGCACAAGAAGTTTGCTTTCATCTGCTGTATTGCACTAAACTGAAACAGAGAATATTTTAAACAATACAAGACAATCACCACTAACCTAAAGTATCATGGCATTCAACATCATTTGCCAGGTGTGAATTTAATGTATTGCCTTTGGTTTTTGTAAGTGGTTAAAAAAAAAGATTCCCACCTCCAGCTGCAACTCTAAGACAAACTCAAATACAGTAGTTCTTCTGTTGTATAAAAATCTCTGAATTTAAGAAAAACAAAAAAGTAATAAAAAGACAGGTATGAGGGGATTTTCTCAGTGCAGGGTAGGTTTTAAGTTAAACACTACCAAATGAGAGAAGTAGAAAATCTATTAAAGCACACACAGACATGCACCTTTACAACACAACAAACTTAATATGACTTTCATTCATGCTTTCAGCTACAAAGACAAGGCAGTGGTCCTGATTTAATTCAGGCACTTCAGATGGCACATGTGACATGGGATACACAATAAGTAAGAAGGAGAAAGGCAATGGCTGTGTAAGAGATACACAGAGAAAAAAACAAGTAAAGGGTGAGATAGACAGACAGATAGTGGGAAAAAGATATAAATGGAGAAGGAGAAGGAGAGAAGAACAAAAACAATATGTATCTGACATATAATCTGTCATAACTCACCATTCTTCAGTCGCGATGCAGGTAGAGACATCAGCTAAGAGCCCAATCACTGTAAACCAGGAACCAATCTGCAGGCCAGAGACAGCAGACGTTTAAATACACTTTAATGACATGTAATTATGAACAATTTAATCATTTTAACTTCAAGAAGGAGTGCTACTAATTTACAGCATCGGAGTCGCACCTAACATAACTACAGTCTGTCTCTTAAGGCTGTCGAACAAATAACCAGTTATTGCTTTGACTACATCTCAGGTGAGCTGGGTAAGTGCTTTTATAGGCATCATGCAGCATCTCTTAACCATATTTCATTACTCTTCTTCTGAGTCAACAAGTTATGGCTAAGTTCAGTTTGCACAAATAGAAATTTACTGTTATTTCAAATGGTCGGACCTGGAATAATCCACCACAGCAGTCTGCCCAGGTGCCACTCAGGTAATAATCCAGCAGATCCATGCAGGTAAACGCTGAGTGTCCCTCAGCTGTCAGGTGCTCCACTCCAAGACATCCACGCGGAGGGACAGAGTATGAAAACAGTCAGCTTCCTGCCCCTCGTAATTCTTCAGCACAATGATCCCTGCAGGATGTTTCATGTCCTCCTCTACATCTTCATCTCTCCTCCACACTCCTCCACGGAGGTGTCGCACCTCTTGAATGTAGGGCTGGCCAGACGCACCTGCAACAGGACAACAGGTAAGAGGGATTCAGCAGCCTTCAGTGCCGGGGAAACCATTCTTTCATCCCTCTTCTCTCCTCAGCATCGACAACTCTGTCTGTTCCTCGGAGTGTCTCTGCCAAGAGTAGCCGGGCACAGCCGTCCTGTTTTGCCGCTCTTTGCCAAACACACAAACACACACACATACACGCACATACACAGAGGAGAGTGTTGTGTTTTTTGTTTTTTTTTTTTTCAGCAGCCGAGCTAACCCTGAGCCGGGGCCCGGTCTGCCTTTGAGATGCTCTCTAGCCCACAAACACAAGACGGCTTTCATTATCTTGCCCGTCGCAGCGCAAGGCCTAGCTTCTAAAAGCTACTGATTTCTTTCTTCCCTTAGCCCCCTGCACAAAGGGAGGGCATTTTGTAAATTACTTGCTCGTTTCAGACCAACAAAAGGTACTTTCATTGAACCCTCCTCCCCCCCCACTGCTCTCCTTCTATCCTCCCGCCATTTGATTTTGCTCAAATTTGATTACAAGGCTTGAAAAAGGAGGGGAAGAAAAGAGAAGAGGAAATAAGAAAGCCCCACAGATGGCGTGTTCATTCAGTGCTGTGAATGGCTTTATATGGGCTGCCTTTATACATGTGGCAATCCAAAGACGCTTCAGCCGCTCCGCTAAAAAAAGAACTTGACAAAATTATTGGTTTGGCGGCTTTCTTACACGACTGACACGGGGAACTCTGAGAAAGAAAAGCCCGCCTTCTCTTTCTTTCTTCCGCTCTCCTTGTCTCTGCACCTCACACTCTCACTGGGTCGTACACCTTAATCAAAACAAACTAAATGAGGTGTTTGACTGTGAGAGAAAGAGTTTGTTGTGAGTGTGTGTTGTCATATTAATAACCACCTGCCCTGGCTCTACACTAGGCCAAATTCCAAGACGACAAAGTCACATATTCAGCAAAACGGACAGGAAGGAATTTAATAAAACGAAACACATTCTGAAATCTAGATTTGATAATACATATGCGCACACACACACACACACACACACACACACTCACACACACATCCAGCTCAAATCAAACAGCTCAACTCAACTCGAAAACATTAGCCAACACAAAGCGCAGAGCGTTCTGTTCTCTCACAGGCTATAATCCTGTTTCCACAATGGACCACTCACTCTGCACTTGTTTTGCTCAGGAGGATAATTATAGGTCTGTACACACACACACAGCTTTAGAGCTCTCTTACTTTCTCGGGAACACACACTCACACTCATTTGCAGCAGAGGGGTAGCCAGTGCAGAGTGAACTATGACTTGTTATCCCATTACCAGATCATCACACTCTACAGAATGTAGGATGAAGTGATGGTCTGATGGTCTGGGACCTGGCAGGGCCACTCTGGGTCAGACAGCCTAATAGACGGGAGTCAGTTAATTCCTGGATCCGTTGACCAGCCAACAGAGTCCAGGTCACGGGCTGTGTCATTCCATCAGTGTGTTGAAACCACCTTAGTAACCATCACTGAAGTCAAGCGGCCCAAACAATGTCTTTCACAGGCAGAAGAATTTAAATTGTACTGCAGCCATATCTTTGTCTTTCTGATACAGCTGCTGAACTGATCTATGACCCAGAAATGAATAGCTGAGATTATACCGACAAGCCACTTGCAGTGCATAGAGTGAGGGAGCTGTATCTTAACATGGCATGGTACCATATGGAATATGTCCAGTTTATCTGAGCTGTAATGAAGTCATTTACAGAATACCTGGACTAGGAGTCTCCAGCTATGATAGCTGCTCTGTGAGGCTGTACCATCGACTGTAGATAAAGATGGATGCCACATCTCCTCCTCCTCCCACTGTACAAAAATGAAGTCAAAGTAACCTGGATATGGCCATTGCCATCTTGTGCTGGTGACATCATTTGGAGTCAGAATCGGCAATCTCCCGGCATCTGCCAACACACTGGTCTGGCCAATCACGAGCAGCACACAGGGCTGTCAATCATGATGTCATACCTCTTTTTTATCACAGCAAATAACTAATTGAAACCAAACTTATCAGAAAAACACATAAACACACATCAATGTGATAAGAAGTGCCTAAAGAGTTTTTAGTTTGACCCATGTCTCATCAGCTATCATGGAGGGGGCAGGCTTTCAGTGTTCATTTTGGCAGCTATTTAGATTTAGTCTTAGTCTTGAGACGAAAATGCTTATTTTATTTTATAACTTTTAGTTATTATGTTTTCTCTATCTTTCATTTATCTTTGAACTAATACAGTTAGGCTAATTCATCAGAAATAGAATCAAGGTGACAGGTTGTATAAATATTTCATTTAGACATTTTTTTTCTACAACTACAAATAATTTCGACACACTTCGAAACATTCAGTCATTTTTCTTCAGCAGTTTTTGACAGGTTTAAGGGGTGATTTGTGAGTGCACACTTACTGATCATCATTTGAAAGGCTCAACATCTCTCATTTATGTACTCAAAAACTTAGACACCACAAATAAATAATCTCAGACAACTAGGCTTTTTAGGTTCATTGTAAACTCTGACTTGTCAATCTCAATGTTAAGAACAAAAAAATAACTTGACAAAAGCCTGAATTCTCTCTTAATCTGCAACATAATAGTCTGGAAGTTTAAACTCTCAAAGAGTTGATGACTAAAGCTAAATTATCAGCTGTCAGAAAACTGATCTGAGTTCAGACTGTTCACATACTGCACCGCCACAGAAAACTGAGCATTCTGCCTGCCTATCAAACAGCTATCAACCCATAAACCTTCCCCAGACAGTCTGGATCTGAGTCCTGCAGGGATCAGAGAGAATCAGCTGAGAAGACCAGCAGCTGGTGGCTGCTTGCTCTGCTGCCAGTCAGTGGCAAACAAGGGGAGCTAACTGCAAACAGCCACCGCTTTAACTAACCAGCTCAACAAATCTTTTACATTCAATGTATGCTGACATTTTGCCGCATTAAAACAGAACAAAACAATAAACAAAACAAAAACAAATAACAAAACAAAAAGTAGGGCTGCAACCCAAGATTACTTTATTGTTTTTAAGTCCTGTCGATATGCTTCCTGATGATTACTCAGCCCATCAATCCACTAAATGTCAGAAAATACTGAAAAATATTAAATCCATCCAGGCCACTGTCACAGAGGACTGAGCAACCAGAAAATATTCAGATTCCAGAAATTAGGACTACAGAACTTCACCTTTTCAAAATAGTAGTACTCAAACTGACCAGTCAATCAACAAAACAATAGCCATTAATTCAACAGTTAACAGCCAGTCAATTAAATGTTACAGCTCTAAAAAACAAAAACAAACACAAACTCAAAAACAATTTGCTCCTCATCTTTTAACGAAAGGTAATCTATACTAGATGGTGTATTTTAATTGCAGCAGATACAAAACATGACAAGTACATAGAAGAGAAATAAAAATCACAAAAGATTGGGAACTGCATTGTCCACTCAAATTAGTAAGCTTGATCATCTATCTGTTAGTCCTTAACATACAGTAACTAATGAAGGGTCTCCATGTATTACCAAATATGTGCTGTTTAGCCTTCAATATGTAGGTTATCCTCTCTGTTAGCATGCCCGACCAGCCAAGGAGGCAATAAGGAGAAGTACAAAAGACTGACGATCCCAAGACACATTTATTTCCAACAATACTATTCACCATTCACCCACATCAGCACAGGCACTTTCAAACTGACTCCTTATATACAAAATGTCTTTCAGGTAATGAGCTGGACTAAACCATTTGTCAGATAAAATGATAAACATACATATACACATATAGCAAATATTTACACAAACCCATTACCAGAAAATATACACAATCTTAATAAATATTTAAACACCCCCAAAATAAACCTAACAAATACACACACACACAGAGAACAGGCAGAGGTAAGTTCAGGCTAAAATCAATAAATATGTTCATAAACATTTCTTCGTGTGTTTCTTTCTGTACAATAATATATATATGGCAAATATGTGAATCATTAACTTACGTTTAACATAACAATAACGCTAATAACTCAGCCAGAGAGTTAGTAACGGCGGCTCGACGTCACACTCTCTAATGGGAAGTTTGATAGCATTTGTCTCATCCACTGAACAGTGCTTGGTCTGTGAATATTTTTTCATAACTGTGCAATAAATTTTTTGGCATACAGTGAGCTGAGGTCTATAAACGCTCGTTCATTTGTACTATAATTATGTTTCTTTGGATATAAGCCCAACAAAATAAGTTTGGATATAAGCCCAACAAAATAAGTTTTTCCAGTAAAATTTGTTTTGAAATTATCTTCTCAATTATAACTCTTAACTCTTCCCAGAATATTTTAATCTTTGTGCATTGCCAAATACAATGAAACAGTGTCCCTCTGACTTTTGTGCATATGTCTGGTATGTTTTTGTTATATCGATTTAATTCCACCGGTGTTACACATGGCCTCATTAACCATTTATACTGTATTAGTTTTAGGCGCAAAACCACAACATACACTTTACTGTATGATGACAAAGTGCAGACTTTCCTCTGTTTGGTTGCTAATGAAAGGACTCAGTAAGCGCCACATTTCATATGATGTTGCAGCAGTTTCCCATGACTGCCAGGGCAATTAGCTGAGAATCCTGCCTACAATGAGAGGATGCTATCCGCAATGGAAAACAAAACAGAGAAAAGGGCCAGGTACCAAAAGTGAGGTGAATCCAGCCTAACTATGCAGTGGAAATGATGCATTACTTTACTGTCTAATTAGTAGCTAACATTTAGTACAACTGAGGCCCATTGTAATGTCAAATAATTTGCAGGTATTTGGTTAGAAACCAAAAACTTGGACAAACGGACAAAAAGTCAGGAGGATCACCGAAGTCAGTAAAATTCATCCCCTGGGGACCTTTATGTCTTATCCTAACAACTACTGTCCACCCAGCAGTTGTTCAGTCTGGACCAAAGCGGTGGACGGCACAACAAACAGACCAACCAACACTGCTAACTCCCTTGTTAAAGACTTGCCTCCAAGAAAATTACGAGCATATGCTGCTGGTTTGTAGGAAGTTCAGGGATGCAGTCTTTGTCAGTTACGAACCAAAGCTATGGAACACACTACCTATAGATATCAGGTAGAGCAGCTTGCTAAATATTTTTGAAAGAAAGCTAAAAACGTATCTGATCACTTTAGACTGAACTCGCTCTGACTTTCCTGATACAGGTCTGAAACTCTTTTTGCACTTTTACTTCCTACTTACACGTAATTTATTGTTCTGTGTTGAATCGACACATAGGTTACGATGTAGGCTCCACGTCAGTTTGTTATGTCGTAACCTACGCCATAGCCTGACGTGCACCTCCCCAGAATTGTAACTACGTGTCGCAGTGACGTAGACCTCCTGTCTGTCGCTGTATACTGACTAGGGTTGGGAATCTCTCTGTGACAGACGATTCGATACATATCTAGATACACGGGTTACGATACGATTCAAAAAGGATATATTTTTAATACAGAACGATTCGATACGATTCCAAACAGTGTAGGAACGATACGATTCGATACGATTCTATGGTTAACATTTGTTGATGTAGACATTAATCATATATTAGAAAATAAAAAAGCCAATTCTATAAAAGTGACATTCTTGTACTATTTTCAAATTTGTAAAAGACCACATCCCCAAGCATTGTTGCTGTATGGCACTGGCAAAAATAAAATAAAAAGACAAACAACAACAAAATCACACATTGTCTGTGTTTTTGTATATATCTTATATGGACTTGAGTCTGGAATAAAGTTTATCATAAAGCTGTACAATATAAACATAAAGCAGAATAAAATAATAACATGCAATGTAGGGGCAGAATCTGACATCTCCTGTTATTAGTTGATATCATGGACTGTGATGACTAGCAGCTTACCACTGACAGCATGTCAGACTATTTCTCTGTGTTTGCTACACTCTGTGTTTGTCATTTGTAAAAAGATAAATCACTTTTCTATAATACATCAATGATATTTCAATGGAATAAATTACTTATTGACTTATTCATACTTCAAAAACAGCATGAATAAGTGATTAACATAGGGGGGATCAAAATAAAATAAATAAATAAAATCAAAATCAACCAGCCACCCTCCTCCCCTGACAAGTAAAGAACAGTCCCTAAAGTGCGGTGAGGTTTGTGGAAATGTGAACGGCTCGTTTCTCCTCTGACACGTCACATACCTGTGTGCTGGTGCTGCCACAGCTCAGCTGTTAAGGTATTTTTGGGAAGTCATGACACCGATGAAGACTTCTTGGACCTGGAGCCGGGCTTCTCGGTCGCCACCACGGAGCACTATGGCCTCCGTATTTGACAGGAATATGTATTTCTGTCTGTGTCTGTGACCCCCCCCCAATCCCCCGTTCAACCCACAACCGGCAGGATTCGCCTTTAGTTTCTGCTGCGGCTTGGCTGCTCCCTGGTTTATCCAACCAGCATTAGCTTCTGTTCCTCAGCTCCACCGGTCAAGCTGGCGCTGATGTTTACATCCATTATCGTTGTCAGTAATGCCTGCTACGGAGCATGCCGCCGGCTCTCGTGTTGTTTTAGAGATGCAAACTGTTAAAGCCAGTCAACCAATTGCTAGTCTCGCGATACCTGATCCATGACTCTACAAATCGATTCACCTAAGGATTCATGGCTGATTCGTATCAATTGAGGAGGCTGCTACCGACGCAGCCGTATCTCTTGCTTGTCAAACCGAATATCCGGTCGTATCGGTTAATCGTTCCCAACCCTAATACTGACACCATTTCCCTCAGGGGAAACGGAGCTTGTATTTACTTTTATTTCACAGATAAGAAACAATAAATTGTGAAGACTGTAAAGCGTCCACTAAAATAGCATTTTAAGTCTTGTGTGTGATCTATCATTCAGGGATTTACACTTCGGGATTCATCCAGGTTTCATATGAGGGAAAGATCGCCAGCCACTAAGCTAATCAATACCATGTAAAATGCCATAGGCTTGTGCCCATAACGTTAGCATGTTATATCTGTGGGGAAAATGTGTCCAGATTAACACAAGTGTTTGTCTGTGAATGCTGCAAGTTACAGTGAAGCCAGTGTGTGTATTTGTTTTTCAAGTTGTCTCTATTTAGCCATGTTTAATGTGTGTTTTGTGTGTGTTTTGAATCAACTAAACTTAACAGCACTTAACAGAAACCTCCGCCACCGACTAGTGTTTTGGAGGTGTAACTGCAGAGTGACACAGACACACCACTGCACAGGTAAAAATGCTCACAACAGCATAGGCGACGTGCGTAGGCTACGTGCGTAGAGTCAACGCACGACCATAAATCCCCTTTTACGCTTCACGCTGCTGCAACTCTTTTAAAGTCTTACTTGATCTTATGATTTATAGTTTTACAACTCTGTGATTTCATGAATTAGTCAATCCATGTTTTAAATGGTTTTAAATGTCCTTTTATCTTGAATTGCCTTGTCTGTTTTATGTCCATTATGTCTATTTTCACATGAGGCACTCAGTATTGCCCTTATTGTAAAGCACTTTGTGCTGCATTTCTCTTATGAAAGGTGTTATATAAATAAAAATCTATTACTGTCTTGTCAGAGTTGGATGAATAGTTTTCATGATTGTCGCCCAATTCTGAAGAAACTGCAGTTTGAAGCAACGCCTCAAGCCACAAGGGGTCATGGTTAAATAACTAAGCTTGTCATTTTTAAAACGCCATCAACAACTGACAGCAAAGAGGAAACTAAAACAAAGTGTAGAGGGCCATCACTATTCTTTTTCAGTTGTTTCAAAGACAATACTGGCATTACATGACCTAAGGGGTACTCCAGGGGTTTTACGAAAGACACACGAAAGAAGGAACAGTCCAAATGGAAGCAGCAGCAGCCAGGACATCCTAACTTTTATTTCTTGATATGGTTTGAACTGCAAAAACACATTTAATACTTCATGTTGTGCAACTTGGTAGCATCTTTCATTAGACCCGCCCATGATGGTAAATACACGATTCAAACAACATCCTCCGACAACAACAACAACAACAACAACAACATTAGGTTAAATTTTTAAGACTGAAAGCACTTTCTCAAGAGCTATTGTAGACAGTACGCCTCATTTAGAGTGAAATCGACGTGTAAAATCAGTGCACTGCCCCTTTAATTATCCACCACTCCCTCTGAAGAGACCGAAACCAACAATGAATTAATCCTTATTGAGAATCATCTGTGTAGCTCAGTGGTTTTCAGACTTTTTCTGTCATGCCCTGCCTTCAGAGGCCGAAAAAGGTTGTGCCCCCCCCAACACCACCACCACCGACACACACAAATTCTGTTTTTAATCAATCATTAACATTAACTGGGGAAGCAACTAATAAAAAAGGACCCAAGCTGCATTTTTGTGAAATAAAGGTCAGTATAATAGCATCAGTTTATTTTCCAATGTATATAATATTCCTTAAACTTTGTTTCCCTTTATTCCCCCACCCCTCCCTTCAGTTTGAGAACAACTGGTGTAGCTACAGCCTGATATAGCATATGCATCTGTGCCTCTACCATACTCCGAAACACATCCTCCTTTAAAATTAACTACCGTATATGACTTTAAAGAAGAATCTATAAGAATTAGTCATGACGTCTTATACTCTTGCTGTGAAAACTATGCAACGCCTTTGAGTTTTCCCACATAATCTGGTGCAAGAAAATTCACTTCAGCATACAGTTATCTGAGAGGTTTGACCAAAAATCTCCAGAAAGTGCTCATTTCAGTCCAAATGTCTTGAAAAAAACATTTAGCCCAAAAAGCTATTATTTTACACTCCTACAAACAAAAAATGTGAATTGTCTCTGCATAAAGTGAGTTATTAATATGAAAGTTATTGTAAGGGTGCTTCAAGAGTGACAGGCTTGGTATGGTTTAGAGCTGGAGTAAGCAAATAAATACCTGTGTCATATACAGCTGTAATTTTTCAACCCCCTTATTTTTAGTGGAAACACTTGTCTATGTAGACACTGAATATGGACATCCTACAGTTATGAAAACACCTGAAGTAATTGCAGTTGTTAAAATTGAGACGCATGAGAAACACAGAATGTACCTGAACTCTTCTAAAGGAAAACATCTTGGAGAATTTAAATAATCCACCGGAGAATATTGTTTTAATACAACAATAACCCTGGGCTGCACACACCAACCTAAATCCTAACACAGAGCGACACACACATACACACAGTGTTTCAGAGGGCAGAGATATAAAGCTGTAAAACGCTGACAGGACAGAACAGCAGCTCTCACAGCTTCCATATCTACCACTTTAGAGATATTAGCACTACCAGCCATCATCACCAGCCGACCCACATTACATTTCCTCTCCAACCTGCCTGACGGAGGCTCAACACAGCATAGCATGGACACATTTTCCCAGAGATGCCGCTTTTTTTTCCCTCCAAAATGATGACAATTTTGATTCAGTTATTACTGATGAGGGCAGAGATTCCCTCAGTGGTCAGAGAACATTCATAATCAGCAGTTACGTCTCCATCCGCAAACCTGAAGTAATTATTGTCTCAAGATAAAAACGGCAAGCAGGGGTGATTTTTTTTTTTTAAAGGAGAAAATAAACTAGAGATAGAAATGACCTTAATATTATTTCTCTCTCTGGGTATTTCCAATAAGAGTATTCCATCGGAGGGTTTGATAAAAGGATTATGCTGCAAGCTTTATGCGGCTGGAGTCAAATCTGGATATGGACGGAGAGCTGTTTGATTGAATAATTCTTGTTTCCTTTCTGCCAGGCTAGCAGTCCTCTTTGGGAAAAAGTAAAAAATCAGCATTATGCCAGATTTATACATGTGCTCTGACCGTCTGTAGAAGTCAGTGTGCCTCTGCTGCACGTCTCCCTGTCTGTCTGCATGTTTGACTGTTTGCATGTCTGTCTGGGAAGATGTAAAAACCTGCTCTGGTGCCTAACAAAATAAACATATTCATTCTGTATTTCTGGTCGCTGAACACAATTTTAACAAGCTTTGTTACATAATGTTACAGTGGACAGTGCCCACAAATGTTTTTTCTTTTGGAAAACAACTGCTGTCTTCCTTCTCACCACCATCTAACCAGGTAAGTTCAACAGAACTTACACTTGAGAGCTCAAAAAGCATACATTATTTCTCTTACATATGCAGTCTTTTATCTTATGCACACAAGATGAAAATACATAAATCTGTCAGGACCTGGGGGGCTTCAAAGTAATGATTTTCTAAGGCATGTTTTGAAACCAGAACAACAGAGAAAACTGCAATGTTGATATTAGAGACAGCTATAAACCGGAGTCTCACTATAAGAACAACAATGTTTGTTTGAGCTGTTTACTTCGCAGGGATGTCACTCTACAATCAGTCAAACTTTGCTGGAAAAATATGTAGGCTTTCGCTTAAATGTGAGCATTGAGTTTCCAACTTTGTTCAAGTTCTTCCAAATGTCTTTTTTATTGTCAATTAATCCACTTCAAAACTACCTCTCTCAACAAGAACTGTCTGAAAATCCGTGTAACTATGAAGGTTATCATCACAAGCTTGAGAGAGTTTGCTCCAAATACTGTGGCACTTGAAGCAGTTTAGCATATTTGATGAAGCTGATGTATGTGCAAGATTTTTGCAGCTTTCAGGTTGGATCCACACAGTTGAATGTGTCATTGTAAGTTGCTTTGGATAAATTAACCAGCTAAATAAATGTAATGCCATGTAAAGAAATAAATGTGAGCTTTCATTAAGTTCTAGTTGTAAAATGAAGCTAAGAAAAAGGTGAAATATTTTGTAGCTTTTGTCTTTTAGTTTATGTGCAAAGTAAAATCAGACCATTTCTGACTACTTTCAGAGCCAATAATGTTTTTGAAATACGTCACAGTAAGTGCAATACAAACATGCATTAAGCATACAAATATAATATAATATAATATATATTAATATAATATACTGTAAAAGTAAATCACATACTGATTCAAAATGCTACCACTACAACCAAAAACTAAACAGAACATTTTCAAATTAACTGAAATTTAAAAGGAGAAAACAATCCTAAAAAAAACAACTTATTTTTGGCCAGTCATAGGTTGGTTAGTGTCTGGCATGGAAGACATGTAAAAATATAATTCCATTAATGGATGAATTTTGATTTAAACTGTTTAAATCACAAAGCAGTGTTCATCTGCTGCTATCAGGCATCATCAGCAGGCAGAGCACGCTGCCGTTTAGACGTTTGACCTCAGAGTTTAGTTATCATAACAGGGTGGTGACCTCACGACCTGCAGTCATTACTGCTGCCTCCTCCAATCAGCCCTCCACAGCTCTGATAAAGCCCTCTGGGAAAAACAGGCTGCTGGAATAGAGGTGACATTAGATTTGTGTATGTGTGTGCGTTAGTAATATTAGGGAGTGTGAGTGTGTGTGTGTGTGTGTGTGTGTGTGTGTGTTCTACAATGTTTCTTTACTTATGAGGACCAAGATGTTGTCACAGTGATAGAAAAATGAGGAAATCCCACCAAAGTGAGGATATGTTGATGCTGCTCACCTCTCCAATGGCTTAGTTCAGGATTAGCACTTTGCTTTAGGGTTGAGATTAGAATTAAGATGAAGCACAGGTGAGGAATGGGGTTAAAAAAGAGCATAGTTTAGTGTTAGAACTTGGGTTTAGGTTAAACGGTTACTACAGTCACTGACAGACAGTAGCAGGAAGACTTGAGATTGACAATTTTGAGGTTAAAGTAATACATCTTTATATTCCTAATGGATTTAATATCAAATCAAGATATATTCTCTTTCTCACTCTGACAGGCTCAAAATGTCACTGAAATCTAGTGCAAACATGAATATGTTAGGGATTTAAAATAAGCTACTTTTGGGGCATTTTCTTGCCTTTAATTGAAAATATTTGGCAGAGTTCACAGAAAATGAGGGGAGGGTGCAGGGAGGTGACATGAAACAAACATCCTTGTCTGTCTTTAAAGCAGGGACTTGGACTACATAGTATGCATCTAAGACCCTCAAGGGGTTGGACATTTCTTTTTAATTCAATGCTTATTTGCACAGGGACAACCATGTTGCATAAGCCAGTACCACACACCGCAACATTCATAGCTATATTGCAATGCTCGTCCCTAGACAGGCCTTAAAAATACAGAAAATTCAACAAATATACTTGGACTTTGTATGAGGATTTGCAAGTTATTATAATACGCACATTTTGTCTTAAACATGATACCAAATGCTGAATATGACATGTAGTTTTCCATTTCTGAGGGATTTTTGTGTCATTTTAAGACAAACATATCAAATTTTGGGGGCTGCTTTTTTAACACAAATAGTATATTTGTTTTGCACAGTCAAGGAGAAAGGCATTACATCGCTCTCTTTTCAAGCTTCTTCAGTGTGCACTTTTATTTTCAATGGTTCGCATTCACACATTTTGCAAACTCCTGCACAACGCCTAACTTAAGAAAGAAAGAAATTTTCACAAACATTCACACATAACTCATAACGTAATTCGAGTAGCTACCCTATGAGGAAGCTGAGCGTTTGGGCCTAACACATCATCATGTCTACCTGAGAGCAGGCCACCTTTCCTCTATCAGCACACAGAGGTGTAAGATCAAACACCACTTGAACAACAAAGGCTCTATTTTCTTTCATCAGTTATTAAGTAACTGAACGGTAATTTAAAGATGGGACTTGACCATAAAGCTGAATCCGATAAAATCAACAGAATCACTACAGGCAGAGGGGTTGATTAAATAAAAAGCCTCAAATACGACAATAGTTGTGCAACAATATCCCTTTTACTGAAAGAGTCAAATACCCTCAAGTTGTAATGTTTAAGAAACATTAACTTACTACTTGAGTATTTCCATTTTTTGCTGAGACTACTTTACTCCTCTACTCTTCTACATTTCAAAGGGCAAAACTGTACTTTGTAATCCACTTCAGTTATTTTACAGCTTTAGTTAATAGTTAGTTTGCAGTTTAATATTTTACTTGCAAAGCATATTAAAAGCGCTATATGTAAGAATGTGGCCAAAACAGTTACTGCACTCAAATTCAAAATACTGCCGCGAGTTGTGTCCCCCCCCCACAGATTCGAGGTTGCTGGACAGCGGCATACTGGAGACTGATTTGTTTGCCCATGGGCAGCTGCCGTGGCAGGGCCGCGTCACCACGTCCTTGATCTTCGGTTTTCCAGCGGACCGTTCGAGCAAGTCTGGCTTCTCTGCTGCTAACGCTGCTGCCGGGATACAGCTGAGGAGGAGCCGGCTGCTAATGCTATGTACCGGGACACTGCTAATGCTGCTTGCCGTGCTGCTGTTGTAACTGTAACTGATGCTGAGACTCTACTGACTGCGTGACTGGTAGACGGCGGTGGGTGGCACAACAGGCCAAAACACAAATTCAAAACATAAACATGATTTGCGGACCGTAAAATTTTTTTTAAATGCAAATATTCTGGCTGTACTATTGTTGTCAGTGAGATCAGTATGTTATATGAACATTATTCCTTAGTCTCTGTGACATATTAGGAGGATTTTACGACTATTTGCTTTAGACTTCTTACATATAACTACTTTAAGATCTTATAAAATGTGATCTACTGTTGCAGAGTAAACTACCCAACAGCATCTAAAAAAGCTTAAATTATTTTCAGCTCAACTAACAATAGTAAATGCTACTTGCATTAATGCATCTGCAATAGAACTAATCATAAAATAATGTAGTATACATTCTTAACACCCTAACACTCTTTTCTGTACTGAGCATTTCTAGTTTTGGTACTTTAAGTAAAACTATTAGCAATATCTGCCTGAATATTTTCACAAGTACTTTTAATCGAGAATTTTTATCGCGCAGTATTGCTACTTTTATGGAAGAAAAGGATCTGAATACCTCCACCCCTGGCTCAACCCTCTTCTTAAGACAGAAACACACACAAAAAAATCTTTAGTGCTGTTAAAATCTCCCTTTGACCTGGAGCAATCTGATCTGGTATATGTAATTCTACAATGTGTTTCAAAATAATATTTAAGATCTGGCAAATATGAATGTGCAGCGACACTCTCTTTATACTAAAAACACTTTGACAGTCAATGTGTGTTGGGTCCTTCCATTGTAAGAGTATTTCTCTAAAAAAAAACTCAGTACCAAGGCAAAAGACAAAATGTCTTTTGGGACTTTGACTGTAAAAACAGAAGAGATGAGCTAGAGTTCAAAAGGAGACAAGCTGAAGGGTAACTAGCAACCACTTGTTTGAATGACAGAGAAAGAAATAATGTGCTGATTCAATTAATTTAACCACAAATAAATGCTCATTTTCCTCCTTGGGGAACTTCCCTTAAAAGAAAAAAGAATCGTTACCCTACATAGCAACTAAGAATTTCTCCAATCGATTTATACTTTCATGTATTGCAGGTTAATTAGGTCTCAGTGTAGCTTCTGTTTTTAAGAATAATTTGGAGATCATCATTAATCCAAAACTGAAGACACTGAATTGTGGCAAATAAAGGCATTAAACAATTGTTTGGAGGGCCTGTTGCATCTATTGTCAGTAAAGAGTTTGCTGGTTACCACCCCTCGTACATCATTTTCTGTTACCCACAATGTTGCATTCACATATGGTCTTGTAGGTCACAGAGATATTTGTAAGATGTACTTTATACTTTACAACAAACGCCACTACTGTAAGAGCTAAACTTGAAATACCAGTCAATGACAAGTGCCAATCCAGATTTAACAAGTTTAGACATGCTGGTTTGTGAGAAAACGATCAAAATTAAATACAATTGTACATTTATAGTTCAGCATTCTGTGCATGGAGTAAGCAGCCAATAAAACAAATGTTTTTTTTAGTAGCAAGGAAGTTCTCCAATGATGATGTGTTCTCTTGCCTGCATTGTCAAATGCAAAGTCTGTACTTACAGTAGTTGAATAACTTGCACATAATTTAAGGGAGAAAAGATCTGACTAAGGTGACAGACACTGGTGTCAGCAATTTTGGGGCTGCTGGAGCATTTCAGTGGCTGCAGAGAGAATTTTGAACTGCTTATCCATTTGCATCTCTTGTAATGTGTACAGGAGTACAAAACAATCTCAGTCCTTGCTAACAACACTGCATTTCATCATTCACCTTCAGTCCCCTATCTTGTTACAAAATCAGAATATCTGACCAACAATTTGGGTCCATATCTTAAAATATCACAGACTGCTCACCAGTCATGTACTGTAAAACTGTTGCCCTAACAGATGCTTCTGATGATCATTAAGTAAAAAGGTACTAAGAGTTTCGCCTGAAAACTTTTTCTTACTGATGATGAAATGTATCAAAATACAACTTCATCAAACCTCGTCTTTAGTAAATCAATAGAAACTGTTAGACACTTGAAAGTAATTTGTTTGTACAAGAGACTTAAATGTTAAACATGTAACCAGATCAATGAGCATTTTAAGGATCCAGATCATTTCAAGTAAGCAAAAATTTTGTTAGTTGATGAAAACATGACTTATTCAATCATAATGTAAAAAAAGCTGCGTAAACCGGTTCCATTATGAAAACAATTCTCTGGCAAACATGCTAAAGGCGGTACAAAAATTATCAGCATGTGTCACGTATACGTATGAACGTATCATGTCAAAAAGCCAGCAGGAGCACCACGCCTATTGGCAGAAATGAGTTGTTCTCATGAAGTCACTCCAGACAATGATTGGTCAGGAAAATAACAAGAAGTCACAGCACCCGCCATCAAAACTTGACTAGCATTCAGTTCAAATTAGACGAGCAGGAAAGATTTAAATGCTTTCTTTACTTGTTGTCTTTAATTAAAAGGTAATTAAAGAGAAAGCGTTTCATAACAGAGGATGAGAGTGTCACCAAACTGCACACACTGACAGTTTCAAAAACTTCTCATCAACTAATGACAAAACTTTTATCATCATGTAAATGTTTCCATAAGGAATAAAGACAACAGTGCAAAGCTCGCTGTCATATTAAAGCATGCAAGTCACCTTGATACACGTTCATTTCAGCCTCCTCAGTGCACAATGCAAATGCAAAGTCCAACTGCAACTCACAAAACACAATCAAATGCAGCCCTGCATGGATCAAAACTTCATATCATCCCTCTTCATCTCCTCCAGGCAGCCTCACAGTCTACCTCCTGAGCGGGGGAAAAAACCCTCTCTGTCCCCAAAGTATCTTATTGTCATTCCTAATCACTCCTCAGAATCATAAACAATCTCACAACTTTTTTTCCTTATTCATCCCTCTCTGTTTATGCAGTTCCCAGAAGGCATTGCCTTTTAGACTCTCCCACTCCGGCGGCAGAGATGTCAGGAAAACAAATAACGGCGGGAAACAAAACAAAACAAAGTCTCCTGAAATACCTTGTGGATGCCCAGAGGAAGACACTGGACAGACAGATGAGCAGATAGGTTTCCTCTGTCCTCCTCTCTCAGGCTGCCTCCTCTCTCGGCGTGCTGTGGAGAGTGACTGCTCACAGCCCGCCTGGCATATCTAATTAGAGCCAGGCTGTTGCCACTATCGGGCAGAGGATCTACCTCTCCAATCTCTCCTGACTCAATCTTCCCCATCTCTGATTTTCTTTTATATTTATGCTGGAATATTTAATTGTAGACAAAAGGTTACTCTGGGCTCTATTCATCGCACACAGGCAGAATAATCTCCTTTAAAAGGCTTGACATTTCAGGCTTTTCAAAAGGGGCTGAAAAAATTATATCCCCGCTTTTGTTAATCAATGAAGTAGAACTCCCCCGAACAAAAGAATTAAATTGCTTGGTTGGGTTAATAAAACACACAGAAATAGCTGCTTCCTGTGGGCTTTTGTGCTTGCCACTGGCTCCCCCCATATGCAACCAGCACTGTAATTCCATATGATTTGGGGGGCAAAACTCTCATTTCTCCACACAGTTGGCTTTTTAAATCCTATTGAATGAGCAGTCTGTGAGGCTGGCTGATTGGGACCTCTTGCCTGAGCCTGGCTGCCTGGCTAGCAGAACAGGCTCTCTCCATTCAAATATGACTTCCACTAAGGAGAGACAGCGGGTCCACTACAATTTACAATTTCTATACTGCCCCTGCCTCAGAAAAACATTGTAATTATGCAAATGATAGGGGTAATAATTAGGCCCTTCACTGTCCCATTGTGTTAGCTGCTGTCGTGTTTCGGTCCAATGGTATGAGAGAAGCAGCAGGGCACGTTCGGGTTTAAATTGCTCCTTACAGACAGCCTGCAGATGTTCACAGCATCTTCTGCCCTATAACTAGCCATCACCCCGAGCCAGGGAGCCTCCATACATATACACTACACAGTGGCAGCAGACTCTGATTTAGCTATGGGAAAGCTGCCTAAGAGCAGGATGTCACTGCAGCATACAGCTGTTGTCTTATCCAGGGGCCTGCTGGTACTGATTACTCCATTGCAATCTTCAAACTGTTTTACCTGTGAACACTACCTATGGGCTATATTATGCCTACTACGAGAGCAGCTCAATTAGCCAGGCGGTGCTATAGGTGTTGTACTGTAAGCCAAATGTTTCATTATTAATTTACTTTCAAGTCATTAATCAAGAAAAAATTTGTGTGCTTCTCAAATGGCATGATTTGCCTTTTTTAATGCTTGACATCACTGTACACTGAATATCCCTGACTTTAAAGGGACAGTTTACCCAGGAATCAAAAACACACATTTTTCCTCTTACCCGTTGTGCTCTTTATCAGTCTTAATTGTTTAGGTGTGAGTTGACGCCTGTTGAGGATATCGGCCATAAAGATGTCTCCCTTTTCTACCATATAATGGAACTAGAAGGCACTTTATTTATTTATTTATTTATTTATTTATTTATTTATGGTGCTCAAAGCAGTAAAAAATACTTTTTAAAAAAAAATCAACAGCAATGTCTCGTTCCAGAAATCATGACCTGGTTACTCAAAATAATCCATAGAGCTTGTTGTGAGCAGTTTCATGTAAGAACTTTTGTTTCTCTACACCACAATGCCCTCTAAGCATATGACCATGCAGAAGGAAGCGTGCATCTACTGCTAGCTCCCCTAGCACCACGTTCGTTAATGACACAACTCAGCCAAGGAGAAAACCATTAATGTTTACATCTCTTGCTGTCACAAGCACTTGCCTCCGTTTCATAAAAAAAAAAATAAAAATAATCAGCAGTCACTGAGGTATATACTGTACCTATAGGCGCATTCACACCAGCAGAGTCCCGCGGACTTGGTTCGATTGGGCAGGGAATGCCGAAAAATTTCACAGCTTCATTTGGTTTGGTTCACTTTTACAATGCACTTTTTAAAACGGACCAAACAGCCTGGACAACATCACACAGTTACAACAGCTGCTCCTTTGGGGACGGTATTGCCGGAAATGACCACTGACCAGGAAGGAAAAAAGCATGAGGAAGAAGAAAACCCAGCTCATCGATTGGCCAGGACCGAAAATGGTAATCCATCCCCTTCAGCCAGCTTGGTTACCACGAAAACAAACCTCTCTTTGGTTTGCTGGATAGTCTGTTTGCATTTCCCACTGTAAGCGAACTGCACCAGGGTTCACTTGCAAGTGAACCGAGACCCCCAGTTTTCAAGCGGACCAGGGTTCGCTCGTTTGATCCGCACCATTACAATGAGCGTTCACACCACTCCAAATGAACCGAACTATCCGTGGAAGTGGACCAGGGTTTGTTTAAAACCGACCAAATAGCGCTAGTGTGAATGCATCCTAAATGGTTGTTAAAAACAACAGACAACAGGTGATGACATAATGTGTACCTGCAAGATCAGGGATGTTAATTTGCACTGAACTGCTGATATTTTACTGAGCATTAAACAGCTGGTAAGAAATGTTGGGGAAGGGAAGCCCTGCTGCAGTCAAAGGGCCAGTACAGAGAAAGGCTAAAGAGAACCTACTTCCCTCATGCCATATGACTCCTGAACAAGAACACTGCCCAGGCTCCTGACAGACAACTCTTCTTATGTTATTGCCTTCACTATTCTCCAGCACCCTTCCATATTGTACTTAGATACATATTGTGCAATGCACATATTAACTTAGTTGTATTTATTTTCATTGTCTATATTTCAACAAGTCCGAAAACTTATGGGTTATAGGTTGTATGTTCCTACCGTCTTAATGGGACCCACAGGAAAGTCTCCGTAAATTAGGGCCCCTCCTGGTGGAAGACATATGACAGTTAATGGTCGCAGTTTTACACGTGATAAACATTGTAAAACAGTTGCAGCTGCACCAGAACTGTGTGATTAGGTTTTAAAATAAAGATGATTGTTTGGATAAAAATAACTATGTTTGTTTCTAACGTAACATATTGTAACGTAGGCTATCTCATGTGACATCTGTCGCATGACACTAGACAATACTGAGTTACGTTCTTAAAATGGCTTACGGGACACGAACATCAATCTACTGGATGAAAGTCCTGTGCTTGTTTGACCCGTCAACCGTTCCTCTTGCCCTTGGTGGACTTTTTCACTTTTTATACTGTGTTGCCTGACTTCCTCCTTTGATCCTTTATGTACTACCGCGACTAGAGGTGGCTGCTTAACAACAACGTAAATACAGGTCGTCATTTCTACTTGTAAAAATGACCTATATTATGAGGTTGTACATATGAGGAGAAGAGTGCTTTCTTTATTATTCTTTATTATATTACATATATTGTATTTTTATGTAAAGAACAGTACTGCAGAGGACAACAAAGCATTTCATTACACACTGTAGGAATATGTCGAGAATGTGACAAATAAAACCTGAAACTAGAGAGAAAAAGAGCATAGCTTTGTAACGTTCTTAGTTTTCTTGAGAGCATTGATCAGGTGATGTGCCAATCAAAAGATGAAGACTACATTTAATTTGGCTGACGAGTGAATGTTTTTAAACATTCTGTTCACATATAAATGTTTCAATAGCTATTCAAACAACAGCTAATACCAAATGTAACGTATACATTTAGAAACTGTTTACATGGCATTAGTTACAGTAACACTTGTAAACTCTTGAGATGTGTCACCTTGCCACATAGTAGGTCAATCCTGGAGAGTTTAACACAATATGATTTAATTCTGTCTGGTAAAATATTCCAGCTAACCACCACATCATACTCAGGGTCTTGGGCAAAGAGCCATCTCATTTGGTGAACAGCATTCATCAATATAATATTGCATTTACCATAGGTCTGGGCTTGTAGAAAGAAAAGCAAGGGCTGTAACAAAGCCTTTATAGTCTATGCAACCAATATCTAAGCTTTTATCTCCAAATATCAATATTTATGATCATCAGAGGCTGGACATTAAGCTATCTATTGTTACACTGCAAAGACTAATCAACATGTATATCTATCATTAAAAAGTTTCCTTTGCAGTTTCCCTTCAATTATCCTGAATCGTGTAATCATCAAATGAGGATATAAAAGCCATCATTACTCACAAAAGAGCATTATATGTCAAATGGAAAGGACTAACCTAATGCATGAAACAAGACGTTGTCAGGGACAATTTTACACAATTCAAAACAACGTAATGTACGAAAGGTAACAAAAAGGTTACAGTATTGGTTATCCTTTCAAAGTTGAGAAATAATTGCTTAAACAGAGCCCTCTACATCCATACAGGTGTTTTAACTTATTCTCGTGAATTAAACCTGCCCTAACAGTTGCAATATATATATCTCACCTCTGTATGTTTCCTATATGGGGGGTACCAAATATTGAGTTGCAAAAGTGGGTCACTGAGTAAAGTGATAGCATGCACATGTAATCATGCAGGCCTAAGTTACATACACACAAACTCTGAGGCAGTGAGAGTGTCTGACAGTCAAAAGCAACCACTCACCTACACAACCCTTTGGACCAAGGAACTGACTGCAGAGGCCTGGATATAAATCAGTATACTCCCTGCAGCTGCCCTCTTCTGCCTGTGGATTAAGAAGAATCAACTGTTAAATTATATTAATTGACTTATTTTTAAAAAATGTTGACTCAACACAAAATTATATCACTTTTAAATGAAGACTAATTCATTATATGCAAAATGTACCATTACTCAGCTCAACTCATATTCTAAAAGGTTCTGCTACTACTGTGTAGCTGGTCTGGTGTGACCAATACCTTACACGGGCTAGTGTTAGCAAACTTCAGATTGATATTGCTGCGTAACTGACATGACTTTAAAGGGGAACACCACTAAAATTAAGAATTCCAGTTTGTTATTTTCATGGCCTAGGAATTTTCAGTCAATATTTGTGAACACCAGCTTCTCTACATTTAAGCCAGAAACAAAAGATGTCTCAAACCAGAGATGTCATCAAGTATAATGCCTGGAGCTGCTCCACAGACAACAAATGGTAGTCTGATTTTGTGCACCCAGAGATGTTTGTTTTTATACTCAATTGAGCTTTATACTATTGTAATGTTCCCTTGGTTGCTCTCACACCATGTCCTAACAGCAAGCGAGTATCTGACTATCATACCACATGGCGTTACATCAGATGTTCTCTATCCACACTGGAACTCAATCACGTCGTGCAGCTGTGGTATGTACTTCTTTATTATTCATATTCACAACAATACTAGAACAGGTGCGCATCCCACACAGAAATACTTCAGACATTCAGCTCCTTGGCAATCTTCCTCCAAGCAGATACCAACTTATTTAGGATTTTGTTGTGAAATTTCGAGTATCATATAGATAACTCTTCAATTTAACCTTGTGAATCAGCCATTCCTCTCGCTTTCAACGCCAGCAGCTCAGAACACATCCTGCTGCATATGCGTAAATTAATTTAGTCATTGATGCTCGCTTGGGTTGCACCCAGTTAGGACATGGTGTTAGTGTCATATAAAGCATCTTCCCAAAGTGTCTATGGAACAGCTCCAGACTTTTTACTCTATGACATCACACATTTGAGTTTTAGGGCTCTAGTTTCTGGATTTGGGAGAGAACTATCCATGTTTACAAATATTTTTGGGGTTTTCTTGGACCATAGGAATAACGTATCGAAAATGGGTGTAGTGTCCCTTTAGGTTAGTCCTTTAAACATACTACACAAAATTTCAGCAATTATATATCCTGTAATATTTAATGTTATTTAAACACTGTTTAATGGAATTTACATAGCAAATGCCCTTGCTACAGTTTCCTACTCACTCCAGTACTCTTTAGCTGCCTGCAGTACAGTTTAAATGCTCTCATTAGCTTTCTAACTAACAAAATTGCATTTCAAGCTGATGTGAGAGTGGTTGTAGCATTAGCAGTGCAGTAAGTTAATGCTAAATAGCCACCATAAATATTCATTTTTAGCAAACGCAAAGTAGCATTTAAACATATTTACAGTTAAATTGCACAAGTGTAAATTACCTTAAACATTACCTTAAATAACATTAAGTGTGCCAATAGTAGCATTTAGCTTGGCCACATGGAAACTTCTAGCTTTTTAACTGGTGTAGTTAACAGCTAAGCTATGTTTCTGGGCAAACACACTGAAATAAAAGAATTAAAAACCGTTTTAATTACCGACAATAAGTTGACATTAACGTCTAACTTCCACTTTCATGCACGGAGGACCATTTAGCCGTGAGACAGCAGGTGAGGAGTCTTAATAGTCTTGTAGGCGGGGTTGTCATGTCTAACAATTAGACAGTTTGACCGGGGGAGTACGCACAGTGAGGGAACAGCGGATGTCAACGCTTTACGACAATTGCTCTCCATTTCCGGTACAAACACATGCATGTCCGAGCGACGAAAACATGAGAGGTCAAAAGTTATGATCCTAATCTACAGCAGAAACGGAACGTAACGCACAGACATGGTAGGTCGGGCATGTTATTTACTAACTGGAACAACAGTATGTAAAAGGCTGCACAATTAACAGCCTGCCTAAAAGTTTTAAAACGTAAATTATAAACGGCTAAGCTAACGTTAGCTTTACCCAAATGTGCATGACCCAACACGACGTGCCAAACCCAGCTAATATTTGATTCACCGTTTTGATTAGCCAGTGAACCAACATTAGCATGGCAAGACATCATTGGCAGTGGTTTGAAATTAACGTAGCTAACGCTAATTGGACTTAATTAGACTTCACACGAAGCTACTGCTTGGTTATGTGGCATTTGTTTACATTGCAGCCACAGGAGGACAGCTTGTTAGTAGGTGCTGGCAACTCTGTGTGTCCTCACAATGTTAATCTGATGTCTCTCTCTGTCTGTGTCTGTCTCTATATACAGGCCAGTTCCATGGTGGCAGTGGGACTGGCTTTGGCAGCAGCTGGATTTGCAGGTGAGTAACTTAGTTTGTAGTTTAGGACCGAGCACCTTGACACAAAGTCCAGAAGTTTATCAGATAACTCACCTTCAGGAACACAGATTTTCTTAACAATGCAGTACCTGCTGCAGCATTTCATATGCTGAAATTAGGGCAAGGCAAGGCAGCTTTCTTTGTACAGCACATTTCATACACAAGGGCAATTCAAAGTGCTTTACAAAGCGATGAAATATACAACATAATAAAGGAAACAGAAAAGAGTAAAGAGAAAACATATATAAAAAAGGTCAAATTAATTACTAAATGAATTAAATTAAACTGTAATTCTAAACTAAGAAAATTATTTTTGTTTCATATGCTTTAAGAGTTTCTTTGATGCAATGAGTAATAAGTGGTTGGAATATGGTTCATTACATTGAACATCAATTTGACTACTTTATATGTGTGATTTTTGTATACATTAGTAGCCATAGCATCAGAATCAGAAAAGGATTTAATGCTAAGTAGGATTTCACTTACAAGAAATTTTCATTGGTTTTTGCTGCATGCATTAAACGTACCATTAAACTTAAGAGGAATGAAACAAGCCAAAGTACTGCAACACTAAAGACCTTAAATATAGACCTGAAAATTTGCAGTAAAGATGCAAAGATATTATTAAAAAGTACTATAACGTTCACGTAACGTTTTAGGATATAATGATACTGATATGGAGAAAAATAGAATTGATTTTAAACATATCTCCCAACCTCACTACTGAGAGTACAGTATCAGTAGTATCAGTGTTAAAATTTCTAAAAGTAGTACAGACATTTCCACAACTTTACTTATATATAAATATACACAATATAAATATGCTGGATGCGAGCTTTCCCTCTTCTTTGTCTCCCAGGTCGATATGCCATGCAGGCCATGAAGCAGATGGAGCCTCAGATGAAACAGGCCCTTCAGAGCTTCCCCAAGACGGTAAGAAGGAAACACGCATATATTAAGTATATCTCCAAATGGAAGTACGATATGTGCTGGATACCTCATGATGTCTCACTTTATTTTTATTAAGTGATTTTGCTTGCAAGGATCACTTAGCAGACCAATCATGGTGAACTTTTAACTTTACATGTTGCTGCAGGCTTTTGGAGGAGGGTACTATAGAGGTGGATTTGAGCCAAAGATGACCAAGAGAGAAGCTGCCCTGGTTTTAGGTGTCAGGTATGTGGACACACTCTGTCTGTCACCCAGCACTGGACCTCAGTTAAAGGATAACTTTGGTATTTTTTTAACCAGGACACTGTGTTCCCATGTTTTAGGCATAAGTCAGCAGCTAATGGGAACAACTATTTTTGAAATTGGTCCAGCATTGAGCAACAAAACAGGGTACAATGATACCACTGAGGCTATTTGAGCGTCTCAACTTACATCCACTAGACGTGCTTCTTTGTGACTGATTGGCTCAGATTATTATTGTATGTGTCAGACAAAATTATGAAAAGAATCCCTACAGAGATATATCTTTTTGTTAATGAGTAAAATCCTTTTTGATCAATCAGAAATGGCTCCAAAATCGCTATCACTAAACCCACCAGACTCCATTTACATAAACGCTAATTTCATCATCTTAAAGCCTACTTCATTTAAAGACAGCAGAAACAAAATAAAATTCACAAAAACTGTCTTGTTTGTCTCGTCACTATTCCAGCAATTACTGACTCTGGTTTGTTTGAATTCTACCCTTAATTCACCCAGTTAGATGTGAAACTATGCTGGCTTTATACGTACTAAAATTATTGTTTCTTTCAATGGAGTCTGGTGGGTTTGGCGATGGCGACGTTGTGGCTGTTTCTGGTTAAAGAAAAAGGATTTTACTCTTTAAGAAAAGGTCTGTGTCTGCAGGGATCCTTTCCATAATGTTGTCAGACCCTTAGAATAATAATTTGAGCCAGTCAGCGGCAAAAAACAAGCATTGCTGGCAGACGGAAGTTAACATAACTAGTTATACTGCAGCTTGTTTGGCCGCTGCTTGCTGCAGCTCTCTCACTTAGTACTGGACCATTTTAAAAAACTGTAGTTCCCATTAGGCACTTAGCCACAAAAATAATGGAAATATGGTCCTGGTTGAAAAAAAACAAAGTTGTTATTACTGTATATCCAAGCTCACACCAAAATTAAAGAATTAGGTCTGTGCTGCATGTTCACCTGTGTTTCTGTCGTCTGTCTTTGTACTTCCTGTCAATTTGCTAATCACTACTATTCACACTGATTATTACAATAATAACTGACTGCTGTTGTATCGTTCTGTCTTTCAGTCCCACAGCCAACAGGACTAAGATCAGAGAGGCACATAGAAAACTGATGATCCTCAACCATCCAGATAGAGGTATGTGGTGCTATAGATACTGTAGTGCTCCTACAGACATTGGTTCCCATAGCAAAAAATCCTGAAATGTTACCATGGACACTGTGTGTGTGTGTTTGACAGGTGGATCTCCCTACCTAGCAGCAAAGATAAACGAGGCAAAGGATTTCCTGGAAGGCCAGACAAAGAAATAGAAGTGATGATGCAGGCGATGAAATAAATGTGATTCCACACTGCTCTGATCTCTGCTGTTGCACTTGACTTGACTCGGGCGATTACTAGACTTTTCTAACTGATTGTTCTCAAATAAAATCATGCTGTACAAATTGTTAATGGAAGCTTCCCTCGTTATTATGTTGTGTTTTAGATGTGTACTTTCCAGGGAGTGTTTCTCTGTGGTGATTTTCCACAAGACAGGAACTTTTAACAATTGATTCACATTTAAACCATGCACTTATCCTCATATATACATTCAAAGAGTTTTTGTTCACTTTGAATTGTCAACGAAAACCCACCTGATTGAACTCAAACTCCTGATGTATGGACAGGAGGAACAACGTCACACAAAAAGTTATCCCACAAAGCCCAGTGTATATCAGTGCCATGGTAAGGGGTTTAATTTAGGGTGGGTTACACACACATCGTATAATATACTAGAGAGGTAAACAGTTCTCTGGCTGTCAAGCAGCAGCAGTTGGACGTTCCATTTGCACTCGCAGTGACTTAATATAGCTCTGACACTGTAAAAGAGCCAACAATTAAGAGTCGGGCTGATATCTAAGATAAAATTGTGCTGGATTGCATGCATGCATTGTTTGCCTATGAGTCCCTTGTGGTTAGACATGACATGCCACTATCAATTAAACTATAAGGAGAGGTAATTACCTAATGTATTTACATTTAATGGTTCTTAAAGAAAAAATGCTTACCATAATGAGTACCAAAAATGGGTTTAAAGTTGTAAAAATCTTCAGGAAGTGATCATTGGAGATTAATGACCTAACATAAGCCATGTGGAGGCTTGTGACATTTACACTTACGTGACACCAATCCTTCAATTTCTTAATTTTTAGCTTGATGAAGGTAAAATGTGTCGCAACGTAGCATTATAAATGAAGCATTGTGGTGCTACATAGATGCCTCGACCTACAAATCATAATCCAGGCATAAGGGAATATGCGTGTTTTGTACAGACCCCAGCAAATATCATATATATTTTTCCACAGTGACAAACAAATGCAATATGAATGCCATATGTTGGTTTTTTTTTTTGGCATATTGTGCAGCCACAACTTATGTTGTTTTACATTCCATAAGAGAGCCAGACAAGTGGGTTTGAGATCTACATGGAAGATCAAGTTTATTTAAGAACTAACTGCATACAAAACATATTGCACATCAACCAACCAGAATGATCCTTAAAAAAAAAAAAAGAAAAAAAAAACATACTGTAGTTGCCCCATCAAAAACGATTGGGATGTCACAACTCTCAGTAGTCCAAATTGTCATTTGTCTCAAAAGGAAACTCTAAGTAACTCATGTTTTAGTGTCGAGAAAAAGAAGAGCTTCTCTTGTTTTGCCCCTTTTTTTGTTTAAATACTGTACATTTTTTAAATAAATAAACCAAATAAATCTCCTTCCTCAGAGGAACAGTCGTGACCAGTTTCCAGCCAGCCAGTCTGTGGAAGAACCATGAAAATGACATCATTGTCACCTGGGCTTGGTTTTCCAGAAACATCTCCAACACCAGGGTACTCAAAACAAGACTTTTGCTATAGAGAGCATTTACAAGGGGATATCAATCTCCAAGATACTGCAAACCGGCTTCGAGTCTCTCCTGATTTAGCTGGATTTCTGGGAGGAAAGAGCACTCATTATCTCTGCTTGTCATATATCTGATGGAAGTGCCCGATGTTTAGCAATGAGATGTTTCCAGGAAACCCAGCACTGATGGCTACATCTCTGTCCAGCACTTAACAGTAAACAGGCCAGTTTCCAGACTCAACTACAATCAACTTTTTTAACAGAAAAAAGGCTATGTTTCAGTGCAAAGAAAACAACTCCTCTATTGTTTGTTTCTTTTCCAGACAACGCTGTAATAACATTTCTTGTATGACCAAAGTGGTTGCATATTGAAAAACAGAAAGCAGCTAATGTCAAACTCCTCAACAGATATATATATAAAGGATAACTGGACTCTTTTTTTCCCCACAAACATTAAGAATAGACACACCTGATTTTAAAAAGATATGCCTCTGAAATCCTTTCAGGGACTTTCAGTGTTTGCCTCCACCCGCCTACAGTGCCATAAGGGAATTTATAGCACAAGGAGACAGCTTGTGGTTCAACTGTGGCAGGCAAGGGTGACAGAGTAACACGGAAACAAGTGAAAAGATTTCAGATGGTGTGCAGAGCCAGGCAACAACATGTTGAATCTACTCTCAAGGCACAACAGATGATCACGTGTATGTCAAACATACTTGGGTTTCCAACAAACCTATCTGCACTGTGGTACTGCTCATGCAGAATATTTAATTTACAAACTACAGATGCACAAAACATCCTGAAAAATGTTGTGGAAGCATCTTTCTGAGCCCACCTGGTAAAAGGCAGACATGTTTCTGTTCTAAAATCCTGCTTTGATATTATTTGTACTGATAAAAAAAACAACTGCTGCATTGATACCATAGTATGGGTTTGAGTGGAATCCCTGTCTGCATTGTATACATACTGCATTCAGTCCGACCTCTCCCTGAGCTCTCAATGAAGAGCGGACTGAAATGTACAGTTACGTAGATGTCTGTAAGTTTGTGTGTGTTTGACTATCTTTGGCAAGCTCATACAGGAAGAACTATTGTAAAAAAAACTGTAGTAAAATGAATAGTTGGACAGAATGTGTGTGTAAAGGGGAGGTTGAGGTTCTGACCTCAGAAACCTTGCGCAGTGGAACAGGTTTCAAATACTTGCAAAGTAAAAAATAACAGTGCTTGTGTTTCATTTTAAAGGCTGCTCCAGAGACAGGGAGATTAAATTAGGCGCAGCCAAATCATTATTTGAAACCATTTCCTTTGCTTGGGTCTGACTAGGAGAGTCCATTAACAACAGGTTGCAGGTTAGAGTCCCCCTGGTAGGAGACTTTGGCGGGAGCTCCGGTGGCATCGCTGCCCTCGCTGGCGGCAACGTTGGAACCATTGGTGGTTACCGGGGCAGACGGTGGGCCGTCCTCTGCAATGGCATCCACCTGACCCTGGACAGAAATGTGGGACGGACAAATTATGCACTTCTGATGCATTCAAACAAATTCACAATGATGTAGCCAAGGAGAAATCATTTCATTAAGCGACTTCATAAAAGGTTAACTGTGATTCTGTCGATAATTTCTGCTGCATTCATGTGATGTCAGAATAATCAAAAAATTATTCCCTAATGAAAAAAATGTACGTGAATGCCCCCGTCAAATCGGAACCACAACTTGGAGTCAGCGAATATTTCGGTACACGATTTGCTGAGTCGATGTCCAATTATGCAGAAACATGGTGGACGAAAGTAAATGTGGGGTTGATAGAGTGTAACTTTTTTGTTAATTCAAGTATTGTTAGAACATTTTTTTTAATGGCATTAAACCTCACAGTAAGTCAAGTAAAGCAATATTTTAGTGGTTTTAGGGAATGTACTGTTGCAGCAAAGTCTGGGACAAAATCATTAATATAAAGCTTCAAACTGTTTCAGCTTACCTTGATAGCAAAATGAATTTCCACTGAGACATTAGTCTCAGCCAACCTATCACCCAGATGCTTCCACATTACAACTTAAAGCTCATGAACCCACCAAAGATGAAAGATTGCCTCTCTATTGGACAATGGGACCATCCATGGAGCACTTGAATGCACCTCTACTAACACATGATGTAGGTACTAACCACATCCTTGCTCTTCTTGGTTTCCTTGTTTGTGGTCATCTGTCTGCTCTGAGATTCAGCCCGGGATATGTAGTCAGCCACTGTCACTATACAGACAAGACGACAGAGAAAAGAACCCACTGGTCATGATATTGTTCTCAGAGGCCAAAATGCTCTCTCAGTGCTGTAAAGCAAAGCGAATCTACCCCAGACCTTTAGAGCCTATTTACACACACACACTGTAGTTTAGTAGTAAACATGGACAGTAGCAGAAGTTGCAAATGAGGAATGTGGAGAAAATAATTTTTCACATTTGCCCCATTGTTGGTCAATTGCTGTGGAAAGCAAGCACGTTTGACGGTTTTTAGAATGTTACAGTAGATCCTGTCAGGCAGTCTGAAAGGAGATTTCCAGCACTTTCAGACTCTCCAAACAGCACTACTTCTCGTAGGTTTAACTTGAGGCCACATATACACAACATCACAGAAAAGGAAGTTGGAGGTCAGGCCTACTATGACACATACAAAAAAAACAAACAAAAAAAAAAAACACAGGACTGCTGTTAACAGTTTTACAACATGTAAACAAACAAGCTGTAGCCTGACTGTTAGTGAAGAGGTAAAGAAAGTAGCGAAAGAAGATGCATTCAACCTGCACAGCAAACCGGTGTGGACGGTGAGTCAGCCAACCATGTCCAATATATTTAGCAAAAGCAACACTCAGTTACCACGTCATCAAAGAGGCCTGAACGATTTTAACACCTTTTTGGTTTAGTATGCTGTTGGTGTCACACGTAAAACAAAACCAGGCCTTGTGCGCAACCTTTTAGTCAAAGCATTAGGATCACTGTATGGGGAAGGGGATACTCGCAGTTGCTATGGTTACCTGGCTGCCTCTCCTCAGGCAGGCGGGCACGGCGACGGCGACTACGGTTACGTCGCTGAGGTTTAGCCTCTGAGTCATCTAAGGGTGTTAGGTCATCACAAAGAGAGGGATTTGGGGCTTAAATTGCCTTTCAACCAGAGACCTGTCTTTGAGCTGCACAGCTCAGACAGCTAAAAAAAGCACTGTTAACGCTAAGAAATGTATGACAGACTTTCTTACTAAGAGACTCTGCCAAAAATGAATGTACCCAGACAACACTGTTTTACATGTATGCACTGTTTGAGTTTGTGTGTGTATGAAGAAGTCTTGTCAGATAATCTTTCCAAATAAAGCGACCTCCTTACCGATTCCATTTTCACTCATTGAGGCATTGTCTGACTCGCTCATGCCATCCATCAGTGTGGTGTCCTCGTCTGTTCTACGCCGCCGGGATCTTCTGCGGCGATTTGCAGGCATGTTTGACTCGCTAGCATCTGTATCAGCTGTCTGGTCAGTCTCAGTGTTTGTCTCTGCAGCACCGTAGGCGTTGTTATCCTCATGGTACTGATGCCCTGCTGCAGAGTCAGATTTACAGAAAATAAGTTAGACCTTGAGTCTAACTACTGAATGACAAAACTTTTTATTGTGTGTGTGTATCCCACTCCCATATGCTCTATGAGGGGTTTTTACCAGAGCTGTTGCTGTATCCTCCTCTTCCTCCTCTTCCCCGTCCTCCAGGCCCCCCTCGGCCTCTGCCGGGTCCAGGCCTCCTGCGACCATCTCTTTGTGGTCGGGAGCCTCTCTCCCTCTCCCTGCAAATTCAGTAGTCAGTCAATCAATAAATAATATGTGCATGTTTGAAGCAATAACACAGCTTACACTAGAAAAAGCTTCAGACTTTGTGTGTCTTTATTAAATTTACAAATAGCCTCACCTGTCCTGGTCCTCTCCAGCAAGAGACCAGTCACTGAGCTCATCTCTGCGCTCTGAATCAGTCTCAGAGGCATTGGACTGCTCTGAGTTGGTGCCTGGAAGAATCAGGCAAACACAACAGAGAGGCAGCAACACAGAAAGGTAAGTGAAAATGTTTCTTTTTGTCCAGATATTTCAACTCTAGCACTATTTCTATAGCACTATATCTTGCACAAATGTACCATTAGTTTACAAATTTTAATACACCACTATCTGTCAGGAAATAAGTTGATTATCTTTGTTGACTATATGATTTTTGAAAGGTTCCTACCATATCCAGCGCTGTAGCCATGGCCTCTCCGCCCACGCCCTCGACCATTGTAGGAGCGACTGCCATGTAAAGAGGACGAGGAAGCATTGGCACTACCATCTGCGTTATACCCTCCTCCTCCTCCTCTTTCGCCTCTGTCGCCTCTGTCTCCTCTGTCCCCTGGGCGGTGACCCTGGGTGATCTGACGTAACTGTTCATCAATCTGCATCCTCTCCAGACGAAGCTGCTCGACCTCCTTGAGGGGAAAAAGAAATGGAAAATGGTAAGAAAAAAAGAAAATGAGACAAAAGGAAAAGCAAGAAACTGAAAACATTTGTGATTGCATTTTTTCTTTATGATTCTTTTTTTTTCTTCAAAAGCGTTATCGCCTGATATACATGCACAGTCATCATACACACATCTCCACCACATCCAGTGTGCCTTTTGTTGCATGTTCTGAATGTTGCTAGGCTGCTTCCCTGTGTAAAATCCAAAATCTGCCTCAGCTCTTCCTCTAGCTGCCGGCGCTCCACAAGAAGCTCCACCATGTCCTACACACACACACACACACACACACACACACACACACACACACACACACACACACCGTGCAAAACAAACACACACAAAGCACCAACACAGCACGAAACATGCATAAAACAGGACACACAAATACACATGCACAAATGCAAGACGTACACACAGTGAAATTCACACCGCAGAACAGCAAAGTGATTAGCTATGAAGATTTATCATAAATCTGTATGGCATTCACAATAACTGTAGACTGAAAATATCAAAATTATAATTATCAGGTATTCCCAGAGGTGGTAATAAACTGTGTGTCCAGCTGTCCAACCTCAAGTAAATGTCCAGCTGATTATTATCAAACTTCAAACTACCTTCGGCTCCTTCAACCCCGCTGCCTGTGTGGTGGATTTCTGTCCTCACACATTACCATCTAGCTGTGACTGATCGAGCTGTTAGCCTCAGAATGGAATAAATGTACAAAGACTAGTTTGATTCATTTACCAAAAACCTACAATGTGACCAATCAATCTATGTCATCTCATGAGCTGCGTCTGACAGATCCTGATGCTTTTCATGCGGTTTAATTTAGTGACTAGACTAGCTCAGAAAAATAAGTAGTCACCCATAAAATGTGTAGCTTCTGCTCCTATTTCACAAAGTTTCACAAATATTTTAATTCATAAAAATGTGCCACATCATTATGATGTTAGCAGAGGTAGTCTTTACACTCAAGTACTACTGTGTGGTGAACCTTGCTAATTCTTTTCATTTACTGCATAAAAACATATACTAAGTATTTTTTTTACATTTTTGCGTGATTCATGTTAAATAATTTATAATTACCATTTAGTTTTACATACTTCCCTATCAGGTATGGCTTTATGTGAGTACAAACTGAAATCAGTGTTACTGTTAAGCCTATAGCAAAGCTTATGACTATATTAGCACTTATCACTATATGCTATATGCATGGCCACATGCTGGTGGCCAAAAAAGTGCCAGTTAGACCTTATGTATGAAAATGATTCCAACATGCGTCCATGGTGCCACCTCATGCTGCCAACTGAATGAAACACTGGTTGGCCAGGAGATGCATTAAGAGGCAGCCTGAAATGGCTGTAAATTGAAGCTGTGGCAAAAACATACACAAACTTCCATCAAAACAAGCCCTTTCCATATTCAGCACACACACATACACACACACATATATATATATATGAAGATCCTTAAGTATCCTTACATTGAGGTAAGAGATGTGGTACTCCAGCAAGACCTGAACGTTGCCAATACTTTCCTTAGTACCAACAAAGGTGAATGGGACCATTCCCTGTGTCAACAAAACAGGAAAAAACACAGCGCACATGTTAGTATGGGACTGACTTAAGTAAATGATAAGTGTCTACATTATTTGTCTAGATAAAACAAAACTGGTGAACCTTATCAATGCTCTATGAGCTAGCTTTATCAGTGGCAGTAAAGACGTGGCAGTAGCAGGCTTACTTCTTGTCGGGGCTGCTTGTTGTCATTGTCTCCTTCTATCCTGACCCTCACCACACCTGACTTGTCCACAATCTCCTGGATGACCTTACCGTTCTTACCAATCACTTTGCCTGGGAACAGAGAGACACAGATATTGTAATGAACATCAGATGAGTTTGGGGTACTTTCAGGCTCATGCAGTAAATGGGTGTGCCTACATACCAACAAGGTTTCTGGGCACCTGAACAGAATCCTCCACAAACTCCAGGTAGTTCCTCGCCTTTTTCACTGCCTCCGCTGTCTGAAAGACAACTCAGGGTTACTTTATCTGGCATACATTCAACTAACACAAATGCACAGTCAACAGTAAGCATCTGTTTGTTCTACGTCCTACATACTTGTTTCGGTTTAAACACACGTTCAAATATGTCCACACTGTTACTCTCAACGTTTACTGTTGTAAGGCCTTGTATTCATTTGGTCCTTTTTTAACATTGAAACACTCGTGTCTCCACCAACACCCAGGCACACAGCACCCTACCTCTCCATAAATCCTGAAAGTGCCAGTCTCTTCATCCAGGTCGATGGCAGAGACACCTGGAACTTTTCGTGCTTGCTGGATGTTGCTGCCATGGCTGCCGATGGCCAGGCCCATCAGATCCGTTCTCACTGTGAACTCCTCCTGGAAGGACGACACCAGCTGCCTGGAGCTCTGCACACACACACGAGTAACGTTTGATTTGTTTCTAGTTCATCTTTTATTAAGTGAATCTTTTGCTTTTAATCAAGTCGCAATCATTGAACCTAAGTTTTCTAGCCAAAACAGACAAAACAAAAGTTTGTTTTCTATCCACAACAAAGCCAATTTAGCCAATCAGAATGCTCTTTACTAACAGTTCCCTTTTATTTGAAGTCTATGCATTAAACCACATACCTGCAGAGAGTATTTTTGGGAAAACATTAATTTAAATAATATTTAAATGTCACCAGTACTCCAAAACATTTGATTGCCACAGCCTAGTTTTGAGTGAAACCATAAGTGCCCCTAAAAAAGTTTAACTTCATACGGTATGATCATATGGTTACTAACTGCCCCTCCTGTTGCCATGTTGACCAACTACCTTTCAAATGATCATGTTATGGTTACCAATTATTCCCTTAATGCGTACTAAGCTGCCTTCATGACCTTCAGACTGAGCCACAGTGTTCTTTTTACCAACTGACCTCCAGGTGTTTTGTGGCCTCGTGGTTTCGTGACATTAACAGCAGCTTGGTCCTGATGCTGCGCAGGTGCATGTCACTCAGCAAAGACACACGCTTCACTGTTGCCTCATTGGTGGACTACACAGATACAAACACACACATACACACAGAAAATAAAAGAAAGCATTATAACATACATTGACCTGCTCCCTTCTTGATGACGACTAGAAAGAAAGGAATAGGTGACTCATCCCCTGTACAAACATGGGCAGGACAAAGTCGCGACATATCATGTAGTGGTGTAGATGCTATAATAAATATCCAAATGTCACCACAGGAGTACAGCAAGGCACTTACCACAATCAATAGCTGGCTGGTCTCAGGGCAGTATGAGATGCGACAGGCTCCAACAGCTTTCTTAAAGTCCTTATGGGCGTTCTCATTCTGGCACCTGTAATATAAAAAAAATTTATTACTTTAAACTTCCAACACCCTGATGAAAACAAATGGTTAACCCCTATATCTGACATACAGCTGACAGGGGACTGGGAGAGAAATGCAAAGTACAGACCATATAACAAATAAAATAAACAATCTTTAATCTTCAACAATCATTAATTATGAAGATAACAGGCACTGAATTAATTTTAAGATTTGTCCCTCCCTACTATTGTAAGTGTGAAACTGCTGTACATACGCTTCTTGTAGATCCTGAGGAACAGAGACAGTGCACTTGTGAAAGGTGTTCTTGGTGATGGCCTTGTTGGGGTTGACTGGCCGCAGACGCTCAAAGGTCACTATCTCATTGTAGGTAGCGTCGCAGGCTGCATACTCTATCACATAGAACTGAAAAGACAGACAGGGTCAGTGTGTAAAATAAAATTTACAAACACCAACGTTACTGAGTTCAGTTGATTAACTTATAGTAATACTGAATATGATGACTCGCAATCATTGTGAACTGATTTTCAGGACCACAAAAGCAGTATTTTAGCCACATTAGCATTCTTTACTCAGCACTCTACTAGTTATAAGTTATAAATATATATTTATGGCCGCTATATTGGTCAATTTTAATGAATGTATACTTTGTTGGATATCTTTTTTATGCAAATTCTAAGCATACAGTGTAGACACTTGTCTTGATAAGGAAAAGTACTCACCGTTCCCTTCATCATGCGGACTTTAGCCAGCCACCAACCACAAGGCTCCTGTTCATTGGCTCTGGAGAGGATCTGACAGGAGATTAAGAACGAAACAGGGTGAGGGATACAGAAGTAAACAATGAAACAAAAAGAGAAGAACATATGGGCGCCCTCCTCACCTCCACCTCATCCCCCTCTCCCATCTCTTTCTTGCCATCAGCAGGCGGTGGCAACCTGACGTCACTGAAGGGCACCTGGCGCTCTGGCTGCCAACTGAAAACAAGATTCAAGATCATTTCTTACCTTGCTAATAGTGTTCTATATGTGTCTTAAAAATTAAAACTTGACATGTTTTATAAAAACAGCTGGAATACAGGAGAAAGGGAGACTCACTTGTTCTCAAAGGCAATGGTGAGAGAGTCATCGTGGATATCTTTGACAACGCCCTGCAGGACAGACAAGGGTAAGCACATTACAACATGACAACTGACTAAAATAAGGGCCACCCATTTAATTTACAATAACTGTGCAGGATACAGAAAGAGTTGACTATCATTCTTCAAGCAACCTTTCCATTGTGATGGATATAAAAATATTAAGAGGCATGCATTACATGGTTTTAATTTAAGTATTGAATACTGCAATGTTAAGTGCACATTAAAACCTAGATTTGGCAGCATATAATCTGACTTGTTAATCAATAACTGTGACTTAATAACCAATAGTGGTCTTGGCCCAGGCGGACATAAGCTCCCAAATACAACTTCCCCCAGCAAGTTCTGCTGATTATTGAGAGAAACAGAGACATGTTTTCCTGGAGTTTCATGTCATTTTTCAAGGCTTTTGGGAATCAAACACAAAACTGCATTCAACTCAAATGCTTTTGGTTGTCAGTAAGAGTCTCAGCAGCTTAAAATCTGGGCAAATAAAACTGTAAGTGCCATGTGTCATGACTAGAGACCAATAAGAGGAAGTGGTATTTTTTTATTTATTTGAAACAAGGTTTTAAATGCCAATAATTTGTCACAAAGTGACATTAACAGCATTTCCAATGCAAGTGCAAAGGAAATTGTGAGTAGGACTGAGATGACTCACTTTTTTAGTATTCAATTAATTTTTTCAAGACAATTTGCCAAATAGTCTCTAGTTGTAGCTTCTCATACATGAGGATTTGTCATTATTATTTGCCATGTTTGATGGTTTTGGACTAACAGAGTCAGACGACACATACAGCTGGAATGATCTGAGCAACTGTAACGGCCGTATTATAGTATTTTATAGAATTAAAACAGAATCAAGTAAATCATCTTGAAATTGAAAAACTAGTACAAAAATACACTACCATTAGATGCATCTCTAGTTGAATGTATACATTTGTGCCAGTGTCTTTTGCACATCATAAATATACATCAAGACTAGCTGTAAAAAAGCTTATTGACTGACCATACACAAACACAGAACTGCATATTTCCTAGGTATTCAGGAGCTGAAAAATGTGAAATTAAAACCCCCTGCTCATCTTGTTTGATTATAGTGTCAATTACATTATATTTTTAAACCAGAAACATAGAACTGTAAAGCCATGAAATTTAAGAGTTCAAGATTCAGCCTGGGCAGCTGACCAGCAAGCATTTGGGCAAAATGAGTCATGAAACCAGGGCTGGGTCGTCGGGTACACAGAGAAAACACACTGAGGACAGTATCAAATAGTAGCACAGGAGTCATGTGAGGAATTGAGGTGAGGCCAGAAAGGAAAATGAAAGAAGGAAATGAGTCCATGTAGCAGAGGAGACGAGAGAAGGAAAGAAGGAGACACATAGAAGAAGAGATCGGAGGAAAAGAGAGGGGACTGTTGCAGACAGCAGGTCTAGAAATAGCTTTTAAGTCTACGGTATCAGTGACCCTCTCCTGGCATGCCAGCTGGTCAGGATTGACAAGGAACAGCTGGCTCACACATACAAAAAATAGTTTCTGCGTGATGAAGTATCAAATAATAGACAGCCGCTGAGTAAATGCAGTTTAACCAGAGCTCGAAAACACTATCATTAACTCGCCACGATGCCTCCTAAACATCACATACTTCAATATGATACATAACCAACAGCACTAATAACAGTCAAACTACTCTAATAACCGAATAAAACATACACGGTTTCAATCGGCAGCACATATTTCACAGCTTAGTGTCTAACCACAATTTAACGATACTTGAGCCTCATCTTTTGACGTCAACAGTTAGGCAACTAGCAAGTTAGCTAACTTTAAGCTCCAAGAAGCTACAACCGGACGCCAAGCACTTTTAATAAAAGCATTTATCGGTTATATATTCAAGTAATAAGGCATGCCATATTGCTTCCTTCACTCTGGGTGTAAAGAAAGGTCGCTAAATAGTGACAGTAGACGAAGACTAGCGAGCGATGTCATAGCTTAGCCAGCTAATTTTGGCTAGCACTGCTAGTACAAGCTAATGGCAGGCAGCTAAGGGCTTCAGAGCACGTCGGATATAGTTGCTCTGGTCCGTAAGACTTCAGCTCAAATACTGTATCGTGTAAGGTGGCTAAATTGTTTCATGCTGAACTGATAAGCCGGTATTTACCTTGTAATAAGCCCCGTTGGAGCCACGGACCTCCACCGCCAGTTCTTCCATATTGGACACGCAAAGGATGTTGGGACGACAGGTGCTCCTTGAAGCATCAGGGGAGACGCTTGAAGGCTGGAGAGGTAGCTGCTCCAGGGCAGTGCTATGTTTAGTGTTCACTGTTGTACGAATATAACTCACTGAAAAAGGCTTGAATGTGTTTCCTTGCGCCGGTAATTCAGCAAACTAAAGCCTCGTCTGACATATATATCTCCCTGATGTATTTTGGTTGTCGTGGCCCTTTAAGAGAGTGTAGTAGGGGCTGTGATCACATGTAACTAGGTAGCCTACGTTTACTCAAGTACTGCACATGAGTACAACTTTGAGGTACTTGTACTGTACTTGAGTATTTCAATTTCATGCTACTTTAAAGTACTATAATCCACTACATTTTAGAAAACAATATTGTACTTCTCACTCCCCTACATTTATTTGGCAACCTTAGTTACAAGTTGCTTTGCAGATTCAGATTGTTAATACAAAATATAAACTAATAAATGATGATGTGTTATTATGGGTTATGCTGCATGGCAGTATATCAAGTGTATGAAAAGTTAGCTCCACGTTTACCAGCTGCAACATAAAAGTGATGTACACTGAGGTAAAGCATTGGTGATTATATAATCCAGGGAAACTGTGTTATTCTGAAGAGGGCCACTCTGCATAGTAAGTAATAATAACTTTATAATAATAATAATAATAATAATAAATTTATTTATATAGCACCTTTAAAAACAGATTTTACAAAGTGCTTTGACAAACAAAGCAAAAGCGGAATACTCAGAAAACGAGAAAAATAGAGGGCAAAGCCATGAAAATTACACACACAAATGTTAGGTAAAGGCAAACGAGAGTAAGACCAAAAGGATTAAAAAAAAATACATATATATATAACAAAAGAATAAATACAAATAAAATAATAAAAGATAGACTCATTAAGATAAATAAATAAATAAATTAACAGATAAAAACTAAAGTTTAAAATCTACTATTTTATTGTATGTCTTGAATATGGATCTGAGTCTGTAATAAAGTTTAACATAACATAAAATCTAAAATAGATGACATCACATCAAGGCAAGTCTATAAAAGTGGATTTTAAGAAGTGATTTCTTAAAAGAAGAAGTACTTAAGTATATTTTGATACCAATACTCATGTACTCATGTACTTTTACTCAAGTAAATTTTCAAATGCAGGACTTATACTTGTAACATAGTATTTCTACACTGAAGTATTGTGACTTATGCTTAAGTAAAAGATCTGAGTACTTCTTCCACCACTGCATAAAACTTAACTCCAAACAACAGTTACATTTGTGACTAAGTAAATTCACTGAATTACCTTACTTACTGTAACTGCAATTTTGAGATACTTTAATTGAGTACTTCTCTTTATCCTATAGGCTACTCATTCCTCCACTACATTTATTAAACAACTACATTTAGGATACTAGTTACTTTGCAGTTTAAGACACTCCATACAACATATCATTGTATAAAAATATGTTGCACTGTTTTGATCAAATATATTACAATAAAAATAGATGTAACTTTATTTGTCCCACTCAAGAAATTTTTATGGCAAAAACGCTCTGTATACATTAGCAACATGAATAGTATAAAGAGTATAAATATATATTTATTGTGTATTTCTTTTTTATATGTACAATTTCTTTAGTGATACATGATATGTATGTCTATGCATGCATGGTAAAAAAAAGAAAAAAGAAACAAAGAAAAACATTTATATACATTTCAAACACAGGGAGGTGCACATCACAAATGAAAAACTATGTTCTAAACTAAAAAGCAATTTAAAATACTGCACAGAGAGGTGCACCAGTGTTACAAATGATAAAAATTACAAACATACAACTGTACAATGGTGCATCACGCAGTAAGTAGCATAGAATATGACTTAACAGCAGCGGATTTAGTTTGAGGTGCATGATAACAGTACACGATAATAATTTGTGTCAGTGTCCTGCAGTTACAGAAATAAGAAATAATTACAATATAACAGGGGTCACTCCTCTGCATAATGAGTATTACTTAGAATGTTTGAAGTCTGTTTTGCTGATAATACCACCATGGTTTAGCAAAGTAAATAAGGGACTTGCACTGATGGCATATTTTTACAGTATATATTGCAACAGTAGTATTGTTACCAAGAATGAAATACTCCTTCCTTCCTTACTAGCGCAGTCAGTTACTGACAGTTATTTATTTTTATATAATTTTCAGTATATTATGGGGATTATAGCGGGATAATTAGTTTGCCCATCTTGTTTAGTGCTCCTTTAAATCACATTGAGCTGCCTCACATCCACACATCACAAAATGTCTTTCAAAGTGTCATTAAGAAAATGTACATGAAATTTTTAAAAATGTAATTCCCAACATTTTTTCCTTCATTGTCCCTATGAAACCTTGGTTTCTCCACCTAATATGTATTACTTATTTGATTTAAATGGTTATCCATATATCTTTGGGTTAGGCTTCTGCAGTCTATCTCCAGTTTTGAACCTCCTTACATCATAAAATGAGACTTTGCAGGTAATATGGAAGAAAAATACAGCGAGCAGCAGAGAAAACTCAGAGAGCAGTTACAGATGGAGCATCTCTTATCATGCTCTGATAAAGCAAGCTTCATGTTGTGCTTGCATCTAGGGGGGAAGAAGAAGATAGAGACTGCACCTGGAGACCCTCACCCAAGTGAAGAGTTGTGGCTGCTCTGCTGTATTTTACAAGTGTGAATCAGCATTGAATTCCTGCTGTGTTAAAAGCAGTCACATCTGCAGTTCTAATTGTAAGTTTCACACACAGAGTCTGAATTTCACATTGCTGTATCTTTATTATTTTGTTTTACAGAGGAGTAACAAATATTTCAGCTGATCCTAAATGTGTAGGCTGGTGTCATGTAATGTGGTGCGTTGTTTTTTAAATTTTTCTAGTGCTAGGGCCTATTTCCCACAGTCAAAATGAACCAGTTGGGCTGCTTTACTAACAAATTTACTAGGCCTAAGTCAGTTGTCACATTTATCATACATATTTTATCCGATCTTCATTCATACTTCACAGTGGAAATGACGGTGTTAAGGTTGTGGCATACAAAGCATCCACCTTCAGTGTTAAAATGTACCAAAATATCAACAGCACTGAAAATACCTTTATGTTTAGTGGGCAGGTTATACTCTCCTCCTGCTGACGTGATTCCAACATCATTCCAGCCTTCATTCATTCAGCAATGCAGCTTGTAGTTAGAGATATTTTGAGGGCTTTTTTTTTTGGCCAAGTATATTTTTCATTGGGCTGCTTTAAGATAAACACACATCAGACTCCACATTGAGTGTAGTAGTCAGTTAAACAGAGGGAAGGCGCCGGTGTGTGTTTTAGAAACAACCACTGTGACACCTAGTGGCCAACAGATAACCTCCTGGGGACTGTTCCTCCTCTACATCAGATATTTATTCTGATTTGGCACCACCATGAGACTGCACCAGAGACACACTGCAAAACTCACTGTAAAATCAAACTGCAGTGGGGCATATCAGTGTCACATGTTGACAAATATGGACAATATATGGCTGTTAGCTAATTATAGCAGGAGGTAATTTGAAAATTTTTGGATTTGGTCACAAAAGTAAGATGTTAAGTCAGGATGTGCTGAGGTACAAAAATTGGTCAGTTTTAGTCACTCTGACGTTTGCAAAGTCATAAAATCAAAATTATCACCAACAACAAAATGCCCGGCACGACCTAAAATTGATGAACCTAAGAGAGGTTTTGAATATTTAACAAAAGAGTAGCCCCCAACACCAACTCTAATATAGGCAAATTTATGCTTGCTGTTTAAGCAGTAAATGTATATATTTTCAATTACAATTAACTGGAAAAACGTACCTATTTTTCATCTATAGATAAACTCTTTCTCCAGTGACTTAGAATACTTTTTAATCATTTATATCGTCAAAACTACTGACTGAGCCTTTTAGGAAGTACGTAATTCCCTGAAGATGTCATATTCAACAGGTATGTTAGTAGATACAAGTGTTGTTTTGTCTCACACTTTTTGTTCTATTTGTTACTACGGGGACAAAAATAATACTTTTCCAAAATGGAGGCATATGACACCCCCAACAAATAACATTGTCATCATTGTCATGTTATATTTTACAGCATGAGAGCCAAACATTTACAAAAAAAGTATCAATTAAAATATCTGACTTTTTTTGTAAATTCCACAACAACCCTGTGAGGAGCTAAATGTACATTCACACATGTGGGAAAACAAAAGAAACTGAACTTTAATAAGCAGACATCAACAACTTATCACCTGGCAAGCAAAATCAAACTCTGGGCAAACACAAATTGATAGATTAATAATAATTAAATGAAGATATATGCAAGTAAGCAAACGCACACCCCAAAGCCACCAAAAAGTAGCCATTATTATTAATACCATATAATACAATGTGAATATTAAGTCATACCAAAAGCACAACATCAATATCAGTGACACTGTATAGCATTTAATCATGTAGATTTAGACAACTGGATGCATTTTGACTTACATACGAGAGGAATTGCTGATATGTAATGACATAAGAAACTGTTTTTTGTCTTGTCTGATTTACTGCAGTGGCTGCACATCCCTGTCTGTACCATTACAGAACAAGACATAATGATCACACTCTACTTTTAAATTCCACTGCATGTAAAAAGCTTAAAACAGGCAGAGAAAACTGCTGCCCAGTGAAAGAAAGATGATTTATTATGCAACAACAAATAAAAAGCATATATCTGTAGGGATGTTTTAAGGTATCTTTTGATGTATTCCAACAGCGTGATGAGGCAGAGATGAAGACAGCGTGTTCCTGTGGTGTTTGGGTGTAATTCAGTGTGTACGTGCGGCTCTGTGGTGAAAATATTCTGCTCGGTCTGAAGACATTACCACAGACCCTCACAGTCTGCCTGATAGGCTGTTCTCACGTTCTGATTTAAACCAGTTTACCAATTCCATTATGCTAAGCCCGAACACTGGTTGGGAAATGATGAACGATTATGTGAAACACATAATCTCCCTGCTGCACCATCATTGCAATATGACAGCCAAATTTCATTCATCCTATCCAATTTCTTCCTTATTTAAGGAAAGAAAATTACTGGTCCCAGTAATCAGATATGTAGCGAGGCTGTGTGCAAGAGTTAAGCCCACTCCCATTAGGCTTTCTGCCTTGCTCTTGCTGTAGTCAAATACACACGAACACACACACACACACACACACACACACACACACACACACACACACACACACACACACAGGAAGACAGATACACATGTTCCACATGTCTGACCCTCCTCAGTTCTCACATCCCCTTTCACCCGTTTCAAGGACTATTATTTGGCCTTGATATATTCTCTACAACATCATCCGTTAGTGATGCCAGTTTGAAACACAGTGTCCCTTAAGTGGTTTAGAGAGCTGCAGACAGGCAGTTCTCCCACACACACACTTCAAACTCCCTCTTCTTCGTCTCTCTCCTCTGAAAAAAAGGCAACAATGTTCTTTTCCCAAACAAAAACATAATTTTTTTTTAAATTAGGCTGAATTAGATAAGAATGCAATTTTGTCTTTTTGGCTGTGATTATTCTCTAACAAAAATCAAATGTAATGAGGAGGCATTATTTGGCACTAATATTCATTCCCCTTCTCTCTCTTTCTATCTCCGTGGAGTAAAATCACCAGCGAGCTGCTATATTAAACACCATGTAATTTATTGCTAATACACTCTGGATATCATAGGCTCTTAGGAAGCTCACAAACAGAGAGAGGTGTATTGAGCCTATGGCTGTTTGCTCTCCTCCACACATGTCCAATTTCTCTCTCCAATCGGGAATGCATTATAGGTGTAATTGAAAATTAGTAGTACATCTTTTCTGTTTTTTCTTTTTTTTTCGGGGGGTAATTTATCAGGCTTCATTGTTCCTGTGTGACACCTCCAGGGCCTGTTTCTAACAAGGAGCCTGGAGCACCGAGAGGCTTTCTGCTTGCCCAGGCCCCGCAGCGCTTTCTCTGCTTTGTCACTAATTGTGGCCTCCTCTCCACTGAATTGTGATTCGGGTAAAAGAGCTTGTTGGCTCGATGCAATGAAGCTGCCGGTGACGCTCTCACCATTATCAAAGATACTCTTGATCTTTTCAAAAGCAGGAAATAGATTTTTTTTCCCAAGCCCCTGTTCAATCACACAGGGGGTTGGGGGGGAGGGGGGGGGAGAGAAAAAAGTAATTTGCAATGCGTCCATTAGTTCTTCATTAAAGCAAGATTAAATTGCACCTCAAATCACATCTGCCTTTTCTAGAGTAAAGGGTGACAGTTTTAGGGCCAAAACTAATTACTAGTGCCAATGAATGAGAGAGGAAAACAGGGCTGTTTTTACATGAGATAGTGTGGCCTGTCATTATATTCAGACTAATTCCACTCTGCCTGCTCTCTTAATGAGACCAGAACGTCCTCACATCTCTCTCTCTCTGTATCTGTATCTGCGCTCGCTCCAAATGTATAATTTTGATAGCACTTGGAGTTTGCATTAATTAATTTTTCTGCGAGACCTGCTACAAGTGCCAAATCTGTGATGTTCAGAATTATCATTTAGAGAGAAAGAAAGGACAGACAGACAGACAGACAGACAGGCAGACAGACAGGCAGAGATAGTCAGACAGTTGCTCAAACAGTGACAGAAGAGAATAAAACTGGGAGAAACTGCAAATGTTAACTTTAACTCTGCTTTAGTTCTTCTTTGTCTTTGCGTGCTAAACGTTACGTCATATCACTATGAATCCCTTCACTAACATAACTAACATATAATTAACTAACATATTTGGTGTCTTTTATAAAGACACAAACTTTGTGGCAGATACAGAAAACAAACAGTAAACAAAGGCAATTAAGTGGACTCACAAGCTTCATTTCGCCTTGTGTGAATCTAAGATTTACTGTAGCGTAAAGTCAAACTCTAGACTCTACTTAATAAACAAAATGGAAGGAATTCCTTCTCTTCATCTTTTGCATGCAAGAGGTGGTTAAAGCATAATAAGAAGTATAAGCAATTAAAATACTGTAATGTAGATAAAGGTAAAACAACTGGTAGAATTCTCTAGTTTCTCCTTTTCAAATGTGAGGATTTGCTAATTTTATCTGATTTATACCACTTCTAATTGAATAATTTTGGGTTTGGGACAGTTAGATGGACCAAACAAGACAATTTAAGACATCACATTGGGCTTTATAAAAGTGCAATGGCCATTTTTCTTAGGTTTTTTTTTTTTTTTTTTTTTTTTTTTTTTTTTTTACATTTTATAGAACATATGATTCAAGAAAATAGGATTTTAAATTCAAATTGTGATATTTGTTGCTTTTTTATTCCTGAAAAGGTGACATGAAGCTCTCATACAATGACTGTTACATGTGTTATGCAGACTAGACATACAAAACTGCAAACCAATGCACACCAATCCCGTTAAGCTCAATAAACACCTAACAGCTTCAGGCATTCATGTCAGTTTTTAAGTTTTGTTGTGTTAGGTTGTGTTAGGTTAGGTTAGGTCAAGTTAGGTTATGACTTCCGAAGCGTTTTGGCCCAGAATGTTCTCTTGAGCAACTTTTCAACATTGGTGCAATCTATTTCGTCAATATTCTGCAAGACACACCTGAGTTACTGTCTAGTACTGAAAAATATCTTAAATGTAATCCAGCTCCATGAAAATTTGAACACTTCTGTTCATAGTTTGACTTGTGATACAAAGAAGCAGCTTTATTTATTCAAAATTTTACTGCACCTAAATATCAATACAAACTTATAGCCACTTCTAGTATGTTGCTGTTGGCCTATCAGATGCTGAGAGGCAAACTACCTTTGCACTTTCCATCTGCAAACGGCCCTGTTTTCTTAACCTGATGGGAATACCGTAGTATACAGCCCTGCGCCCCAGCTCCTTTCTTCCTCTCCTCTCCCCTCTCTGCTCGGATCGACAGACGCTCTTCTCCTGTGCTCGAGGTTGAGGGTGGTTAGATTAGAGCTAAGAGCTGAGAGCAGCCGAGTCTCACAAACAGGATTTATCATGTTGTCTCACAGTGGCAGCCCTGCCTGGGATCACATGGTACTGATGAGCCCTGGGGCATAACATGCTTATGGCAGATACACTGCGATTTACAGAAACAGGAGAAGTGCAGAGTACACCAACTTAACATGTGTGCATTTGTTAACAGTGCACAAAGTTGAGATGTTGGCATCTTTAAATGAGTCAACAATGTTGCGAGGCTTTACCTCTGCGCTGTGTATAAATCTCTTAATGCACATTACAGGCTTTTCAGAGTTGCCAGCTGATTAGCCCTCTCAAGACGATTTTTGCCATCCTTAAATTTTTTTTTTTTTTTTTTTTTACATACAGTGCATTTTTCTCCTCGCAAGGTACCAAACCTCCTTTCCTTGCAAAAAAATATATATGCACTAGCACTAATTTTTTAAGCAGAGGAATCACCCCACTGGTTTCTGCTGAAGTGAGATTTGGCTGCAGAGACCGCGCTGGTTCCAGAAATTCAAACCTCATACCATTCCAGGCTGGGCTTATCCTAAGCTTGTTAGTATGTGTGATGCCGGGACCGATAGGGACCTCTACATTACCATAACGCTGCTGAATTAACTATGATCTTCCACTGCACCGGGAGAAAAACTGGCCCACAGAAGTTTTGCAATATGCTGTGCAGGATATTATGATAACATGCTATAATAAATGTTTATAATCTACTTAGTGGAGGACCAGAGTTCAAATATGTTTCTATATTAGGCTTATTAATGCTCCCACAGATTTGCCTGTTCCACTGTCACAGTGGTCGAGAGAAATATGCACACTTAACCAGAAATGGGAAAATAAAAGGTCTCAGAGTGATGATTAATTAAAGTGGAGATTGTGCAGCGAAACATTACCTGAAAGAGAGAAGTGCTGCGGTTAAAATGTAGTTGATGCTGCATCAAACACAATCCTTAAAGACACTGAGGACATATGCTCTGCAGTGGTCTCAGAATTTGGGGGCTTTAACTACCTGAGGACTTCACATTTTTCTATCACATGATGAGTTTTCTGAAGCTTGTATGTAGATACAATATTCATACTTTTGGCTGTTTTTGGGTCAAAAAATAAATACAGTTGAGGGGATTTTTTAAAAACTTCTGTACCAAGATTATATCCCAGCACTGTAAAGTGAGCTTTAAAAAAGCATTTGGACCATTACACAGGGTGATCAAATTCATGGAAAATTAGTTTTACATTTTTATTTTAAAAATGACACAAATATTTTAAGTCAATTATTTTACACCATTACACCAAATGGAAATATTCTACCTGTCTTGTGCTTGTGCATTTTAAACACATTTCCCCCCAAATTCAGCCTGACACTGTGGGTGTGTGCATTTTTTAAGTTTGAGATCTGCAAGCATTTAAAATAAAGTTCCATGTATCTGGGCAATGTTTGGCTGTACAACATGACATTTTGAGGCTCACCCATTGGTGGATCAGCGAGGGTTACAGGAATTGTTTGACATTTTTGTATATATGCATATCTGCTTTCTTGTCGAGAGTTAGATGAGAAGATCGATACCACTGTCAAGACGGCAAGCTCTCTATTTAAAGTTTCTGTACGCAACATTCAAAGCTTTAATGAAAGGAGCTATATGTAAGAAATCTAAAACAAATAGTCGTAAAATCATCCTAATATGTCACAGAGACTAAGGAATAATGTTCATATAACATACTGATCTCACTGACAACAATAGTACAGCCAGAATATTCGCATTTAAAAAACATTTTTACAGTCTGCAAATCATGTTTATGTTTTGAATTTGTGTTTTGGCCTGTTGCGCCACCCACTGCCATCTACCAGTCACACAGTCAGTAGAGTCTCAGCATCAGTTACAGTTACGACTGAGCTACAGCAGCACGGCAAGCAGCATTAGCAGTGTCCAAATCAGTCTCCAGCGTGCCGCTGTCCAGCAACCTTTTGAATTCAGCCATTCAGCCAACATTTTGAATTTGAGTGCAGTAACCGTTTTGGCCACATTGTTACATACAGCGCCTTTAATAAAGCAGAGAATTAAGTCATTCTACCTGTGTGTACTGTAATCCGAGCTTCTCTGTGGTTTGTCGCGGTAACCCCATGCAGCCGTGCATTTATGTTAGTGCACGTGTGTAGCAAATAGGCTATTCCAGTTATTAGCTCATTGCTTCTGCTTTGCACTGCACTCATACAGCGGTTACTGTTGACACCAGGATCAGGCCTACAGATAATGTGTTAGACATGGAAGCCAGTTTGACAATTTGAGTGGCCAAATCATGTAATTACAACTGTCTGTCACATGATGCCATTGTGCTCAAAAAGATGTTTCAAGGTAGACTTACATTGGAAAAGGCTTGTCTGTAAAACAGTTGATAAATTCCGCCTGCAAAATGCTTCATTTTGGAATTTGAGCCAGTCGGTCCAATAAGATTTTGTAAGTCTAGAAGAGCCACACAATTAAGTACCCCAGGCATGAGTCCCAAAAGCTGGACACGAGTTAGCATCATACCACTCACGGTTACCTCGTTTTTTTTGTTTTTTTTTTTAGATTCCTGAAATAAGGTCTGTGGTTAGCAAAATCTTGGGAGACTTCATGTTTTCCTTTACGACATAAACTACCATAGTTAATACCACCTCACATGAATTTTGAAGTGAAGTGTTTAAAAACAGGTAGATGCTAACAATTCTCCAAATGAGACCCGATTCTAGCCCGATACAGCGACTTTTTGTGGTTCACAAGTGCTCCCATCACGGCCATCACTTGGACCAATAGGAACACAAAGCGATCTGCTGCCATAGACAACTGAATGGCAACAACACCAAAAGGTTTTTGGTATTTCCTCTAGGGATGTTACCACACAGAGTAAAAGGGAAAAATGATGGTGTGAAACAGCAGACGCACTTTGTCAACCCGGTGAATACTGCCATTAGCATCAAGCTAGCAAAGAATGTTACTTCTTTATAATGGAGACGGACATAAAGTAAAAAAATTAAAAAATAGTGGCTTTTACTCACCACAACTGCAGAGTCTCCCAGCTTTATTTGAAACAGACTACATTATAAAAGGGCCGTTATTTATTAATCCCTCTGTATCTTCATATTTTTACTTTTAATCCGCTCCTGTTTGCCTTGATAAAGTTAATGCATTGCACCATCATTTCAAACTCAACACTTCCTGTATCTGTTTCAAATTAAAAGCCCCTTATAACCTCAGCTGAGAGAATCCCTTCATTTTCTAAATAGGCTTTTATTGTGAAACATTTACAGGAACTTGTGAAGGATTCAGTGACTTGTATGTTTGCGTATGGTACTTAAAATGTAGCTCCTGCCATCTGATGGCACTTTTTACAATACTACAACATTTCGGCTGGCACATGAACAGACACGGTGACTAAAATAATAGTAATAATAATAATAAAAACAGGACAAGAATAACCTGATGACATCACACACGTCATGAAAGACGACCGGGGATGATTGGTGTGGACCATCGTGTGGTGAGTCATGTCTGTCAGCCAAGTCAATTTTATGACTCCACAATCGCGTAATGTGACATAGTGACTGTCAGAACAGACAGAAATGTTGTGTAGCGTGTACCAGGCATAAGGCCCGGCCATTGCAATAGGGCTTCAATGATCTTAAAAGTGGTGTTCATTTGTGAACAATGTCTTCCTGAATAAAATATGAAAGTATCATAAACTTTTGTTTGCCACAGAGCTGATTTTCTGCCTTTTGACGAGGGAACCAGGGTGACACTAGACTAGGCACTGGGAAGTTAGCCACTCCATCGGTGAAATCTCTATTGCATTTGCTCTATGGGCCCAGTGACGCAGAAGGTCGAAATTTTTAGGCTCCACACTGTGCAACTTTAATAGGAATGAACAGGGCACCACCTCCAACACTGTGTTCAGTTCTCTGTACACATCCATGATACGGATGGTGTCATCGTGTAGTGTAACGCCCAACCTCCAGTTGCCCCCTGCTTAACACCGTTTGCTCTGTCAGCACCTTTGCTGTTGTTTAGTTCTGTTTATGGAGTTAACACAGACGTGGCTGCTATCTGCCATACCAGCCACTTCTGTGTTGAGAACTGTGTCCAGACAACTCACACGCTAGAAATTCGCATTGAACACCTTTAACATGTTATATCTCATTGTTCTGTACAAAAAAAGGAAGTGTGAAAATGAAATCTTGGGATTACTTTAGAAAGAGCCAAGCTAGCTGTTTCCCTCTGTTTCCAGTCAGTTTGCTAAGCTAAGCTAAACAACTTCTGGATGTAGCATCGTATTTACCATTTAAACATGAGTGGTATCAATCTTCTCACCTAACTCTCTGCAGGAAAGCAAATATATCTCCCAAAATGTCGAAATATAGCATTAAGAATCAAACAATGGCATTTTAAATATGCAATACATATTATATTGCAAAAGACTTTACCTCAAGCTCGCTGTTCTGACTGTATATAAATTAATAATCAATCACTGCAGCAGCCAAAAGTTCTCCTCTGACCTGCTATGTTAATCTGACTGCTGGGTAAATGTTTCTGTAGAAATACCATAAGGCCTGTACACATTCAAGACGCATTAGACGACACACTCCTAAAGTATCCTTATTATAGTGCTCGTCTTATTTTGATAAACAGTAATTTGGTGTCATGGAGGACAGTAAGGAGTGAATAGGACTTGTCTGTCTATCTGCCTCTCTGCCATTCACACCATTTGTCTGCTGGGTTAAGACTCCCCTCTCTCCCTCTCTCATTCTCTGTGTTGACACATATACATATCACACACCAGGATTAGCATGACGGTGACTGTAACAAACCTCTCTTTTGAGGAAAAAAAAAAAAAAAAGAAAGAAAGGGGGGAAAAAGCACCCTATTCTATAGTGGAGGTGCCCAGCCAGAAAATAGCATACTTAGACAACAATGGCGTGGTAAGTACCTTAGCAAGGATCAGCGCTGGCAGAGTGAAACACATTACAAAACAATGGCTGACTGCCTGCCTGCTTGGCTGCTTGGATGGCTGTCAGGAGCTGTGGGGCTGCCATGAGCTGCCATGCTGTTATTTGTCAGGGGAGAGAAAAGGAGACAGAGACACACATCATCATCTCGCTCCTCATCGCCCGTAACGGCGAGTCTAATCCCGCCTGCAGATGGATCTCCCATGATCCCCCTCTGCAAAGTGTGGCGTGTGATGTTGTTCCACTACATGACAACAACATGGATGTGGATGCAGAGATGACAGCAAGGGATATAAAATAGTCAGCTGGATGTGGTTTGATCTTTGCATTTCAAGTTTAAAAGGCCATTTTAAGGATATAAAAACAGATGCAGACAATGAGATAATGCTCACAAGAACAAGAAAAATAGATGATAAACATTAGAGCTACAGCAGCTAATCTGCAACTGTAGGAATTATACATTAATGGTTTGTCATTTTAAACAAGTGATGTGTTTCTATGCAAACATTTTCTGATTTCAGCCTCTAAAAAGTGAAGATTTGTTGCTTTTCTTTTTTTTAAAACCGTATATTTTTGGGTTCTGAAGACACCATTTTGGACTCTTTATAGAACAAACAATCAGTTAATTGCAATATGAAAATAATTGTTAGTTGTAGCCCTAATAAATATAAAACATAAGAGTAAAATACATATATTTATAAAAATGACAGCAACAGTAAGACTAATGACACATTTTAGTAGGTTTCGAGGACAGAATTGGATGAACTAGAAACAGCTCCAATCATGTCTAACAGCAACGACAGAAAAAAAAGATTAACAGTCCCAAACAAATTAAAAAGCACAATCCTAATTTTAAAAAAATGACAAATAATCCTGCTGTTGAATTATGCTAAAATAACACAAAGGACATCCAGCAATTATTAACCTCCATATCATGCGTTCAAAATTGCACATTTACATTCCAATATTTTGATAGGATCTAAATCAGGAAGTCAAATATATTCCAGTTTTATTATTGGGCCAATAATGAGCAGAGATTGTTTAATGCCAGTTAAAAGAGGAAAAGGGCTTCTGTAAGTAGAGGAGGGGGGAGAGGGGCGTTACTAATGATATAAGAGCGAATGTTGGAGCATCTCCTGGAAATCTGGCAGAAATCCTAATGTCGCTCCTGTCCCCCTTTTAATGCAAACCAAATGAGCCTGCACTGTAATAAGAAGCTTCCCAGAATTAGTTTCCGTTTGCAGAAAATTGCGAGAAAAAAACCCCTAGTACTTTTATCTATGAATTTCACTCCAGCATAAGCAAAAAAAAAAGAAAAAAAAAAGCAAGACCCTCCTCCGACATTATTTGGATGACGTTCCATCAGTAGCAGCAGCAAGAAATAACATTGTGCAAATTCTATGCATGTTAATGATAAATAGGAATCCACCTGCTCACAGATAAAATGAGTTTAATTTCCCCCCACCCACGCCCATGTGCCTGCCTGGCCTTTTAGAAATTACTTATGCACAGCTATTATTAAAATAGGGCCAGAGCAAATGAGAAAGAAGCGCTATCTCTGGAGAGAGTGGCTGGGTTTAGACTGCTGCTGCTGCTGCTGCTGCTGCTGCTGCTGCCAGGACTCTCTGCTTCACACAGTCAGCGTTTCTTCCTCACGCACACACACATATGCAAACACACACACACACACAGACTGAAGCTTGTGCACACACGCCTCACCTCCTCTCAGCTCTTGTGGCAGCTCTGACCCTGTGTTTACTAAATTAACCCAAATCCTTTTTTGGAGAGCGAATTTTTGAAGTGTAATGGAATTTGCAAGCTTTGTGAGAACATCTATTTGTATGTGTGTCTATCTTGCGTGTATGCTAATATGCACTTGTGTACCACTGAGAGTATGCATGTGTGTGCTCCAGCGTACATTTGTATACTTGAGCGTGTGTGCTTGTTTTGTATCCGAGTGTAATTTTGTTTGTTGGGAGGAAATTTCCTTTGGGTGTACAATGTGCTTGTCCCTGCATCTTTAGGGAAGCTGAGGATGTAACAATTAAATGCTGAAGGCTTGGAAAATATCAGTCGTAAGTGGTGACTAGAATATTTATCTATGCATGGATAGAAAGGGAGGGAAAAAGCAAAATTGGGAGAGGAGGGGAGGGGAGAGAACATGGGCCAGGTGTAAAAGGGGTAAAAAAAAAAAAAAAAAGAGGTCAGGGCAGGAGTGTTTTTGTACACAGGGTGCTGTATATTCTCTGCCACCTCTGCTCCATTAGCAAATCAACAGATTCCTCTCATCTCTCTCTTTGGCCTTGAACACTTCCAGAACATTCATCCTTTTTATCCACGCAAACTGAAGGATGTTCTGATGGCTGGCTGCGCTGCCTCTCTCTCCAACCTGAACTCCTGCCTCTTCATTGCTCTGATTCAACAATGAATGGTGACGGAAAAAAAAAAAAAACATCCAAACTGGAACTCATTAGGTGAAAAAAAAAAATCTAAATTAAAACTGAATTGAACACTCGAAGGTGACATCCTGACATTGTGTGGAATTAAAAACTGCCTGGCTGCTCGCAGAGACAGAAGAGAGTATTCACCTACTGACAATGGTGCTGTCAAAACTGCATGGCAAAAACAATGTTTTAAGCTTTGCGCATTTTATATACATATATATATATATATACATATATATAAAAACAGTCAGTGCAGTTCATAACTAGTAAAGAATGTTGAATGCCTCTGAATGAAAGAAATAAAAGAAACATTATGCCATTAGGCTGTGAGGAGTAACACAGAGGATACACAGAACAATGACATGTGGACTTGTTTGCATTTTGTCTCAGGGGCTTCCTGCTGTGTGTGTGCTTTCTAATGACTGCTCGCTGGGAGGAAAGCGGCCTCTGGGGGATGTTAAGACTCTAATAAATGAGGTTCACTCTCCACTTCATGCACTCTCAGGGCAGCAATTATGTCAAAACAGTGTTTATAGTTGTAACAGTAAAGAATATTTCTCTCCTGTGCTTGACAGGTTTTCTTTATGCCCGATGGCTGAACTTGAAATTACTATGGCGATTTGCGATGATGTCACTACATAATGTTTCTAAATGATATACTACAGTTTACAAACGCTATGGTTGTTATTATTACAGAGCGTGAGGACTGAACAAAAACCCCGGAGACATGTAATTGTGTTGACACACTTCACCATTTGATGCCTGCAGCATGTAGTTGAAGACATAATAATGTATGTATATACATGTATGTATTCTGTATGTAAACTGGCATGTTGGGATCACTACTTTACTCTGTAGCAACCTACAACTGATTTAATGCAAGAGCTGCTGCAAAATTTTTGATTTTACATTGGTGATCAATCTTAAAACCAGATGTAAGGTTACTGTGAATCCAAAAAGCTGATGATGAAGTCAAAATATGTAGACAGAAATCAAATTTTTGAGTGCAATTACGTGGCTATAGCCGGGAGTTTTAGAAATGCTGAGGCCATGAGTCCAAAGTCCCCCAGTGCAACCCCACAAGGCTGACATTTTCTTTTTCCATATTTTGAATATTAATTCAAAAATATTTACTCTGCAAATTTCCCGTCAAGATTTTAAAAATGTTACATCAAAGCATTCCCCATAATTTTAGTGGAAAAATATTTAAAAAATCCCTTTTTGATTTAGTTTTGATTAAAGTTGTCAGACTTAAAATTGTCAAATTTTAAGAAGTTGAACTAAAAAATAGAGTAGAGACTCACCATGTGTAATCTGTCTTTAAATAGTAGATTGTTAACTCCTTCTCAAGTTGTTAAAAACCCCCCACATTTCCATTAAAAATACAGAGAACCTCAGTGTTCTCGATGGTGGCCAAATGTAAGTATAAACCATGTGAAGTCTCCTGGAAACCTCACGTAACTAATATGAAGACATGAGTGTCCAGCAGTGTGGCAGCTCAGAACAAAGCCAAGCACATGTTGGATTATAAAGTACTTCAAATGTACCCTGTACTTATTTTACCATATTATAGCAGCTATGTGAAGGTATGTGGAAACAAGTCCCCAACTAATTTGAGTCCATTATGTGGACTACAGAGAAGCAATAAGAATTATCAATCCAAATAGAGAAAAAAAACTATTTGTTCTTTCATAGATTGGCTCAGTGATTTATAAAGATTCAAATGTAATCAACAGATTCAGCAATGGAATTTATAAACTGCATTAGACCCCAATTTTGAGTAATGGTTATTATATTTCTGTTATTATCGTTTCACCTGTTTCAGTCATATTTGTATAGTATTTGTGTTACACTGTCGTAGAAAATATGCTAAGGAGATACACTTTGCTTTGATTGGTGGCTTGCCAGTCAGATAAATCCTGAAGGGAGCCCCCGGAGTTAAACAAATGTATTATTTCAACACAGCGTCCTACCACAAGAGACGTAGTTAAGACAGTTGAGTTGATAGTTTGATAATGTGCTTTGCAATAAATCAACAAATTATCTGACACACACACACACACACACACACACACACACACTGTATTGTCATATATATAGGACAACAATAAAACAAGAAAACTTTTAGAAGATTTTGAAACACTTTCAGACTAGTCCTGTTCATAAAGATTCCCTGATATTATTACTACAAAGAGGAATACAGTCCTCATCCTTGAAACCCTGTGTAAAATAAATTCCTCAGATGAACATAAATCCCATGTGTGTAGCTTTTTTTTTATCAGTTACAAACTGATTTTTTTGTTTTAGTTTGTCTTTTTGAGCTTCCCATTATCTGTGACACCAGTAATTCTTGGCTTCTTGGCAAATGATTCGGTCCCCCGCCAAAATGGGTTACACGAACCATCAGAAACTCAAGTAAGGTGGGTAGACTTGGCTGATTAACAGATAAACATACTTAAAGTCATACTTCATCAGGGTGCCCAGTAGCTCACCTAGTAGACTGGGTGCCCCACGTACAAAGGTAATGTCCTTGCGGTAAATTAGATTCCTACCCACAGCCCTTTACGGCATGTCATCCCCTCTCGTCCCTTTCACTCTTGAGACTGTCTTACCTAATAAAGCAAAAACAAAACAAAACCAAAAAACAGTAATACTTTAGGCACAAAATGATAATTTCAGTAGCAATTACTCACCCTGTGTGTTTGTATTGCAGCGAAGAATCTAAAAATTCTTGATTGATTGGGAGTGAAAGAGGTCCGTGTTTCACAACAGCAAAACTATATCAAAAGACATGTTTACAAACTCACACAACTCATGCAGTTTAATACAGGTCTCATTTATCCAGTTGTATACTCACTATTTTCAGCGCATATGTTCGAACTCTGCTCAGTGGAACGCACCATTGTATTCAAAAGTGTTTAAATGTTAAGGCTTTGGCAAAAATGCTTGTTTGGGAAGTAGGCTACTGAGCATACGACTGGATAAATGAGACTTGGATCATACTGCGTGAAGTGTGTGAGAGTTTGTGAACTGATGTTTTGATATAGTTTTGCTGCTGTTAAACGTGAACTGTTTAACTCAAAAAGTTTCTCAGTTTTTGGATTCTTCGTTGACTGTGGAGGCATGTGAGAAAGTTTTCTTCATGAATTCAATGTAACACGTAAATATATAAATGATGATTGTTTTGTGGGTGAATGGCAAATGGGCCTTTCTAGTCTTCTGACCACTCAAAGCACTTTTGTTTTACACTACCAGTCAGTTTCACCCATTCACACACACATTCATACACTGGTGGCTGAGGCTACCATACAGCGTGCCGCTTGCTACTAAGGTTTAACGCACTCACTCAGATGGAACAGCTATCGGAATCAAATTGGGGTTCAGTTTCTTGCTCAAGGATACTTCGGCATGTGGACTGGAGGAGCTGGGGATCAAACTGCTGAACTTCCGACTAGTGGAAGACTCGTTCTACCCGAGCCACAGTTGCCCAAACTGATGAAGTATTCCTTTAAACTAAAACTTGCTGACCTAGCAACATTACAGTTGAAAACATTTTTTTCAAAAAACAATACCAAATGTTATTTAGGCCAATATGCTTATTATTATGTGGTCTATGGGGGCCCTTGATGGTCAGGGGTCAAACCTGTGCCTGGTTGGTAATGGACCCTGGTTAACATACTGTACAAGTTAGCTGCCTGGACACTAGGTTAGCAGGATATTAAAAGGGTTCATTTTGCTTGATTAGCTGCTGCCCAAAGCCCCCCTAAGACCATGTTCTGGATGACTACAGAAATCATTTAAAAAAGAAGTTTGAGTCTCTGTGCAGTATTGTGACAGCGCTGAGACGAGGGCCAGTGACAGTGACGGGGTGAGAGTCTGATTGAATGGCAGCAGAGGACCGTACATCTTTAAATTCCTCATTATCCACTAACACACAGACACCACGTCTGCTCCTATTCCATTACTTACTCCTCCGTATTGTCATGCTCCGAGAATTCAATGTAGTACCTTTTATTGTAGAAAATGAAAAATGTCATTTTCCCCTTCTCTCTCTCTCCCCCTCTCCTAACACTAATTTAAAATGTCTCATCTCCTTCTGCGTGTTCAACAGTCTGATTGCCTCAGTGCTGAAGAAAGAGGCCTAAGAGGAGGAATCCCCTCTCTTTGTGAAAAGGAGTCCAGGTGGGAGCAGAGGAGGAGGAGGAGAATGGAGTGGGATGATTCATGAAGGCGAGAATCTGCAGCTTCATCAGAGTCGGTCAAGCAGGACAGCTGCTGCTGCTGACCTCCCGAACTAGCGGAGAGACCCACACCTTCAAGGACTAAAGGTCTTCTTATTCTTTTCCCTCCAGCGGTCAAACTGCCCTCCCTCTGTCGTTCTTTCTTTTCTTTTGCTACCACTTTTTCACTCTCAGCTTATTGCAGCAGAGCAGGGTCAGGACTTAACCCCCCCAGAGAAATAAAGTCCTTCAGGTCTGCAGAAAAGGACAATAAAGAGGTGTTTCTGTGCCTGAAATACAGAATACATGAACATGTGTTATTTACAGGAAGAGGGATGGAGTGGTAAACACAAAGATAACTGTGTCCTCCCTCATGAGGCAAAAAAACAAAAACAAACAAAACAGCAACAGACACTAAAAACTGCCAGGTCCGTTTTCAGAAAAGTGTTATGTAGCTTTTCCTTAAATGGACATATTCTCATAAATCACTATATCAGTTAGTTAGTCATACCTGAATGCTGCATAAATGCTGGTTTAATCATGAGATACAAAACTGTCACTGTTCGTCCTTGTGTATTTTAACCAAGATGTTACTAGAAACATGTATAAATGTCTGTCTAGTAATTGTTCGAGCTTATATGCCAAATATTTTCTGGTTCAAGCCTCTCACATGTGATGATTTTATGCCTTCCTTTGTCGTATATAATAATAATACACCTTTGGCTCTGAAAAACTGTGATGGGTGTTTTTCACAGTACTTTTACTGACGAAGCAATTTATTGATGAAAAAATAAATAGCTGCAGCCTTAGTAGATTTTATTTTCCTTTCTTTCTTTTGACCTATCATTATGGTTTCATCAAGTTTCACTTGGTACATACGTGGTATTTGTTTGCTTTTTTAAATCTCTTACTCTTCATTTCATGTTTCATTCTTGTTCATTTGGATTATTTTTAAACTCAGTGGACAGTCAGCTTTTTGCATAGCGCCTTATGAAATTTATTTAATTTCTTTGGTTACAAAATAAAAATCACAAACACCATTGCCCTTGTTTTTTCTGTTTTTGTTGCACCTAAAAGTTACCAAAACAAATCTACCGAGCAGTCGTGACGTGCTGCATGGAGATAAAATGTGAATGTGAATGAATATGGGGGCCAAGGAATAAATCAAAGATATCATGTTATATTTCTAATTCAGGATCCCAAGTGAATTAACGTTCAAGGGACCCAGAATTCCTAGCACCACCCCTGTTAATAACAACCACAAAGGCTGCACCTTTCTTAAAACCACTATAATGAACCAGATTGTCTGCTTCTGATTGACTCACAGACGGATCAAAGCATAAACTCATGCAAGATGCAGTTTCTTACTTAAACAAAAGCAAACAGCTCCATTAGTATGAATATGGAGAAGACTAATGCAATATGTTCCTTTTGCTAAAAATCCACAGCTGGTGTCCACAGTGCACCACTGCCCTCCAGTGGAGAGCTGCAGGACTGCACATCTGATGCATTTCTAAAAGTGATGAGGAATTTGTTCCTTCTGCCTCTTGGTATTTGAGAAACATGTAAGTGTTCACTCGTGGGTCAGAGGAGGCTGGGTGTTTTTTCCAGGACCAAGAGAGACAGTCTCTCTCAAGGACACGTACGCTGTGGATACAAAGCTCAGATTCTAACTACAATGTTAACAAAATCTCTGGTGGTACGTGATCCAAGAACCTCTGGTCCATATAGCATGTTAAACTGCTTTAAAAGGCCTCTGAATAAGTAGAGCTTACACTATGTTTCTTTATAGTACCTTTCAAAAATAACTGGAGATAAACACAAGAAAAAAACATTTTTAAAATCAACTTGTGTGTGTGGTAACAATTCCAGTGATTACATTGCATCAACAATATGTTTTTGTTGGTATTGTGAACATTGTTTTGAACGGTAAAAGAAAGAGGATAACATATACAAAGATTACAAAGTTCCCTCCTCTTATATGAACACACAGCATATGTTATATTTTATTTTGCAGGCTGGAGGTAAGTAATTAAAATCCGGAGGACCACAATATTATTGCTAATATGAGAAGACATCAAATTTCAGTGTATGTGTTTTTCTTGTGTGTGTGTTCTCTATTTTTGTATTTGACAACTATAATTGAAAGTGAGGCACAAACTCAGACTGCAATCCTCACAGCAGTCATTTTTAGGGCGCACAATGGCATCAGAATAATCCATGTGCTCAGTGATGCGTCTTGCTCAGGACCAAAAACTCCTCCGGTGCCTCTTTATAGGACTAATGATGACCCACAGAGTGAGCACTCGGCAAGGCCAGAGGCACGACTGCAGGATCTCCTGCAGTCAGTATTTATAAAGATTAAGATGTCAGGCTTGTGAGACAGAAAGCACAGGATCAGGAGTCTGTGTGTACAGTATTAGATGAAGAGGCTTCTTTACTGCCTGTATATTAGTGCTTAATCTGCCCTAACAAGATAGACTGTAGCCTCTCTGCTGCATCACTGATGATGGAACCAGTAATGATGGAGGAGGAAAGCGAGAGGTTGACAGCTAAGCCTGAAGTAAGCTACTTTGGCACGGGCCGACGCACAGCTGGTTGCACAGCCACTTGTGAGTGTGTGTGTGTGTGTGTGTGTGTGTGTGTGTCCGGTTATTTAATCAAATGTGTGACACCAAGTAGCTTAAAGCACTAATAAGACATAATGCCACTTTGGGTTTAATTTGCTTAGTTGAAGGAGGAGAGACAACCAGATGTGTTTAGGCCATCACATGTCAGGACAGTGTTGCCTCAGTGTGGACAACAATAACATGATGAGTGAGACAGAATAGAAGCAAACAGCTGGCTACTGTCAGAAACTCACACAGACCACATGCACATACACACCCAATTCCCAGTGTCTGGCACACTCTTCCTCTCTATTGTCTCCAATTAATTTAATTTACAAATATTGCACACCAAATACATGTAGCATATTGTGTTTTTTATATTTTACGTCATCCTATATTTATGATTATTGTTAGTAGTAGTACTATTATTATTGTTATATAAGTACTCTTTTAATACATTAACTATACTAAGCTCATACTAAATTATATCCTATGCTAAGCATTTCGCCTCAAACTATATTTTTCTTTATATCCAACACTATAATACAGACTATTCTGCTGTGCACTGCTATGGTTGGTGGTATCCCATTACATTACATATACAGTAGCCAACTGTACTTTGCTGCAAGTAATCACATTACTGTCACTTTGCTTAAGACAGCATTGCAGCTCAAGTACAGCTCTCGTCATGGGTAGTTTATACACTGCTTGCATTGTAATTTTATGTCTACTTGCTCTTTAAGAGCTCTGTCTGTATTCGTTATTTTTTTATTTTATATACTTTTTTATTTAATTGAATTTTATACGTTTCTCTATGTATCTGAACCATTTCTGTCTTTATGCTACTGCAACACTTAAATGTCCAATATGGGGATCAACATGGGCTTTTCTTATAGGGCATGAGAAGACTAAAAACTACATTCAGTCAGTAAAGTATATTAATATTTTACAAAGGGTAAACATTTCCTAATGTTTGGCATCTACAGTTTGTCTTAGTCTTATCTTTAACCTTATTCCAGCTCTACTTAAAGGGCCAGCTCACCAAAAAAGTTCCTACATCTGTTTAAAATAGACTTTGAACTACTTTCTACCAAATAAATACTTCATACAATGTGTTGTTAAAAAAAAAAAGGTGTAATAGCTCAAAGGGAAAATAAAACATGAACTATATGCATGGCTGATAGCACAGGAGAATTGATGATTTTGTCACTGAATTTTTGGCTGAACCAACCCTTTGACAGTATCCCAGATTAGCGTCTTGTGATTTTCCTGTTTCCCCTTTTCACTTTTGGACTTTGCCCATTTTTTTTTTCCTCAGTAAAGTTTAGGTCTGGTGACTGTGGAGGGGAAAAGCCACACAAGCCAGCAGTGCTTGCTCTTCCTTGGACTTCAAACAGGCCTGGTATACAGTAGCTTCCATGCATGTTCAGGATCAATATCCTGCTGGAAAATGAATCCTCTTCCACACATATTACTGAGCCAGAAGGGGTAGCATGCTGCTGCAAAATAAAGTGGTATTTCTCTCTCTGGCAAGTGTGTAGCTGATCCTGTGCAAGTCACTTGAAACAGCCCCACAGCTGAATATTTCCACCATAAAGTTTGACTGGAGGTTTTCCGCACTGTTGCATTTACATCATCATGAACTGTGGCCTTGAATATGCAAGCTCTTTGTAACCGTCATGTTAAAACTTTGACTCTTTTAACCGGACAATGACCATTTGACCTTGGATGCTGTTCTCCTTCAGAGACATTCACTCTTTACATCTTTAAATCACTGAAACCTGTGAAATCTCTCCAGAGTGCGGTGCAACCCCCCAAAAAATACTTACTTTAAAATGTATTGTCCCTGCAGCCTCCTGTATTTAGCACTAGTAACAGAGACATAGAGCGTTGTATTAACTTAAGTCAACATCTGGTATTAGCTATTTAAAAACAATACACAGAGAATTAAAAGCATTAAATATTTGAATATAATGATTAGTACCAAAAAGAAGATATTCAGATGGTATAACAGATTAATCTATTAATGTTATGAATCTTTAACATTTCTGTGTGAACATTTGTTTCATTTCTCGACAATGTGCTGCTGAATGAGAACTATAATCCAAGTCAAATATTGCATTCATTTTTGATAAAATGCTTTCTTGCAGGTTTAAATTTTATGAGCTTGATTTTTCTGCCCAACAGAGGCATTTAAATGTTTATGTTGCTGCTTTGATGCTTTGGAATTTATCACATTGGCTGTATCGGATATATTGCTATATATCAGCAAAGGATGCTTCATTCCTGTTATTTTGAGAAATATGCATGGTCTGTTAGCATTAGGAGGACAGGTAACAAACATTTGCTTGAACTGAAAAAGCCAATCAAATCCCAATGACGTGAATGACACCACATGTGACATTTTCAATGCTTTATTGACTAACATGAGTTTGTTCTACTCCAGAAGAAAAAGTGTTGGGACACAACTGGAACATCTGCATTGTGAAAAGCTTGAAAAAGTACTGCAGTACTAACAGTCGGGTTGTTTAACAAGCCACAGAGAGAATGCACAAAATGGCACAAGGCAGTAAACATAAGGCAGTATCTCCTTTAACAGATAAAAGTCTCAACTTAAGATGAACACAAAATGAGATATTAAAGCCTGTGGCAACTGATGTGACATAAGATGTGCTGAATAACGTAATATAACCTCAAAATGTACACAAACATTAACCTCTAAATGGGGAAATGATCACAGATGGCAAATAATATTGACTTCAGTAAGTGGAAAATGTCCCTCTCTTTACTTTGCTTACAGCAACCAGTTAGAATAATAACATGTAATCACATTATTTGGTTAAGTATTAAACTACAGTATCAAGCTATTCAGGCGCACATTCTGACCACAACAGGTTCTCACAGGCCGTAAATCCACCATAAGGACAAAGACATTTCAAATAAAATGACTCGGATGTTTTCACTAAATCTAATGGTAACGGACAACAACTGGGGACATTCAATCAACAACACATTTGGCCATTCCTTCAGCAGTGTTTGCTTGATGCACAGGTCAGAATGAATGAATTCGTGATACAAACATCCATTTCACAGTCTTGTTTCACTAGTATTGGGCACATTCTGGACTTTAGGTTTGGAGTTGTTATTTTGGCCTGACTCCTTTCTCCTTCTCAAACTGGGCAATCTGATTGAAAATATCTAGCAGGTTGGAAGGGAGATCTTTTTTAGGCTCTCCACCAGGTACTGGGGTCAAACTATTCTGTTTGTTATTATTATTTCCAGCCCCTTCTGATTTTCTGCTGTTTCCTCCATCTGACCTGTTGCTCTCGTCCTCTCTCCCCTTTCTGCTGTCCTTCTCTCTTTTTGCCTCCTCTACCTCCCGAATGTCTCCCCGCCCTCTGTTTTCACACCTACCACCATCCAAGGAGTTCCTTCTGGAAGAGTCATGTCTCATTCTGCTCTCCAAATGTTTGTACGCAGAACCCGAGTTCCCCAAATATTCAGATCTGGAACTGGATTTTCGTGAATAGTCAGATTCGGCAGAAGAGCAGGACACTTTTCGCTTTCTGTTCTCATCTAAGCTGCTTCTCCTCCTGGACTCACTGCCTCTCCTGTCTTTCCTATTATCCTCCTTCCCTCTCTCCCTGCTCCTATCCCTCCTTTCTCTACTCCTGCTCCCTCTCTCCTCTGTTTCCAGGCTTCTACTCTGACTGTTTTTCCTTCCTCTTGTCCTGCTTTCTTCCCTTTCCCTTCTTTTCTTCACTCTGCGTGAGGAGTCAGACTCTTCGTCTTCTGAAGCTGCTGACAAAGAATAAAGCTGACTGATTCGTCTTTCTTCAGCATCCTTTTCCACTACCTCCTCCTCATCCCTTTCTCCAAACCTCGGGCCTCCCTTCTGGTTGAGAAAGGTGGCGGAGGTATTGGGAGGAGCGGGATACCACTCCAGCTCGTCCTCCACTTTCTCCTTTCTGTCTTTCTCACTCTTACCCTCTTCACTCTTCCTGCTCTCCCTTGAGGAGATCCTGCGATGGTGCTTACTACCTCGCTCAGATCGCCTCCTTTTCTTTTTCTTCTTCTTGGACTTCCTGCGTGAGGAGGAAGACGATGAAGAAGAAGAGGAGCTCTTGGAGGAAGTGGAGGAAGAAGAAGAGGAAGAGACTGATCTCTTTCGTTTTTTCTTCATCCTGTAAAAAAAAAAAAAAAAAGACATCCACTGAAAACAGCTGATGCTTTGAAGTTATGAAATGACTTGCATGACTTCATCTGCAGTATATTTACCTGCCACACCTTTAAAAGATCAGAGCCAACTCACCTCTTCTCCTCTTTTAAGATCTTACGCAATTTCTCAGCACTGGTCTGGCTGCTCGTTGCTTTCTCCTGCTCCTTAGCCAGCGCTTCTTCTCGCCGGCGAATCGATTTCTTTACGGTCGCCGGGCAAGGCAAGGCAAGACATGACAATGGCAGGCAAGAGTCCACAGAGACATATTCAAACACGCCATGACCCAAGACATGCAACAGAGACCCCAAAATCAATCAGTATTCAGCCATTCATTCATTTATTCAGTCATTCGTGTTGGGAGTTAAAAGTATGGAGAGGAAGAGGGAAGTCAAAGGTTTGAGAAGGACAGAAGACGTTACAATCACACACCACAGATGACAGAATGATGGAGAAATATACGGAGGGTCACATATTTACCACAGAGAAAGTTGTGTGATCCAAGAGAACAGTAGTTAGCAGAGAGGCAGATGGAGGGACAGAGGTAAAAGCAGAGATGTGCAGAGAAGACAAACAGCATTTGTTCCCCATTGAGACACAGAAGGTTTCAACGTTACCGTATTTGGACCGGGGACATGGCACACAAAGTGTCCAGTGGAGGAGCCGTTGCCATTGTGCAGTTTATTTATTTTCACCCCCGCAAGGCAGGTGACAAGGCCGTGGAAGTTGGAGGGTCAAAGGGCAGAGGCCCAGGGTCGCAGACATACAAACACACCAAAAGACTTCATCAGTATTACAAACCGACAGTGTCGGGAACATGTATGTGTTTATGTGCAAAATTAAGAATGTAACAGGATGTTGTTGAGAGAAGAATACCTAATATTTTCTCTAACTAAGTAGAGTATCTGTATCAGATAAACATTTGGCAACTTGAGACAGATGCCCCTATGGCCGCTCTCAGACATGATTCAGCACCATGGACAGCACTGCATGGAGCTCTGGTCTAGATATTGTAAAACCCCCACTAAGCCCCTGGTACACTTAAATGGGTGTTTTTTACTTATTTGACTGATTAGGCTTGATAAGAGTGTGTGGGCGTTTTCAGACTGTGCATGGCATCTCCCTTAATGCCCCAATTCCGTACTACACACTAATTCTGAGCAGGCTTTAAGTGTTTGGTGTGATAACACTGGAAAAAGGACCAAATTAAATCAGTATCAGTACTAAATATTCTTGATTTTTGAGTGTGCGGGAAATTTTTTAACTAGTTGTTCATGATGGTGAAACGGCCCCAGGATAACTTTCAAAAAACAAATGTATTACATTTCTGATGTGAACCATTCAAGTTGCAGTTACAGTTTACATCCATGTCTGTCCACACTCGTTTGACACGACAGTAGACAATGCTTCAAATATGGATATACTGAAAAGACGCAAAAACTCTAAAATGTGGATGCTGCTTCATACACATCTTCAACCAAGCAGCACAGAAGTTCTATACAATCAGCACCAAGTTGGAAACATAAGTTTAGTGTCACCAATTCAGTATCTGACCAACTGTTAGATTCATACATGCCTCTGAATTTGGATTTACACCTGCTCCAATTTATTTTCTGGCCACTTGGGGGCAGTAGAAACAAGCTGTGAGCCCAGTATTGCAGGTACAGAGCAACATTAACATTCTTTTGAGTTGTGTGTCTAGGCACCTGGTGAATATAAGTCCAATATTCACTCTCCTTACAACTTAGTTCTTAGTCTACACCAGCTGCTGAGGGGAAAACCTGGCTCGCTAGCTGCTAATCAAGTCTCTATATTCCCCAGTTAATCATTAATTTTGTCTGTCATTTGGTGCTGAGCAGGTAATGTACACCCAGGTTTTTGGCGTTGTTTTGGCTTCCTTCTGCAGCGTATGAAAGCAGTGAAACGAAAAAAACAAAACAGATATGCTGAGGGCCTGAAACTCCAAATAAATACCCTATAAAAAGTTAATTATTAATGTAATGTTTTTTTAAAGTCATACGAAACACCACAATTAAGGGTAGGCTTGACAAAGCTTTGATATGCCCATTATTGTTGCCATGTGTTTTAATGGTTAAACCTAAAATACACATGGTGCATACCTGTCAACTTTGTCTAAGTCCCGCACGTGCTGCGTGCGTGTTTGGTGGTCCGCTCACCTGTATTGTGTCTGTGATCTTGTGCAGGGCCTCCTGTGCCTCAGGGTTTGAGTCATCGAGAGACAGAGCTCTTCTGTACAGTCCCTCTGCTGTTACTAGTTTCTCCTGTTCCTCAAGCCTTCAGAGAGAGAGAGAGAGAAAGAGAGAGAGAGAGAGAGAGAGGAGAGAGAGAGAGAGAGAGAGAGAGAGAGAGAGAGAGACACACACAAAATAGATTTGAGTTAATAACGTCACAGTTATTACTCAGAAATAACTGTTTCTATTAATTACTTACATTTAATTACATTTTTCTGTTACCACTCCCATCTCTACACTGACCTCTTTTTAATTACATGAACAAACGGGAAAAATAAATGGGAAGAAAAATGACATGAAAAATATAGCACAGGAGAGGTTTCTACTGTGCTGTGCAACTGCTGGCGATGGCTCTTCTACCTTTCACTTAGGCTAAGCAGCATGATACTGATTACTTCAGGATACATGTTCATTTATAGACACTCACCTACAAAGACATGTTAGCTGGACTGTGCAGGCTGGCTCTTGTTTCAGGCTGCAAACTAAACTTTTCCTCAATTTCCAAGATGGACATGAACAACAGCCTTGACACTGGACTTGGCCTTTTATGAACAGGCAGCACAGAACCCCCATCCCTTTCACACAAGTAATGTTAGCACACAATTCTTGCTCTCTGCCTGCCGCACAGAGGCAAGAGACGGCGAGAGGACAAATGCATCCCTCATTCATTGGAAAACTACCAGGACAGACACCTGTGAACTATGATTAAAGCAAAAGGTAACACTGCTTACTGTTTTCCTCTCTCCACCAATGTCTGGCAGAGGTACTTCTTGGCATTGCGGTGATCTGGACAGCTCTCCAGGGCCAATTCAAAGTCTGATACAGCTTTCATGATGCTGCCTTTGTTAGCGTATCTGTGAAAAACCAAGGAAGAAAACACACAGTGAGACTAAAAAAAAAAAAACTTAAAAAAAAAGAGAGAATCAAATCATTTTATCTGCAGTAAGTATTGCAACTGAGAAACAATTATATTCTGAGAAGGATTTTTTCCATTCTCTATTGAAAGACTTGATGCTTACTGAGGGATTAGTCTTACTTTAACAATTATGTAAATACAAACAAGACAGTTTTGACATTAACATCAATGTTTGTTATGCCATTCATGGAGGAGCTCCCTTTGTGTTATATCATTGTGTTTCATCAGGTACACTGAGCGGGCGCAGAGCCAAACATACCTAATTACTGCAACACTGACAATGAAATTTAGACAGGGACAAGTGTGTTATCTGATATACTGTTCCTTCTATTTTCTTCAAGGGTTTCCACCTGTGAATTGCAAGCTAGGAGACCCGCCCAGCCTGGGTCGATCCCCCGCCTGGGACTAAGCATCAGGGATTTTTTTTACAAATTAATTTTTAAGTTTTCAAACTAAACTAGCCTGGAAAATAAAGGAAAACACCCTGCTAGCGTTAAAATGAACAGCAACACGTAACTGCACACACAAGCACGCATCAATACACACAACTCACAGAGCTGCCAGCTTCTGATATTGTGACAGCCACAGCTGCAACAGGGAGTTCAACCCAAGTCAATGAGGTCATGTTAAACTGGCTAGTATTAATGCTTCTAGTTTTCTAACTTTCTAGTTAGTTAATGTTTGACTGGTTGATGTTAACAGTAATGTTATAGTAAACGAGCCAGCAGCCGAAGTTTGCATTTAGGGTGATTCATGATAATGGCTAACCATTACCTTTAACCATAAGATGTCAGAACACCATTCACTATGGGACTCAAGGCGGCAATGAGATCTATCCTTCGCATTTTGTCCTTGGCAACTTCTCTATCCATGACAGGTCTCATTTCTAGCTTTTTAGGGGCCCTATGCACAATGTTGTTTTGTCCCAGTTCAATCCCTCATAAATACATCCCAAAGCTGCATCATATTACATATGTTTCAAACTTATCTGCATTGTTACCATCAAAATCCTCTGTCAAAAAAGAAACTCGACTGCCAGCCTTCTCCGGGCTGCCTCCAGCCCCTGTCAAAAGATACTTGCCACCTGGCCTGACAACTTTTCTGGGGGAAACCCTGTCCTCCAAATGAATTGCTGCATTCTCTCTGTCTGACACATTCTTTGTCAGTGCTCACCACTTCAATTTGATGTACAATTTGGAAAAAAATTACGTCAATCATTTATCATTTAAAAACAACTGCTAAATGTTCACCAAAATAAAATACACAAAGCAGATGGCTTAGAAAACTCTTGAGATGGGTATACGATATATAAATGTCAAATAATGAAAGACCTTCCAGGGGATACAGGCCCTGGTAATCACTGGAAACCATGATATAAAACCAGAGTTACACCGTATTAGAACATCCAAATTAAGATGCATGACTTAAATTTAAAAATCAACTCACAGAGCTCCACGCGCCACCAGTGCTTCAACATTATTAGTGTCGATATCCAAGGCTTTGTTATATTCATTCATGGCTTCCACGTGACGACCGTGTTTGAAGTGGTCCACACCTGCACGGACACTGATGGAACAAAGAGAGACAAGGAAGATGGAGAATGGGTTTATATTAATGTCAAGTCAGAAACAGCCAAAGGAAGAAAGACTATATGAAAGGACATGTTGCTCACTTTGTATTGTGATTCAATTCAAAAACAGAATCAAGTCCATCTACACACTTCCTGCAGTTAAAGTTAAAAGTTTAGAATTACCACTTCAAGGCCCATGATGCAGACTGTTTCTTCCTGATTACAGAAGCAAAATCCTCTTCATTGAAAATTTTACTGTGGAGAAAAGAGGCACAAGGTCACACTCCGGCAACGTTTAAAACAGCTGTCTCTCAACATTGTTGGTTTCCTTTACCTAAAGAGTACCAGCTGCCTGCCTGGAAAGCTAAACTTTAAATTTGGAAAGAAAAGTCTCCTGGCACAGAAACACTCAGAGAATAGATACAGAGAAGTTTTTCACAGGCCACAGCACATGAACCAAAGACATTAATTATAACAGTATAAAGGTATTTGTTCTTTTCCCTTACAGTTTTCCATACTCACAATTACTAATTTACATACTTATAATTCTTTGCACATTATGAAACTTGCCTTGACATTTGGTGATAAGAGAGAAGTAACACTTATCAGATAACTGCTGCGTTGCTTAGAGCTCTCATTTCAAACAAGTGAGTCAAGTCAGCCGGTCAACATGTTTACCTTTGTAGTCCTCTCATCATTGACGGCGGGTGGGTGTCACTAATCCCCACCTTTTCCAGCAGGAAGTCCACTACGGAGGGGTTGTGGTATCCATGGCAACTCTTCAGTATGCACTCATAGGTCTCACTGGAGTCAGCAGCTGCACAAACGCTACGGCTAAGAGGAGAGGAGTCAGAGTCCCACGTGAGAACTGAACGCGATCAACAAGTAGGCTAGAATTACGGCCTCATGGCTGTATGCCTCCGTCAACCAGTCAAGTTATAGTTTATATCCATGTCTGTCCAGACTTATATAATATCTATGATGAAGACTTTGAAGGAATTTAATGAAAGGTTTTAAAGGGATAGTGCACCCAAAAATTAAAATTCAGCCATTATTTACTCACCCATATGCCGAGGGAGGAGACCATGAGACATGGGCACCGCGTTCATGTGTGTTCACGTACTTTCGCTGGTCTCGCGCCCAGAGAGGCAGTTAGAGCTACAGGCTACAATGAGGCTAAAAACATAGTTCAAATGGCGTTTTTCGAAACAACTTTTTATGTCGGGGCTTCAGGACACTTGGATCACTACAGACGAGCTGTATGGAGATATTTTGTAGTTTCAATTATGTGTTTTTGGATGTTTGAATCTGGGGCGCCATCAGCCTCCATTAGGTGGGGTTGTGTTGCTACCTCCTCTCCCCTTGGATCTCTGGAAGTGTTGTGAGGACTCTAAAACTTCACCTGAGCCTCCCTCTGCATATGGGTGAGTAGATAATGGCTGAATTTTCATTTTTGGGTGCACTATCCCTTTAAGTGTATTTTTTGGTGAAATGTGGAATCCTTCACACACATCTTCAACCCGGCAGCACAGAAGATCCATACAATCAGTAGAGGTGGACACCCAAGATGTCATCAATTCAGTACCCAACCAAATGTCTCGCCTTGAAGTTGAGTAATGGGCGAAAAAGTGTTTTTGTAGGACATTATGATGTCACAGTGAAGTTAACCTTTGATCTTCTGGATATAAAATGCCATCACTTCATCATTTTATCTTGTCAGACATTTGTGTAAAATGATTTCAGAATTAGCGTATCATTTCTTGAGTAGCCAAAAACATGTTTCATGAGGTTACAGTGACCTTTGAGCCAAATTTGAAGAAATTCTTTCAAGGCATTCTTGTTGTGTTTACGAGAGCTGGATGGACAGACAACCCAAAAATATCATGCCTCTGGCCACGGCTGTCGCCAGCACAGAGGTATAAAAACACTAAACAGATAATTCCAGTTATAGCAACTCATGCTACAATTAGCTGCACTTAAATAGTTTATCTTCTCTTGTGATTATAAAGTGAATACGGAGCTCACAAAGAAAATGTTTACATGAGCATCAGTCGTGACTGCAGCTGATCTGTATAAAATAATGACGAGCAGCTAGAATCACAGAAAATACAGCATGACAGGATGAAATGGGTGTTACCATCAACAAACAAATTAAATTTAAATTCAATTTTAATGTATTAATCAGTGTTAAACACAAATAGCCAGATGTTTTTCCCTAAAGTAATTCTGAAACTACAACATTTTCTTTTTTAAATTAGTCTTAGTTTGTCAGAGCCTTTCAGAGTTCAGTGTTGTGTATTTTGTAGTGTTTTGTCATGTCATGTTGTGTAGTTACCTGTAGTGTATGGGCAGCTCCTCCCGGGGAAAGACACCCAGTTTAATGTGCTCCAAGCTGGAAGACAGAGAGGCCGGGTGGAGGGACACTGTGATTTTCTCCTGGTAGCGGTCAATATCTTTCACCGCAGCTACAGAATGAGACAGTGCAGATATTAGGTGAAGATTTGACCACATTTTTCTTTTGACATGAAAAACAGCAAAAACTCACAACAAAAAATCATGATCTAAATACATTCAGGTATTTTTAACTTGTGAATTTCTGGAGGGCATTCTGATTGGTAACTGTCTGGAAATCATGCAGATATAGATATTGTAGAGCTTCAATGATTAGTCCATTGACAAAAAAGACTCAATAACTATTTTGATAATTGATTAATCAGTTAGGTAACTTTCAAGCAAAAATGCCAAACATTCTCTGGTTTCAGCTTCTCAAATGTGAAGAAAGTGCTTGTTTTGGTGATGGTCTCCAGTCATCGCTAATATGACTATTGTTTGAGGTCAACTGGTGGATTTTTAAAGGCTGATGCAATAATAATAATAGTTTGGAATAGGAAAAAGCCAATAGCCGATAGTACGTCCCCACGTGACTGGATACACAGCCATCAGCTACTACTGGAGCCAAGTTTCACCGTAAATGTTAGTTTTTAAAAAGTCTTATCAGCACCAGTTTATCCGTTTCGACGATTAATCTGCAACATTAAAACGATAGGTTGAATAAGTCAAGCCAACTTGTTGACTGTCAAAGCCTTATTAACAACTTTAGGTAAAATGAGCCTGAAGTCTGGCTGTAAGAGAAACTCCGCACACAGCTGGTTGTTTAAGGCAAAGTCAACTTAGACAGTGACCTCTGATAAAGTCCCCGATCTGGTAGTAGGACAAAGGATCATCATGGCTGCCGGTGGAGGGAATTTCTCTGATGTGACATAGAGCCTGAAGGTGGAAGAAAAAGGAAAAAAAAAACAGCTGAACAGTTTAGATAAGTCTTCAGATGTGTTGTGTGGTTCCACCTGGTGCAGGGACTTGCAAGAAGTTACTAAAGTAACTATAGTTCTGTGAGGTATTCCTGGAGGAATACCGGTCATGTTGGTCGAACCCTTAGGGCAGGAGATTCCCAGAAACCAAATGTGGATTAGGTAGTCAGAACTGAGATGGATAAATCGCATACATGTCAAGCATGTGACTTTAGATCTCAACCTGCATGGTGCACTATGAGACACATTGTTTACTCTTACTGGCAGTCATTCAGGAATTCACAGAGCCAGAGCTGTACCAGTATACCTGGCCCACTCACAATCCAAGTCTTCTGCATCTACAATGGTTGAACGATTGGTTTTGATCTGTCACAAGATTTATGACAGGGCTTAAGCCCATTTAATTGATTTAGCTTCTTGACATACCGACAACTCTAGGTCTTCTATGTCTCTCTTCAGTCCTCCTGCGGTGCAAAGAAGAGTAAGGAAGAAGCCGTAATCTCTAATGTTGTTGATCCTCCCCACCACAATGTCTCCTCTTTCCAAGTCCCTGTACAGCATGGCTCTTCTTTCCTCATAAGACACCTCCATGAATAACTCCACTGGTGGCATGATGGCATAGGGCTCTGGGAAGGCAGAGGCAGAAAGCACAGTTAAATATCTCACACACAAAGATACATTCCTACTTCAATTTAAAAACAACCTGTGTAGACACAGATGGAGGGCTGAACCTCCTGCTGCTCTGCTAATGTGCTGCTCACTCTACACCACCTGTGTAGACACAGTGGCTACATTTTCCTGTACACTAATAATGAACTACTACTGAAAATATGACAACATTCTGAATTTGATGCTTGTCATGTAAACAGCATATTCAGTTTAGATATACCAATTTGCCGAATTTCAGAGTAAGACATATGGAATATGCCGGTATTATTCGGGTTTAAGGAGCATTCTTAGGGCGGGTGTACGGCACACTCAGAATACACATTTCCACTGGGGTTTTTTATCCCAGATGCGACACACAACCTCTTGCCTGTTTGCAGTCAGCTCTGTGCATTGTCATGGTTATGTTGTACATAACCCCCCCAGCCAACAGTTTGCAAGGCTGGTGCATAGATGCATGCCCAAAAGAGAAGCTCATATATCTGGTCACCTACTTTTAAACATTATGAAATACTTTGTTATTAACAGCTCTTTGGATAAGCGCAAATATTCAATGCCCACCTCTTCAAGTAGGTGGTTAAAGGAATGAAAGAGGGAGGCTGTATTTGCATGGAGGAACAAGTCCACCAACAAGAGGAAAAATCCTGTAATGATGAAAAGAAGCAAGTGGAACAAGCGGCTCCAGCCTTTCCACTTATCCATATTTTGACATAATAAATAACATGTCAGGGCACGTTAATCAAATTATGCGTGGCTACATGTAAACAGGAATATTAAGAAAATAATCATTTTAATAAGCTATGTAAAAACCTTCAAAGGAATATTGTATCTTTTTTTAAAAAAAGGGCAAAAACTGGAATACTTTGTGCATGTAAACATAGTGTGTGTTGCACACTTCTGAAAGACATAAAAAAAATATTTATCAGGAGAGACTTCAAAGATTTGTATTTTGGAGCTCACAGACTTGAGGCAAAAAACATTATTAGAGAACTTAACAACACTTTGGCGCCAGGTATGACTTCATCAACAGTCCAACAGAGAGTCACATTCTGTGAAATCCCCTCCCCTAATTAGGAACTCATCCAGCACAGGCTGGAAAAATAGGGAAGGGACACTGAGCTGTAAGTAGGCACACATGAAAAGATATGTACATACATGAGTACAACTTCATTTAAATTTGGTTGTACTGATACATGGTATAGGTGATCACAGAGAGCAGGGGGTTGAACAACAGTTAAACAAAGTGAGAGCTTAGCTCAGTTTATTTTGCTACTGTTTAACTCTTTTGGTGTGGACAGCTTGAGATATGTAGTCACACCAACACACACCTGTAGCATCCTCCTCCTCATGTTCCTCCTCTTGATGAGTGGCGGTTTTCCATGCCGGACAAAACAGGATGTCAGCCTTTCTGGCAATGAACTGCTCCACAAGGACGCTGTCCTGCCGATCACTCCTGACACACAAAAACACATAATCAGCAGAGGCTCTTTAATAAATGACATTTTATCACTACGAATGTTGTGTAAAGCATGCCTGGTAGACGTATGCATGTGAAGATGAAATCAGACAGTTGAATTCAAATTCACAAAATGAAAGAAACAACATTTTTATTCTAGGAGCCTCCGACTGCAACAATCAATAAAAAGAGGTATCAGATCATCTACATCTCACATAACTGCATTACTAGTTACTGATAAAATCATCCTTAACTGAGACTAGACCCGTAACAAACACTTTTTATCATCCACTATTGTGATAAATAATCAATGCAGCCCTCCTTGTGATCAATAATATATCAAGATGCATGGAAGAAACAGAGAAACGAAATCCCCCAAAATATTAGCGATTAGCTTGCCAGTGCAAGAAGTGATGACCTTCTAAAGGAGAAGTTTAAATTGGAGATGATAAATAAAAGTTAATATGTTAACTGGAAATATCTTCTTCAGAAAACAAATAAAACAAAACCAAACAAACAAAAGTAAGCTGCTGATACCTTTCACACGTGGCCTTGCACAGGTCAGACACCACAGCCTGGAAGTCTGGGTTTTCTGTTTGTTCACATTTCAGTTTGTTAAACAGTGATTCTCCATGATATGTTAGACACTGCCTCAACAAGTCTCTGTCCATTTTTCTTTTTACAACAACAGTCACATTATTGTACACGGTAAACAAAATACAGCGACCGTCAGCTATGGTTAACACGCTTTAACGTTAGCTGTTAGAAAAATCCAGCAATTTTGATATTAATACTGTCGATGGTGTCGCGCAGACATCGTTTCTTATACCACTACACACTCCAATTGAACAGAGTTGAATACCTCATCGCGAATGGTTGATTATTTAGTGCATAGACAGAGAAATACGGACATACGTTAGCTGGAAAACGTTACTCTGCATCGTTTAGCTAGCTAACGTTAGCAAAACAAACGCTTCTTGGTCATAGTGACACACTATCACGTTGACATTTATCTTTGTAAAAACTCACGATATTCCGGTAGCTTTACATATGTAAAGTTGCACCGTCTCCTAAAACACACAACACAACTATCGTTTTCGTTCCGCAAAGTTTACTTCAAGAGCAGAAAACTCGTCTGCTCAAATCTCCGTGCACACATGAGCTACTGAGCATGCGCAGGGTGTGTTACACTGAAAGCGTCGGTAGAAACAAGCTCCACCTAGGAACTATAGCGGATGAATAAAAAAGACAATTTTTTTGTGAGGGAGTTTGAAGTTCAACTAAATTCAAAGTTAAATGGAAAACGTATCAGCTACAATACACCATAGTAACTCATTTTATAGAAAGGTAAAATATCCTACCACAATTTAGTCTTACAAACAGCCTAAACTGGTACGCTTTAACAGGCAAGTCTTTGATTTCTGATTTTCAGTGAACTTTAGGAAACATTCAGCAGTCACACACATCATTAGCAAAAACCATCAGTACTGTTTTCATTAATAGCTAGCGTAAATAAGGGCTTCAGCACTGGTTACTAAGGAAGGAAGGACATGCGGCAATGGTGCAGAGTCTATGCAGATAAATGAGGTATACCCACCTGTCTTTCTGGCTGTTTACAGTACACCCACCTATCAGCCAGAAAGCTTTTAGATTATATAGAGTATATTAACTTCCTCCTCTGTAACTTACCAATCTACCTACACCCACCTCTTCACTACACCACTGACCTGCAGTATTCCTCCTTCGCACACTGTGGGTGAAGAAGCCTGTCACTATAGGAGCTGTAGTACCTACAGTGCTACTAAACTGACTGAAGTAGTGATAACAGTAAAACATTAGGCGTAATGTGGAATAGAAGAATTTGAAGTGATCCAAAAGCAGAGAGGGCAGATGAAGACGGGAACTGCATCACATAGATAAGAAACCTGTTTGACAACCTTGATGTGGGTTTCCAGTCATGGTCTAGCAAGAGCTCATTGAGGGCAATGGTATTCTAACAATGGAAAACCAATGCTGGTGGTGACGTACTTTCCTCTACTTACCAGCTAAAAGTAATGCTAAAACAAATTAGATCCTCAGTGGAGTGTCAGGCTCCTATGACTTATGTTGACAGCCCCCACAACTGCAGCCCCAACAACTTCTGCCCCAGCAACAGCTGCTCCCAAAACTCCTGCACCCACAACTGTGGTCCCTCAACTGCTGCCCCAACAACAGCTGCTCCCAAAACTCCTGCACCCACAACTGCAGCCCCCACAACTGCAGCTCCCTACTGCAGCGCCCACAGCTGCAGGCCAGACTACTGCGGCCACAACAACTGCTGCCCTAACAACTGCAGCTCCCCCCACAACTGCTGTACCCACAAATGTAGGCCTGACTACTGCAGTACTGACAACTGCAGCCCCTACAACCGCAGCTGCAATATTTGTGGTGACTGCTGACCAGTGTTGGGGGTCGTTACTCAAAAAAGTAATGTGTTATACATTACACATAAAATAGGAGAAACCTGTCTCCCTCAAGCAATAAACAGGGCAGACAATAGGATTTTATTTATTTTTACACTACATTTTCACTGAAAGCTGACCGAATCCGACCCGAGCCCGAATACAATTTATAGCTACATTTTTGACAAACCCGGCCAACCTGTCGGGTACCGTAGGGCTCGGATCACCACACTCTAGCGTGTGTATGTGTCCCCTATAGGGGCCTATCTGAATTTCTGTCTTTGAGAGATATTATTTGTAATATAACTGAATTTTCTATCCATACATATAAACTTTAAATATATTAAAATGATAAGGCATCTTTGAGTAAACTGCGAGTATCATTTAAGTAGGCTATGTCGTGGCCGGCCGAGTGTTCTCTTTTTGGAAATCAAAATATGGTCACCCTAATGTAGCATGGGGGATCTATGCCAGGGGACCCTACTGGAGGCTTGCCCAGACCGGGGTTGGAACCCATGACCTGCTGTCCCGTCACTATCCACTGCTTACACTCTATGGGTGTAACAGAGGCCAAAGACTGAAAGCTCCTGCCATAAGAAACCAGTCAAGACCCTAACTTTGAGTGAGACAGATGGAATCCTGCTTCCAGCCAACTAATGGAAATGCCAAAATGTGTGATTTATTACAGATTGTTTTACAGCCTTCTGGTATAGCCTAATAATGGGATATAAATTATAGGCTATTTAAGTAGAATGTGGAATATTTGAACCGACCAAAAGCAGATAGAGCAAATCAAGAAAAAAAAATGACAAGAAACCTGTCTGTCAACCTTGATGAGAGTTTCCAGTCATGGTCTAGCAAGAGCACACTGAGGACAATGGCATTTTAACAATATGAAAAACTGATGCTGGTAGTGATGTAGTTTCCTGTCCATACTTGATATAATCTAAAGTAGTTCTGAAACAAAGACGATCCTCCTAAGTGTTACTTTTCTTGGTAGAATCCTGTAAAGGTATTTGATTCATAACTTTTGCTTTTATGTAATTATGTATTTTATGATTTAAAATATATTAAAATCCTGACATGCATCGCCTGTATTACTTTATTATTCCTATGGCAAAAAAGGGATGCCTGTGTATTTTATCTCTGTGTGGGTACATTTATTTTACTATGTTTAATTAATAGTATCATTGTCATGCTGTTAAAAAAGTCGGTAACACTTTACAATAAGGTACACAAAATTAGAATAGTTACTGAGGAACTAATGAGTAGTTACTGAGGAACTAATGATGAACTATTAGTTAATGTTCAGTTCTTCAGTAACCCCTGATCAAATTCCAGAGGAGTAGTTACTGAGGAACTAATGAGGAACTAACTATTAGTTAATGTTCAGTTCTTCATTACCTCATGATCAAATTTCAGAGGAGTAGTTACTGAGGAACTAATGAGGAACTAACTATTAGTTAATGTTCAGTTCTTCAGTAACTCATGATCAAATTTCATAGAGGGGTTAATCACGACTTAATGATTAGTGAACTAGTTACTTCATCAGTACAGAATCAATCAATCAATCAATTAATTAATAGTATCATTGCCATGCTGTTAAAAAAGTCGGTAACACTTTACAATAAGGTACACAAAATTAGAATAGTTACTGAGGAACTAATTATGAACTAACTATTAGTTAATGTTCAGTTCTTCATTAACTCATGATCAAATTTCAGAGGAGTAGTTACTGAGGAACTAATTATGAACTAACTATTAGTTAATGGTCAGTTCTTCAGTAACCCCTGATCAAATTTCAGAGGAGTAGTTACTGAGGAACTAATGATGAACTAACTATTAGTTAATGTTCAGTTCTTCAGTAACTCATGATCAAATTTCATAGAGGGGTTAATCACGACTTAATGATTAGTGAACTAGTTACTTCATCAGTACAGAATCATTACTCAATAACTTGTCCATTAGTTAGTCCTAAAGTAAAGTGACACATAATGATTAGTCTTTCATTACTTCATCGCCATCTTTAAAATTAGTTCCTTAACAAAAAAGTCACAGACAGCAGGGTTCTTGAGAAGAGTTTTATACATTATTTTCAGACCACATACACATTAATATGACCATTCATGTTATTCTGTACGATGATGCCTTAAGGTGCGGACACACCAAACCGACATCAAAGAACTAGCAGCGACGAAAGCCAACTGTTGAGTCGTCTACGTTGCCTCACGTCAACCTGTGTCAGTTGCATTTGAACACACTACAAAGACTACATCCGACGGCCAAGTAGCACATACGTTCTGCGCCTGCGTGAGAGAGAGCGGAATGAGAGCGGTACATCCTGTCAGCCGAGGGGTTTCCTATCTGTGCAGCAGAGCACCGCAGCACCTCCACGGACTATTACATCCAGACAGTCCCGGTGTTTCCTCCACAGGCTCCACTTCACTCAGCTTCACTCAGCTGCCTGACAAACCCGCTGCTTCTTCCCACTTTAACCTGAATAACAAACCAGGGCTCGGTACTCTGGTTGGATCCAAACGGCGAGCTGGAGCTAGCTGGGAGGCTAGCGGAGGATAACTGGCTGTGTTTCCCTCCGGTCATGCTGCAGCTATTTAAAGTGAAAGCTAATTGACAATTATTCTTAATAAACAATGGATTGGCAGCTTCTTTATATGAATGCAATGATCATTTCTCATCTAACATACTGTATGACAAGCTGGACCCATGCAAAAAGTACAATGCTGAAACCCATTCTCTTCCTGTACAAGCAGGCTCTGAAAGTGCTTGACAGAAAACCAAATATTCACTATCATTGTCACATTCTCAGCAAATATAACATCCTCAGCTAATACGCTGATGCCTGCCTATTGTTTAAGATCTTAAATGGCATGGCTCCTTCACCTCTCAGTTCTTTTGTTAAACAAAAAACATCTGACAACAGATCTACAAGATCTGCCCAGAGAGGGGACTGCATTGTACCTTTCAGGTCCAGCTCCTTCAGTCAGTCTTGCTTTGTTGTTAGAGCCTCACAGTTTTGGAACACCTTACCAACTGAAATAAGATACTGTGCCACTTATCACACCTTCACAAAAAATCTAAAGACCTGGCTTTTAAAAAACAAACACGTGATCACTCCTAACTAGTTTATGATGTATTTTACCATTGTTTATTAACTTGCTGCTAACCTGCTAAATGTCTCTGTCCATTGTCAGGCCGCCAGCTTTGCATAGCTTGGTATGTACTAACACCCAATAGTCTGATTAATATTGGTATTGTATTTTATTTTGCTCAAGTTCTGATGCTCTGCATGGCTGACTATTTTGCTTGATTACCACTGGACTGTATGTTGCTGCTCTGTGCTTCTTGCATGTCTACCATTATGCTGTTCAAGTTCTGCTGCTCTGCCTCTCCGATGCTTTGCATGGATGACTATATGGCTTGCCGGCTATTAGACTGCATGCTGCTGTTTTATGCTTTTTGCATGGCTATTATGTATTATTATGTTGTCCTGTTCTGTATATATTGTAAATACTGTATCTTACTTTTAATGCTTCTGTTTTAGGTTATGGTTTCATAACATCTTGCCGGAGGACTACAGTTGCGAATTAGCTGGCTGGCTAAAACTGGCACATTTATAGTAATGTTGATTGTTGACTGTACTGTCCTTTTTATAAATAAACTGAAACAGAAACTGAAACTGAATTATGCACGGTGTAGGGTCACTGCAGATTGTTTTCCATTGTATGATGTATTTCATAGTGTCCTGTAAACATAGGCTATGTGTCTGTGACTCACCTGGTTTTTCTGGTTATATGAAAGTAGCCTCTGTCCCCAGTGCTTTGTCCCTTCCTCCGCAGTAAGTAATGCAAATGTAGCATGCAGTTACAAACAATACTGGCCTGTACCTTGAGTGATGGGAAGTAACGCCATAATGGAAAGAAAAATCCTTTGTTGGACATTTTTGCTTGGATATTTACACTTATCTTCTGGACAAGGTAACTATTCATTACAAATATCTTACAGTTTTTCTTGATTGTTAAGACAAGCTAAATGAAACTGGGGTCTACATGAAATTCATTACCATCTTTTAAGTGCAGCAGAAGTCTTCTCTTGCCAGTGTACTGATTGGTTTTACACATTCTTACACCCTTTTTCAAAACAGTTAACACAGATCGCACAGAAAGACCAAAACTCTTTTGGATGAACTGTGTTAAACTGAAGAAAAACATCTATTCGCAGCTGATAGAAATTACTTACATAATTATGAATCTAATGCACTTGAAACTTCTTTGTGTAACTCTTCACCTCACAGTCAATCTGTATCCACTTAGAAAAGATGCCACCTATGTTTTGTTATTTGCAATCATGGATCAAAAAGGAAAAAGACCATCATTCAGCAGTTTGAAAAGAATGAAAACCAGACTTGGTCAAAACCTAGCCTACACTGACATGGAAAAATTTGATTGAGTACAGTAAAAATTTGTTTCTGAGTTTGGGTAACATGCTTTATTGGCTCTTCTGTGAATAAAGAATGCAGCACAAAAGCTGTCACACACTGAATGCTAACTACAGTGTAACACAGGTCACACTCTAGTCACTTACTGTAGTTTCTTTTTTTCACTGTCACTTTTGGCTGCACCGAGTAAAGCCATGCTGCGCTGATTTGTTTTTCCACTGTCAGTTTAGCCTGCCCGCCCTCAAGCAGGTAGTGGTTAAGTCCCACCGACCAAACCCCAACGACTCTGCTTCTCCCCTTCAAACAAGCGTGTGTGTTGTGAGACTCCACTCACCTCTGTCTGCAGCAGACCAGAGAGAAAGACGTTTTTCCAAGTCTCTGTGTGTTCAGCTCTCAGGACTTGAATCTCTGTGGTTTGGAGTTTAGCTTTTCTCTGATGTCTTTCATGTTCACTAAAAGTTGTGTGAAGTTACTGTTCAAAAACTCAACATTTCCTTATTTTGGTGTTTCACAATAAAAGTTTTTACATATTAAAAGAACGGGGGACTTTTATTCCAAAGAATCTAATGGAAATAAAATGGGTTATCACTGAATTAGTGGAACTATTGAAGCTTCTCTTCAATAAAGGCAAGTCTAATGATAAGGCAGGGAGGAAAGTAAAAGCAGAAACATCCACAGTGAGGTGTTAGACTTAGGGTACATTCTGAATCACATACTTTTTCTTTTTACTTTCAGTAGCTACTGCCGCTGCCCTTGTGTATGTACTGTTGCATGCAGTATGCACACAGTTGGAACATGATACTTTCTCATAACAATATTCCCTGAACCCTGACCCTCTTGCTTTTATATCTGTTACCATGGAGACAAAAAACAAATGCCAGTCACTGGAGATGAGATGAAGATTAACTCAGAGGACTCTGCTGTTGTTACCTTGCAATGTAAAGTTATAACTGCATAGATTATAGATTTTAACATATTATATTTGCGATAGTGATATTACATCTGCAATTCTATTTCACTGTAATATTTATAGTTCTGTCCTACTGTTGTTTGTAATATGTATGATTATTTTGCTCACTTAATCAACTGATATTCCTATTATTACCATTCCACTGACCATGAGTTACTTGAATGCACTGTCATCCATCACTGCAATTTCTGACAGCTGTCAAACAGCTGTAATCTGTTTGCAGCTCAGTTGATGTGACATATCATTCGCTGCGCAGTGGATTGTGGGGCAGAATAGCCAGAAAAGCATGCTGATTTGCATAGTGCAAAATCGGAGTGGATGTAATAGATCATCCTGGTATTTTTGGCATACTGCATTTGACATACTATGTACTGGGACATGCTATATCTTTTTCTGGCATACTACAGTATATAGTATGGTAGTATGGGTACTGGAATGCACAATTAGAGCCGCTGACAACAGACTCTTGCTGCGCCCCTGCAAACAGCACAACAGGTAAACTCCTTTTACCTGTTGTGCTGTGGAAAAATACATGGAGCAAAAATAACAGGGCACTTTAGCCATGGATCAGTCTGCTGCTATTAAACACCACTACTCAAGCCAAGACATCATCAGTTAAAGACACACATTCAAGAGGGTAGCCCTGTTGTAACGGAAATGCAAATCCCTGTTGTGCTGAGCTGCTGAGCTGATGGCCCAAAGCAAGCCAAACCAAGCTAGCCCATTACTGCTGGAAAAGGGTATAGGTCTTACATATCAATGACAGTTGTTGGGCACACAAAAAAACAGCGCACAAGAATAAAATATATGAAGAAAACTTTCAACTGGGTATCTTAAAAAGTGTTTCTCCTCTGCTTGAACACATTTGTCTGTTCAGAATTTCCATTTTCAAAACAGTTCACACACAGGCATTAACTGAGAGTCTCTGGCCAAAATGATACATTTTGTTTGCAAAATGCTAAAAACATTAAAAACATTAACAAAAGCAAACTTCCATCACACAATACAACTTTTGTTCAAATGAATATATTCTTAATCAGTCATTACACAATGACAACAAAATACAGAATACAGCTATCAACTAGTCCATACCCACTGAGTGCACAGTTGCCCATGTACAGTTTCACATGGTGTCTGTTTGGGATACAGGTCATAGGAAATTGCAGATTAAATAATCAACTGACCCCATTAAGAAGAGCAATGTATTCAGACAGTTTTTGTGAATTTGATAGTACGATTGCATCCACAGCGACCTATTGCATTTTAGCCATTTTTCTGTTGTTACAGCGCCACCCAGTTGCCAATTAGAGTTACATTTCTCCAGTCACCTTGAGGCGTCCTGTTCTACATATCTACCAAGTTTAGTAAAAATCGATATGGCATTTAGGCCTAGATAGGAAATTAGCTCTCTAGCGCCCCCATTTTGTTTGATGGGGTCAATAATGGAGGGGTCCCCTCAGATTATGTGTGGTCATATGCCTACAAAGTTGCGTGGTGATCGGTGAAACCCTTGAGATGTTATACACCTTTATGTGATGAGCCACGCCCTCCGCAATATTCATTGCCTTATAGAAGCTCAGTTTTAGTAAGTTTTCCAACTTTTGCCAAGAGGGAACTTTAGATATTGGTCCCTAGATTATGTTCACCGAGTTTCATACAGATCGGTCAAACTTCCTAGGAAGAGATCGATTTTAAGTGTTTTTCAAAACATTCAAAATGGCGTAAAATCTATATAACTGGAAGTTATGGGTTATTGAGGCAAATTTGTTCCTTGTGAGGAGAGGCATCTCTGTGCAAAGTTTCATGTATCTACGACATACGGGGCATGAGATATGCCCATTCAAAGTTTGCAATTTCAATCGTTGCTATAGCGCCCCCCTTTGGTCAATTGATGTAATATTGCTTCATTCACATCCTCCCATGACCCTCTACCACTGTGCCAAATTTCACATGGATTGACCAAGTCAGTGAGGAGAGAAACATGGAACAAACACACCCACAGACAGTTTTCGTCATTATATAGTAAGATATGAACCAGTTTAACTTGAATTTATTCTATATGCCTGTGCCATTTCTTGATGCTTTACATAGCTATAAGTATGTGCAAAAAAGGCAAGCAGGCATATCACAGCATGAATCGTATTATTTCCTCTAAAGATGATTTAAATAGAGATACCAAACCCTGCTGCACTCCGCATCTGCATGTTTAACACAGATGTCCTGTTAAAATCATTTTATTCTTGTGTCGGGTCTTTCCATGCTCATCAATTGTTGTTGACATGTTGGACCTACATTTAGCACCAAGAAAATTTCGGCCATTTATTATGGCACAGCTTTTGTAGTGCCTTCTCACTTCACCAAAGACTCTATAAAGAGTAAATCCAAACTCTTTTTTTTATTGTACTGGATCAGATTTTTTTAATGTCATCCTTTTTTGCTGGACTGCAACAGCCATATATCAGGTTTTTACATGGGCTTCTTTCCATACATTTTGAACTCATTAATGCTGAATACTCATTTCCCCTGTGCCATGGCCTCTTCCTCTCCTTATGTGCCCTTGACCTCTTTGCTTGCAAATGGCAGAACAGGAGTGGTATCTTGTATAGATGGATAAGAATGATTGCTGACTCAAGAGTTCTTTGCAAAGGAGTTTTATACAGGTGCATCAGTGATTCATAATAATGCAAGTGAGTTCTATCAGCTGTGAATAGATGCTTTCCTTTTGTTGAACACATTCAATCCAGTAGCTAATTAGGTCTTTTATGAGAGCTTTATAACTGTTTTGAAACAGGGTGTGAAAATGTGTAAACACATTTGCAAGAGAAGAAGAAGAAGAAGGTGATAATGAAGATCAAGCGGGTCCCAGTCTTATTATGCATGTTTTAGCAATCAAGAAAAACTGTAGAAGTGGACAGACTTCTTCAGGGTTTAGTGTCCCTAGTAAAATAATCTTTACAGAAAAGAATATGATTCATGCTGCAATGTGCTTGTGAGCCTTTTTTGGCACCCACTATAACAAAGCAAAGTCTCAACAAATAACACAGTTATATAGCACGAAGTACTGCAAGGTTGAAACGGTTCATATTAATAGGAATTTTATATGTTGTTGTCCATTGTGTAATGATTGATTTATTGAATATATTAATTTGACCACAAGCTGGTAATATTTGCTTTTGCTGCATGTTTTTAATGTTTTGAGCATTTTGCAAATAAAATGTGTCATTTTGGCCAGCAGCTTTCAGTTTAGGCGTGTGCATGAACTGTTTTGGAAATGTAACTTCTAAATCTGCAAATGTGTTCAAACAAATGAGAAAGACTGTAATAATTTCATCGCTTTGATTGTTTGTAATTTATCACACACAAAAAAAAAATGCTGCAAAACACTTCAGTAGGCTTTATTTTTGCCTCTACTTCCAAGTGCACAACATGAAACTAAAGTAATTTCAGTAAGGCAATGCAAAACTAGACATATTTAAAAAAGGCACTTATATTGGATAACTTCAGATATAGAGATACAACAGCGTTGGTCAACCCTGTCTTCTGCATTTGGCCATAAGTTCCCATTGACCTCCCACCTCATGTTCTCTCTTACAATGGACCTTTTTCACAGCAGACATTTTGACTTGTGTCAGTAGAAAAAGCACAGGTGAAATTGATAACATTAAGGATGGCTGAGTTCCATTCAGTGTCCCAGTAAGCTAGTAACATTTAGCCAACATGGACAATACCAGGGTCTCCCCTAAGTGGAACGCAGCTGTCATTAGTGTCATTGAACAAACCTGTGTCGCTCCTACTCTGACGTGTCAAAATGTCTGCCGTGAAAAAGGCCTATACATCAAGAATCTCATTGCATGCCTGAAACATCCCTGGTAATCTTCAGCAGATACTATAATGTCCAGACATGATATGCATCATTCATTGCATGATGTGGCTGATTGTGGTCATAAACTCTCCACTGCCATGAGGAAAATGGGGCTGAAGAATGGAAAAGTAAAAGAAAAAGTGACACCATCTTGGGATGGGCTGTAAACCACTGTATGACTAGAAGAGAACAGTCAAACGGCACTTGTCTTCTATGTAATAGGAGGCATCAAGAAAAGAAAATAGGCACTTCATGTTGTATGTCCTAATTTGGAGTTAATGCATTTTTAATTTTCAGATGTAGCAGAATGTAACAAATTCCAGTGTAATTTACAGTAGTTTTGAAAAAAAAAAAAATTCTGAATTTTTATGTATGTGGTTGTCGAATGCATTTTTGTCAAAGCAATAACAAGTGATCCACTGTTAAGTCAACACTGACTTCTGTGGTACAGACTGTGTAATATGTTTTGAAAGAAATGAACTCAGAAAAGTGTTAGCAATTGTTAGCAATTGTAAAATACTGTAAAATTAAATCCCAAAAAACATTTATTGTAAATTCACCATTCGTGAAATGCAACGAGCTCTTAGTAAGATGGAGCAGTGGACATGGAGGTGGGGTTCTGTGGGAAAATCTAAGTATGTAGTGTTGGCAAGGAAAAAGTAAGGAATCAAGAGGTCTTGTTGTATGGACCTCCTGTCAGAAGAGTTTCAATTTTTAGGTGTGTGGTTTAGTGGGTGGATGACCTGGAGGGTTCATGTAGGTAAAGTAGTTAAGAAGTGTTAAGGAGAAGTTACTAATTTAATGAGGTGCTTATCTGGGTGTTCACAGAGTTGTGACAGGGGCACTCTCACATTAATTTATCAAGCAATGATCAGGTCTGCAATAATCTCTGGATGTTTGAGATACAATATAACAGTGCCATCTGTATCAGGTAAATTGGATGTAGTTCAGCCAAGGGTGTGGTTCTGGAGGATTCTGTACCACCCCAATTCCAGCTTTGTTGGTGGAGATGGAGACTCCAGCAAATCAAGTTAGGTCTGAACTATTTGGTAAAGTTGAAAGGGGATGGCTCTGTTTTATCTCTGAGTGATCTGCTATTTGATTACTGGGAGTTCCCATGAAGAGGAGACAGTACAAAGGGGGTCACATGGATTAACTATATTACTGAGTGGTCAAGGAAAATAGGAATAGAAAGGCTGGAAATAGCAACACAAGTTTGCTGACCACCAGTTCGCCAATGGATAATTCCAGAAATTGGGTGGACATGAGCATTATGGATAGACTTAGGTTTAAGGTTTAAGCTGGATATCCAACCAGGATAGTTGACAAGCATCTGAAACTGAGATGGGGCTTCGCTATACATATTTTACTGATGGGTCAAAGGGTCCTGAGAGTGGCAGGGCAGGATTTGGATGAGCATTCCCTGGCCTGAGAGTTATCAGGGCAGACAACTACCAGATGGTGTTGAAGTGCAGCCCTGGTTGGACTCAGCTGGGGGAGATCTAGAGCTAAACTAAACCTGATGAGGGGAATTCCAGACACAGATTTACAGGCTTGAGAAGCTGGGATGCAGGTTGGGGTTCTTATTGGTCCTGGCCAATGGAGGGATAAAGAGGAATGAGACAGCAGACAGAATGGTAAAGGCTGCAATAAAGCAGGAAAAAACTGATGTCAGGGTTTCTTTTGGTAGGAGTGAGTGTGTTAATATAACAAGAAGAGGAATGATTAGGTAATGGCAGAAAGTGGGAGCAAATAGCAGGCATCTTTTTTCCAATCAGCCAACAGTCAACAGGCATAAGAGAGCCAAACTACATAGAGAAAAAAAATCAAGCTGACTAGATTAAGGCTGGGGTACTATGGGCTGCAGAGTGAACTACTGTAGGTAGGGAAACACTAGGATGGGAAATGTACGGAATGTAGAGTGATGGAGACAGTGCAACAAGTGATCATCCCTAGTGATGCAGACAGTGTAAGAAGACAGGCAGAACAACAGCAGATTTTTAGGAAAGTTTTGGTATCAGCCCTGATGATAGCCAATCATCTTTATATTTAGACCAGAAAGACTCTCTTTAATGTACTGGCAGACATCCTCAATGCGATACAATGAATCAGGACATTCAATGAGACACCTTTCATGAATGTCATGTAGCTAAGCCAGCTTGTCAGTGGCATACCCCTTAACTTGACTGAGTAGTGTAAAATCTAGATGCTGGATGCCAGTAACATGTAAAATACAAGTAACAGAAGGACGCTTCCGTAGGTTTTCTGACCCACCACCATCATCTCTCTTGCACTTCCTGGACTTTGGCAGTCAACCACCAGTTTCTCCCAATTTTACAAAGAGAAAAGAAAATAGAGATTGCATTAGTAATAAGCATGTTTAGCATGTGGATCATGGAACACAGTCTATGGGAACACACCATTTGGATATATATATATATATATATATATATATATATATATATACATATACACACACACACACACACACACACACACACATATATATATATATATATATATATATATATATATATATATATACATATGGGGGGACAATATTTTGAGTTAGGAACATCTAAATGTACACTATACACCTCAGAGATTACAAAAAGGTGTGGTGCATGGAGACCCCATCTTCATCCCCAATGATAATTACAATCATTGACCTAACAACAACAACAACAACAAACACAACAACAACTACTGCATCTTCTACAACTTCACACACAACCATAACCGTTGCCCCAATCACAATAGCCACAGCCTCAATAACTGTAATTAAAATGGAAGCAATAAGTGAAGGGTTAAGCTCACCCTGACAAAGAAACTTCAAAGAATGCATTTTGACCCCAAGGTAAATTTTACGCCTTTAATGGGTCACAAATTGCAACATAAAATTATGTCAGTTGACATGAGAAATTAGTTTAGCACATTCAGGTAATAGTAATACTGATAATATAATAAAGCCATAAGCCATAATTTCAGAGGGTTGAAATGTATTTGTGTGGTTTGGCCTAACACTTTCAAATACATGTGGGCAAAATCTTCCAACTGTATTAATATGACAAAATGAAAGCACAATATTCTGGGTAGACTTAGAAAAATATCTATCTAAGCATGTCATGCTATTAAAACAAACACTTTATACTTTGATCTGTGACACTGGAATTCTAGTGATGCTCCAATGGTCATAAGAAAAATGAATCTTCATGAATTGCACTGGACTGAAGAAAAATGAACCCTGAATTCTTCTAAATTTAATTTTAACATTAACTGACCCCAAGTCTAAAAAATTAACCAAGAAAAGATGGTTAATGATTTACAACATTTAGCTTTAAAGCCTTGTTCAAAATTAAATTTCTTTACATCCTTCTTCTTCAGTGATTTTATCCTGCTATTCCCTTTAATATTTAACATTAAGTTAAAACAAATCCCAAATGATTTTCACTTTTCTATTTCCTCTTCTTTTTTTCACATTGTTTCTTCATCCCAACAGCCTCAGAATCACTGGCACATATACAGATTGGACTAACTGCCTTTGGAGAGGTCAGCAATGTCGTTATCATTGAACTTGTTAAACAGGTACGTAAAAAAGGATGTGCAAAAAAACTGTTTTCGTAAAGGTTGCTCAGTTAATGTTATCAATGACAATGTAAACAAAAGAGATAAAGGGGTAGGTAAAGTGAATGAGATAGACCTCCTGATGTTTATCCTCTGTGTTCTCTCTCCATTCAGTTTTTTAGGGAACAGCTCCTGAATGGAACAGCCCACACAGTCAGCGTGACAAAAATTGAGAGGCTTGGAGTTGCCACCACAACTTCACCTGCTACAGCGCAACGACCCACAACTACAGCACCGACAACTGCAGCTCCCACAACTGCTTCTCCAACAACTGTGGATCCAACAACTGCAGCCCCAACAACTGCAGCACTGACAACTGTGTCTCCAACAACTGTGGCTCCAACAACTACAGCCCCCACAACTGCAGCTCCCACAACTGCAGCCCCCACAACTACAGCTCCCACAACTGCAGCTCCCACAACTGCAGCCCCCACAACTGCAGCTCCCACAACTGCAGCTCCAACAACTGCAGCTCCCACAACTGCAGCTCCCACAACTGCAGCTCCCACAACTGCAGCTCCCACAACTACAGCTCCAACAACTGCAGCTCCCACAACTACAGCTCCCACAACTGCAGCCCCCACAACTGCAGCTCCCACAACTACAGCTCCAACAACTGCAGCTCCCACAACTACAGCTCCCACAACTACAGCCCCCACAACTGCAGCTCCCGCAACTACAGCCCCCGCAACTGCAGCTCCGGCAACTGCAGCTCCAACAACTACAGCTCCTGCAACTGCAGCTCCGGCAACTGCAGCTCCGGCAACTGCTGCCCCCGCAACTGCAGCTCCCACAACTGCAGCTCCAACAACTGCAGCCCCCACAACTACAGCCCCCACAACTACAGCTCCCACAACTGCAGCTCCCACAACTGCAGCTCCAACAACTGCAGCCCCCACAACTGCAGCTCCCACAACTACAGTTCCAACAACTGCAGTTCCCACAACTGCAGCCCCAACAACTGCAGCTCCCACAACTGCAGCTCCCACAACTACATCTCCCACAACTACAGCTCCAACAACTGCAGCTCCAACAACAGCTGCCCCCACAACTACAGCTCCCACAACTGCAGCCCCCACAACTGCAGCTCCCACAACTACAGCTCCAACAACTGCAGCTCCCACAACTGCAGCTCCCACAACTGCAGCCCCCACAACTACAGCCCCCACAACTGCAGCTCCCACAACTGCAGCCCCCACAACTACAGCCCCCACAACTGCAGCTCCCACAACTGCAGCTCCCGCAACTGCAGCCCCCGCAACTACAGCTCCCGCAACTGCAGCTCCCGCAACTGCAGCTCCAACAACTGCAGCTCCAACAACTGCAGCTCCCACAACTGCAGCTCCAACAACTGCAGCCCCCACAACTGCAGCTCCCACAACTACAGTTCCAACAACTGCAGTTCCCACAACTGCAGCCCCAACAACTGCAGCTCCCACAACTGCAGCTCCCACAACTACATCTCCCACAACTACAGCTCCAACAACTGCAGCTCCAACAACTGCAGCTCCAACAACTGCAGCTCCCATAATTGCAGCTCCCACAACTACAGCTCCAACAACTGCAGCTCCCACAACTGCAGCTCCCACAACTGCAGCTCCAACAACAGCTGCCCCCACAACTGCAGCTCCCACAACTGCAGCTCCCACAACTGCAGCTCCCACAACTGCAGCTCCAACAACTGCAGCACCCACAACTGCAGCTCCCACAACTGCAGCTCCAACAACAGCTGCCCCCACAACTGCAGCTCCCACAACTACAGCTCCAACAACTACAGCTCCAACAACAGCTGCCCCCACAACTGCAGCAGTGACAACTGCAGCCCCCACAACTGCAGCCCCCACAACTGCAGCTCCCGCAACTGCAGCTCCCACAACTACAGCTCCCACAACTACAGCCCCAACAACTGCAGCACCTGCAACTGCAGCTCCAACAACTGCAGCTCCAACAATTACAGCTCCAACAACTACAGCTCCCACAACTGCAGCTCCCACAACTACAGCTCCCACAACTGCAGCTCCCACAACTGCAGCTCCAACAACTGCAGCTCCCACAACTACAGCCCCCACAACTGCAGCTCCAACAACTGCAGCTCCCACAACTGCAGCTCCAACAACTGCAGCTCCCACAACTACAGCCCCCACAACTGCAGCTCCAACAACTGCAGCTCCAACAACTACAGCTCCCACAACTGCAGCTCCAACAACTGCAGCCCCCACAACTGCAGCTCCAACAACTGCAGCTCCCACAACTACAGCTCCAACAACAGCTGCCCCGACAACTGCAGCTCCCACAACTACAGCTCCCACAACTGCAGCTCCCACAACTACAGCTCCAACAACAGCTGCCCCCACAACTGCAGCTCCCACAACTACAGCTCCCACAACTGCAGCTCCCACAACTACAGCTCCCACAACTGCAGCTCCCACAACTACAGCTCCCACAACTACAGCTCCAACAACTGCAGCTCCAACAACTGCAGCTCCCACAACTGCAGCTCCAACAACTACAGCTCCCACAACTGCAGCTCCAACAACTGCAGCTCCCACAACTACAGCTCCCACAACTGCAGCTCCCACAACTACAGTTCCAACAACTACAGCTCCAACAACAGCTGCCCCCACAACTGCAGCACTGACAACTGCAGCCCCCACAACTGCAGCTGCCACAACTGCAGCTCCCGCAACTGCAGCTCCCACAACTACAGCTCCCACAACTGCAGCTCCCACAACTGCAGCTCCCGCAACTGCAGCTCCCACAACTACAGCTCCCACAACTACAGCCCCAACAACTGCAGCACCTGCAACTGCAGCTCCAACAACTGCAGCTCCCACAACTGCAGCTCCCACAACTACAGCTCCCACAACTGCAGCTCCCACAACTACAGCTCCAAGAACAGCTGCCCCCACAACTGCAGCACTGACAACTGCAGCCCCCACAACTGCAGCTCCAACAACTGCAGCCCCCACAACTGCAGCTCCCGCAACTGCAGCTCCCACAACTGCAGCTCCAACAACTGCAGCTCCAACAACTACAGCCCCAACAACTGCAGCACCTGCAACTGCAGCTCCAACAACTGCAGCTCCAACAACTACAGCCCCAACAACTGCAGCACCTGCAACTGCAGCACCCACAACTGCAGCTCCCACAACTGCAGCCCCAACAACTGCAGCTCCCACAACTGCAGCACCCACAACTGCAGCAGCGACAACTGCTGCCCCCACAACTGCAGCTCCCACAACTGCAGCACCCACAACTGCAGCAGCGACAACTGCTGCCCCCACAACTGCAGCACCCACAACTGCTGCTCCGACAACTGCAGCACCAACAACTGCTGCCCCCACAACCGCAGCACCCACAACTGCAGCCCCGACAACTGCAGCACCGACAACAGCTGCTCCCACAACTGGGATATAAATTATAGGCTATTTTAATACTGTGGAATATTTGAGCTGAACAAAAGAAGAGAGAGCAAATGAAAAATACTGACAACCTTGATGATCTTTCCAGCAATGGTTTGCCAAAAGCACACTGAGGACAATGGAATTTCAACAATTAAACGCTGATGCTGGTAATGATGTACTTTCCTTTCCACACTTCATACCAGCTAAAGTAGTTCTAAAACAAAAAAAGACTGTCAGTGAAGTATCAGGCTCCTACACATCAGTTATGCTGACAGAATATTTACAGTATAGTTTTGAATTTTCAGATTTTTAAGTGTTAGTTTTCTTGGTAGAATCCTGTAAAATTATATGGTTCATCACGTTTGCTTTGATGCATTTGAATTATTTAAAATATAAAAAATATAAAAATAAAAATAGGCATCTCCTGTATTACTGTATTATTCTTATGGTAAAAAAATGATGCCTGTGTATTTTATCTCTGAGTGAGTAAATTTATTTCACTAAGTTTAATTTATAGTATCATTGTCATGCTGTTAAAAAAGTCCTACAAATAAACATCACTTACAAAAATCAAGCTCTTTCATGTGCATACAGGAGTTGAGGTGAATGATATGGTGCTGCCTTAGCAATCGGAGTTCCAGCACCAGCAGTTAAGCTAATTGCGAGTTATTCCATTGTATGACGTATTCCATAGTGTCGTATCTGTGACTCACCTGGTTTTTCTGGTTATATGAAAGTAGCTTCTGTAATTAATGCCTTTATAGGTGAGGGAGGAGTAATTCACAACCAAATGGAACATGCAATCACAGACAATACTTGTCTGTACCTTGAGTGATGGGAAGTAACACCATAATGGAAAGAAAAATTCTTTATTGGACATTTTTGCTTGGATATTTACACTTATCTTCTGGACAAGGTAACTATTCATTACAAATATCTTACAGTTTTTCTTGATTGTCAAGACAAGCTAAATAAAACTGGGGTCTACGTGATCTTCATTACCATCTTTTAAGTGCAGCAGAAGTCTTCTCTTGCCAGTGTGTTGACACTTTTTCATAGGTTTCATACATTCTTACATCCTTTTTCAAAACAGTTAACACAGATCGCACAGAAAGACCCAAACTCTTTTGGATGAACTGTGTTAAACTGAAGAAAAACATCTATTCGCAACTGATAGAAATTACTTGCTTAATTATGAATCTGTAATGCACCTGTGTGAAACTTCTTTGTGTAACTCTTCACCCCACAATCAATCTGTATCCACTTAGAAAAGATGCCAGCTATGTGTTTGTATTTGCAATCATGGATCAAAAAGGAAAAAGACCATTATTCAGCATTTCTGAGTTTGAAAAGTATGAAAACCAGACTAGGACAAAACCTAGCCTATATGGCTGTAGCGGTCCAGCCAAAAACAATGACATGACAAAATGTGAGTACAATTAAAATTTGTTTCTTAGTTTGGGTGACATGCTTTATTGGTCCTTTTGTGAATAAAGAATATAGCACAAAAGCTGTCACATACTGAATGCTAACTGCAGTGTGACATAGGTCACACTCTAGTCGCTTACTGTAGTGCCCTTATTCCATTGTCATTCTTGGCTGCACTGAGCAAAGGCCTGCTGCGCTGATTTGTTTTTCCACTGTCAGTTGCACCATGCCACGCCAAGCCACGCAGGAGAACTCCCCCAGAGTAGAGCCAAAAGTCAGGCTACCCGCCCTAAAGCACATAGCATTGTCGTTACACCAACCGCAGCCAAGCCCAGATAACACCGCTTCTCCCCCTCAGACAAGCGTGTGTGTTACCAGACTTCACTCACCTCTGTCTGCAGAGGTTTTTCAAAGTCTCTGGGCTGAATTCACAAAAGGACTGCGTGGCTTTTGCGACCGCTAAACCGGTAAAAATGGAGCGAACAGATACCGTCTAATTCACAAAGCACACCAGAGGGTGAAATGCTCCACTAACTACGCTGCCAAGCAGATTGCGTCTCGGTGCTCCGGTGTTATTTGCACGTATTTAAATGAGGTAATATGCATATATTTGGCGCAAAAATTGCCCCTTTCTATGCAAATGAGCCTCATTGATAAACAACGTCTAATTCACTGACACCAGCGCTAATAGCCACACGCAGTTTGAGTGAAGTAAATAACGTCTTTAGAAAGCTGGTGCAAACTGGGCGCTCCTCTGTGGAAGCCTCTCGGCCAGACTTTCCAGTGATCGTGGCAGCAGTGATCGTCTGTTAAATCAGTCTGTAAATAATATTTTGACATTATTATTATAATCATTATTACATTGATGGCATCTGAAGATACTGATGCATTGAACAGGTGACAGTCTGCGGTTGTTCTCAAAACGCACTTCTGTCACGCACTTCAAAAGCAACTTTCAGTACCTAATTTATTTTACGAAACGTTGGAAACAAACGTGAACAAAAACGGTTCCATAATTCATATTAAATTCAAAAGATAACGAAAAAACAGCTGCAAGTGAGAGGGAATAGTGATAAAGTGGTCAAACTTGGTCAAATCCACAGCCTCCACCCAACTGTTAGACTGACTCAGAAGCAGACATCACTACATGAGGGTATACAGTATTCAGTACTTTGCCAAACAAAGTCTGCCATTGTTCTGCCACGGTGTTCTTGGCGCAAAGCCAGCATTTATACTTAGCCATGTGGCTAATTGCAATCAGGGCAAATCAGGGGCAAATCAGGGGCAAACTGCACTCAGCTGCCAAACTTTGTGGGCGTGTTTGCGCTGGTATATCATTAGCGCAATATCCTTTGTGAATAGGACGTTAAGACGGAGCAAACTGCGGGTGCAAGTGAAGTGCAATTTATTGTGAAGAATCTATAGGAAATGTGTTATCACTGAATTAGTGGAATTTTATCAGAACTTTGTCTCTTCAATAAGGGTAAATCTAATAATAACACAGGGAGGGAAGTAAAAGCAGAAACAACCACAGTGAGATGTTTGATGAAGAGCGACAAACAGCTCACCTCCAACAGGTAAACTTCTTTTACCTGCCTCTCTGAGTGATGAGAAAACACATGCAGGAAACATGACAGACAACTTTAGCTGTGGATCAGCCCACACATATGCCAGTTACATGTAAA